>NC_053438.1:62354567-63554567 GCF_007990345.1 Gossypium hirsutum | reverse complement strand
TTCACAAAAGACATTCCCATTCCTTTATGATCAGCTTCAGCGTTCTCGCTTGCATGCATTATTACACTTCAAAGTTTCAAACTGCACAGATAGTCTCACTACCAACACAGAGCGTGATAACGATGTTTCATAAGTTCTTTTAGCAGATAGAAGGAAAGCCATATGCACTACAAGAAAGAACCAAAGAACTTTAAAAAAACACAGAGATAAAAGAATAAAATCCCAATTCAGTGCTGAAGTAATGTTTGCTCGAGTTCGGCTGAACGAAGGATATGTGTCCTTTTTAAAGTTTCTAATGTATTTGACATATTTGGAGATTATATATTTGATAATTCTAATATTTTAGAGTTTTTTTTTGTTTTTTATTCTATTTTAGTAGGATTTTAGCTTATTTTTAGGTTAGTTTTAAGCAGATTTTGGGAATTTTCTTTTCTTTATATTTAATTTAGGGTTAGTATTTTGTGTTCACTATTAGTAGAGTTTTTTAGCTCCACAAGCAATATAAAGGCCTAATTTTGTCCGGCCCAAAACCAAAAATGAATAAACAAAATATAAAAACAAAAAAAATAAAAAATTCAAGTCTACTTATAAAAAAATAGGGCCCAATACATTACCCAAATTACAGGTCCAATAACACAAAACCTAAGGTCCACAACTTAAGTTTTTAAAAAACTAAAAAAAAATCCTAGCCCTTTGAGCCGCCGCTCCTTGCCACGTTAGTGGGCACTTCGCCCGAAAACACCCGCACCCCGAGGTCTACCACTTTGCCACCGTTGCACCAAAATAGCTAAAGTGCGACTCTCACCGTCACCGTTGACCGTCTACGAATGCTTGCAAAGAAAAAGAAAACAAAACAGATGATAAAACTAGTGGAAACAACAAAAGAAAAAAAAAACATGTGTGTGATCGGCTATAAAAGCCAAAGATTTGAGATGTATTTTTTTACGGAGAAAATACAAAGAGAAAAAAACAACAAGAAGATTTTAAAAAGGGTAGTTTCTTTATTTATTTTATTTTACGAAAATAGAAATAAAATAACATTTTCTCACCTACACCTAATGGACATTATCAATGGAGAGTAATGCCATTTGGATTATGTATTGCACCGTAAATCTTCTAAAGATGGATGGATTTTATATTTAATAAATACAAAATTTTGTGTGTTCTATATAGATGATATTTTAATATTTTTAAATACATTAGAAAAACATAGAAAACATTTAAATATTATTTCTCAAGAATTCATAAAACATGGAATCATATTAAGCCCTAAGAAAATAGAGTTAGAAAAAACAGAAATAGAATTTTTAAGATTAAAATTATCTACAGATGGTCTTAAACTATAAGATCATATTATTGTAAAAATAAAAGAATTTCCTGAAAATATTGAAGTTAAAAAGCAGCTTCAGTAATTTTTTGAGAATTATTAATTATGGAAGAAATTTCTTTCCTAACTTATCTGAAAAAATAGGTAAGTTATATGAAAAATTAAAAAAGGATAAATCGTTTATCTGGTCTAAAAAAGACTCAGAAATTTTACAAAACCTAAAATCTGAAATAAATCATATTCCAAAAGTTTATTTACCTAAACAAGGTAATAAATTAATTTTAGAAATAGATGCCTCACAAAATTATTGGGGTTATATTTTAAAAGCTAAAACAATAGATAATGAAGAATTAATATGTGGATATAGTTCAGGAAAATTTAAACGAAATAAAATTAATTATGTTATATATGAAAAAGAATTATTAGCAATAAAGAAAGGAATAAAAAACTTTCTCATATATTTAGCACCTAAAAATTTATTATAAAAATTGATAATCAGGTAGTTAAACATTTCCTTACTAATAAAAGTTTGGAAATGGTACCTAGAAGAATTAAGTGGTACAATGAATTATGTACCTTTAATTTTGAAGTCTTATATGTAACATGAACTAATAATATTATTACTGATTATCTTAGCAGGCCATATGAATAGAGGTAAAAAAACCTCTAGAAAAAGTTGGTGAATGGACTACTGTCGATAAAAGACCTAACAAAGGGAAAACAACAAATCTTAATCAAGGATTTGTGTCGATACCTGCAGAAGCACCCTTTTATCCTAACCAAGGATATTATATTCCATATCTAATGGCAAGACTATTAGTTGGAACTCATTTATCACTTACACCAAAAACGGTAAGTCAATCCCCATGGTCCCAAGATTCAACCTTAGCATATCAAGCTAGTTATGCTGAAATAATAAAAGGAGCAGAAAAATTGTTGAAACAACAACAAATTCAGGCAATAAAAGATTTTTATAATCTAGGCTTACCATTAGAATTATATAATTTTATTAATGAAATATGAAAAACCTATATTTTTGAACAAAGAACTAATTTTAGAAGAGCTCTTACTAAGCTTTCACAATTTTTAGTTGAAAAAACAACTAAAGAGAATGAAGCTCATGATTTATTACTAAAATCTATTTTATATAGAGATTGGGAAGAATTAGAAATAAGTTATTTAGATATTAATGAGATAAATAATATTCTTGATATATTTCAGTATTTTATTAATAAAGGATCAAATAGTCCTATTATGAATAAAATATATAGGCTATGTTTATATAATAAAGCTAGAAAAATTTTACCAGTGGAAATTTTTACAAAAATAAACGGAGCTATTTGCAAACAACAAGCTCAATTTCAAAAAGCTTTTTCAGAGTATTTTCTACAAGCTTATGTTTTTACTAATGATTTAGATGAAAAATTTCCTACTATAAAATTTAGACTTGACCATGAACCATTTGATATAAACAGTATTGAATGGGGTTTTGTTAAAGAAATAATAGTTCAAAAATTTTCTTTTCATTTATTAAAAGATTTTCCTGCATCTATTAAGCCTATATTATTAAGTATAATAAAGGAAGATGACTTTTACTATTATTTTCATCTTGAAATAAGCAGTATTATTGGTATTGCTGAAAAAGAAAAATTTTATCAGTCATATCAAATTTGGATTATTCAAAGAATGATTGGAAGTCCCAAACTTTCAGCAGTCAAACAAGACAAATGACACTTGACAAAAAACATTGACAAGTGTTACAACAATCCCAGTTATTATCAAATCCAAGTAGGGATATATTTAATGACAAAAACCCAATATTTACTTCAGCAAAAGACTTATAAACTCTGGACTGATGGAAGAAGGATATTGGCATATGATACTAGAAAGATCCAGGATGACAAAGATGAAGAATCCGTGCAACTATTAAAAAAGATAGCTGACATGGAGATCGATGATTTTTCATCACACTGATAGAAGAAGTCAAGAACACGTGGGAGACTTGGAACTCACCAAGACTGTCAACAGATTCATTACATCCAGGTGATATAGAGTTAATGAATCTAGATAATATTCAAGAAGGATAAAGCCAAATAAGGAAACCACGTGGAAGAATAACATCCAAGAAAGGAGCATTCAAGTTTGGAGGTTACTTAAAGAATAAGGCATCCATATACAAACAAAAAATATTGCAACACGGAAGCAACCATTAATGATATTACAAGACAAAAGGAAAGCTACGTGGAAGAAACCATCAATTCATCATTAATATCATCCTTATTAGAAACGCTGGGCAGGATTCAAAGAAAATAAAATAGAGTTTAAGAATTCTCTTATAAATAGGGATAGAGGAAGCCTAAACAAGGCATCGAAAAATAGTTTAGAAATCTTTCTTTTTAGTTTTCATCCTCTCTTTGTAAAAACTCTTTCTTTGTAATTGCTTTTCCTTTGCAAAGTGAAGGAAGATCATGCTGTGGAGCATGACGTGAGCGCTGCAGCGCTCGGCTTGGCAAGATGGTGGATTTCAACCTCATTTCGCTTCTTTTTTTACTTAGACTCTGTTTATTTGCCAGTAAAATATTTTTTAGGAAATGATTTACTTTTTTGGAAAAGATAATATTTCTAGTGTTTGGATGAATCTGTGGAAAATATTTTATGTTGTTTTGCAGATTTCCTGAAATGTTCCTTAAAAACTGTTTTAAATTAAACAAACATATATTTGAGAATTTATTATCTTTCCATTGTTTAATTGAGTTTATTTTATATCTATTAATAAATTTATATTTTACATTATTTTTACATATATTGCAATGAGTTATTTATAAATAAATCAAATTAAATATATAATAATACTCTATTATCAAGCTATATTATTAACAATCATAAATTGAAAACAACCAAAGTGAATAGATGATTCCCAATTGTGTTATAAAAAAAATAAAAGAAAAAGATTGAATAAGAATAAATTAACTTCCAAACCACAATTAATACTACAAATTAATAATATTATCCAAGTGCAAACCCAATTTTCTTTATCAGCAACCTTGAATCCATTTGGCTGAGTCATATAGATTTCCTCTTCCAAATGACCGTGTAAAAATGCGGTCTTCACATCGATCTGAACTAGTTCAAGATCATATTGCGCAACCAAGGATAGTAAAATCCGAATAGACGAATGCTTCACAACTAGAGAAAACACTTCATTGTAGTCTATTCCTTCTTTCTGAGCGTAACCCTTTGCTACCAATCTAGCCTTGTATCAAGCTTCATTTTTAACAGGAAATCCTTCCTTCTTTGCATATATCCATTTGCATCCAATTGCCTTCTTTCCTTTGGGTAGTGTCATCAACTTCCAAGTCCTATTTTTATGAAGGGACCGTATTTCTTCATTCATAGCTTACTTCCACTTTACACCATCAGGGTTACTTCTTGCTTCTGTGTAAGTAGAAGGAACATCATCATCTGCAATTGGAAGTGCATAGGCCACCATATCATCAAAACGAGCAGGCATACGAATCTCTCTTCTTGGCCTTCTATATGTAATTGAATCATATTGCTGTAGAAGTTCTTGGGTCGAAACTTCTTCATCATTTGTTCCTTCAATATTAGCTGGATCATCATTAACCTTTTCAAGCTCCACCTGCTGTAAAGTGCCACTGGTTTTGTTATCCTTTTGTGAATCCTTGTTCTTCATCATGGTTGATTCATCAAAAGTCACATCTCTACTGAAAACAATCTTCCTTATATCAGGACACCAGAGACGGTATCCTTGTACTCCACCGGTTATACCCATGAATAATGATTTCTTTGCTCTTGGGTCTAACTTAGATTCTTTTACATGATAATATGCAGTGGAACCAAAAACATGTAAAGAATCATAATCAGTAGCAGGTTTACCAGCCCACCTCTCCATAGGAGTTTTTCCATTTATTACAGCTGATGGCAACCGGTTAATTAGATGACACGCATATGTAACTGCCTCAGCCCAAAATTCCTTGCCCAATCCAGCATTGGACAACATACATCGAACTTTCTCCAGTATAGTTCGATTCATACATTCTGCCACCCCATTCTGTTGTGGTGTATCTCGAACAGTGAAGTGTCGTACAATACCCTCATCTTGACATACTTGTAGAAATGGATCATTCTTGTACTCAGTACCATTGTCTGATCGAAGTCGTTTGACCTTTCGACCTGTCTGAGTCTCCACCATCTTTTTCCATTTCAGAAATGCATCCAAAACTTCATTTTTCCTTTTCATTTGATACACCCATACTTTTCTTGGATAATCATCAACAAAAGTAACAAAATAGTGCATACCTCCCAAAGAAGCCACTTTAGTAGGTCCCCATACATAACTGTGAACGTAGTCCAGAATTCCTTTTGTATTGTGAATTGCTGAACCAAATTTTATCCTCGTCTGCTTGCCCAGAACACAATGTTCACAGAATTCCAATTTTCAAGAATTTGCACCTTTCAACAAGCCTTGCTTCGCCAAACTCTACAAAGCTTTTTCACCAGCATGTCCCAATCGTATATGCCATAACCTGGTAGCCTCTGAATCTGCATCTTTCACAGAAGCTGTTGATGTTGATCCAATAACTGTACTTCCATTTAAATAGTACAGATTATTCCTTCTTGTGCCTTTCATCACCGTCAATACCCCAGCTACTACCTTTAGTAATCCATCTCTCAAAGTGATTGTGAGCCCTTTAGATTCTAGGACCCCTAATGAGATGAGATTTTTCTTCAAGCTAGTTATGTAGCGAACATCTGTCAAGACTTGAATTGAGCCGTCGTGAGTCTTCAATTGGATTGTACCTACTCCTATTTTCTTACAAGCGCTGTCATTGCCCATAAAAACAACTTCGCCTTCTAGTTCTTTAAGACTTGAAAACCAGTCCTTATTAGGACACATATGATAAGTACATCCCGAATCCAAAATCCACTCATCTGTATGACATGCCATTGCCATGGCAACCAAGCTAAAGTCTGACTCCTCATCATGCTCCGCTACACATGCATCAGAAATAGTCTTGCCCTTTTGTAACTTAGGACAATTCTTTTTCCAATGCCCTTTCTCACGACAAAAAGCACATTCATCTTTGGCAGGTTTCACTTTGGACTTACTCCTACCAGATTTGTTGATGTGTGAACGACCTCTTACTGTTAAGACTTCTGTAGTTGTATCTCTGTGATCTTTTTTATCTTTCTTTCGAGTCTCAGATCTATACAACGCACTACAGACTACATCAAATGTGATTGTATCCTTCTCATAAAGCAATGTGGTGGTAAGATGATCATATTCATTAGGAAGAGAATTCAACAACAGTAATGTCTTGTCTTCATCTTCAAATTTCTCATCCAAATTTAGTAAGTCTGTTAAAATTTTATTGAATGAGTTCACATGGTCACTCATCGACATACCGGGTGCATACGTGAATCGATAAAATTTCTTTTTCATATAAAGCCTATTTTCAAGACTTTTTGTTAGAAACTTTTCTTCCAGTGTATCCCACAACTTCTTCGTTGATGTCTCCCTCATGACAGAGTACTTCTGCTCTTTGGCCAAACATAGGCGAATTGTTCCACATGCCTGTCTATTGATCTTAGCCCACTCCTTGTCATCCATCTTGTCAGGTTTTTCTTCAAGGGCTATGTCCAGCTCTTGCTGACATAAGACATCCAGGATCTCACATTGCCACATACCAAAATTATTGGTACCATCAAATTTCTCTACTTCAAATTTTGCATTGGTCACAGTAGTCTTTGTTGATGACGATACCTTTTCCATTTTTCTCTTCAATCCCAACTACTGTACGTGAACAGTGCCGTGAACGATTGTATTCCCCAAGTACGAATCTAGCTCTGATACCAATTGTTGTGCAGAAGCGTGTAAAAGAGTAAAATTATTGTACTAAAAAGTCACACTAAGTTCAATTCCCAAGAAAGAGAGGTGGATCACAATGATCGCTTAAGTACCAAGTCTTTCCTAGCCAGAATATTCCTCAATTGTAATTTAATAGCACAATAAATCACTACAATCACATTCACAATTCATGCAGAAAAATACAATAAAGAACACAATAATTTAACGAGGTTCAGCAAATTTTGCCTACGTCCTCGGGCACTACCAAATATATTTCACTCCAAAATACAAGTGAGAATTTACAAAGAGAGAGAGAGAGAGAGAACAATGCCTTAAGTAGAGAATGACAAATATGAGATACAAAACGAGAGATGGTTATGCCTATTTATAGTTGAGGTCCAGGGATCAACTTGCAAAGTCACTTTACAATTAGGGACCAAATATTACAAATATCTCAGATTTCTTATGCCAATATCTTGATACCCATATCTTTGACTTTCCAATATTTGATACCCATATCTTTGACTTTCCATAAATATGGATGATTTCCAATAAGAACTTTTAAAATGAGAACATTGAAAATTAAAATGATTTTAGCCATTACATCAAAAAAAATGGTTTCAAGTCTTAAATTTTTTATTTATCTCACCTTATTAAAATAAATCCAACAACATCCAATCTTTCCCTTCGTTTTTCTTTTCACTGTGCAATTGAAGTTTTAGGGTGAAATTATTTTAGATAATCTTTACTTTCAAATTTTTTTTTGAGAAAAAATTGCAATGGAAGACAAGATATTAGAGTTGTTAAGATTAATCAATCTGTGTATTAGGTATTTGTTATTCTTGATTGAAAATATTGGTCGATCATTTCATTTTAAAAAATTGAGATTTTTTTTGTTGATTTTATGTACTCACTTTTTACTCGATCATTGAGAAAATCTCAATTTTTTTAAAAATGAAATTGTTGACCAATAAAGAAAAAAAAGCCTAATAAATTGATTAATCTTAATAACGCTAATATCTTGCTTTCAATTCCAATTTTTTCTCTCAAAAAATTAGAAATTAAATTTGCATAAAGATTATCCAAAAAAATTTTCACATTGATGCTTTAATCATAGGATGAAAAGAAAAAAAAGAGAGAAAGATTGGGTGTTTTTGGTTTTATTTTAATAAGGTAAGATAAATACAAAATCTAAGACTTAGAACCATTTATTTTGATTTAATGGCCAAAATCATTTTGGTTCTTTTGATTCTCATTTTAAAAATTTTCACTATAGTTATCACTATATTTATATACTTACATATTAAAAGAGTGTCCATGGCATTTGGCATGAGACACGTGTACTTTAATTTTAAAGGTTCCTTAGCAATATAAAGTGATAACTTTTAATTTTAGTCCTTTTATTATGCCTAAATTTAAATTTAAATTTAAATTTTTATATTTTTATATTTTAATTTTTAATTTTATTATTATAATTTTTTAATGTTATTAGCCGGTCCAAATAGTTAATATCGTTAACTCCTCAATTAAAACGTTATGTGGTTATATATAATCTGAATTCTTTAAAGGGTCTTAAAAACATACACAACTTTTTGGTTTGTCTTACTCTTTTTTTTTTATTTCAGCATTGGCCCTTATATTATGCTAAAACTTGGATTTAATTCACATACTTTAATCTCTGGCATATTTTGGTCCCCTACTTTTGTAATGTAATTAGATAGTCTAAATAATTGGTATTATTATCTATTTTAATTACAACGTTGATGTTTTTTTTTTCTTAAGAGCCACTGTTCTAACAAAAAAAATTATTTTATCATAATAAATTCGAATGGGTGATTTTAAGAGGAAAAAAAGTCCACATCAACATTTTCAACATTAAATCTTACATCACTACCAAATGAATGGTTTTTTTAATTTTAAAATGCTACACCAATGAATTTAACAGAAAAATTTTAATAGGGATAACATCTACAATTGAATTTTTAAATTTAAAAAAATAGATAGACAAAATTCCTCAAAACAAAAATAAAGAGATTAAGAGTCTGTTTGATTGAAGGAATTGATTTTCCGGAAAATCATTTCCAACTTTTCCAGCGTTTGATTGGCGGAAAATATTTTCCATTTGAAAAATGAACTCCAAAACAAGGGAAAATGGGTTACATTTTAGGGAAAATGTCTTACCCTTTCAATTTCCGTAAGACATTTTCCGTGCTCTCCTCTCTATCGCCTCCTTCATTCCTTCCTTCATTTCCGGTAGAAAATTGCTTCTGTTTATCGATTTTCCAATAACTTGTTTTTTTAATTATTCAATACTTGTTTTTTTAACACAATTACAAATGATTTATTTGATATTAATTTTTTTCAATTTATAACGATTAATATTGTAGCTTAATAATTGAGTATTATTATAAATAAATCATTGCAATATATGTAAAAACAATTTTTTCGAAAAATATTTTCAGGAAATCTGCCAAACAGTCGAAAATATTTTACACAGATTCAATCAAACACCAGAAAATATTTTCCAGTAAATCATTTTACAGAAAAGTAAAACATTTTCCCGAAATCATTTTACGGAAAATATTTTACTGGCAATCAAACAGACCCTAAATTTTAAATCTAAAAAATATAAATAGACTTAAAACATATTTTAACCTTGAAACACTTGGTTGTTATTTTAAAGCAAAGGTTTGCTGCCGAGTTTGTTCCACTTTTTTTCTTAGAAGATGATATGTTTCTTTTTTTGGTTGTGTTCATGAGCTTGTGTAGTCATGCTTTGAATTGAGTCGATTATAACTTGAAAAACTTGAGTACATGAAGCATCGTGGAGAAATACAATCAAGAAAGTGTTAGGTTTAATAATATTCTTAGTCCCTGTATTTTTCACATATTTAAATTTCATCTCTTTACTTTTAATTTAATAATTGAAATCCAATTAATAACAATAAATTTTCTTTAAATTAAATTATAACTGGAACATAAAGCATCTAGGAAAAATTCAACCAAGAAAGTGTCAAGTCTAATTCATATTCACATATTTGAATTTTAATCTTAAGAAACTAGTTCATCTATCTTTTATATTTAATAATTGAAATTCAAATAATAACATTGTTAAATTATCTATATTTAAAAAGAAAAAAGAAAAAAGAATGCACTTGTGAATGCTAAATAAGCAAATAAAAAGTTGAATATGTGGTTATAAGGTTTGGGTTCTAAAAATATGGCAACACTTTTTAAGGAAGCAAAGTGAAAATTAAATTTATTTTGCTTGACAGTGAGCAAAGTCCTTAATGAAATAAAAACAAAAATAAATGCATTAAGAGGCTATTTAGAGAGATAGGGGTAGACAGAGGGGGTCAGTAGACTGAATGGTATTAATTTCACAGCATTTAATTAACTAATATTGCTTGCAGAGTAAGAGGGAAAAAGAAATCAGACTTTTGTTGACAGAAGTGATTATTTTGTCGTCAGGAAACTCACAGCGAAAAAGTGTTTCAGCCACTTTCTCTCCGCTCATTGCCCATATTGTGCAGCCATGCTTTAGCCCCATTTTTTGGTTGGTTCTACACTGAACTCGTCCCGTTACATGATTTATTTATTTATAATACATAATAACAATAGATATATGTAAATCATATATTTTATCTACATAATTTAATAATTTTTACCCTTAAATATAAAATAAAAAAATTTATGTATTAATTATTATTTCCTCTTTATCGCTCTGAAAACAAAATATTATAATAATTTGTGTGTATTTATAAATTTCATGAAAGAAAATATAACAACAATTATGCTCATCAACCAAATAGATATTCAACATTAAAAAGTTTTTAGGTTAAGAGTAAAATAAAAGTGTAAACCTTGTTTTACAAATTTAATATATTCTTATGTTGAAATGATACCATCTGATGAATTATATTTTTCGAAACCGAAGGTATATTATAATTCCCAATGCTTCGCATACATATTGCTTAGACATTTTCATCAATATCAATTCTAACTTTTTAATATAATGTTTTACGTTTATATATTTTTAAAACAATATTTTAAAAAATATCATAAATTATTAATATATAAAAAACTGAATCTATTCCCCTACTTTTTAATGTTATCATTTTTTTTATTTTAAATAAATATTATTCCTCTTAAATGCTAATCATGGGATCAATTACAACTAATACAATTTTTACTTATTATAATATTCATTTCTTTATAGACTACCCAATTTAATAGAATTTTACCATTCTTTTTTGTAATGTTCACTCAATTTTAGTTACAACTCAAATCAAATACAACTATTACTAATATTTTTCTTCCAAAAAATCATTAAATACTAATATCTACAAAATATTTACACATATATTTTAAAACTATGAACTATTTTTCGATTCTAAGAAACTATATACTATATTCCAAATAATTTATACATACAATAAATCCATGTATTGTAATATATAATGATCATTTTTAAAAAATATTTACCTCTTACAATATAAATTAGAAACATTCAAAAACAAATTGTATTTAACAATATCTTTTAAATTTTATTTGTTAGGCCAAACATTGATGACGCTAAAGGAAACAATGATTCTTAAGTATATTTTTTAAGTTGTTTATATTTTTGTCATTAATATTTTTAATTAATATGACGTTGTTTAAATAATAATTCTATAAAATACAACAACAACCCCGTGCATCGCACGGGTAGAAAACTAGTATTTATTAGTTAAAAATAGCATATGATAGTTTTTTTAGATTTTAATAAATTAAAAACAAGTTGATAAAAACAAATTATATTAAAAAAATTCTGATAGTTATAATATAATTTAAATTTATCAATTTTAAAAAGAGAGAGTAGTATACGTAGTTTTTTTTTAAAGGTTAGTTCTATTAAAAAGGTTATGATAATTATATTTTATTTACTTAAAATAGATCTATTTAAGTTTAAGCATAAAAAAGTATTCATTAGTTAAAGTTATATACTAATTAAATTTTAAGTAATAGTTAGGATTCAATCAATTAGCATTTAAAAAAATCACTAGTGAAAAGAATGTAGATTGTTAGTATTAATGAGTTTGGGTTTCAAAACGAGCGAAGCATTAAAGTAATGGTTCTTTGAAGAGAAAATATTGAATCATATTCAGTCGACAATGGCATCAGAAAGATAGGAAAAAAGCATTTTCATTAATGATGAAGTAATATTGTAACCTCCCCAACCCGGCCTAAACGTTAAGTCCGAATTCGAAAGATTACATTGACCACCGAAATGGCCCAGCATAACCATCGAAGTTTAAAAACAATTGCTTAAAACATCTATTTTACTTTTTGAAGAAACTTAACGGGTTTCAAAAGGATTTGTGATTTAGCTTCAAAACTAGTTGTTTTTAATGATTAATTTATAAAAGCGATTGTCAATTTAAATGTTTTTCGAAGCCTACTTACGTAATAATGCAGCGGAAATATGATATTCAACATAGTCCCAATGAAAACCAAATTTTATGCATAAATAATTAGAATCCATATTTCAACTTCCTAAATTCAAGTTAAATGTCATGCATGCTATAAAAACTCAAATCCTAAGTGTCATGCCACAATTCAAAAATAAAATATGCAGTCTCTGAATACCGAAAAATTCCAAATAATAAATCTAAAATACTTTTATATAAAATAAAACAATTTCGAGCTGAGGCTCTTCGTATGTCATGTCCACGTCCTAACTTGGTGGGTTATCCACAAAGATGAAAATTACAGGGGAGTGAGCTTAAGAAGCTCAGTGTGAGTCTGATCTCAAGCAAACCAGTGCGGAACAATAAACAAGCATACAAATTAATAGGTTTAAGAATAATTGCAATCGTATAGCATAGAAGAATTTCTACAGTTCATTTGAGCATGCTTATGAAAGTCAATGCAATGCATAAATAACAAGAAAGATCCTACCCTTACTCTGCTACACTCCTCAGTAAGAGTTCCCCAGAACTCTTCCTACAATAACACTCCAGTTTGTGGATGAACCACCAGTATTTGTAGATAACTACCAGTAGTACAAATTGTGGATAAACCACTAGTATTTTAAAAAAAAAATAGTTTGCAGACAAGCTACCACTTGGTTCATGATTGAACCATATGTTTGCAAATAAACTACCACTTGTGGATGCACAAATATTTGTAGATGAAAGCTGCCAGTAATTTGTGGATGAACCACTAGTGTTGCAGATTATTAAATTGCTAGTACTTCCTCCGTACAATTGTCTCACCCCATGCAATGTAGTATAACATGCTTGAAATAGTATTTTGTAAAAATAGTAGACATGCTTAACATGTTTTTAGTTCAACAGTAACATTAGACATGCTTATCATGCATTCAGTTTAACAGTAATAGTAGGTATGCTTAACATGTATTCGGTTCAACAGTAGCAGTAAGCATGTATTTGGTAATACAGTGGTGTGAATAACAATAATAGTTCGTAAAAAATACAGTGATAGTAGACATATAACGTTCACAAATTAGACATCATAATAGTAGCAAACCAGTTATCAATTCACAGATTCTAGCATATTCATAATATTAGGGACTAAATTGTGTGAATAAAATCTCTAAAAGCAATTCAGGGATTATACGAGGACTAAACTAAATAGTTCACAAAATTCTGAGAAAAATTATAAAGCAGGGTTCCCACGGCCGTGTGCGATGCTATAACCCGTCTAGAGGGGTTATACGTCTATGTGGCTAGGTTGTGTAACAAACTGTGATCGTGTGGCAATTGTAAAGATTAACCTACAGGAGGGACACGACCGTGTGGCAGGCCGTGTGGAAGGTTCTTGGTCGTGTGGTTCACGAACTAACCTAGGGTTTATAGGGCATATGGCCGTGTGGGGGGCCGTGTGGTCCACACGCCCGTGTGGCCCTAATCCTAGACACAGTTTGCTATGATTCACTTGTAAAAGAACAAACACATTTCATTGGAAGACCGGTCGACATTCCTCACACCCGATTATGATCCAATTCATTTAAATCAAGCCCTTTAAACGACATTTACACATGAGTTAACAATTGATTTCAAGATTTATTAAGATTCTCGAAAGATTCTTCAAGAACTAAAAAAGATTGTTTAATCAAACGTGGGATTAGTGTCGGATAGAAAAACTACAAAAATTCAGGATCTAAACTTCAGAATGAGATGTACTTACGTTTCTTGGAAAGGTTCGGGGTGCTATTGATGGCAATTACGAATATGGTAGAAAAACAAGTAACGTGGAATGATTTAATTCGAGAGAGAAACAATATTTGATAGCAATGGAATGACTTATGATGAAAAGAATAGGGAGAGAAAAGAAAAAAAAAGGAGAAATAGAAAATATGGAAACTAAATTCTAAATTGGATTGAAAAAAGAGCAAAATCCTAATTTAATTAGAAAAAAATGGTTGAATTGTCTAGGGTTTGAAACCCTAAGGCGGCAAGGGTAAATATCCCAAAGTTTTGGGTTGAAAAAAACGGAAGGAGAAGAGAGTGGCTCAGACCTAGGTCACTTAGAGAAGGAAACTAATGCTTAACTGTTAGATTATTGCCCATTTCTTGTTAGGTTTTATCCCCAACAAGATAAATTTTAGTGTAACCTTTATTTTAGATTGCTGAAAATAAAAGGAAAAGAAATGGGAGGAGTGGGTTTCGAACCTAGGACTTTTAGGGAAAAAATTATTATTTAACCATCAAACCTAAAACTTATTTCTTATCTACTCATTGCAATATTTCAAGGCATGACAAATATATTATTAAGATGATATTAACTTTACTTGAAGTTGAAAACATATGAGATAGGTGTCTTACAATTACACCCAATTACACCCAATTACTTGCTTGTTATTAAACGAATTTATTAATTTAGTGTAAATATTTTTCTTATTTATAATGAATTATTATAATTACTGTTGCTTTATTTTTTATTTTTTATTTAATATTATAATTCATCTTTTATATAATTCTAAATTTAATATCATTTTTAATAGTTTTATATATTATTCAATGTTTATATGTATTTAAAGGAGGGCTTATTGCAAAAAAAAAATGTACATATATTTTTAAATATTGTATGATTACTTAAGTTATGATTCAAACTTCTTTTATCTATATAATGTTATTTATTTTAAATATTATATATATATTATTTTTATATGAAAAATATATGTGTATATTCACAAGCAATGATGAAAAAGAGAAGTTAAATTTTGCCATTAGACATGTAATTTATGTAAATTGTGGATTTGGTGATTATACTTTAATTTGATTAATTTTAGTTTTTGTATTTTTTTGAATTTTGAAATTTTAGTTCTGACCCAATGGTAACAATTAAATTTGTTTGGTTAAATTATGTCATTAGTCCTGTATTATGCGTAAAATTATAAATTTAGTTCACGTTCACCAATTGATCATTTTAATGGCTATATTTTTTAAACTTCAAATTTTTACCTTAATGCAAATGATAATCGTTAAATATATTAACTGGTTTTTTGTGAGTAATATGTGAAAATAACAAATAGAATATATATTTTTTACATGTGATAAAATGTTTGACACATCAAATTTTAAAAATAACAGAACTTACTTAATGAAATTAATAATTATCATTTGGTTAAGACTAAAGTTTTCAAATTCTAAAGTTGTAAGGATTGAAAATGAACAAATTAAAGTATAGGTACTAAGTTCAAAATTTACGCAAAATATAGAGTTTAATAGCAGAATTTGACAAAAAGAAAAAAAGGAAAACAAATACATCTTAAAAAAAATTCAAATGCAAAATGAGGGCTAGAAATTTTCAGTTCATATGTAACTATATACCCCACAGCCTAGCTATAGTCCCCGGTTACCCACAGTCAGCTCAATACAACCCCCAATCCCCAAAGCTGAAAGCCAAAGTAGTCGAGACTGTCCACGTGCTCAAAAAGCTGCCACAATCTCTGTACATAAACCAAAAACTTTCGCCTCTCTTCTGTCCACACGTTCCATTACTAATATATATTTTCATTTGACATATCATGTATTATAAAAAAATATGGTTATTTTATTTACTTTTTAAATGGTTTGTCAAGTCTTTATTGCAGCGACTCTTTACGAGGGATTTTGATCCTGACCTACTTTAACTCTGTATAGAGTATGTCACATATTAACTAAATTTTATGAAAACATTTTAATTTTAAATTTAATTATTTTAAGTAAATTTTCATAAATCTTTTTTTTATTAATACATAATCTAATATATAATATTATAAATTTAAGGTGTATCCAAGTCAAGTTGAGATTAACTTTTATGGGGTTTAAAGTGTTACAAGTAAAATCCTCCTTCTTAGGGTTAGAACTTGTATTATCAAATTTATAGGCGAGGCTACTATTATCAAAATCCTTTTACTTTTTTTTTTATATGAATATGAGTACTTATTCCAGTGAAGAATTTTATACATGTGATAATTACCGAATAATGTTACAATCACACATTTCTTTCTTCTTTTTTTTTAAACTCATGCTCATGGCATTGAAATAATTATCCTTGATGGATTCTAATATCACTTGCTACATTTTTTTTTCACAAATAGCTAACTCATCATGAACAAGAAATCTTTGCGACTTAAGCTCATTACGTAAGTTGTAGGATGAACACTCTTATCAATGGGCTATATATCACAGATTTTATTAAGCGAAAGAAAACCTTTAATTTACAAATTCATGACTCGTCCCACCTCTTTCCCATGTATGATCCATCCGACACTTGCTTGAAACCATTTGTTAGCTTGTTAAGTTTCTCTTTGGGCGCTGTGTGCAAACCAGATAAATACTCGATAAACATAAGAAAAATCTTTCTAAATGAGAAGATAAAGATGAAACAATCTTTAGAACCCGTCTTGGAATCGATTGGTTGGAGGATGATCCAAATGCTGCTGTGTCACGTCTCTAAAACCAGAAACTACTCGTCCTGACCCGACCAAATCCGCTCCACGGGTTGAACCATGATCGAACCCATTTCCTACTGGGGCTCCAATGCAAGTGTAATTAGAGTCGGATACACCCAGATAGTTTAGGTTTTGGGGATGATATTGTGAATGTGACAAAGTGCTGCTTCCGAGGGCATGTCCTACATAGTAGTCGTTGACTGAGTGAGCTGGGTATTGGGGAAGGTGGGTGGAGCTGAGGCGTGAGGGCGATGGGTGTAAATATGGTTGCGGTGGCTGTAATATTGGAGTTGGAGGCATCAAATTTGATGAAGCAGAAAACAATCTTGGTGGGCAAACTGTTCTAAATGGGAGTGTTGGATCACCGAGATTGCCTGCGGGATGGTAGCTTGGATGGTAGCTGCAGTCATTGGAGTATCAGCAACCGCAAAATGAAATAATAAAGGATGAAGATGAAAATTGGAGTAGCAGAAAAAATCCGTCTCTATACATATGTATCAATCTTGAAGGAACATACCCTGGATTCCCTGGGGTGGCCAAGTTATCGTTACTGAAAACCAGCTGCCGAGCCCGGTTCAGTGTCTCTGTCTCCCTTTCTGACCACCCAACAAAGCAATCAAATCAAATCAAATCAAATCAAATAAAACACTAGTGTCACAACCAGACCAAGAAATTCAGCAACAAAACCAGCATATATAGTTTTCATCAAGATCGATGTGACCAAGCCATCGTCATTATAACAACCTTTGACGAATCCCCAAAGTGTGTAAAGATATAGTAACCTAGCTAATCTACCTCAAAAACTATGTGGGAATAAACAAGTGAAATGACTTGCCTTGGCGATGGCGGTTCATGTGTCCCCCAAGAGCTTGAGATTTGCAAAACTTGAGCGAACAAAACCTACATTCGTAGACCTTCCCGCACTCATCTTTCCCATCCCTGCCGCCGCTTTTCTTTGTCCTATAGCCTGCTTCAAACAACACCAATTAAAGCTCTTCCCACGACACCATTCTTGCCCCAAACCCCCAACCCTAATCCATCCAAACCCAACAAAAATGATTCAAAGTTTCAAACCCTCAATCTCTTGCTCTTTCCTTTTCCACCTCTTCCTTTTATATTAAACTTGTGCTCTTTTTAAGTTTATAAACACAGCTAGGCCACTCTATATAGAGTGTTGAAGAGCGTAGCAAAAGAAAAATAAAACATATCTTTTCTGTTCAAATCTAGGAGGAGAACCAGAGTGTGTGTATATATATGTGTGTAAATATATTTTCTTCATTGTTGTTTTATTCAAGGCTTATTACTAATATCATAGTAGCAGATATATACCAGAGGACCCTTCCTCAAACACCTGTTTACCATCCCTAGTGTAATCGTCGGGCAAGTTGTTGAGGTCTAGGGGGTTCTTCTCAGGTCTCCTGCAAAACCAAAAAAGAAAAATCAATTAATTAGGAGAATGGTAGAGAAAAACAGTAAAAAAGAAAAAAAAAGAAAGGGGGGTAGAAGATGAAACCTACATGGATGGTACCGACAGAGAAAGACAGGAAAAAAATAAGAGGTCAACAATGTTTCAGATGGGAAGATAACTAAAGCTTTAGAAAATTGTAAGACTTGAGTTTGAGACTGCAATAGAGAGGGTGGTTGAGTGAAGGTGGAGAAAAGGAGCATTGAAAGTTCTCTATCAGTTTCTCTGCCATCCTCTTTGGACTCATCTCCTCCCCTCTTTCTCTCTCTTTATCTCTTTTCTCAATTTGAAACAACAATAAGGGGCAGTGGCTCTCGCAACTTGAAATAGGAGATGGCCAGTATTTGTGTTTATCAACTCTTTAGTCATTTGTTGCTACTGATTTCGTTGGTTTGATAGAAACACGTTTGCCCTTTTGAATGCAACTCTATTATACCCTACTAAACTATTTCCATCAAAGATAACCCAAAACTTCAATAATGTTCAAAACATAAAATGTTAAATGTAATGATAAAATATATTACACGAATTTAAATTCAAATCTTAAAAGTATATTGTTAGGAGATACATCGGCAAACTCTAAAAAACTTAGTATTTATAAACCAAAACCAAACATAAAAGATACCTAATCATACAAAAGTTAACAATAAATTGCTGTTCACAATCAGACATGCATATAAGAAAATGGAAAATTGAAGGACTTGGTTTAGAGTTGAAGATTAAGGTTGGGAAATATTCATAATGTGAAGAAGTGGGTGTGGTAAAAGTTTAATGGTTGGTCCCCATGTAGGTTGAAGGGCTTCCTGGGCAATATCATTGTACCCTGAGCTTTGCCATGAAACAATGAACTGTTTCTCTATTTTTATCTTTTATTTATTTAATTTGCGCAGCATGGAACAAGGAACCGTTACTATCAAGATCTCATTATCAGGTTTTTTGTGATCTAAGTTGGATGTAGACTGAACCCCACAAAGTGTTGTTTTATTCTTTGGAACTCCCTTCGTTGCTTGATCAAAGCCCTTCACTAAAACCAATATTTTATTTTGGTTTATTTATTTATTACGTGTAGAAATTAATTGATATGTTGTTCTAGCATGCAGCTAGGCTTCTTTGTTTTTCCTCTATTCTGTAAACACTCCCAATGCCTTCTGTTAATGCGTTGTAATTGGTACATTTTATGTTTGTTCAAACTTGATATGATGTTATATATGAGTCTAAAATTTTGATTAAATTCGTCCATATTTGTAAATGATTAACCCTAAACTTATTTTAGACCTCTGAAAAATATATTTATATTATTTTTAATTTAATAATTTAATAAATTTTTAATTTATTAAAATTTTATATATAGTCATTTTAACATTTTTTAATATTTACATTATAATAATATTGTATATTTTTTTGTTCAAATTTATTTTTTAGGTCTAATATTATGCTTGAGTCTTGAATGTTCAAACTCGAGCATGACTCATTTTTAAATGTGTCTAATTTTTGACATATGCTTATTTTTCAAGCCAAAATTTTTACCCATATCTATTCAAATTTCAGACAAAACTTTAAATTAAGTATTTACTCATATACAAACTATTGGAATTAAAGACGGTTAGAAAAAAAAAAGTGAAAAAAAATATGATACAAGTTTCATATTACTTTGTTCCAAATATTACCTTTTAATTTATCAAAGCTATTAAAAATACGATCTTAAAACTATGGTCAACATGGTTAGAGGAGTATTTTGTTTCGACCCGACTCAAAAATTAAAAAGTCAAATTAAAAAAACAACTCAAATAAATCTAAATTCGAAAAATATTAAAATTAAAGAAAAATCAATTTCCAAAAATCACAAAAGTATCATGACACTAAAAAATAGTATTTTTCATTATTCTTTTTTATTAGCGAAAATAAAAATAAACACTCAATTATTAACGTGTTGTTGTTTTAGTCACATAAGTTCAAAGATTTTTATTTTAGTCACTAGTATTATCGAAATTTAAGATGTTGATAACTCATTAATTAAATCACTAACAAAATGTTGACGTGACATTTTTATTGGCATAATAACAAATTTAGCCTTACATTGTTTACATATTATATCAATTTGGTACTAATTAAAAAAATCAAAACGTTCTATAAATTTAGTCTTAATTTTAAAAAAATTAATATTTAAATTAAAAAATTCAAAATTCAAAATATTTAAGAGTTCATTTTTCGATTAAAATACATACAAAATTATAAATAAATGGATACCCATTTTTCTTTTTGTCAAACATGAAATTTATTTATTAAAATAATAATTTTATAAATAAAATAATTTTCTTTAAAAAACCCCACTAACAAGACTTAAACTAGATTCAAACTTCTCTCTTTTGTTTTATTTTATAAATAATAATTTATTTATTATATGTCTAGCTTTTGTTCCTTAGTCCTCACCAAATTTGTTGAGCGTTTGGCATCACCTTCACTCACAACCACTAGCACCAATAGCCCTTTCTCTAAACTCCTCAATTTTCACATCATTTATTATTATGCCATTGACCTAGGAATCAATTGTGGAGTTGAAAATGCCTACCCTTAAGTACAACCTCAAATGCAACAAACTCATTCTAGGCAACTACCTAAAAACATTGTTTCTTACCTTTTTCAACCTCAAACTATAGTTTTCAACCCAACGTGTAACACCCCAAACCTAGCCTAGAAGTTATGATCGGATACTGAGGATTTACATCAACTCATTCAAAGCTTTTGTTCAAATCAAACTCAGTGCATGTTTCCAAAACATAAAATTCTGGCAAAAAGTCTCATAGATGATTTGAAAAACCAAAGTTTGAAAATACTTATTTAAAACCCAGAATTTAAATTCAAAGTCGCGCGTTTTGAAAGTACAAATGTTGGCAGATTGTTTTCGATACTAAGACAATCATTCGTTAAAAACCATAAATTTTATTTATAGAAATACTTAAGTGATTACTTAATATTGCAGCGGAAAGATTATCAAAATTTTAGTTTTGAAAACCTTAATCCAATTTTTTTGTTAACTCATATGATTTTGTAGTTTTACGTTAGAAAATATCAAATACCGACAGATAAAAAACCAAAACCAAAATCAAGCCCAAAACAAAACCAAGACCGAAAACTTAGTCCAAAAATCAAAAGGCTAAAAAAACTTAATTAACTAAAAATAATCAAAACAACTTAAGCGTAAAACTGATCTGAGCTCCCGCACACTGTTCGGTCCTAAGTCGGAAGTTAACCTGAAACATATTAAGCAAACAAATGAGCTAGAAGCCCAGTGTGTGACTCAACCCACAAACATAATTTTATTTAACAAGCACATATGTAAATGTCATCACAAAATTTTACTTATAATGTACAAATATCATATCAGAATTTTGTCTTACCAAAAATATATATAAGATCATTATGTCATATTTTCAGAACATATTTCGGATCAAAATATCATATTTTCATAAACATATATCAAACCAGGTTGTCAAGTTTTCAGAAACACATATATCGTAGCAGAATGTCATATTAGACCAGAACAAATGCAGATACATCCTACCCCCATTCGCTACACACCAACTCCGTCCAACCAACCACACCAGTTAGGACTACAAGAGTCTATCCATCCAATCACACCGGGTCGTGATGGCATGCCATTCATAATGGTGCAGTTGAGCTGCCAAACATATGTTGCGGTTTAACTACTGAAAATGTATTAATACTGTCTGAAAACACTTCCTTCAACATCAAAACCCACCCTGATGCACATGCAGAATCATAATATCATATGTTCATATTACATAATCGAATCGAATAGCTTATCAAAATAGATAACAGAATAAGTATAACACATATGGTTTACAAAATAGTCATGCTTAACTCATGTACCTACTTGTAGCAAAACATAGCACATTATTATACTTATCGAAACTTATTTAACATACCTCCTACACTTACCCATGTTTGTTTACTGAAACTTACGCTTTTCTGGACCTACATAATACCCATGGACCCAATTTTTGATCCCCTATATTGACCTCTAACCGGGCTTCAAAATTGACCCGAAAGGCCCACAAGGCCTAAAAACCTAGCCCTTGTGGTCTACACGACCTACCACATGATCCATGTAATTTCACACGGTCGTGTGCTCCACATGGCCTGGCACACGGTCTACCACACAGGCTACTTAATTACACACAGCTGTGTGCTCCACACGGACTGGCACATGGCCTACCACACGGCTGTGTGGCGCACAAGGCTTAACACACGGCCGTGTGGCACACAAGGCTTAACACACGGCCGTGTGGCGCACATAGTCTACCACACGGCCATGTGGCACTTGACAATTTCGAAAACAACCCATGTTTCGTAATTTTCTTGAGTTTCGAGCAATGTTTCGGGTTAGTTTCACACACCTGGTGATGTTTCAGACTGACCACACAATCGAGCACTTCATAATCCTACATATGACGTTAAATCATATCGATTAACTAGCGACAAACCACATCAAAATCTTGAATACCAAAATTAAAACTTAAAACAAAACTCCTAGAATTGCTAGACAAACACTTACCTCGCACCTCGCAAAAACAGTGGCCAACAACAACTAATTCGTTGGACAATTGGTTGTTTCACAGCCAACACCCGTAAAAAGACGGTGAAAGATGAAGATTCGACAACACAACAAACCAAAGAATCGCAGGAGAAAATATAGCACAACAAAGGAGCAACGACAAAGAAAAATGAAACATTTGACAGAATTGCAAAACAAAACAGAAAAAAAGGAGTAGTGGGGGAAAAATAAAAGAAAGAAGACGTGAGAAGGGGGAGAAATAAAATTGGATGGAAAAAGGAAAGATATTTGGTATAATTTTCCTACTTTCAAAACTACCCACAACCCCACCACTTCCACTAAAATTTGATAACTAACCACCTATCAGATTCTCCAGAATACAAAACAAAAACAATTTTTCCACTTTGCACAGACAAGGTTTTGAACACAAAATCTCTAAATAAGCTAACACCTTATCACTAAACCAACAAAGTCATTATATCATCAATTGAGCGAAAATAATATATAAATAAGATGTTCAAAGATAAGGATTTAGGCAAAAATAACAAAAATGCAAGACAAAAGATTTGAACTCAAAACCTCTTGCACCCAACTACAACACCTATCCACTAAACCAAAATAACTTACTTTACAAAATTTTCACAATCTTAACTAAAAATCAGGACGTCATTACTCTTGGTTTCACTAACCCAATTTCTTCTAACATGATTTTCGGGATGTGACACAACGTTAACATGATGGTCGTTAATGTTGAAAAAAGGAAAAAAAATGAATCTGCTTAAGTCTTCTTCATGGTTTTTCCTTTAAATTATTTTATAAATAAAGTTATTATTTTAATAAATAATTGTCATGTTAGAAAATGAGAAAAATAGATATTAATTTATTTATAAATACTTTTTAAAATAATTTACATGTATTTTTTTATAAAATCTTAAGTATTTTTTATTGAAAATGAACTTTTAAATATTTTTTAATTTTAAATTGTTTAAAATTTTAAAAATTAAAATTTTAAGAATCAAGACTAAATTGATAGAATGTATAAAGTTTAAGGTTAAATTTGTTGAATTTTTTAGAATTAGGACCAAATTGATAAAACTTATAAACATTGAAGAGCTAAATTTATTAGTATGCCAATAAAAAATGTCACACCAACATTCCGTTATTGATTTAACGGAGGATGACTAAAATGTTAAATGTATCATGACATGAGATCTAAAATATCAGCATCTAAATTCGAAAACTATCCAAAATAAGAAAAATTAGTTTGAGCACAGATTACAAAACCTAAACTTAATTAAATGACTATTTACTGTGTTTGATGCTATTCAATCAAGTCGAGAATTGACTTGAATATATCTTTTATAAATTATTAATTAATCTAAAACTATATGGCTTAAAAAGAACATTGTTCAAAGACAATAGTTATTTTCTTTCATTATTGGCATAATCTAATAAAAAATAAAGATAATTATTGCTAAATTCAGCGAAGCTAGGGAATGCAGTGGCTCGGCTTTAAATTTAAAATTTTTCATTTATATTCTTTATAATTTATAAAATTTTAAATTAATAATGGTAAAATTGTACTTTAGCCCCCCAAAATAATAAAAATTTAATTTAATCTTTTAAAAATTATAAAGATGTAGTCTATTAAAATAATAAAACTATATTTTTACCATCGTAAAAATATACAATTTAATTCTAGTCCCTCAAAAAAATTTTTAGCTCCACCACTGGATTAATTTTTTTACTTATATTAGTTATGGATGATTCCAGCAGAAGCCAAGCTTGAGTGACTTTCCTCAACCCTAGTTTGGCAATGCCAAGTTATTCAATAACTGCATATCATTTCCATGGACCACTCTACACCAAGTACCTCATTCGATAAAGAAAAACCGTCAGGCTGCCTCCCCATCGTATCAGGTTTTCCTTTCTTCTTTCCCATCTAAAACTTCCAATTCTCACATTGGATCCTAACTATATTCGTTTCAAATCGAAAAAGGTTTTTTTTTTTTTTTAAGACTTGAAATCAAGGCTTTATGTAAACACCACAAAACCGACATTGAATTATTGATGAAGGTGGTCCAACCCCAACCCAGTTCCCATTGATTCCAAGTACCAAAAATCCTTTGTAATGAATCCAATGCACTCTACCCATTGCTCTTTAGAAGTACTGATCAAATCCATTAAAATTCATCCTACCTAATACAATTAATAAACTCCAGACAAACCTTTAGTCATACTTTAAAAAGAAACAGTATACTCTTTTGTAGCTACTTCCTTCATTGTGTAAACTATGTCAGAATAATTCAAACATGAAACTGAAACAAATAACTGAAGCGTGGATCAATTACACTTCATTAGGGTTGCTTGTGTAATTGATTACTGTGAGATGGAAAATAGTAGCAACGCTTACATTAGTTGCATGATAAGATTATAACCTACTTTTTTTAATATTTAAGCAATAGTTCATTTATTATACAAATTAGTTCATACAATTGTTTAAAAAATAAAGAGGAAGGGATATTGAGTTAAATTTCATGATTGATTATCTGCTTACTAAAGAATTATCAGCTAACGCTTTTATGAGTACGCTGTCCACATGGGTGTAATGTCATTTTAAGATGTTCAGTTTTAATAAGAATTTGTAATTTTAAATGTTTTTCTGTTATAAACGTATTTTCATTTATTTCAATTTATGAATATTAACGTTTTTTTTTTTGTAAAAATAAGTTTTATTTGATTTATTCACACTATGATTTTGGTAAAGTTTGAACTCATTAAGGTTAAAGAGGATCAGTTGAAAATAGACATGTTTAGATCACCTTACATGTAATTTTCACGCTACACTTCCGTACTTGATCTATATCATTTGGTTGTGTTAATATATGTGATTAATGATAGATTTAGTTACGATATATGTAACGAAAGTCTCATTGGTTCTATGTTGACATAATTAACGGATGAGATTGTTTGGAATACCTTTTGGATATAATATTAAATTTTTTAGCACATAAAGTTATATAATGACATACAATTATAAAGTAATTAGTATATATATGATCCAAGTGGGAGATTATTGGATAATATGAACATCACATTTATAATAAGATTAATGACATTATTTACGATCATAAAAGGTTAGCCCAAATTAAAAATAGTTGATTTTAGTAAAGCTTTAGTTATTAAATAAACTATGTGCCAAATATGTGTAGACACTATAATAACTAATTTCTAATTGATTATGAGCTAATTAGAAATTCTGGTTAATGTGTAAAAATTGTATATTAAGGTTATGTTCTTCAAATTACATATTCATAACTTTTCTGATATTTATTCTCAAAAAAGAGAGAGTCACATTCGCTAAAATACTTGTGTGCTAATTTGGAAGATTAAAACCACAATATTCGAAGATTTCAAGAAATCAATAGATTCAAGTAAGTTTTCAAATCTAATTTTTGTTATTGATAATATGACATGACAAAACTTAATTATTAAATTTTATACAAAAAATTTTGGGATTCTAACACATTTATTATACAAATTAATAAATAAAAATTCATAAAATTATTTAAAAAATAAAGAGGAAGGCAATGAGTATTTCACTCTCAATTCTCCACTACCTCTAGTGCCCCACGTGAGGGGATACTGGAATTTCATTGCATTCATTCATTTTGTTTTTGGTCATAAATTTCATTCAATTCATTCAAAGTACTCCCGGGGCAATTGGATGCATTGGAGATGTAAAACCATGGTAGTAGATACCGATTGCATGTATTAATTTTGAGATAAAATTGAACAGTACAAGTAGCTAGCATATCCTTTCACTTTCAGTACTAGTCTGTACTATTCGTATTCCCTAATACTCATCTATATGGGCCAACGTTAGACGGTACCATTTATCTATCTAAATTTTGATTTATTTTTAAAATTTTTATCTATAGTTATATGTAAAAGTAAATAATAATATTAATTGAGTTTTAGTTCAATTGACATAACATTATTAGTAGTGTGAAAGGACGTGAATTTGAGTGTACTTAGGCGCCTTTTATCTTCCTAAGTTGAGAGAGATTATCAATACTTCTAGGCATTATATAAAAATAATGTCACATTTGCAAGATACGAAAAAAATTAGAAATTAGGTAAGTATTGTAAATCTATTGATAAATGGATGTTTATAAAATTTTTAAAATTTTTAAATTCATTTTATTGTAACTTTTGTAATCTTTAAAGAATTTATAATGTGTCTTAGTTCTCTTTTGTGTAGCTTATGATGATTGAGTCCCTATAAATAGAGGGCAATTATAAGTTTTTTGTATCAAAGTGAAAGTTGAATAACCCTTTCATTTTTCTACTCTTCTCTCTTGTTCATTTTATAATTCTTTTAGTTTATAATATGTTATTAGCGCGAGCTTGCTCGATAGTATTCAATATTTTGTTGGAGAACAAGTAATCTAGACATACAATGTCCTTGTTGAAGCAACAATCCTAAGATATGTGGTTTTCTATGAGTGCTTGAAAGATTTTGAAACTTCAATATTCTTAATGGAAAAAATTGAATAAGATTTTGTTAGATGCTTAAAAATGATACTCATTTTTTTTCATATTTAAGTATGAATTTATATTTTATATATCCCATGATATGTTTGTTTACGATCTAAAATTTTGAGTAAGATTGAAGTATCCACAACTTGAATATCTTTGCTTAAATATGTATATCTTTTATAGTATACGTTATTGATATGATTGAAAAATTAGTACTCTTTTTTAAAATATTATTTTATTTGGTGACTTTTGAACTTTGACCAAATGTACTATGTTACTTATTAGATTTTTTTCTAATAAAGCCACACATGATTTTTGAGTATGAACGAATTGGCTTTTTATATGAACAAAGCAAAAGCCATTGTTTTTGTTCAATATCGTTTATATGAAGGATTAAAAGTGGAATATCTAATCCATTCCCCAAAGTGAATGTAGTAATACATAACAATTATGAAAATAGAACTCATTGTCATTATTGACAAATAGATAAGAAGAAGATGGATGATTTAAAATATTGCTAAATGTTCATTTTTAGAGCAAAATGATCAATGGCTTATAGTAATTAATCATTCTTTGAAGCAAATGATATCTATATGATGTCATTGGTAAGGAATATGAGATACGTTTACATTATTGTCTGATTTTTTTTGTACATTCTTTGAAGTGAATGTCTACAATAAATATAATACATTTTATAATCACTTTTGATCAATAAAGTCAATTTGGACATTTGGAGATTTTGACTTATTTCCTTAAGCGAATATTGCTTATAATTGTTTGAAAATTATATTTCTTTTGTTGAGTTAATGGCATTATCAACTTCACATTGATTTAGACATTTCCAGAAGTAAATCTCACAGTAGTACTTAAATGTAAATACAAAGTAAAAGTGTTAGCTCGATAAATCAACTTGAAATCACCAAGAAGGGGTGAATTTACCTCTTAAAATTTGTGGTTGCTAGATAGAGGCAATAAACACTTCGATTTATAGTGGTTCGACCCTAATTGCCTACTCCACTATCTTAGCTTTCCACAAGTAAGATTTTCTCAAATTCATTAATTTGTTAACCTTTGAGGATAAGGTTTAACCTTACAATCTCCCTTAAGATTTCTACCCAAAATCTTAATATTGCAATTCCCTTAAGGTTTCTACCCAAACCTTAAGACTTAACCCTCTCAAAGAGTAAATACAAATAGCAAGCTAAGAAGTAATCCTTACAAGATCAGATTGTTTGCCAATTAAGCATGAATAAACAAGAATACACTTGAGCTAAAGAATAACAATGAAGGCTCACAAGTGTGTACAATAAAAGTATGAAAAAATTAAGCACTAAGGTTGTTTTGATTGATCTTCAGGCTTGGTGATTTCTTTTATAGTTGTAGGACCTTTGGAAGATGGTATTTATACCCTCTAGTTTGTTTCCAATCGCTATGGTTGTTGTAAACATAAATAGAGCCGTTGGAGATGAAAATACCATATCATTAAATTAACTTGCAACAAAAGGTATCGATACCTTTTCTACGAGTATCAATACTATTAGCATTTAATGATTGATTCAATGATCGTTAAAGTTAGTTTACAACGATACCAAATACAATTTATCGATACTTGGGAAAAGGTATCAATACTTTTGGTAATTGATTGAAAACAAAATGTCAATTTGGTATTGATTTTAGAATGAGTATCGATATTTTGAAAACTATCGATACTTTGGCCTAAAGCAATACTAACTTTTTTTAAAACTCTTTTAACATGATTGAAAATGTTTAACTCAATTGAAACCATTTTAACTTGATTTTATTATTTTGCTAATTTTGCTCAACTTTAACTTTTATTCAAAAACATTTTAATTTGTTATATCAAAACATATTATCAAATAAAGCTAGGTATAACAAAAATGAATGACAATAAAATTATCAATTATCACAATTTATATTAACATTTTTAGTACAATTAAAATGCATGTTATGTTATTGGAGACAAAGTATGTTGAAGCATGGCAAAAAATCCAGAGGTTTAAATTTGAACACTGGTGGTTGTTGGAGGATTCATGTGAGGAGGAGATTAGGTGGTTGTGGTCTTTAGGGAGAGGCCTTCATAATTTGGCTAATTGGTTAAAGGGTAAAAAGGTGGGAAGGAGAATGGATTGGAAAGGAGAGTGGTTGAGCTGAATGATGAGGACCATACGAATGAGGTAATTAGAAACTTGATTAGGTTGAAATTGGACCTTAATATGCAGATAAAAAAAGAAGAGCTATATTGGGATCAAAGATCAATGGCTAATTGGTTAAAGATGGGCGATTGCAACATGACTTTCTTTCATCGATTTGCATCCCAAAAACGCCAGATTAATCATATTAATGAACTAAAAAAGGAGGATAATTTGGCCACTACAGATAAGGGGGAGATGGCAGGGATTGTGAATGAGTACTTCTCTAATTTGTTCAAGTTAAGTAGGGGAGAAGGTTTGGAGAGTGGCTTGAAAGGTGTGAATAGGTGTGTTACAGATGATGAATCGATAATTGAAGGAGGTCTACAAAATGGAGGAGATCCAAACAACTATGAAAGAGATGGCTCTATTGAAGGTCGCTTGGGAGAACGACTTTCTAGCACTTTTCTTCCAAAAATTTTGGTACATTGTGGGCAAAAATGTGGGGTGCGACCGTCTTAACGCTCTAAATAGAAGTAATTCTTTGGAAACCATGAACTCTACCTTTATCATCTTAATCCCGAAAATTTTTAGGCCAAATAGCTTGAAGGATTTTAAGCATAATAACCTGCGTTTAGTTTTCTATAAGATTATATCAAAAACCACGGCTATTCGTTTTAAGAATGTACTTGACAATTGTATTGATAAAGCACAAAGTGCTTTTATTCCAAGAAGAATGATAATAAATAATGTGCTATTGGCCTATGAGATCTTACATTCTTTAAAGTAGAGGAGAATTGGTAAGAAGGGATCTTTTGCATTCAAATTAGATATGAGTAAGGCTTATGATAGAGTTGAATGAGGTTTCTTGTGCGAGATGATGCTGAAAATGGGTTTTGAGAAAGAGTGGGTGAATTAGATTATGACTTGTATCTCTTTAATGTCGTACTCAGTATGTTTTAATGGAGAGATAGAGGAAAAGTTCAACAAGGGGATCATTTAAACCCTTATCTATTTCTGATTTGTTGGGAGGGGTTGTCGACATCGATGAGAATGGAGAAAGGGGAGGGGTCCTAAAATTACTCATTTACTATTTGTAAATGACTGTATTTTATTTGGTGAAGCTACGGAAAGGGGAGCAAATGAAATGAAAAGGATTTTGCAAAGGTATGAAGAATATTCAAGGTAGAGTATTAACTTGGAGAAGTCGACATTATTTTTTAACTCAAATAGTTCTAGGCAAGCAAAGGAATCAGTAATCCAATTATTAAGGGTGCACTGTTTGATGAACCCAAATAAGTATTTGAGACTCTCGAATATTATGGGGAGATAGAAACAACAAACTTTTTAGGGCTTGAAAGAGAGGATTGCAGAAAGAATAAATAATTGGTGTGTTAGAACACTCTTCCAAGGAGGAAGGAAGTTTTTATTAAGATAATTTTGCCATCAATCCCAACTTATGCCATGTTTTGCTTCTTATTAGCAAATTTTTTATGTCATGATATGGAACAAGTTTTAAGTCAATTCTGGTGGTAGAAACAAAAAGGAAGGAAAGAGATTCTGTAACACCCTTAACCCGTATCCATCGCCGGAATAGGGTTACGGAGCATTACCAAAAACTTTTAACTTAAAACATTCAATTACAACCATTTATAAAACATATTATATTCCATCCAAACACATGCATAACGTCCCTTTTTCAAGCCTTCGAGGCCTTAGAAACACTTTAGAAACGATTCGGGACTAAATCGAAAATATTTAGAACTTTATGGCAAAACATAGAAAAATTCATACTATAGGGGTCACACAGGCGTGTACCCAAGTCGTGTGGCTCACATGGCTAAGACACACGCTCGTGTCTCAGGCCGCGTGGGCATTCAAAGTAGGGACACACGGTCGTGTCCCAGCCCGTGCCTGTGCCCGTGTAACTTTCTAACTTGGGTCACACGGCCAAGTCACACCCTCGAGTGCCAGGCCGTGTAACTTTCGAAGTGAAACCTTTAAAAACTTACGGGGGACACATGGCCATGTCGCGTGGCCGTGTGGACAAGAAATAGGCCAAATTCAAGCCATTTCTTTCACCCAATTCAAGCACACCCTTACAAGTCATTTGCACCTATATTCAAGCATTCAAAATGTACTTAACACATTAATATTCAAGCTAGATCATCATAATATTTAATCATACAACCAATATGCCCAAAAGGCACCTCAATCACAACATTTCATAGCATGCATTTTATGTACCATTCCAACTCCCAACCTTTAAACACCAACATGCCAAAATATCAACCATTATAAGACCATATACATGCCAACATAACAACTAATGCATCATCCAAAATGCCATAATTACTAGCCAAACATAATGGATATATCATCAAGTACAAAACACTTATATATGTGCCTATTTAACCATTTTTTGATTAACTTGTTTCTATATCAAACATATCAAAATGACCTTACCATTGGGACTACTTCTCACATGTATCAAAACCATTTAAATGTCACCATTCTAACCAATTCCAAATGGTTCCAATAACCAACTTATATATATATATACCAAATTATGTCTAAATGGTCATAATTCAAACAAACAGGCTTGACTAAATTTCATATCAAAACATGCCCTAAATGATCACTTTGCAAACATACAACTCTTACCATTTTGTCCATAAAACCATGCATCAATTTGATCTTATAAACACTAACCTTTAAACATCAAAGTGCCAAAAGCATACCAATCATCAAGGTATCAAATATCATAAGTTTCGCAAATTCAAAGACACATTACACGTCGATATCATTAGCTAAATATTAGACATACATCCACCTATACATGCCATTATAACCACGACCAAAGCATCAAAATCTACTGATAAAATTGATGGATAGCATGATGGATCTCCGACTAGCTTCCAACCTGATCGAGCTTCGATAATCTGTAAGGTAAAGGAAAATAACTACATAAGCCATTGCTTAGTAAGCTCGTATAAACTTTAAGCATAAAATTCCATTTCGATAATAAACTTATAAGAATAGACATAACCCTATGCCAATGCCAAAATTCATAAATCTATATGACCATCGACTCACAAATGAGTAAATTCATTAATGTCACATATGTTTATAATTCATAACATGAAAGGATTTCATGGGACATGCTGTATAACCATAAATCTTTTTATAAGATTACACAACTTTCAATTTAGTTATTTTCCATTATATTCCGAATGCTTATCATAATCTTTAACAACATTATTAATTCTCAACTCAGTGTATTTTTCCATAATATAGGTAGATTCAACCATAGCATAAGCAGTTTACTCACATATAAGTACATCATTTATCACATTAAACCTTTTATAACATCATAATACACCCCAATTATGTACTTACCGTTTCATTCCCTTTTCTTACCCGTTTCATATGCATAGTACAAGCATAATTATAAACATCAATCATATCCACAGACTTGGCATAAGCCTAAGTACATCAACAACACATGTTAGTTCATTTAGGCATGATTCATATGAATTTGACATGAATAACCATTGTACTTGAGCATAATTCAATTAGATCTATCATCCATATCAACATAACATATTTTTCATGTAGTTCACCATTTCGAAGTCTTTCATACATACATGTCTTGGTTCATATAGAACACTTACCATATCCTTGTAAATTCATGCTCGTTGAACCAAATAGAATATCGTTGGATACGCGGGATAGCTCACACAAAGTGTGCTAATCATATAACTGTAGTCTGTCCTTTCCTATACATATATGCTCACACGAGTTGTAAAATGAATATGCTCACACGAGCTGTGAAATGGGCCTACTCACACGAGTTGTGGGTCGGAATGTAGCTACACGATGCTGCTCACACGAGCTGTGGAGTATCCGCAACACATGCCAAAACTCAGCCAGCGGTAGGACATTCAAGACTAGCACCCGAAACATGTAAACCCTAATGACACGTCATTTGTATCCTACATATTCCTAAGGTTCAAACAGGGCTCGATAGTCGTCGTACACCATTGGATTTACGTCGTCTCACAACATGATAACTTGTATAATAACATATGTATATTGATTCATTTTCAATAAAATCATATATTAACATTCAATTTAATGAACATTTTATATAATGCAGTTCATACGAACTTACTTGAAAAAATTACAGAAATGTCAAAGTATAGGGGCATTTTGATAATTTTCTATTTTCCTTAATTTTCCACCCGGTCTTGATCTAAATTAATAATTTTATTCAATATATTAATTTAGACAGTAAAAAAATTTATTTTATGCAATTTAGTCATTTTTGACATTTTTACAAAATTACCCCTAAAGTTTTACTTTTATTCAATTTAGTCCTTGAACCTAAAACATGCAAATTAACCATTTTTACCAAAAATTGAGCCTATATGAATACTTATGGCATCCAATAAAGCCCATTATTGCAACAATTTCACGTCAAATCCTTGTACTTTTACTATTTCAACAATTTAGTCCCTAATCAGAAAATTCATCAAAAATCACTTAATAAAATACTTTTAAATAACAACTAATATCTCAAATTCATCATTTAACATCTAAAATCACAAGGTTCATTAGTGTAAACATTCAAAATCTTTAACAGTTTCAAAATCGAAGGTACGGACTAGCTAGAACTAGTTGCAATGATCTCAAAAAACATAAAAATCATTAAAAACGGGGATAAAACGACATACCATGCTAGCTTTTCAAGTTGCTGAAATTCCAAGGTTAACAATGGCTTCTTTCTCCATTTACAATCGGTGAAGAAGAAAATGTAAAAGATGAATAAAACATTTTGATTTTATTTATTTTAATTTAATTTATCAAATTACCATTTTAACCTTGGTTAATAAAAAAAACACCAATTTCATGCCCATAATTATCCACTAACTCCTTGAATGGTCTAATTACCAATTAAGTCATTTTTTTCTTTATTCAATTAACCATTTAATCACTCAAATCAAATAGTGATCAAATTTTACATTTTTTACGATTTCTTTCTTTTTAATTAATTAACTATCGAAATATTAAAATTTTTTAACGAAACTTTAATACCACCTTAATGACACTCTAATATTTACGGCCCAGTTTATAGAAACGAGGTACCCATACCTCATTTTCTAAAATCACTTGACCTTAGGGTTTTATCACTTGAACTTAATAACTCACTTAAATAACATAAATTATCACATCAAAAATTTTTTTAAAATCACATTTGACTCGTAAATATTAAATAATAATATTTACGAACTTACTCATCAGATATGGTGGCCTCGAAACCACTGTTTCTGGCACCACTAAAAAATGGGCTGTTACAAATTCATTGGTGCAATTGGAATAAACTATGTGATTTAAAGGAGCATAGAGGAATGAGATTCAGGAATCTATCTAAATTTAATTTGGCCTTCCTTGCAAAACAGGGTCGGCGTTTAATGTATTACCCAGATTCACTATTAGCTAGAACTTTGAAAGCTAAATACTATCCAAATGATGATTTCATGCATTCGGAGTTAAGTAATTACCTTTCTTATACTTAAAGGAGCATATGGATGACGAAGAAATTGTCGAAGAATGGAATGTCTTGGAGAGTGGGTAATGGGGATTGTATATCTATTTGGTAGGATGCTTGGATCCCTGGGTTAAAAGATCAGAAAATCCAAGAGTCAATTAGAAATCACAATATAGTTAATGCGGCTGAATTAAACCCAATTTGAGACAGTGAAAGAAGGACCTTGTTTCCTCTTTGTTTACAAGCAAAGAGGCAAAATCAATCTTGCAAATTCTTCTGGTGATATATCTAAGGGAGGATTGTAGGGTATGAAGTAGGAAGCCAACAGGAGAGTATACGGTGAGGAGCGGTTACAAAATTCTATTGAAGGAGACCTCTAACCCAGATGATGAAACTATTGATATTACAAACAAAGTTCTCCTAAAAAGCCTTTGGCAAACAAACTTGCTAGCGAAAATAAAAATTACAATCTAGAGGATTTACAACAATTATATCTCGACTCTCAGTAATTTGAAGTTTTGACGGGTGAGTAATTCAAATTTGTGTCCAAGGTGCAAAAATAGAATAGAGACATTGGATTACGCGTTTAAAGATTGCCCTGCGATTAAATAAATTTAAGATGAGATAGGAGTTCAGAGAAGTCAGGGGGTAATGAGAGACAGTTTCTGGAAGTGGATAGGGGAAATACTTACCAAATGCTTGTTACGTCAGAGATAACTTATCCTTTGTAGCATTTGGGCCATATGGACTGGACGAAATAGGGCTTTGCATAAGGGATTTCATCAATCAGCACTGGAAACTATAAAGTTTACTAAGGCATATCTTAGTGACTAGGATAGGGTAAACAATAAGTTACCTAGACAGAGGATAGAGGATGAGCGATGGTGACCACCGGACCTATCTAATGTTAAAATAAATTTTGGCGTCGTTTTTGAAAAACAATCGAATATGTCTGGAACCAATATTATTTTTCGGGATTCAGAAGGCATTATTTTAGGGTCCAATACAATGGTTAATCTATATGTTCCAAACTTGCTTGTGGCTGAGGCGTTGGCTTGCTTGCAGGAAGTTCAGATAGACCTGAATCTTGGATATCGACAAGTAATAATCAAGGGAGACACCCTCAGTGTCATAAAAAAAACCCAAAGCAAAGAAGATGATAGATCAGAAATAAGCATGTATATTACAGATATTAAAGCTCTAAGAAAAATGTTGAATCGGTGTTGTTTCAAGAAAATATGAAGAAAAGGAAATGGAGTTGCACACATGATGGCTAGGGAATGTCTGAACAGAAAAAGACAGCATACCTAGAAAGAGAAGTTCTGAATTCAACAATAGCGACGGTGGCAGAAGATGATAGAGGACGGGATCTGCCAGAGAACGGGGTGAATGCTTGATGTCGAAATCATTTTTTGATAAAACGGGGTCGACTTAGGTTTTGAAAAATGAAAACGAATGTTGGAGTCGCCACCAATCTTTTTTTGATGAAGTGTGATCGGGTTACCTCGTAAAATGGTTGTTTTTAATAAACGATTTAGATTTATTAAAACAATGCTTTTGGTCTGCGAAATTCAGAAAAAATAGGTTCGGGAGTCGGTTACGTATGAGAAAGGATTAGCACCCTAGTAACGCCCAAAAATTGGTACCTAGTTGATTAATTAGTGTTTTAATGTCGAGAATTGAAAATTTTGAAGAGATTTAAAATACGATCCTTTGTGACAACTTATATAAAACAAGTTACCCATTAAGACTCTCTCATTTCGGAGAGAGAAAATGTCACACCCAATGAGTTAGAGCATGATATTTCACCTCCTCAAAAATGAACTTGTCCAAAAGACTCGTGCAATAAAATTTAAAAGATATTCAATTGTTTAAGTCTGATGAAGAAATCGCAGTTCAATACATTAGGGCACAATTTCTCAATATTCTAAACTTTGAATATTGCCTTTATTATTTTTTAGAAAAATCTTCATCTCGAGAAATCAACGTGTCACATCCAATGCGTTAGGACACAACGTATTGAATTCTCGATGAGCTTTTTATTTATGTTTTGATTACAGAGCATTCTTGATTATTCAGGTTCAACGAAAGAGTTGGAACCCAACACGTTAGGGCTCAATCCTTTCGAAGATTCCAAATACCTAGTATTGCCCTTATTTTTCAAAATTTTCTCTTTATACAAATTTGGGTAAAAATTATATAATGGAGTAACAATTGTGATAATGTAAATATAAATAGCATGATCAAGAAAATAATAATAATAATAATAATAATAATAATGAAAAGATAAATAAAAAAACAAATCAATCATGTATACACAATATCAAGTAAATAAACAAATAAAACCGAAGCATTTAAAGAATATAATAATGATAATAATGGTCATGTGAATAAATAAATAAATAAATAAATAAATATCAAGTAAAGCAATAATAATAATAAAGAAAATAGATACAAAATTATAAAATATAAAAATATATATATGTACATATAAGAAAAATATATATGTATGTGAATTATAAAAAAATAAAAAATATTATAAATATTTTAATATAAAATATATATAAGTATGTATATAAAATTATGAAACATAAAAAATATATAAAAGTATGTATATATATATTTATAAAAATTAAAAAATGTGTATGTATATGTATATATTACAAAAAGTATGTATGTATACATGCATATATAACAAAAAATTTGAAATTTAAAGGCATAAAAAGTAAATAATAATGATACAAGATTAATTATGCCACATAATAGTCTTAATAATATTAAAATAATTAATTTAATAATAAAAAACTAAAATAACAAATAGAGGATTAGATAGCATCAATAATCGAAGACCAATGAATTTAAAACAAAGAGTATAAAAAAATATAAGGCAAAATAAAATGTAAACAAATTTGAAAATAATGAATTTGAAAATGAATAATAAGGGAAAAAGAGATTTGAAATCAACAATATACAAATCAATAAATAAATTATACACAGATCAACAAAATAAGAACAAACCACAGAAAATAAGAACGCAAGAGAGAGAGAAATTTGAGTGAATACTCTTAAGAATTATTATTACTCCCAACTCCTGTGTTTTACAATGAAGGGAGAGGCCTCTATTTATAGTTGAGCCTCCCCAAATCCAACGGTACAGATCAATTACATCAACGACTAAGATTAAAGGGTCTACAAATTAAATCTCTAAGATTACAAAATCACATCTTCTGAGATTGCATATCATATCTAAGATTGCATATATCATATCTAAGATTGCATATCCTTGAAGATTATGTTTCCATAAGCTTGTAGATGGACCTTCAACCTTTTCAAGTAGTGGGTCATTCCGATCGGGCCAAATTATATAATTTTGTACTGGACTTGGACTTTGTTTTATTATTTTGGGTTTATTATTTTTTTGTAAGCCCAGGCTAAATTGGCCTATTACAGCTGCCCCTCTTTACTCATTGTCGTGTAACGAGAATGGAGCAAAGACTATAAAAAGGCCAATTTTGCTCGGTCTTGCTAGGCTCTGACTTCTTTGAGTGCTCGTCTTCTTCAAGTAGCTTATTCCAGTCCACTGCCTCTTCAGAGGTATAGGAATTGATGCTTCGATCCACTCCACTGCAACGTCAGGGAGATAGGATTTGTGCCTTGTAGCTTCTTAAAAGAACAAAATTTGCTATCTTTAGTCTGCTCCATTGCAACTTCAGGAAGATAAGGCTTGTAGCTTCAACTTGTTCCACTGTAACTTTAAAAATAAGTCTGATGCGATCTGCTCTACTACAACTTTAGAGATATGAGATCCATCATTCTGATCCACTCCACTGCAACTTCAGGGAGATAGGATTGGTTTCTTCAATCTGTTCCACTGCAACCTCAGGGAGATAAGATTGGCTTATTCAATCTGCTCTATTGCAACCTCGGGGAGATGAGACTGGATGCGATTTGCTCTACTTCAATTTTAGAGAGATAAGATCTGTGGTTTTAACCCGCTCCACTGCAACTTCAGAGAGATAGGATTGGTTACTTCTGTCTTCGATCTACTTTGCTGCCAATACAGGAAAATAAGATCTGTTGTTTTCGATCTACTTCGCTATCAATACAAGAAGATGAGATCCGTTATCTTTGATCTACTTCGCTGCCAATACAGGAAGACAAGATCTGTTATCTTCGATCTACTTCGCTACCAATATAGGAAGACAAAATCTGCTACCTTCGATCTACTTCGCTGCCAATATAGGAAGACAAGATCTGCTACCTTCGATCTACTTCGCTGCTAATACAGGAAGACAAGATCTACTATCTTCGATCTACTTCGCTGCCAGTACAGGAAGACAAGATCTGCTATCTTCGATCTACTTCGCTGCCAGTACAGGAAGACCAAATCTGCTATCTTCGATCTACTTCGTTGCCAGTACAGGAAGACGAGATCTGCTATCTTCGATCTACTTCGCTACCAATATAGGAAGACAAGATCTGTTATCTTCGATCTACTTCGCTGCCAGTACAGGAAGACGAGATCTGCTATCTTCGATCTACTTCGCTACCAATATAGGAAGACAAGATCTGCTATCTTTGATCTACTTCGCTGCCAATACAGGAAGACAAGATCTATTTTCTTCAATCTACTTCGCTACCAATATAGGAAGATAAGATCTGCTATCTTTGATCTACTTCGCTACCTATATAGGAAGACAAGATCTGTTTTCTTCGATCTACTTCGCTGCTAGTATAGGAAATTTGTTATATGATGGCGTTTAAAAAAAATAAAAATAAAGAATAACGTATCATATTTGAAGGATATTAAAATATCTGATCACCGAAGAAATTTAAAATTAAAGAATAAAGATTTTGAATTACTATTAAGTTTAAGGTTAAGGTTAATATATATTTTGTGTTTTAAATTTTACCATTTGTAGTTAGTTGGTAGCTGTTTTATTTTTTTTGAAAACTTAGTTGATGTTTGGATTTATATTCCGTCAATTAGGTTTGTACTTTCACCCTAAAACTGTTAGTTTGTACTAACTTGATACTAATAGTTAATCCGAAGATGATATATGACAACTTCTTAATATGTTACGTGGCAAACATAATTAATTTTTTTTAAAAAATTTAAAATATATAAATTAATAAAAAATATAATTTTTTTTCACATCCAGATGTGTTTTAAGTAATTTTATTTTATTTTATAAAATTTCAGTTTTTAGATTATTGTTGTTTTAGAAAATATATAATTTTTTAAATCAATGAAAATATAAAAAAAATATACTATTAAAAATATATAGAAAGCCTATAATATTTTTAAAATTTTATAATACAATTTATAAATTTATAAAAATAAAAAATATAAAAAAGGAAAATAACTAAAAAATTATAAAATCATAAAGAAATATAAAGATTTATATTTTTATTAATTTATATATTTTAAAATTTTATACTTTTAATTTCAAAATAATAATATAAATAACCCGATATTGTAAAAAAAACTAAAATGATATAAACTTGCTAAAACCTTTTGAAATTTTAAAAAAAAAAGATTAGACTCATTTAAAAATTGTGAAAGTTATCAATGCGTATGCAGAACTCGGAATCCAAAATCAGACTCCAAGGAATGAACCAAATCATTAAAACCAAAAAGGCTACCCTTGATTAAAGCTTGTGGTTTCTCCTGGATTTCAGAATTAGAAGTCGGATTGGAAAAAAAAAAGAAATTGGAATCCTTGAAGGGGTCAATTTTGATGCTACCTTGGAGTGCCAATTTCCAGAACATGAAACAAAATTGGAGAAGAAACAAGACACAATGGATTTGGAATTGTAAAGCAAATTGGATGGATTTGAAGAGCGAATTGGATGAAATCCTTCAACTACGGCTGCTTAAGCTTCAAGCCTTGATTAAATTTTTTAAAAATTGATTAAGAAGATGGGTGAATTAGATGGAAATGCAATTGAGCATACTTAAATTATGATGTTGAAAGATTTTAACACCAATCTTAAAAAACATAATAAAATAAATAAACTAAATAGACAAACACATATAACTATTCCCATTCATATTCCCACTATAACAAATATATATAATTTTCCATTGCTTAAGGATAGTAGCCAACACACTCACACTAACCCTTATGTGAATATTAGGCTCCAAAGTTAGGTTGACCTCGAATATGACTTGAGAATAATTATTTTTAAATAATAAAATGAGTTGGATCAGGCTGAAAAATTTAGCCCAAGTCCATCCAAATCACACCCAGCCCATGAAGGCAGTAGGGGCGGCTGTGTTTGGATTAAAACATAGATTTACAAAACTGTCCTTAAAAACTAAAAAAAATTCCCTCTCCTCCAGTAAAGATTACACACATCTTATCCGTTTCCCCAAACATCACAGTGTGAAGCATTTGAGCATTAAAATCATACATGACATAGATTTCTACATTTCATCTTCAACATCTTCACTGCAATGGCAGCCATGCTCTCACTCTCTCCAAATCCTCCCATCACAACTTTACCCTCTCTTCGTTCCACTTTCAAGGTTCTTCTTCTTTCCCTCTCTCTTTTATTTTATGTTCCACATCGGATTGCTTACTTGAATTCCCCCTCCGCCCCTATTTGTTGCAGGGAAATCTGAGGAATTTACAACCAAACCCTTTTCACATTATTCGTATCAGGACCAAGCAGCAAGGGGTAGAGGCACAAAAGGGGACACGGTCTTTAGTGGTTGTGAACCAAGCAGCAACAACCCAAGTGTCGGTTACAGCTTCTAATGTGAGGTTTCGGTTGGACAACCTGGGACCTCAGCCTGGGTCAAGAAAGAAAGGGAAGAGAAAGGGGAGAGGAATATCGGCTGGACAAGGTGGGAGCTGTGGGTTTGGAATGAGGGGTCAGAAATCACGTTCTGGCCCAGGTGTTAGAAAGGGATTTGAGGGTGGCCAAATGCCACTCTATAGGCGTATCCCCAAATTGAGAGGAATTGCCGGAGGTAATCTTTATTTATTTATTTTTACTTCAAATGCTTTATTATGGAATTATGGTTTCTGGGTTAGAATTCCTGGGATAATGGAGCTGGTGCTGGGGTGTTTATAAGTAAAATCATTTTCTTCATCCCATTTATGGTAGGGAGTATAAAAGGCTTGTCTTAGGGAGAAAATATAAATATATAAATGTGCGCATGTCAAGTGTTTATAGAAGATATTCCCAATGTAACTGAATAGCTGAAATACTAAACCAGTTTTACTGAAATTTATCAACACCTCTAGTATTTTATTAAAACTTCGCTTACCCATAGTAGTGCCCCTCCCAAGCTACCAAAATTATCCATTGTGTTGAAGGAGAAAATCAGAGGATGATTTTACAAGGTAGAGATTCTGATGCTGATAATGCTTTAGAGGAGGTTGAAGGATTTTCCTTGCTCATATTGTTAGGATTTTCTTTTTTCTTCTTTTGTGAATTTATTTTGAAGCTTAGTTGTAGTATCCGTTACTATGGAGCTCTTGTTTGTCATATGGTTAGTCTTAAGGCCCCAAAAGCTTTGTTCACATTTGCATTTGTGTTACAAAAGCCTAACCATCTTGTAAAATATTTTGAGATCAAATTGAATGAATCTAGTAAATAGCAAGGTAATGATTGCCATTATTGCCTCACTTGAGAATTTGAAGAACATAAGAGAACTTAATATGCTAAATGGAACTAATTATTTAAGATAAAAATGAAGCCTTTTATTATGGTTAACAGTTTCACTGTGAAATATTGCTTTAGGGTTATTCCTACCCAAGTTTGCATAGAACCGCTTATAGTGACAAGATTCATTTTGAAGTAAATAGTGACTCACAGTGTACCCCTTCATTTTCCCAGATATAAAAGGTTTAGATGAAAACTCATCTATTTGTTTAAATGAGTTAGCTCAAGTATATTGATCAAACAAGAGGAGGATGGACTTTGTTCTAAAACAAATTAGTATGTTTTTTAGAAAAGCAAGAGTATTTGCAAAATACTTGGTTTTGAAAATCAAGTTAGTAAGCAACAAAAATAAAAGAGTTGAGAGAGAAAAAGTCTGTCACTTTGAAACAATGACGAATTCCAAGCAAACAATATGCTTCTATTTCATATGTGGGAAGTAGTTTAAGAGTTACCATTGGTGGTGAGATCATGTGATGATTGGCAGATTGATCAGTTTGAGTGGAATACTGTGGTCTTGTGCCCTTGGAGGGGATAAGCCTTTTGGCTCTTCAAAGACATCAGCAAAAGAATCCAATAGTGGCCGTAGCTGAGGTGAAGTGCTTATTTCTAGATAGTCACTACTAAGCAAGTAAGGTTGTCCAAGTACCTTGGGGTCTTTTTCCACCAACTTTTGTAGCTTGCTATCCAGAATAATTTTCAGTTGGCCCTCTTGTTGTCCCCTTAAGAGTGATTTGCTGACCATCTTTTTGAAAAGAGAGAGTCATGGTTTTGAAATCAAACATGAGTGGTCTGTATGTCCTCATCCAATCTACTCGAAGCACCATGTCACTCCCTCCCAGAGGTAAGACTCTCATATCATATTGAAAGTGGTGTCCTTGCATACTCCATTGTAGTTGCTTACATTTAGCTAGACTGTATAATATCTTTCCATTAGCAACTGTAAGTGATAAAGGCTTGCTTTATTGAACCTCTACACCTTCCTTAGCCCATTTGGGAGTCACAAAGCTATGAGTGCTCCCACAGACCACCAAAATACTCACTGGTTTACCTTTGATGCTGCCTTGAACTCTAAGTAGGTTATGCCCTGTGTTGCCAGTCAAAGCATTCATAGAGATCTCCTGCTCCTTCTCATTGTATTTTTGTTCCTTAATCTCTTCACTTCTTGTTCCTCCAATGAGTCATTCTTAGCTTCCATTTCTTCTGTTAAAGTCTCATTAACAGTCAATGAATTAGACTGTTTGGTTTTGCAACACTGCCCAGGGTGAAATTTCTCTCCACATTCAAAGCAAAGGTTCAAGGCGCTCCTTTGGTCTATAAGATTTTGTTTGTTTAGGTTTTGATTCTGTATAGGGATATTTTGTGGGGTTTGGGATGATACGGAGGTGGTATTTTTCTGGTTTGGCAAGGAAAAGGTCTGAAAGCTGCATTCAAGGTGGTAGGTTCATTTGCCTTAGTTCTAGGCTTTAGATCCTCTCTTAACCCACTGATAAAGCTGGAAATGAAGTAGCTTTCTGATAAAGGGGGGTTATGTTGCAGCATATGAGGCCAAAGTTCCTCAAATTTCTCTTGGTACTCCTCAACTGTGGATTTTTGGGATAATTTGTTGAACTCCTCAATGATGTCAGACCAGATTTTGTCACAAAACCTTTGACGTAAATCAATCACAAACTCTGACCTAGTCACTACATTTTTTTTCCATTATATACCCATCAAACCAAATCTCAGCTTTGCCCACAAGGTACATTGAGGCTAGTTGTAATTTTTGAAGCACAGCAATAGCAAATATTGTGAAATATATTTGACATTTTTTTACCCATCCTCTAGGATTATGACCATCAAATTGAGGTAACTCTATTTCTGGCCTAGGAGAGAAGCCACCTAACCCCAGATTTTCAGTAGGTTCAGTAGAATGTTGCTCTCTCAACTTAGTTTGGGGGGTATCAAACAGGAGTTGGGTTTGATTGCTACTAGTAGGGTTCTTAAAAAGCGCTTCTGGTTCATTTGGTTTGAGGCTATATCTTCCTTGTTCATCAACAACAGTAACTTCAATAGGAGCCTTACCATCACGTCTGTTGATGACAGTTGAAGTAGCTGCTTGACCATTCAGTTCAGCTGAGGTATCTCCCTTTTGCATCATCAGATTCGACATCTTGGTCATATAAGTCTGGTTCTCCTGAAACTTGGCTTCAATACCAATGCGCTGCTCCTCCCACCATTTAGGCACAGTGTTCTCTGCAGCTCTCATTGCTTCCATCTGCCTCTGCAAACTTTGAATCTGCTCCTGCAGTGTCTTAAGTTTCATGCCTTCCACCATTTGTTGCTCAGTTTTACGCTTTCCCAGAGTGAATGTAGATCAGATAGAGTAGAGAAATGAGGTAAGAAAGGTTATTTCATTCCAAAAACATATGAAAATTCATAGTTCACTGGACATATACTGTGGGCAATTTCTAAAAAGTAATAACAGAGTTACAGCTGTAAACCAATTCATTGGTCCACGTTCATAACTGAATTCTTAGCTAAAGCTCACCAGTGTAGTCCTTCTTTGCTTCATTAAACAGCCTACAAGCTGGCCCATTCCCTTCAGCTCTCATCTTCATAGCGGTCTAATAATATCATGGCACAGTTCCTAGGCAGTTAAAAGTTTTTATCTAATCATTTAACCATGTTTGATATTATATACAAGATTTGGGCACCTCTTTGGTCATGCTTTCAAGGTGGTTGATATATTGTGGCAATGAAGTTTTTGTTGTTTCTGCTAAGAATTAAAGAAGGTTTTGCATTGGGGGTGTAAATGTTTTTAGGTGGTGTTGTGGCTAGATTCGTTTGATGGGTGTGTATTTTACGGGTGGCAATGATTTGGTTCAACTTTGTATAAAAGTTGTGGTTAATTTGCAATATTCTAATTTTCTAAAAGCAAGATAAAAAGCAGGCCAAATTTGTGATTTGGTTGATTGGTTTTTAAAGTTCTAAAAGAATTATATTTTAGTATTTTATATTTTTGCTAATTTAGAAATAGAGGATTTATTTTTATGTAATGAAATAAAAATAATTAAATAAATAGATTGTGGTTTGGTTTGAATAAATTATAATTGGTTTTTGCTCACCACTATTACGAAAAGCTTCTGTGCTTATCTCTTCTATCAATAAAATTATTTTGCCTTTTAGTATAACATATATATCAACCATACATGCATGCATGCTTAAATATATATATTCTTAGTGTTTAAATTAAAGCTATTTTCATTTGACATTGCAAGGTATGCATGCGGGATTACCAAAATACATACCGGTTAACTTAAAAGACATCGAAACAGCTGGATTTCAAGAGGGAGATGAGGTGTCGTTGGAGACTTTAAAGGAGAAGGGTTTGATCAACCCTTCAGGAAGAGAGAGGAAACTCCCTTTGAAGGTGAATATGCTCTTGGATTTACATTATAACAGAGCCCCTTTCAGACTTTGTTCAAGTATAATGACCCCAATGCTACTTGTTTTGGAGATCAACTTGAGTAGGAAATTGTGTTTCTATCATGCATGAAGCATTAATCCCGACCTGCTTAATTATTAATGGAAATAACAATGGAATTCTACCTTCTTAATTGGTTCTCTCAGGCAAAGACTGAAAGAATTGTAATTGCAATAATCGAACATCATGTTTTTAAAACAAAATATTCATTGTTATTGATTATAAATCGTGTTGATTTAGATTCTTGGTGACGGGGAGCTGAAGGTAAAGCTGAACTTGAAGGCCCGTGCCTTTTCAGCATCTGCAAAGGAAAAGCTCGAGGCTGCCGGTTGCTCTCTCACCGTACTGCCTGGGCGCAAGAAGTGGGTTAAGCCTTCAGTTGCAAAGAACCTTGCTCGAGCTGAGGAATACTTTGCCAAGAAGAGGGCTGCATCATCATCCGACTCCACTTCTGCATGAATGGCATGTAATTGATCTGCTATGTTTTGATAAAATGTTGAGAGCAGTAAAGAAAATTACTTTGCAGTCATCTTTTTGGAGACCCCAGGGAGGGCTACTGGGTCACTGGGATTCCTTTTAATGCTTTCAATCATTAAGGTTCATATTAATTTAACTGATTTTTAATTAATTTTATTTATATTCGTAAAAATCATTATTATAAATTTAAGTGAGAAAACATTTCTAACGCTTCAACTAATCTAAATTACGTTACACTCAATCTATGTAAAGATAGATGCAAGTAATGATAATTTTTTGGCTTCTAGTGACAAATGTCTGTTTAATGTTGGCTTCTAAGTTTAGGGTTCAAACTTTATCTAACTTAACCTTCTTTGCAATGCATCAAATCAAGGAACCTGTTTTCTTAAGTTGTAACTAGTAATGTTTTATTATTTAAAGTAGTATTTAAATTATATTTTTTTATTGAACTAAAAAAATTATATTATTTTCTTAAATTGGTACCTAAATTTATTTTTATCACAAGTGATACTTAAAATATATTTTGTTATTTAAAGTAGTTCTTAAACTAGACTTTGTTATTCATTTTGTGACACATGGCAATTTTTAACTTAAAAGATTCAAAATAAGTTTTTTTTTAAATATAAACATATTTATTTATTTTGTTCTTTACCCAACAATTCTGGTGACAGAAAATTCAAGGACCTGTAAAAAAAAACTCATCCAAATCCTATTTTGATGACAAAACGCACATTCCAATGAGCTTCCTTTCCTTTTCTCAAACATTGACTTTGATTCCTTTCTCATCCCATTTCAAAAACCATGTATTATTTTTCTTATTAATAACTTCATTTTTTTTATGTACTTTATGTAGAATAGTTAATATTGGATGAACCTCTATAATAAAAAAGCCCAGATAAAGCATAAAATCCAAATATTAGAAAGAAGTTGAATAGGAAATAAAAACGTAAGAGGATTGCAAAATAAACTTATCTAACAATTAAAAAAATGCATTAAAAGAGAAAACATAATCATGGAGAGAGGGAGAGTGTAAAAAAAATTGAAAAGTTCTAATTTAACTAATTTGATATTTTTAATAATGAATTTAATTCTATTATTTTTATCTTTATTTAAAAAATGTCATATGTCATAAAAATTATTTGTTAAGATGTTCTTTAACGATTAGGGTAGTTTTGGTAATAAAGACGAAGTATAATTTAGTTTTGGTAATGAAGACAAAGTAAAATTTAGTTATCACTTTGGATAATGAATTATAGTTTAAATACCAACATGAAAAAATAGTATAGTTTAAGTAACATTTTGTGATTTCCATGAAAAGTAAAAATGGTTAAATATTTTAATTATTCTCTCTTAAAATGTAACACTCCACACTCGGCCTAAATGTTATGGCCGAATATTAAGGAATTACATTAGCTCTTTTGAAAACCCAGAAATTTAACTTGAGATTGTGAGGTAAAACAGTGCTAACTTTGATAAATCGTTTTTTAGTTTTAGGGCATAATCCTCGTAAAAACCATTTGCTTTATTATGAAAAAAATTATTTAAATGATCATTTCGTTTTGTAGCGGAATTTTTTAAAATAAGAAGTTTTGAAAACCATGGTTTGAATAGTAAGCAGATAGTTTTGCCTATACATACATAATACCACTTATTCCAGAAAAAAAAACAAGTCAAATCAAAAGGTAACATCCAAAAACAAATTATAGTCCAAAAGTTCGACAAAGTCCAAATTAAGATATAAAGTTCATTTAAATCGTTTTAAACTGAAATTGATTCTGAGTTCATGCACGCCGTCTAATCTTAGGTTTGCTGATTACCTGAGAAGAAACAAACAAAAGGGTGAACTAACAAGCTCAGTGTGTCAACCCAACCACATATTAGATGCATACAAAATATCAGATGAATATATAGTTGCAACTCAGATACAAAATCAAATGCATTTTCATAATCAGATACAAATGCATAATCAAATACATATTCAAATCCTACCCCCATTCATTACACACCATATTCGTTTATCCCTACACATCAAATAGGGTATTAAACACCCATCCAACCCTACACACCTATAAGTGAGCATATGTCACTTTTCAGAATAGCGCAATCAAGCTGTTAGATATAATATTGGATAATCCGCCAGAAACAAATAAGTGTGGCTGGGCCACTAGTACAGTCATGTGGTATAACCACCAGGCAGATTATTAAACTGCCAACATTTCCTCCGTCACATCATTATCCCACTCTAAGGCACATGCACATACTAATAAATATCAAATGCATATATGTCATACATGCTATCCACATCAAAACATGCTAATAGAATTATCCGATCACAGATTATATACATATTTCACATACATTATCCACATTACAAATAGTAGCATAATAACAGATGTCATGTTTTCAAGTTATATTTATACAGTATGGATCCTAAGGAATGGCTAAAATATGAATCACACATTGATACGACCCTAGGAAAAATTTTAAAAAAATGGGCCTACATGTCCATGTGGCCTACACAACCCAATTGGCCTAGCCTATGTGGTCTATACGACCTGACACACGCTCATGTGACTCACACGACCCAATTAACCCAGCTCGTGTGGACCACAAGGTTTGGCACAGGGCCGTGTAGCGTTGACAGCCCACTTTTCAACTTCGTCCCATTCGCTATTTTTTAGGTTTTTCATTACACACCTGATCATTTCTCGATGCCCACACCACAATCGAAATTCCAGTACCTAAATTCGACAATAAGAACATGAAAATTGATAACAATAATCTAAAATTTTGAGCCTCTAAATCGGTCGCAAATACCAACAACACAATCCTAACATTGGTATTCAACCCTAAACCGCAGATTGATCACTTACCCTTAAGAAAACAATAGCCTAAAACAGTGCCTAGGTCACTAGAGGGATGTTGTATGCCTCACATTCGTTTCCTAACAGAAGTACAAGGTAAAACAAATTAACTTATCAAGGAAACACAACAATATTCATACTAAGTTTAGCTACGAACAAATCTATGGAAACAATTACGATACTTACACCACGCAATCATTCGGCAAAAGATGGTAGCACAAAAAGGCAATACAATGAAAAAAGTGAACTAGAAGAGCAAAAAGAAAATAACTACAAAAAAAAGAACGTGAAAAATAAAAGAAGAGCTTAAAAAACTTGGAACGACAAGGTGGGAGACGAGTGGAAAAGTGACGGTAGTTTTTCGGAAAGAGGGAAGAGAAGTGAGAGGGAGTAGGAGTGGGAGAGATTTTGGAAAAAAAATTAGAAATTTTCAAATATTAATTTTAAAACTACCCACTTTCCCCACAAAATATAGTACTTTCTACTTATCAGATTTCCTTAATAATTCAAATTCCACCCAAACTCTACCACATGGGTGGCATAGGTAGGAAATAGCAAAAAATATTCCCGTTTGCATGCGCAAGGATTCAAACATAGGATCAAAGGGTAAGCTAAAACCTTACCACTGAACTAGCAGACTCATCCTATTATCAGTTGAGTGAAAATTAAATATAAACTATAGTTTTAAAGATAAGGGTTGGGAAAAAATGAACAAAAATTCAAGTGAAAGGAATTGAACCCAGAACCTTTCACACACAAGCACAACACTTAACCATTGAACTGTATTAATTCAATTAACAAATTTTAACAATTCAAAAACTAAAATTTTGGGGCATTACAACTCTCCGCCCTAAAAGAAATTTCAGCCTCAAAATTTACTTGACTCAAACAGATGTGGGTATTGCTGTCGAATTGAGTCCTCTGGCTCCCATGTGGCTTCTTCTGTACCATGATTCCACCACAAAACCTTAACTAATGAAATAGTGTTCTTCCTCAAGACCTTAAACTCTCGATTTAGAATCTGAATTGGTTATTCCTTGAACGTCAAATCTGACCTTACCTCAATTTTCGCAATAGGTACAATGTGAGATGGATCAAACCGATGCCATTTTAACATGGAGATGTGAAAAACATCGTGTACACGGTCTAATTTTGTAGGTAACTCTAATTGATAGGCGATCGACCCAACTCGTCTCAGAACCTGATAAGGCCCAATGAACCTAAGGCTCAACTTGCCCTTAAGACGATCTCGAATCAATCTAAACTTATCCCTAGTCTCAAAAACCAAATTCGGACCCATAATCCTCATCTCACCCAACTCAGTCCAACATAAGGGAGTGCGAAACTTACGACTGTAAAGAGCCTCATATAGTGCCATCTGAATACTAGATTGAAAGATATTATTATGAGCAAATTCAACCAGTGGTAGAAACTTCTCCCGGCTATCTTGAAAATTAATAACACAACTTCGCAGCATATCCTCCAATACTTGAATCACCCTCTCAAATTGTCCATCAGTCTGTGGATGGAATGCAGTATTGAAGTCTAACCGAGTACCCAAAGCCTTATGCAGTTTCTTCCAAAATCGAGATGTAAATCGTGGGCCTCGATCTAAGATAATCAACATAAGAACCCAATGAAGTCTTATTATCTCGAAGATGTACAATGTTGCCAACTTTGCCAACTTTTACAGAGAATAATCGGTCCTAATCGGAAGGAAACGGGCAAACTTGGTCAACTGATCTACGATAACCCAAACATAATCCTTCTTACTAGATGTTAAGGTTAACCCGCTAATGAAGTCCATAGTCACTCGTTCCCATTTCCAAAGAGAAATCTTAACGGGTTGAAGCAAACTTGAAGGAAGTTGGTGTTCAGCCTTAACTTGCTGGAACGTCAGGCATTGAGAAACAAAAGTAGTTACCTCACATTTCAAACCAGGCTACCAATACAACTCCTGAAGATCACAATACATCTTACTCCCACCGGGATGCATAGCATAAGGGTTATTATGCGCTTCCCGCAAGATAGACTATCGCAACTTAGTGTCATTCAGTACACAAACCTGACCTCTGAAGCACAAAACACCCTCACTATTGAACCCAAAATCTGAGGTCTTACCCTCATCAACCTACTGAACTTAAAGAATTAGAGAGTCATCCAACAGCTGTTTACTTCAAATCTGATCAATCCAAGTCAATTTAACTTGTAACTCGGCTAACAAACCACCATATTCAAACAGACTTAGGTGAGCAAACATCGCCCTCAAATTAGACATCGACCTCCGACTAAGAGCACCAACCACAACATTGGCCTTACCAATATGATACTCAATGACGCAGTCATAGTCCTTAAGCAACTCAATCCATATATGTTACCTTAGATTCAACTATTTCTGAATGAGGAGGTACTTGAGGCTTTTATGATCAGTGTAGATGATACATCTATCACTATACAAATAGTGCCTCCAGATATTTAGTACAAAGACAACTACAACTAAGTCAAGGTTGTGTGTCAAATAGTTGTCTTCACGCAGCTTAAGCTGTCTAGACGCGTAAGCCACCACCTTACCCTCTTGCATCAATACACAACCTAAACCTGTGTGAGATGCATCACTATACATTGTGAATTCTTTTTTGGATTCAGGTTGTATCAGAATGGGTGCCTAAGTCAAAATAGATTTTAGCTTCTTAAAGCTCGATTGGTACTCAACGGTCCACACAAAAGGTGTGTTCTTACACAACAACTTAGTCAAGGGAGCTGAGATAAGCGAGAACCCCTCCACAAATCTTTGATAGTAACCCACTAAACCGAGAAAAATCTAGATTTTATACACATTCCTAAGCTATTTCCATTCAAGTACAACCTCAATCTTTTACAGGTCCATATAGATACCCTCGACAAAAACCACGTGTCCTAGAAAAGTAACTTCTCTTAACTAGAACTCACATTTGCTCAACTTAGTGTAGAGCTTTTTCTCGAGGAGAATCTGTAGAACCACTCTAAGATGTTCATCATGATCAACCTCAGTCTTAGAGTATACCAGAATGTCATCAATACTATGATGAACTAATCTAGATACAACTAAAATACCCTGTTCATGATATCCATGAACATAGGCGGAGCATTCGTCAAGTCGAATGGCATGACAAGGAACTCGTAATAACCATAACGAGTCCTAAAGGAAGCCTTATGCACATTAGCTTCCTTTACTTTCAACTGATGATACCCAGAACGAAGATCAATCTTGGAGAAAATCGATGCCCTATGAAATTGATCAAACTAATTATCAATCCTTAAAAGTGCGTACTTATTCTTTACCATCAACTTATTTAACTATTGATAATCCACATATATCCTCATAGTACCATTTTTATTTTTAACAAAGAGAATTGGTGCTCCCTACGAAGACATACTAGGTCTGATAAACCCTCTATCAAGAAGTTCTTGAAGCTTAACCTTTAGTTCCATAAGCTTTTTCAGTGCCATGTGGTAGGAGCAATGGATAACGGAGCTGTCTCAGGCAGTACCTCAATTCCGAACTTGACCTTCCTATCTGATGGTAACCCTAACAATTCTTCGGGAAAGTGGTCAAAAAATTCTCTAACTATTTGATTGCTCTCCACAGTAGAAAGCTCAGTACTTGTGTCATGCACATAAGCCAAGAATGCCTCAGACCCTTTTTGAACTAACCTTTCATCTACCATAACGAAGATTACATTAGAGAGGTAATCTTAACACTCATCTACCATAACAATCTCTACACCATCCTCAGCTTTCAGAGTTACCTTACTTGTTGCACAATCCAAACTGACCCGATGCTTTACAAGCCAGTCCATGCCCAAAATAGAATCAACTCCTCAAAGGGCAACTCCATTAGATAACCCGAGAATACAATCCCTTGTTTCTCTAACGGACACCTCCTATACACCTTACTGACTTGCACTGATTGGCCCAACGAACTAATCATAGAAATCTCTTTAGAAGTACTCTCAGTTAGACTTCCCAAATTAATAGAAACTATACTAGCTATGTATGAATGTGTCGAGCCAACATCGATCAATACAAAGTAAGAAAGAGAATGGAAAGAAAACGTACCAACTATCACATCTGCCGCATCTCTGTCCTTGCGGTGCCTGGCCGCATACACTAATGTAAGTTGTCTTACTTCAATCCGATTAGCACATCGACTTGATGCTCTCTGTTCACGGCCCAAACCATTACCACCCCTAGCCTGACCACGACCCCTAGATGGCTGCTGTACTGCCATCTGTGGCTGAATCAAACCCGGAGCTGAGCTTGTATTTGATCTACTCTATACAGATAATCCTTAATATGATGCTCTATGACCTGTATCGAAGACAAGCTCCCAACCTCATTTAGCACTCGCCTGGATGTGATTTACATGAAGGTGAATAGGGGAAAGTCGGTACCATTATCCATTGGAGTTATGTGTATGGTATGATATAACATAACAAATCCAGTTTCTTTTTATGCTTATTGCTTGATTTATTACTATTTTTTTGTTGAAGGAAAAAAAAGGTTGTTTGTTTAGATGGAAAGGCTAAAAAGGTAAAAGAAGTAGTGGAAGCAGTTAAACATGATAAGAATTTGGTCACTTTCAAAGTGATCGAATGAGATCTAATAGAAAAGTACAAGAGCTTTTTAGTCAGGATTCAAGTTTCGCCTACGAGCAAGGGTAGTGGCAGCGTAGTGCACTAGACTTTGGAATACGATAAACTACATGATGAGATTGCAAATCTCGAGACTCTACTACAATTTATTCAAGATATCGCCAAAGACATTAATGTTCGCCTCTCCCAAGGAAGCTAAACAATATTGCATGTTGCTATTGTCACCGCTACTTGAAGCACTACTCATCTATTTAATGAATAAAGTGGTAGCTTCTTTTTTTTATTTACTCGGTCAATATGCATATATTAATAATAGAAAGACGTTGGGAAACACCAACCTCATTCTTAGTCAAAATTACAAAACACCCAATTAAACAAGGAAACAAAACATCCGACATCTGACCAAACTATTAAATAATCAAGAATATATCACCAAGAAGCTTTAAATAACGCTAATCTTCTCACCCCAACAATAGCCAACGTTAACCATACCATTACTTATCGTATAAACCAATACGAATTTAACACTAACCAGTTGGTGTCACAACTCCATATTGCTTCCTTAATCTCCTTCAACGTGAAAGATAACTCAAGTTTAGCTGCATCTTCCTAGGATATTTTCTTAAAGTTGAAATCCATATCCACGATCTCTTTTCTCAATGAGTAGTTAAAGGAATTACTGAACAAATTGAACATTTTTGCTTTCAACAACTTTGTGCCATTTCACCATGAATGCCCGAATTTTAAACCATGCACCATCTTCTTCTTTGATATAATATTTACTACTTTATGAAAGAAACAGAATTGGAGTCACCTTCTCTTAACCAAATAATTCTTATTTTTGACACCAAATTGATTCACGATATTTAATAGCTACGCACAGCTCTAAATTCAATTGTCTAAGCTCATCCATTTTCGATTTATTTAACTCTCTTTGATCATTGATTTTGTCTAGTTATATTATCTTTTTTTTTTCAATTACTTCGATCCTTTTATCTACTTCACTTCTGAAATTTTCATTCCACTTTTTGATAGCGACCCTCAATTTCCTCAACCTTCTAGATATCCACATATTCGATCTTCCCATCTCTCCCCATACTTTGCTGATAAAGCTCGAACAATCCTTTTTGGTGAGTCACATATTAATAAACTTGAATGGACACGATCACCAGTCAACTGATTCATTTAATAACAAGACTGATATTTGGTCAGAAACAGGTTTATTTAATTCCTTTTGTCAGAAGTCATTAAAACGTAACAACCATTACTCTTCCAATAAAAATCTATCTAATTTGGTCCTTTTATTATTAGGCACGTACTAAGAAAAATTTTTCTACGTCAAATTTAAATCCACCATTTTGTAGTTGTCGGTGAAGCTATTGAATTCCTTTGACGATTCTTTAAACTCACACAATTACATATTTCTTTTCTATTTCTCACTGCATTGCAATCACCACCAATACTCCAAGGGCAAGCAAACGAGTTTTTTAAGGCTAAAAGATTCATCCATAATATATTTTGAACCAAAATCACATTATGGGCATAAACATTAATCAGGGCTGCTTCCATGCCTTCAGCCGACCATTTTCTTTTTACAATGATCGCCTTCAGACATACTGAAGTTCAGAGTGTGAATACTGCAGTAAAAGATATATAAATGAGGCGGTATCCACAAGTATACGAGTCCAGTTGTAATTTAGTTACAACGGAGTAGGTGAGTACTCCGAGGATCGTACCCAAGGGAGGCGAGTGTTAGATCAATTTTAACCCGAACACTGAAAGATCTAATTAACACTTTAGTTTAGTTATAGTGCGAAGGTAAAATAAAAGGATTTTTTTAGGGTTTTTATAAAAATAAAAATAAAATAACATAAAGAACAAAATTCAAGAGAATGAAGAATAGAAATAATCAAATCTGATTATGGGTGATTAGCTCGCTTCGGTAATCCCCATCAACTATTGCTTTAGGATTCTCATTAATCAACTAGTTGTTACCCCAAGATAATCTTCTGATCTTCCACTCGGATAACGAGTCTGGAAGGATTACTTCTCTTCTGACCTCACAGTCTAGACCAGTTTGGGGTGAAGGTGCTCATGAATGGGAAATACCAATTTTGGGTTAATTTTCATTTTGACGACTTTCCAGGGTTGTTAGGCCTAGGGTTTGTTTTACGTTCTTCTTTTCCCAAAAAACTGATCCGTTGAGCATCATTGCAAAATAATTAACAAATCATACCTCTACTCATTAATCCCCCATAGAGGGATTAGTTCCTCATGGTCTCCATAAACAATATAAAATCAAAATAAAGAGAAAACATGTTAAATAAATCTAAAATATAGAGTTTAAGAAAGAGCCTAATTGTATTAAGATTGGTCGTGAATCCACAAGGTTTGATTGTCTCCATAATTCAGGTCTCTCAAAATAGAACAAGAACGAATGAAAAGAAATCTAACCTAAGAAAAGAGAAAACTAAATTGAAATTAAAAGACTAATTTTATGCTAAGTGAATGGTGTCTATAACATGTGATAAAAGAGCCAATTTATAGATTTCAGGTCGTCGTCGTCCTTAACCCTAGGTCGGCTGATGTTTCCAAGCTTTAAGTTTGATTGTGCAGACCAAAATGTCCCTGAATCTTATTTAATTTTTGTTCCAGAGTCGATATCGTGACATACAAGTCAGTGTACTCATTCTGGGATATCCTCAGGGGTATTTCGTGACACCACTAGTCTGTGTTGCGACATCGAATGCAGTTTCATGATTTCTCCATTCTTCTCCCTATGTTGCAACATATCGACTAATATTTGTTTATTATGCCTTCTAGTGGTCTCCTACACATTTATACAATTCATCAGCTCACTCTTAGGCCTTATTCGACCTTTAAGGTCAATCAAAAGGCTCAATTTGCACATTTTATTAACTTAAAAGAAACTTAAGAAAAAATATTTAAAACTTAATAAAATAGTTGTTTTCAAGCTCCTAAAGTGAAAAAATTAGTTTAATCTGCTACACTAAATTACGACAGATCAAACTCCCCTACACTTAAGTCATTGCTTGTCCTCAAGCAATAAGAAATAAAAACGATTACCCTTGAGCAAATATAATGCAAGTATTGACTTCGAAGCACATGACTTCGGCTTTTCACATTCACTAACAACTTTAACATGATAAATAATTGACTTACTACTTTTGACCACAAACATCTAAATTCAGTATGTTACAAAGAACACAAGTATTAAGGGTCTCACCAGTAGAGATCCATCAACAAATCATACAAGTAATTTGATTATCCGAGCTAATAAAATTAGTTGTTTATGCGATTGTTCAATATAATGTCCATTCATGCATAAAGATACTTAGGTCACATACGATTTTTCAGCTTGTAATATTTTGAGGCTTAGGATAGGTATGGTGTTTAAAAACAGTAAGCATAAAAAAGGTTACAAACACAAAAATAGTTTGACACATCATATTGATCACTATTCTTCCCTCTTAATGACCCTAACCCGCTCACCGCCTTATTTCTCCTTCTCTCACCTTCCTTGTCTCTCCATATAGAAAATCATAGCATAACATAGTAACTACGACTAGCTTACGAGTTTCTATGCACTAGTGAAAGAGTTTCTCTTTCTTTTGTGACTTTCAGCTCATCTCACTCAATAATGCTTTTTTTTTTGTTTTTCGAGAACTTTTTCTACTCATATTACTTTTGTTTTTTGAATTTTTCTTTTTGTTTTACAATTTTAAGCTAACCTGTAGTTCCAATATGGCGCCAATCTTTCCTATTTCACTCTATTTTTACAAAATTTGTCGTGATGTGTCTACTGAACCCTCAATATGTATGGCCAGACGTCTATAGTCGTGTAGTGCAGGACCAAAAAAAAAAGGGAAAATACAAATTAATATTTTTAGGCTTGGGGTTTGTAATGAGGTTCATCAAGAAGTGTCAACAAGCTCAAAAATTGGTACTAAAGGCGGATATAAATAGGTTAGCTGTTTGGCTCTAGGTATATTCCAAACAATGCCTTAGGTCATCACTGAATATCTCAATATACACAAATTTAATCAACCAACCAAACTCAAATTCAACCATTTATCATTCATACTAGTATGCTCGTTTCCTTATATTTTCTGTATCATTTGGTACAGTTGATTTCTTAATACCTGTTTACAGTGTAACATATAGAACATAGTAATCTAATAATAAAAATTTTAAAGTCACTTATCATCATACCAAATTTATTTGTAACACAAGCAACCTATGTACATGATCCTAACCAATCACTTGTATTCCTACAAGCTCAAGCACAACAAGGACAAGAAAAATCAAAGAAAAACGTAAACATTCGAAAACAATTTTTCTATGTTACCCCTCTACACTTTAGTTAACACGTTGTCCTCAATGTGCAGCTCATAAAAAGATAAGGAAAGAAGTTACTCGATTGATCGTTATCACTTCTACTGCTAATAGTGGACGCTTCCTCCTTTTGATCTTGTAAAGCTCGAATTGTTTGTGTCTCCTTCATGTTGGGTTCCTACATAGAAAACTTAAACAAAATTTAATATTAAAAAAAATCTACTATTAATCCTACTTCTACAAGGTCTAAATCCAAAAATCAATACAAGTATTTAAAAATTAAAAAAAGAAATTGTTCAATCTCCTTCCTCAAAGTCCATCTCTTCACTTCCATCATCCTTCTCATCCTTTACTTCCTTTTTGCTTTCATGCACCTCTTCTTCTTGTTTCATATTTGTTGGCCCGAACATGTCAAGTGTATAATTAGGGACCTAGATGTTGTTTTGTCTAACAAATTCTTGGGAAATTGACCCCGATTCTTGCATCCACTGTATCATCCAATCTAACTTTGGATGACTACGTTCACCAAATTCTTGTTGAGCTTGTGTCAACCTTTGTGATGAATTTGGTGTAGCCATCGTGTCTTGTTGTCGCTTGTTCCAATATTTTATTTTTTTGGTTCACAACTCAACGTACTATTGGAACAAGGTGTCCTCGATGATACTTCGGGAAGGTTTCAGCGACTGCTTAGTGGATGTCATAGGTACACCTACCATTTTGCATAAGGTTTCACTAGATGGGGAAAGAAAACTCCCACCTTCCGGCCACTAATGCATCTTTTCATGTTCTGGTGGATCCATTTGCCGATACAAACATACTTTTTTTGTAATATTGCATATAGTAAAACTGTTTGAAAAAATGTTAACATTAGAAACATTTAAAGCAGGTAATATTAACGTGCACACAGATTGAAGCCAAATTTTAGCCTTTGGAAACATAATAGCTTGATGAAAGGACACGAGGACATTGGTACCTAAGTGATATTTTAATTTTCCCCTCCTTCAGTTAAAAATTTTATAATGTTATCCAGATCAATGTCTCAGAAATATTCTAAATCAGTTTCATCGATAAAATCTTTTTCATAATATGGAACATTAAAAAAGTTGCAAATAATTTGAAGGGTTAATCGCACCCCTTTCCTTCGCACATGTACTATATCCTACATATGACCTTAAGTATGTCAAGACTCCTAATCCCGTAAGGATGCATAAAATTCTTGAACAACAAGGGCCACAACATTATCTTTTGGGATTGTTAAAAAATGCTCCCACCTAAAATACCTAACCAAAGGCCATATTTCCTTACAAAGAATCAGGGATGGATCAAATCCCCTCTCTTGAATGAATGTTTTTCCTTGAAGTTCATTAAAATATTTTTCAACATTCAGATTTGGGAAAGTAGAGGGATTTTGGACCATCAATGGCTCCGTTTCCATAGTTCACCTAACTTTTCTAGGAGGCGTAATATTTCTAATTCTACTAGCTAATGAAGTACTAAGCAACAAACTCAATGGAACAGTAAAAGTCAAGTTTAGAAACCCTTCACCTTGTAGCGATTGTTTGATTTCTCATTGTGTTTGTTTGTTCGTCACTCTTTGAGGTGTTTTTGTCCTTCCCTCTACCTAGTAAGATATAAAGGAAGTAGTTGTTCCAAGCAATTTCTAAGAGAAAAAGGGAAATAATATTTTTAAGGGTTTAAGGGATTTGAGAGGTTTTGGGAATTTAGGGGTTAAGAGATGGTTTAATTAAGGGTAAATTATGGTTTTTGGTTATAAAATAGGTGTTTTAATGGTTAAAAATCGGGTAAAGTGGAGTTTAAGCGGCCAGTTGCATAAATGGATTGGGTCAACCATGCAGAAAATTACAGCGATGCCATGACATAGGGGTTCCGTGTCACGACATCCCTGGCAATTTATCGTTGTCGTGACATCTGGGTTAGATGTCGCAGCACATTCTAGATTTTTGGAATTTTGAGTATACTGGCTGTTGTGTCGCGACACTGAAAGTCCATGTCGCGACGTCGAAAGAACTTTCTCAATTTTTGAAAGCTGCCCTCGATGTCATGATACAAGGTTCCTGTGTCGCGATATGGGCTCTGTTCTCACTCAAAACTTCATTTTCTAGAGTGTTACAATTGTTATAAATCATGAATTTAAGAAAAATTAAAATCTATACTAAACATTTAGTTGAATATACAATAATTTACAATAGTTAAGCATTAATTTAGATAATTCTAAGTTTTACTGTCGAATTCATCTAACATTATCATAAATTCACATTTGACGATTCTTCTAGTCTATCCATATTAGTCTATCATTTGTTGTGCCATTCCACCATGGCCCACTTATCTCTTTCCTTGAACCTATTTATTCGTTCTGCATGCACAAAAGGAAGTATATCCCTTGACTTGGGAGTGTTAGAAAGAAATAATTCTTTGCAGTGTTCCCCTGATTTCTTTCTACTTTCCTTGCTTGGTTGATGACCACATTTAAAGATTTCAATCTCACTATTAATTTTCATAGTTAATTCGTTCTTTTTCTAAATCAATGGTGGATTTAGAAGTGACTAGAAAAGGTCTTCCTAATAAGATTGGTATCTTACAATCTTCTTCAAAGTCTAAAACCACAAAATCTGTTGGAATAATGAAACTACACACTTTAACCAACACATGTTCCAATACTCCTTTCAGATGTACTGAAGATCTTTCAGTCAACTGTAATGTTATCTAAGTAGTTTTGAGATCCCCCAACCCAAGTTTTTCAAAAATAGATAGAGGCATTAAATTAATACTAGCTCCTAAGTCACATAAAACTCTATTAAAATAATTGTTCCCTATCTCTATGGGAATACTAAAACTTCCAGGTCTTTCAGTTTTTGGGGAACCTGTCTTGAACTAATAACACTATAGGAGGCACTTAAATTAACTTTTTCTCCTACCTTAGTTTTCCTACGCCTAGACATTATTTTCTTTAAAAACTTGGTGTATTTGGGGACTGCCTCAATTGATTCAATTTAAGGCATGTTTACATTTAATGTTTTGAACAAGTTTAGAAAGCTTACAAACTAATCTTCATCCCTCTTTTACTTTTCTTCTAGTCTTGAATGGAATGAGATCTTTATAACAACAACATCTTTAGTTACTTCTTTTTCTGTCTTCACTGTTGGTGCAATTACCTCATCTGATTCTGCTCCATCTTCTGTTTCTAGAGATTTCTTTAGAAGATTATCAGTACTTTTAACATCTACCTCCGGAATAAGGTTTTTTGGGCTACTCAGTTCTTTGCTCGATCAGAGTGCTATTGCTTTTGCTTTTGCTTGCTCCTTACCGTCTCTCTAAGGATTATCTTTTGTATTGCTTGGAATATCAGTGTCAATTTTTCTTTTAATATCACCCATCATACTCATCAATTGGATCATTTGATCCTCCAGTTTAGTTAATGTCCTTATTGAGTTGGTGCACCCAGACTGCACCTACTTTACATCCGTTCTCATTGGCTGTCTTTCTCCCTCGATTCTGTCCAGACGTTGACCACATGCAGTATGGTCACTTGGGTTGAGCCTATCCTGAGGTTTCTGCAAATAAAGAGGTTGATAGTATTTTTAGCTTGATTTGAACTATTACCTCCTCCTTGGTTTCCTCTCCATCTCAGGTTCAGGTGATCTCTCTAACTAGGATTGTAGGTATATGAATAAGGGTTTGCACTTTTATTTCCAATGTAATTCACATCCTCGTCAAGATTGTTGATACATTGGAAAAGTGGTTTATCTCCGTCATTCATAGACGATGCATTGTTTGCAAATTCAACACAGTTAAGTGTATCCACTAACTATTGATACTTATTGTCCTCTTGAATAGCTTTTACCGTAGTGGTTTTCTGGCCATATGTAAATCATAGAATTGGCCATGTTCTCAATGATTTCGTACATATCATCATACGTTCTATTCATAAGAGCTCTTCCTGCTGCTCCGTCTAATCCTAATCTTACACTTGCATCCAACTTGTTATAAAATACTTGCAATCGCATCCACTCAGGAAATCCGTGGTGCAGGCATTTTTGAATCATGAAAGCTTTCTCCTTCCATGAGTCTAAAAACAACAATCTCCCTTATTAATTGAATAGCTTTGCTAATAGGAAAAACTTCTGTAAGAACTTTCCAACGAGTTCATCCCATATCGTGATGGATCTAGGTGCTTGCGAGTCTAACCAAGAAAAGGTGCTATCAATAAAAGAAAAATGGGAACAACCGAAGACGAATAGCATCATCAGTCCGATATATTTAAAATTATATCATTATGTTTTAAATGTTGATTCGGATCCTTTATCATTATGTCCTTAACTTGCAAATTATTCTAGATCATCTGAATCATTTTTGGCTTGATCTCAAAATTATTCGTTGTAATATACGACCTTGTTATACTTTCCTGAATCGTGTCTAAACTTGGTAATGCATAGTCTCTTAAGGTTCTCTCATTACGAGCCATATGCACGTTTGCGGGTAGCTGTGGTGATGCTGGTGGGGTTCCTAAGATGTTATTGCCAATGTTGCCAAACAGTGGATTTTCACGTGGTATGTTACCTGCAGCAGGTGGTGGTGGATCTTACATCTATTGCTACTGTTGTTATTTTTGGTGGTTTTTGTGGATTATTATTCTCTCTAGATCTGTGACTGCTACAATAAGTGTGCTCTACTATGAGTCATACAATAAACCCAAGAAGAAAAGATTAGTAACAATAAATAAAATAAAATAAAATAAAATAAAATCGTATGTATAATTTAGAAATTTCCTAATTATTCCTTCTGAACGTAAAAATTAAAATCAAACTAGTGACGTTGCCTCCCCAACACTGACACCAACAACTTGACTGCCTCCGGACGTATTGACGTCCATAGTTTGAATACTTCAGTAGAAGATATATTAGTGAGATGATATCTGCATGTATACGAGTGCAGTTGTAATATAGTTACAATGAAGTAGGTGAGTACTCCGAGGATCATACCCAAGGGAGGTAAGTGCTAGATCAATTTTAACCTAAACACTGAAAAATATAATTAGTACTCTTAGTTAAGTTTATAGTACGAAGGTAAAATAAAAGGAGTTTTGAGGGTTTTTTTATAATAATAAAAATAAAATAACATAAAGAACTAAATTCAAGAGATTGAAGAATACAAATAATCAAATCTGATTATGGGTGATTAGCTCGCTTCGATAATCCCATCAACTGTCGCTCCGGGTTTCTCGTCAATCAACTAGTCACTATCCTTGTATGATCTTCTGATCTTCCACTCGAATAATGAGTCGGCAAGGATTACTTATTTTTTGACCTCACAGTCCAGGTTGGTTTGGGGTGAAGGTGCTCATGAATGGGAAATACAAATTTTGGGTTAATTCCCACCTTAATGACTTCCCAGGGTTGTCAGGCCTAGGGCTTGTTTTACATTCATCGTTTCCCAAACAACTGACCCGTTGAGTATGCCTACAAAAAAGTTAATAGATCAACCTCCACTCGCTAATTCCACAAAGAGGGATTAGTTCTTCATGGTCTCCATAGACAATATAAAATCGATATAAATATAAAAAAGAGCCTGATTGTATTAAGATTGATCGTGAATCCATAATGTTTCATTGTCTTCACAATTAAGATCTCTCAAAATAGAATAAGAACTCAAAATAGAATAAGAACAAATGAAAAGAAATCTAACCTAAGAAAAGAGAAAACTGTACTGAAATCAAAAGACTAATTCTAGGCTAAGTGAATGGTGTCTATAAAATGTGACAAATGAACCAATTCATAGATTTTAGGTCAACGTCAACTAACCTATAAAATGTGACAAATTAGTTGACGTTCCCGAGCTTTAAGTTTGATTGTGCGGGCCAAAATGTCCCTGGCTCGTGTTTAATTTCCGTTCAAGAGTCATTGTCATGACACACCAGGACCTGTGTCTTGACATTGCAATTAGTGTACTCATCCTGGGATATCTTCAGAGGGTATGTTGCGACACCACTAGCTTGTGTCACGACATCTAAGGCAGTTTCATGATTTTTCCATTTTTCTCCCTATGTTGCAACATCGATCATTCCATGTTGTGACATAGCGACCAATATTTGTCTATTACACCTTCTAGTCGTCTTCTGTACACTTATACAGTTCATTAGCTTACCCTTAGCCCTCATTCGGCCCCTGAGGTCAATAAAAGACTTAATTTGCACATTTTATTAACTTATAAGAAAACTTAAGAAAACATAATTAAAACTTAATGAAAATATTTGCTTTCAAGCTCCTAAAGTTTGAAAATTAGTTTAATCTACTACATCGAATTACGACAGATCATACTACTACGGACATTTCATCATAAAGATCTTTATCCACTTGAACACTACCTATATCCCAAATCTTAACCATACCTTCGGAACGCCCAATAGCTATCGAAAATCTATAATCAAAATTATTGTCAAACCATATTTTCCTTATTATGTCAATAGTGACTGTTTCTAACTTAGTTTCCTAAATAAAACACCTAATCGACCTTGCCTTGATATGACTCTTCTAAGAGATGATATTTTAGCTTCCAAGCCCATACCTCTAATATTCCACTATACAATCCTCATACCAACTCACACCATAAATATGCAATTGAATAATGACAAAGATAAACCAAGCAATAAAAACCACACTTGTTTTAGTTCTGGCCGAACCCCAAATTCCTTCTACTCTACAACGCTATAGTACATCCAACTTTATTATTTCAATCTATTACTTCACGTTCATCCCCTCTTACACTAAATCCCAACCTTTTTCCAAAATCCCAAGCTTTCTTTGCTTCCCTAAGGATCAACTTCTTTTTGTTGCTTAATCAGAATTTGAAAGAGAAGCATTTACAACAGTCTCATCTCTAGCCAATATTCCTTTCCATTTTTCTCTCTGCAATGCTTGATCTCTCTTCTTTTTCTCCATTACCGAAAGGAAACAATCCTAAATTTCAATCATGGAACGTATTTTTCTACCCTGTGTTTTTTCTTCTTCTTTTTTTGATTTGATGAATCCACATTTATTATTGCCCTATCTTCCCTGTCTTCTCCTCCCAACTCCGTTCTCTCTGATTGATTGTCCAGAATATTTGATTCTGGACTTCCTTCTGGTCTCAATGTTTGGGCTCTTTGTACGTCTAGACTTTCTTCGAAGCCTATAAATTCCCCATTTCCCTTTTGTTTTTCCTAGCCCTAACCCTATCCTGCATGTTTAATTCAACAGCAGTCAGACCCATATTATTAACATCTTCCTTGGCCTATTCACTACAACAACTAGCATTCTCCTCCTCTAAATTGGTACCAGATCTAAACCCACATAACTATTCCCCTCCTCGATGTGGTTCATTTTCCCAAGTTCTCTGACAGCCACCATTATCGTTTTCTTTTTCAAGGAAGATGACATGAATTGCTTAATCATCCCCTATTTTTCTTTCATTCGATACTTTTTTCAGTCATGTTCTTGCCACCAATCCCGACACAGACACAATCTCATCATCATTCTCTTTTTTTTGATTCCAACCCTTCTCTTTCCTTCACCCTATTTTCCCACTGATATTGTTAAACGATTTTGACAAGCCTATTTCCTTATCTTTAACCGAAAATCTCACCTCCCCAACCTCTAGAAATATCAGTTCATCAATCTGTTCTGGTTGTTTGATTGATACCAACATCGTCATTTTGTCAAAACTATTCACCTTCATCGTATTCTCGCCAAGAGACACTAACTCTCCCAACAATCATGCTATTCTTTTGAAAGATGTGTAGTTCTAGTAATGCAAAGGCAAGCCTGATAGTTCGATCCATGTCACTCTCTCTATCGATAGAGTTTTCTCAACCCATGGTTCTATTTTGACAAAAAATTCTTTTAGATATGTCTAATTACTCTGTTCTAAAATACCGAGTAATTCATCATTTGGTATTTCGATCAAGAAATGTCTTCCATGAATCCTTCTAATTATGATCTGATCCAATCCACTTTGAACGATTTTTTCTGCAAGACTATTAGTTTCGCAAAACGAAGCAGTTTCTCCCACCAGACATTTCTAAAGTTTCCATAGTTGTTCATCGTCTACATGATCATTGATTAGTTTAATTTGATTTTTCCCCTTACCATCCGTAACTTCTTTTAAACTAAGATCGTCTTTGCTTTTATTAGATGTTTCTCCCATAATGAATTCGATATCCATCTCCTTCCCACTTACCATCCATTCATTATGATTTTCTATATTCTATTTTGAATCCCCGTTAATTGATACTTTTCTCCATACTTGTCTCCTTCCTTTGAATCTTGCCAAATAGACCGTTTAACCTGTTGATAGCCCTTTGTGCATCCACCATTTATCGAACCTCACAAATCCAGAATTTTTTCCTATTACTCTTCTTAGCTAGATTGAATGCATAAATAACATCTTCATAATACCAAAACAACGTCCATAGGCCTTAATGCATGGTCGTTGAAATATTATAAATTAATAACGTTACATGGGGCTTCATTTCCAACTTAAGAACTATCTCTATTACTCAAAGCCAGCTTGGATACAAATGAAATAGGGGAGCCTTTCCATATATAGACAAGCCCCTTTTGATCTAACGATTACAATTAATCTCAATGGACGGTCAAGGTCTAATTTTTGAACCTTCCCACTTAATTCATTAAATTTTAAACAATGGAGAAGTATTCTAGGACTTCTAGAACATTCTACACGGTACTACATGGAACCAATGTCTTATTTAGACTTCTAGAGTCTTTTAGGGCACTCTGGGAATATCGTGGCTCGATTCTCTCGTGTTTTCTTAGTTTCAAGCTTGTTGAGGCCTTGCTCACTCAAAGGTCGTGATATTTTCCCCCACTCAATCTAGAAACGCCCTTATTGCTAGAGGGTCCTGCTCTTGGTTCTTTGATTGACACATTCTTCGTGAACAAATTCTTCATAAACAACTTCTTCGGTGCCTCTACGCCAAGTCTTTTGCCCTCAGCTTTGCATGACTGTAGCTACTCTAGGAACATTCACTATTGGTTCCTTCACTTTCATGTTGCCGACACTCTCTACACTATTTGCTTTACACATTTGCACAAGTGGGTTCAGACTTCTTCTCGCTTGGTTTCACATTCTCCCTTGATATCAAATTGGCCTCTACTTTGGGACACCTTTAGATGGAACCCAACCTTAACACTCATAACTCCATATCATGTGCATCCTTTACCACTCAAATACTGCCAAGCCTATTTACTTGAAGCTCTCGGTCACTTCCACTACCATCAATTTTAGACTCTTCTAAGGTCTTCTTGATCGCGGACAACTTGGCCTTAGTGGGGCGATCTCACACCCTATACGGACCCTCACATAAGAGGCAATTGAGTGGCTTTCTCTCGCCCATCTCTTTCATGATTGCATCGAGGCATCCTTTGTCTCGTCGGGGCTTGGCTCGCCTTGTCTCCTTATTCTACGAATTGCTGCTATCGGCTCCCCTACTCTTTTGGGACTTGAATCGTTCAAAGTATGTGAGGTTTAAGGGTAATTTAAGAAATATAAAAAATCTAAAATCATATTTCTTTGGTATTAAAAAAATCGAAATCCATAAATTCCTACATGGGATTCTTACAACCTTACTAACTAATTTTTTTGATTATCATAGTGACATGTGGATAAGGTAGGGATATTGGTGTCCTATATAAAGAACAAAACACCATTGAGAAACTATAACCCTTTTTTTTGCACTGTAATATATATTTATATACATAAGAGGAAGCTTTGTACAACTTTTTTGAATGCCTTATTAATAACCATGGAATTCAATTGTGGACTACATATGGGAGAGAGATATCATATTATTTTCTTTAACAATATACGACTTGCAAATGAATAGGCTACTTTGCCTGCTCCGACTGCTGTGCTGTATTAATTGCAGAGATATAAACCCTAAGGAATCATTTTATCAAAGTCACATGAGTCTACTGTGTAATCGATTTGAGGCAAGCTTGAATAATGGTTAGTTCGAGGTTAAACTTGACTTGAAATTCGGGACTCAATACTTAGCTCAAGACATACTAGTTAAGTTATTCGAGCTTGATTAATCTAGTTAATTGAATTTCATGCTTTAGCTTGAACTCGAGCTCGATTAGACTCGTTTGTAATTAAGCTCTTTCTATATAACAAGGGTAAAAATATAATTTTATAATATAAAATTATATTAACATAAAAAGCTCGATGAAGCTTGCGAACGATTGAAACCAAATATTATAGTGCTTGAATTTAGCTCGATTGAAAGCTCGAGCTACTTGAGCTCAAGCTCTATTTGATAATTACCAAATCAAATTCAATTTTTTTTCGAGTTGAACTCTACTAGCTTGCAAGCACTAACGTCTCATTTACATCGTTAAAGAATCTATCAACAATAATTATATATATTTGTTGATGCAAGATATGATAGTGAAGAGAGATTCAAAGTGGTTAACATTTGACATTGTGAATAGCTTATTTGATTGTTATATGGTTATGGTTTCGTTTAGAGTTTAGGATTTAACATTTCACAGTATTGATAGCCACTGTCATAGAGACATGGCATGATGGAACCTCGTGTGGTTATGTTAAGGCTCAGGGAGCTGGTCCTTGGAGTCTTAAGAAATTCTTAACTTAGACATGGACATGTTCTGAATTGAGCGAGGTTGTAGAATGGCAAGCCCTCTTTCAATTTTCCATATCGATGCCTTTATGAAAATTTTCACTTAAAATCCACCTTCCATTAGTTAAATAAATTAGATTTGTTGACCAATATTCCTTTTTTTTCTTAATATAAAAATTACTACATAATGGGAGCATTACAAATACCATATTCCAACCGCTATTCTCAATCACCGGTGGCTTCTTTCTTTGTTTACTCACTTAATGCTTTAAATATTATTATAATTAATACTTAAAACACAGTTCACCAAATTAAGTGTGTTGACTTGATGGTTAAGGTGTCCATCGCTCCAAATGTGATCTGAATTCAAATCGCACTAGTCATATTATTGTTAAGACTTTACCCTCCTCTCAAAATTCAAAAAAAAAAAAAACAAAAACACACAATCACTAATCTACTAGTTTTAGTAGATTTTTTTAAGAGTATAATATTGTAAGTGAATTTATATATTTGAAAAGCAGTTCATAAACTCAATGAAAAACATAACATTCTATTTATAGAAATAATTATTTAATTGCCCAAACCCCACGATTTTTTAAAATTGCAAATTGTTTAATGATTTGTCGGCATTTCCTTGAGAATCATTCTATGGATGAACCTTATGAATATGGCTCTACAGCGAAACAACCAACTCACCAGTCCAAATGATAGAATTATTTACTTATTATATTTAACTTGATCGTTCTATTTTTGATCTATCTATCAAGGTCAAAAGTGACACCACTGCTACGACTTGGAGCGGTAGCTTGAGAAGGAGGGGAGGAACTAGCAGTACTACCATCTATAGAAGCTTCAGTTGGTGCACTTGCAGGGCTGCCACTGGCGGATGAAGCGTCGACAGAAACCAGACCAGCAAGGGCAATCAAAACCAAAGCAAGAACAACAAGTTGGCGTGTCATTTTTGTTTTCAAATGTGGTCCCTGTATCTTTTAAGCAATAATTTTTTAAAAAAATTAAAGAGAGAAAAAAATGTGATTAGGAATGGAGAGATGCAATATGTTTGTAATCATGATTAGTGTATTAATACTAGTAAATTACCGTATCATACGACAATTAATTCTCTTTTAATTTTAAACTTAGCCACTAATCATACGATTTTTAAGTTTGACAATCCTATAATTATTGAAAATTAGGTTCGGTGAATGTTAATTATTAGAATGGCCAAAAATAGATAAAACTAATTTCATTTTATATAATTACTAATGGTATTAATATCAAAGCTATACATGAATTTTGATCTAAAGTGTAATGCCATACATAAGAAAATAAATGTATGTATTCATTTTTTAAATGTGTATAATTGAATCAAAATCAATGTTTCATGTATATATTTGAACCACAATTCAAGTTTCAGGTGTGTAATTGAAGTTTATGTATCAAATTGCCCATTAGACCAAAGTTCATGTGTAAATTTTATATTTATCCTTTTTCCTAAATTATTCATAAAATTTTGAGTTAATTGCACCAGACATCCTCAAACTATGTCTCTCATTTTAAAGTGGTCCCCAAATTTCAAAGCATTCTAATTACATATCCAAACTATCGATGTTACATCAATTAGGTATTGCTATTATTAAAACTGTTAATTTAACTATTAAATAACATGTAAAATCTTATGTAACCTTTTAAAGAAAAGTAAAATATTGTTGTATAAGTTTTAAAATTAGAAACTAAAAATAAAGTAAAATCGAGAAAAGAGAGAGTAAACGATAATTTCTTTAAAAGCTACACTAATGACGTATTGAACCCCTTCCATCTTTGATGCGATACTCATAGGTTCAACTATCATATTTTTAAGGGAGGAATCGGACTGCAAAGATCAATGTACCAATACTTATGCCCCTACAATTGTATTTAATGCTCGAATTAATGTCTCTAACAATTACAAATCATCAAGAGGATATAAATAGAGTTCAAAAACACTCAAACAAGACAAAAAAACAAGCTTACAAAGTTTACTGTGCATAATTCCAATCTTTTTATTGTATTTCTCATATTTTCTCATGCATCCACTTGTATAATTATTTCTTTGAAGTTTTTAAGTGATGAAAATCATTTGAATGGCCTATATACTGTTGTGAATTAGTCTTTTAAGAGATATTCTTTGTTTATAATTTATTTCTCGGGTTTAGTTAAGATTTTGGGTAGAAAACATGAAAATAAATTTAAAAGTCAAATGGCACATTATATGGATGTTTAATCACTATTAGATAATAATGTAAAAAAAAAAAAGTCTACAAAATAAGATGATTGGTATTAGTGACATCAATACCAAGACAGCTTAGATGTAAAAATGAATATTATAACAAAACAATCATGCTGAAATAAAAGAGAAATGAAGAAAATAATTAATGAAATATATAATAAGCACAAATAATAACAGAATATATATTTAAATGAAAAAGAAGATAATAAAGGAAAGGATAGATACAATAATAACACAAAAACATATGAGAGAAAAAAGAAAAACAATCATTATTACAAAATAACATACTTTTTGTCATCAATCAATTTCTGAACCAGAAACTAAGAAGTATTTTGAAATCCCAACGTGTTTGCAGAGGAAGGTCTTCAAAATCATTCAATCTCTCGACAGAATTTCTTGTGATGGTCGTGACTAGAGGGTTTATGGGTCGGACCAGGTCGAGTTCAAATAAAAATTTAGGTCCATTTATTAGGCCCTGGCTCGGCTCGACTCGACTTGAAAAATAGGCCTAAAATTTTGTTCAAGCCCGACCCGGATAAAAATATTAAAATTTGGGTCCGAACCAGCAGGCCCGTATTAATTTTTATATTATTTTTATATAATTTTTAAATATATATAATACATCAAAAATATTAAAAACATCAAAATAAATTTCCTCAAATAGTTGCTTTGCTTACAAGATTATCACGATCTAAATAAAAAGTACATTCCTTTATTTTGGCTAATGTTGCTATTCCTACAAAATCTTAACAATCTTTGTAACACCCGAAACCTGGCCTAGACGTTATGGCCGAATATGAAGATGTCACATGGTAGTGCTTTTTGAAAAAATATGTCGTCGCTAAATTCTCTTTTCTATTTAACCATTTTTTATTATCTTATGTTAACTTCAAATCGTGTCGTTCATTTTCAAAACATTATTAATTTACAAATCGTTATTCAATTTCAAAACTTTTTTTTTTTTTTTATTGCGGAAGCTTTTAAACAGTTTGCTTATTCGTGGTATTTTTGATAAAACATTAATTTCATTTTAAAACCTGAGTTTTACCAACACTAGTAGATTTAAATCATAAAACCATATAAAATCCAAATTTTAAACTAAAATTCTTAAATGCCATAATTACAGCAAAATACCCCCAAATAAAAGTAAAATCATAAATAGGTAGTAAACAGTGTAAAAGAAGTCGTGTGGCCACCTTTGAGTCCTCTGCTGCACCGATACGCCTATATCTGGGGATTACCTGTATAGATTAAATAGAATGGATGAGTTTACGTAAACTCAGTGTGTAATCCCCATGTAAATGAACAGACAGTAAACAAATAATCACAGTCTGGGCTTAAGCCCTTTTCAATATCGGTATCAGTCCAGTTTGGACCTTAGCCCATCTCTGTACAAAAACAGTCATGCAGTAGGGCTTTAGCCCATCACAGTATCAGTAGCAATAATAGATATGTAGTTACAAATATCCTACCCATCCAGCCTCTACACACCATCTTCGTCCAACGCTACACTCCATGTGGGGATATAATCAACCCACCCATCCCTACACTCCAAGTAGTACTGAATGCGACACTAGACAGTAGTTTGCAGCTGAGCTGCTAGTAAATTAGGCTCGAGGCCTTTCAGTACACTTCCTTCGAACATTATAATCCCCAACCCAATGCAATGCAATATACAGATATGACATGCTATAACATAATATCATGCATGTAAACAGGGCATACAGTGTCAAATCAGTGGGACATCATCAGGCTTAATCATATCAGTCATACAGTCATTTCAGTCAATTAGGGGTCTAGGTAAGCTTACTGACCCTACAGTAGGTCCACAGTCGACTTGGACGACCCATGCAACCTTAGCAATAAAATAGTGAAAATGGGCCTACAAGACCATGATGTTCTCCCATGCAGGCCCACATGTCTGTGTGGCCCACATGGCCCAAATTGGCCTTGGCCTCGTGATCCATTTTATTGTAACTCGTGCTAGATAATTATTCATATGTGTCTCCACTATTTACTTATATGATCCTTCAAAGTTGTCTACTTGAGTCACTATTACTAAATTATTTGTATCTTAAGCTACAGAATTTCGAATTAAGATCTGCAAAATTTCCTTGAAACCAAACTCACATATCTTCTTACCATAAAATTTTTAGAATTTTTGGTTTAGCCAATAAGTACAGTTTATTCTTTAAAGTTTCCTCTGTTCTGCTATCTGACAGTTTTGACCTTTCTGCACTAAAATTTAATTATCTTCTAGTACAGAATTTGGATGATGTTTCTGTTTGTTTCTCTTGAAAATATACTTATTCAGGATTTTAAAAATATAAATTCTAACCTATAATTATTTTTATACAATTTTTAATAATTTTCGAAATTCAGGACAGGGAATTTTGAAATCATTCTGACCCCGTCTCACTAAAATTCATATACCTCATAATATGAAATTCTTTTGCTGACTTCGTTTCTTCTATGAGAAACTAGACTTAAATATATTTAATCCCATATTTTTATAATCCTCTAATTCGTTTTCCACAATTTATGGTGATTTTTCAAAGTTAGCCTACTGTTGCTGTCTAAACAGTAAGCAATTTCGGCTTTTCGCCGAATCCCTTATTTTTGTGTTTCGGGTACACACCTGGTTTTGTTTGAAGCTAAAACAATCCTCGAGCACTCCAAAGCCTATAATTTAACAAATAACACCATAATCAGTCTTACCTCATGATTAATCAAAATCCCAAAACTAAAATACTTACCCATAAAACGATGAACACTTACCGCAAAAACTTCAAATCAGTACGTTTACGAAAATCACAAGGAGAACCTAAATCCTCGTGAAATGCTACTACCAACACCCCAAAATTAGACTATTGGAGACAAAATAATCTCTTAAAATAATACCCAACAACTTACTGAATTTGCACAAGTGCTGCTTAACGCTACAAAATCAAGAGGAAAGAATGATTTAGGGGAAACAAGGGAATTTCGACAGTAAAGGAAAGAAAAGAAAAGATAATTGAGTAAGAAGAAATGAAGAAAACAATTTGGTAGAGATGGGGGAGAGAAAACGTTAGAAGGATGGAGAGAAAAATGTCTCTCTTTCTTTTTCGAAAAAGGAAAAAAGTGATCAGATTTTGGATATTCTCCCTCATAATCACTTAATTCACTCCTAAAATCGCTCTCTCACTTCCCACTATACATCCACCACTCAGAAACCCAGTTCAACACAACTCTTGCCGAAATTAGGAGCAAAAATACAACCTTTGCCGTCCCAAACATTTGAACCCATGACCTCCCTTACACCAACACTCTACTTATCCACCAAACCAGCAGACCCATTCTATTAATTTTTTGCCAACTTTTACTTAAAAACCTACTGACCAAAGATAGGGCTTATTCATAATAATACCTAAATTTGCCCAAGTAATGACCTGAACTTGGGATCTCCCAAACACTTCCAGAACACATAACCACTAAAGGTAACAGATGTTTGTGTCATACATTCACAATACCCAAAATTAAAATTTTGGGGCGTTACAATCTCAAATAAATCATTGCCCTTCTTACAGGTCAAATAAATCCATCATAATCTGAATCAATTCAATTCCACGATTTTGCAAAGTCATCCTATTAAATTGTAATAAAATCAACTAGTCAAAATAATTGGCCAAAAAATACCTCATTGATAGCCACAACTTGTGCATTACTCTTCTCCACCTTCTTCAGTTTCCTCAGAAAATACCTAAACTTGAAAAACAAACACATCAAGCAGAGCAAAATTAAAATCCCAATCCCCCACCCTATCAGAAAAATTAAGAATATTCAATACAATAATATGCTTTAGATCTTTTAGGGAATGATAATATTGTTTCTACATACCCTCCACTCTCACAATTTTCTGTGACCTAAACATGAATGGTGTCTCTTTCATATAAATATACCAAAACAAACATTTAAATGAGATAATTTTTCTTTCACAAAAAAATAGAGTTTTTCCACACAGTTTATTGATTAGTTCTTTATCTTGCATGAGGAGGGGAAACATGTTCGTTGTGATTAACTAAATTCAAGTACATATGAACAATTCAAATAAAAATATCGTCATAACAAGGTGATTCTGAGGTGAAACCACATATTCCCATATCAATCTATATTGAATAAAAACTCGATTTTTAAATCGCAAATTTCATCAAGCACAATGTACTTTGGCATGCTAACCTGAAACCAGGTACTTTGAGAGACTGCAAACTACAAAGGCAACCAACACCTAATATCAGGGGAGATATTTGAGTTTCAATGAAACTTTTTCCCAAGGGAAAAATGTTAACTTTCTTTGTCTCATTTGAGCTGAAGAAAATAAGATAGTGAATATTTACAAGTGTATAATTCATAAAAGGATGTTAATTAAGTTCTAAGTTTGCAAATATATTTTCATTTTTAGTTACCAAAAACAAAAACAAAAACAAAATAAAATAGTTAACGGTAAAAAAATTAAATAGGAAATATTATATATGCATTTGAAACATCCATTACCTATATATTTTATTAAGTATAAATTTAACAATAAATTAAAACACTAATTTTGATTAATCATACGTGTAAAAAGAGAATGTCGATAATAGCAAGAAAAGAGAGAAAAATAGAACACAAAGATTTTACGTGGAAACCCTTTTGGGAAAAAACCACGGTTAGAGGAAAAGAAAATTCACTAAGTCGAAGTCGAATGATATAAGAGGAAAGACCACTACGTCTATTTATAGGTTTGCAAAACCATATTCTAATTAAAGTCAAATAGAAGTAATGCAGTAAGGTTAAAGCACCTTATTCTAATCAACATCAAATAAATGAATCATACTTCTATACGAATTTTACTTGTTTAGCTTGTACCATACCACGAGGGCTTTCAACCCCTACACCCCCAATTGCGACCCCACCCCAGTATCTTGCTTATTAGGGATCTACGATGGGCTGGGGCCTTCACCCTCGTAGATCCCCTTGTCTTGCCACTTGTATTTTTATTTAACAAGAATTTGGGTCACATATCTTTAACAATATGAGATTTATTATTTTAAAGTTTTTCATCCAAAAAAAAAGGGTAAATTACACCAGCAATCACTCAACTTTGATGTAGTTCACAAAACAATCACTTTGATTTCAATTCAGTCACTCAACTTTCGAAAAATACTAACCATTTTTCGTTACAAACATAATAGAAATGTGACCTGGCATTTAACCATTTACCACGTTATTTTGAACCCAATATATATAAGGGTAAATTACACCAACAATCACTCAACTTTCCATTCAATCACTCAGCTTTCAAAAAATAACAAATCAGTCCTACAAACTTTCAAAAAACTAGACACCCAAAAAGAAGAAGAAATAAAACCATTGAATAAATTCTTCTTGTTTAAGAAGAAAGCTGAGAACCATGGCTTCCTTATTGTCATTACCCCAAACTACCTTTTTCGATATCCTTTCTAGATTACCTCTTAGGTCCGTGACCTGATTCAAATCCCTTTCCAAGGACTGGGCTTACCTCACCTCAACCCCAACTTTCGTTGCCGACCATCTCCGCTGCTTTTCTTCTAATCCATCTTTCATCCTTCTTTGCTACAATACCCAGTCCGATTTTGACTTTAGGTTCTTGCTAATCACTGACCCGACTCATAATTCCACTTATCGGTATTTGGTGTCCCTTTGGAGGAATTGCTTCTTTTGCTCCCGAAAATCATGGGTTTAATCAATTTTTTGGTTTGTCGAGATGTTCCCCTTGTTTTTCTTTTGATTTTTTATACAACTTGATAATTTTGGCAATAGAGTTAGTGTTGTTTAGCTTAATTGATGACCCTTTTGATTATATCATCATATCTCATGGAGATCTCAACAAATCCGAGTTGTTTTGGTTCTTGAGTCGCTTGAATGTTGCTTTGGAGGATTTTATCCTCACCGGTTTGGTTGTGGGTACTGATATTTTGACCCAAAATTGTTTCCAATCCTATTTCGATCTGGTTTTTTCAAAGTTAATGGCTTTGAGTAGTAGAAAAAGACAGTCGTATCGAAATCGTGGTGGCTCCTCTATTGGGGGTTGAAAAGAAAAAAACGGATAGGGTGGTGATGTGGAAGTCAATAGTGGTGATGCCAAAGATGGTTGTGGTGGAGGCGGTGACGGCTAGATTGTTGAGATAGGGAAGAAGAAATATAAACATATTGGGCCATTTATGTAAAAAATAAAAATATTGGGTCATTTATTAACAAGACGAAAAATGAAGGACGAAAAAATAGTCACTCAACTTTGCCTCGTCTAACGTGGAAAGTTAACTAGCCACATCAACTAGTTTATTGGCCATGTCACCTGTCCTGTTAGGCCTGTAACATAAAATGTTAATGAGTGACTGATTTGTAACTTTTTGACAATGATGTTAATGGGTGACTGATTTGTCACTTTTCAATAACGTTAGTGACTGATTTGTTAGTTTTTGAAAGTTAAGTGACTGAAGTGAAATTTTGCCTCGTCCAACGTGGCAAGTTAATTGGCCATGTCAACTAGGTAACTGGCCACGTCACCTGTCCCGTTAGGTTGTAAAAGAAAATGTTAACGAGTGACTGATTTGTCACTTTTTGATAATGTTAGTGACTGATTTGTTATTTTTTGAAAGTTGAGTGACTGAATTGAAATCAGAGTGACTGAATTGAAATCAGAGTGACTGTTTTGTCAGCTGCATCAAAGTTGAGTGATTGTTGGTGTAATTTACCCAAAAAATAACCAAAGAAATGTGATTATCAAAGTAGGGTTAGATACCATTTAAGTTAAAGCCATCACATGTCGCAACATAGCTTGACATGTGGTGAAAATTATAAAAAAAAATAATCAATAAAAGCTATAGAAAAATTATAGAATGCTTCTTTAGATACGATAATTTTTATAATTTTTTTTACGAATTTTATAGTTCTTTACATTTTTCTATAAATTTCTCACTACTTTATAAAATTTTATAATTTTTTCTATATTTCTATATATTTTATGTTTCTTTATAAAATTTTACAATTTTTTGATTTTTATGATTTTTATTAAAATTTAATAAATTTTATTGAATTTTATTTTTTTATCATTTTTTGTCACATGTTACGTTATGGTTGTAACACATGGTGGGTTTAACTGGAAAAAGTTAGGGGTGGTTGACTTTAATAGTCAACTGTTAAAATTAATATTCAAAGGGCCTTTATGATGCATTTTGGGAATTCAAGTACCCAATTAAGTGCAAAAAAAATGCAGAGGTTTAATTGTGTTTTTTTTTAAGTTTGAGGGATTTTTTATACATTTTGAAAGTTTAAGTACCCAATTGAGGGAAAAGAAACTAGGGGCGTAATTACTTCTTTTTTAGAAAAAGTTTGAGGACTTTTTACATCTTTTAAGCTTAAAAAGAATGATGAAGACAAAGAGAAATAACAATTTGTTAAAAATAACTAAAATTAGTAAGTAACAAAATAATTTTTATGTTCACAATGATTGATATTTTTCTTTTTTTGGTGAATAAGGTATGATTGATGTATAATCAGATAAGATATAATAGAGTTTGTTTTTATATTGGTATGAAATTGTGCCTGAATTGAAGAAAGTCTCAATTATTGTCACGTGTGAATATGTAATGCGAATGTGTAAGTATACACGTCGAATCAAGTAATAAAGTGATAAGTGAGATCGTCTCCATAGGAATCAGAATAGGAAAAAATATGGATGAGTTATTACTATAAACTATACTAATTAGGCTTATGGAAAAGTAAACAGAATAATGATTTGAAGTGAAGTATTAATGCATGAAATAATAAAATCAAATAATGAATAAAATGCCATGGCAATTCTACGAGGCAGTTTAGAGGATTGATGCTGTTGAGTGGGAAGGTTGGAATTACTTGGATTATATCTTAATAACATAATAATGTCATGGAAAAATCTTGACCAAATTATTGTTCAAAATATAACTACTGCATTCTGCTTCTTTCGAGAGCTAGAATTAAAGCTATCATTCTATGTCTTTGTATGTCTAGAAGTCTCAAGGACAATACCTAACAATATTCTTCCTTACTCTGTACAGGTCACAACTCTATGTCTAGAGTGCTACGATTAGTCGCTCGAGTACTCGCTTGTATCATTCGATTATGATCCAACTTATTTAACCTTTTCAGAATTAAATCAAGCCTAAGGATATACCATGCATCCATTTATGTCTAGAGCTTGCATGCATATATTTAAAATAATCCAATCCTTTTCAGAATTTAATATGCCTCATTTTATGATTTATCTAGCAAAGTCTCATTGGTAGATGGATCAACTACCATTCGTGTATGTGTATTTAATCCATTGTAAAACATTTTCATTTGTGTCTAATGTTGAAAACCATGCATCGGGCATTTTCTAATCAATTCCTTGAATAGCTCCCAAGCTTTATACAATGTCTCATCTTCAGATTGCTAAAAAGAGGTAATATCATTCCTTAATTTGGCATTAATGTTTGGAGGATTCTATTGCAACAAAAACCTCTGACAAATTTCATTCCATGATGCCACCATTCCTGACGACAAAGCATTCAACCATGCTCTGGCACGATCTCATAATGAGTAAGAAAATAACTTGAGTCTCAAGGAATTTTTAGGAACACCCTGTTGCCTGAATGAATCATGGACCTCCAAAAAGTGTCTTAAATGCATCTGTGGATCTTCAGTAGGTAATCCACTGAACTGTCCTACTGTTTGTAGCATTTGAAACATCACCGATTTCAACTCGAAATGCTAAGCTTGAATATGTGGCCTGACAATCCCTGGATTTAAATAATCCAAAATAGGCACTACATGTTCTCTAATAGGTTTATCTCTATCATCTATCACACGAGAAATATCAACATTCCTACCATTCGAATGTAATGGATCTTCTTTGCTTGGATCATTTCCAATCATTGCCATTTCTCACAATTCTTTTTTCTTCTTCTCAAGGTTCTCTCAAGTTCATGATCAAAATAATACTCTTCATTCTCGAAAATGCCTTTATTCATAAACTAACAACAAACCTGAAAAAGAATAAAAAACAACTAAGTAAGCTAAAACTAAAAAAAATTAAATCAATAATAACAATTCAAAATTCACCAATTTGCCGATCCCTGGCAACGGCGCCAAAAACTTGTCATGTGTGAGTATCTAATGTGAATAGGTAAAAATAAAGTGAATCAAGTAATAAAGTGACAAGTGAGATTGTCTCCACAAGGATTGGAATAGGTAAAAATATGGTTAAGTTATTACTATAAACTATACTAATTAGGCTTATGGCAAAGTAAACAAAATAATGATTTAAAGTGAAGTATTAATGTATGAATTAATAAAATCAAATAATGAATAAAATACAGTGGTAATTCTATGAGACAAAGTTGATAGGATTGATGCTGTTGAATGGGAAGGCTGGAATTACTTGGATTATATCTTAATAACATAATAATGTCATGGCTAAATCTTGACCAAATTATTGTTCAGAGTATAACTACTGTATTTTGCTTCTTTCGAGAGCTAGAATTAAAGCTATCATTCTATGTCTTTGTATGTCTACATGTCTCAAGAACAATACCTAACAATATTCTTCCTTACTTTGTACAGACCACAACTCTATGTTTAGAGTGCTACGAGTATTCGCTCGAGTACTCGCTTGTATCATTCGATTACAATATAACTTATTTAAAATTTTTAGAATTAAATCAATTCTAATGATATACCATGCATTCATCTATGTATAAAGCTTGCATGCATATATTTAAAATAACCCAAACCAAATAAAACAGTAGATCTATTCAAAATATCACCATGATCATTAAAGATATCAAGATAGATCCAGTAATTCCAACCCAAATGAAATTAGTTCATGGGTTGGGATTTAAAATCCAAAATCAGAATAACATTCAACACCATGATTAACAGTTTAGAAATCATAGAAATTAAGTAACAAAATGCAGGTAGAATTGCAGGAAGCTTTCGCCACTCCATCATTCACTTCAACGTTGTAGAATCATGCATAACCCAAGGCTGATTGCTTGTCCCTTTCCTTACGTCTCTTCTCTCCTCTTAAGCTTCTACCTCTCCCTTTTCTCTGGAAGTTTTCACGATTTTTTCCAGGGAGAAAACTGCTCTCCAAATCCCCCTCCAAAATCCTCTTCTAAAATCCTTGTCTTTTTTTATTTTATTTTTTCTTCCCTTTTATTGGGTAGGTCCCTCTCTCTCAGCACATACTTTTTTTCCCTCTTTTTCAGGTGGATTTATCTGGTACACGCCTTGTTGGTTGTGAGTGACGAGTACTGAGTGTTGCGTCAGCATTTTCTTGAAATTGCCATGGCATTTGTGTTGGCAATCCATCCAACCTTTTGCCATGGCAATATTTCACTTCATTCATTCTCTTCATCCTTTTTCTCCTTTTCTTCATCTTTCCTACACCTATTGCATAGAACAACGAATTCCCTTCCCAACAGTAAAAGTAGCATAAAATGACATTTAAGGCACAATCCAAGTGTTATTATACAATGTTGTAAAAATAACCTAAAAATGCAAATATATCTACTTAAGTAGAGGTATTTAATCAAGCTTAGAGGTTCAAAATATAAACCTTTTCAAGAGTTATCAATTATCTTGCCAATCCAAATAAATATATTTATTTGATAAATCAATATCCATAAAATCAGATGATTGATCCACTTAATTCAATTATTCTTTTATACAATTTCTATTATTATTTATTGTGACATCCATAATTTGGGGTGAGAAGTATTAAGGTTTGTTGGTTGGGTTAGTGGCTTGGATGAACTTTTAAGTTAATTTTTGCATTTTAAGAATAGAATGAGCTTGCTGGTTTGGTGGTAAGATGTGTGTTAGCTTAGCCCATAGTCCAATGTTCAAATCCCTACGCATGTAATTGGGCATTATTCTTTTTGTTCTTTTCTAATGTGTAGTTAAGTGGTTGAATTTAATTGAAATTGAATTTAGGGTTAGTAGGTTGACTGGGAATTCTAATTTTATAAATTTTACCCAAAATTCTCTCACTTTGTTTCCTAGTTTCTCTCACGTCAATCTTGCACTTCACATTTTGTCTTCATTTCTATTTTTTGGACTCTTGTTGCTACTGCATTTATTTCTTCACCATCTTCCTTATTTCTTTTATTTTCTGTTTCTCTTTGTCCTACTGTGACCATACTCTAAAGCTCTAATAATTTTGGTGCTGCTTCATTTGTTCCAACATTGTCGCCAATCACCGCTTTTTAAGGCTTTGTTTACTCTTTGGCCTTTGTTTAATCAGGATTTTAAGGGAGGAAAGGGTACGTACTATTATTTGAGTTCTAGTAAATTGTTTTTGTATCTTTCTATCCTATTACGATCGGTAACTTTCTTAGTCTTTGTATATTTGTATAATCGAGTTTCTGATTAGTTTTATGGAGGTGTTTCGGTCGATTCATAGTATTTTGGAAGCGCATTTCAGGTGTGTGTTCTTAAACACATTTAATTTGGGGTTTTTTAATGTTGATTTTCATGAATTGCTGCAGGATTTGGGGTGGGTTTTGAACCACATGGCCGTGTGTCACTTTAGAAATTAGGCTAATTTTTTTGTCACATGGCTTGGAGTGCCTCACATGGGCCGACCACACGGCCGTGTGACCTCTATTAGGAGTTTTGTAGCTTGCAAACGGACGTATCTCTCAGCCACACGGTTGTGTGCTTAGTTACACGGGTGTGTCTTTCAGCCATACGGTCGTATCTTCCTTGCTTGTAATTGTGAATTTTGTTACATGGGGTCAAAGAATTACACAATTTACCCTCACAAACTTGTATTTCAGTCACACATGCATGTCTCTCAGCCATACGGCCGTGTGGTTTTGTTTTTTCAGTTTTTACTCCTTGTTCATTAAGTGATTCATTTTAGTCACTGGTTGATTTCTTTCACATCTAAGCCTTTATAGAAGTGTTTGGGATATCATTACAGCTTGAATTTATTCAGGTATGTGTATTTATAAGATTAAATTTCATTGTCCGCTTACGTGCTTATATGATGTGATAAATGGAAGTTGTGTATATTTTTGTTGCCGCTACTTAGTAATTAAATACGAGTTTCTCTGGTTCTGATTTTAGCTAAACTGAATTGGCTGTAAATATGTATATTGATTATGGAAACTAAAAATGAGCATGTCCAATTCTGTTTGTTTGTATGCATAACACCATTTTTATTTGCATTGCATTTGTGGTTAGGATTTGGTTATGAAGAAAAGAAAGATCGATTTAGCAATTTCATTGAATTATTATAATTTGGTGGTAAATTTGTAATAGTTCAAGTGGAAAATGACCATATTAAGGTGTGTTTCAGTTGGATAGGTCCATCATAACCCAATATTGGTGTGTAGAGGTTGCAAAAGGGTCTAGTATACCCTTATTGGTGTGACATGGGTGATGAAGTTGGTGTGTAGCAGTTGGATAGGTTGGAGTTTGTGCCATATTGCATTTTTATATTATATTTGTACATCTGATTAATGTTTAAGCTTTGTGATGCTTTACTCCGATATGATATCTGTTTGTGATCCGAATTTTACTTTTGTAAGTTTGAGTGACTGTGTGTTACTATGTTTTGTTCAGCTTGGTTTAATTACATTTTTTTAGACTCGCACTAAGCTTTGTATCTCACCCCTTTAGTTTTCCCTTTTCAGGTAATTCGCGAGGTTAGGTCACGGGCTCAATGAATCGGGGTTCTCTGAGTTTCTCATTTTTTGTTTGGCTTTATAAGTTTTTCTTAAGATTTAATAAATTAATTTAATCAGATTGTAAATAAGTTTATATGAACTGTATTGGGGGTTTTGATTTTGGACTCGTAAATTTGAGGGCTTTCTATTTTGAGTTAGATTAGTAATTTCATGCATGGATTTTGGTCAAATAACTATTTTCCTCTTTTTTAGTCAAATTTTTAAATGCATAATTTTATAAACTTCAATTAGTAGATAAATGTCAAAATCTCCATTGCAAAATTGATTTTGAAATTTCGATTGACATTTTGCTAAATCTGAAATGTTTTGCAAGCCTAGTAAGGAAATATTGATTTGGTTTTAAATTAATCAATACGGTGATTAATTTAATGTTGATAAACATAAGATAAGCTTAATATTATTTTCGTTAAGCACGAGAAAAAGAGATTTTCAAAATGAAACCAAGGAATTTGATCAGTATTTCGTTGCGGGACATTCCAGTGGCCAATGTGACCTCCAAAATCTGATCAAAACTTTTGGGTTGGGTTTTGGGGTGTTACATTTAGTGGTATCAGAGTCAAGTTTGTATTTATGGATTTAGAAAGAGGTATTTTGATAAAACCATACCACAGTGTTTTAGAAATTGCTTTTCTTCAAACAAAGTGTCTGAGACTTTAGTGCTGGTTCGTAGGGAACTCTGAGGTTGTAAGATTAGAACTGTAAGGTTTTAGATTATCATATCTAATTTTTTCATTATGTAATTGTAGATATTTTAATATTTAAAGCACGAGGTTATTATAGAATCTGGTGATAAGAATAATCGTGAGGATTAGCTTAGTGGGACTTTAGATGAGTCTTCAATCTCTCCGGGGCATGTGTCTACTTAGGAGATAGAGGTCGCTATGATTACGCTAGATACTGGTGGCGATAATTCAGAGACTGGTATTTATTCATTGACCTAGTCTATGTTGGGAGTCTTGAAGAGAGTCTTGAGACTATGTTGGAGAGGACTGAAGAGGTAAATGTGAGTAATTGTGCCGTGTGTAAGGGTAAAGGTCATGGTAAGGTTCGAAGTAAGCGAGATCTTAGTTTTCTGGCTCAAATATGCAATCTACGAAATGGGTTAGATGAATGATCTTGAATTAGTTACGGTTTTTTCACCTTAAAAATCTGGAGGCATTATTTGTATAGTGAGAGGTGTATCATTTACACTAATCACGAGAGCCTCAAGTATCTCCTAACTCAAAAGGAGTTGAACCTTAGGCAACGTAGATGGATTGAGTTGCTTAAGGACTACGACTGTACGATTGAGTATCATCCTGATAAGGCCAATGTGGTGGCCGATGCTCTTATTCATAGAGCAATGTCTGATTTGAGGATGATGTTTGCTCGTCTAAGTTTGTTTGATGATAAGGGTCTATTAGTCAAGTTGTAAGTTAAGCCGACGTGGATTAATCAGATTCGAGTTAAACAGTTGGGGGATGGCTCTTTGATTTTGCGATTTCGTCAGGTTGATGAAGGTAGTACTTCTAATTTTGGGCTGAATGGTGGTGGGGTTCTGTGTTTCTGAGGTCGGGTTTGTATGCCTCATGATTCTGATTTGAGGCAATTATTCTTCGGGAAGCGCATAGTAGCCCTTATGCTATGCATCTCAGTGAGAATAATATGTATCGGGATCTTCGAGAGTTATATTGGTGGCCTGGTTTGAAACGAAAGGTAACAGATTTCGTCTCTCGTTGTTTAACATGTCAGCAAGTTAAGGTCATCATGGATTGTTTGACCAAGTTTGTCCATTTCTCCATGTAAAGATAAATTACACCCTTCAAAAGCTGGCTAAATTGTATGTTTCCAAGATTTAGACTTCATGGAGTTCCAGTCTCGATTATTTCTGATAGAGATCTTCACTTCACTTCTTGGTTTTGGAGAAAGCTTCATGAAGTTTTGGGTACTAGGTTAGACTTCAGTACTACATTATATCCTGAGATAGAAGGAAAATCTGAGAGGATGATTCAAATACTAGAGGATATATTACGAACTTGTGTTATCGACTTCCAAGGTAGTTGGGAGGAGTTTTTGTGTAACAGCCCGATTTTAGTGATGTAAAAAATAGTGGTTTTGGGACCAAAATTTTGGTGAATAAATTATTATTTTATTATATATTATAGGTCTATGAGACTATATTAAGGTTGTATTAAAATTTCGTTAAGAAATTTTGATGTTTAAATAGTTAATTATGTAAAAAGGACTAAATCGAAAAAAATTTAAAAGTTGAGCTCTATTAGTTAAAGGGTCTAATGTCTATGAAATTTTAAAATAAAGGACTTGAATGGAAAATAGACCATTTAAAGGGTTAGTAGATATTTATGGACAGGGTTTTAATGAAATTTTTTTAGTTATTAAAGGTTAATATGGTAATTTAATAATTAAATGAAAAAAATAAGTAAAGAAAACATGAGACAAATATCATCTTTCTTATTCTTTCACTCAAAAAACCTAAAAACACCACTAAAGAAGCTTGGAGCAATTCGTTAGGGATAATTCATTGCATGGTGAATTTTCAAGCCTGTTTTTAATGATTTTTATGTTTTTGAATCCGTTTTAGCTTAATTTAGCTAGCCCAGGGGTTAATTTGTAAAACCGTTAAAGGTTGGGTTATGTCATGCATGCTTTTGAACAGGTTTTGATGTTAATTGGTATATTATGAATCCTTGTTGAAAAATAAACAAGTTTTGTTATGTGATTTTTTATGAAAATAGCAATTAGGGATTAATTTGTTAACGATGTGAAACTATATGTTTTGTTGTGAAAAATTGATAAATATAGGTTAATTCAAGGTCCCTTGTAAATGTGGTTAAGTTGGATTTAAGTTGAAATGGTTAGATTTTAAGTTATAAGGTTAATGACTAAATTGTGAAAAGTTAAAATGTTAGGGGAAAATTGGTAATTTTGCATAAATATGAAATGTGGATTAAATTAAATACTAGAAATATTTAATTGATTGATATTACCTCTTTAGATCAAAATAAACCACGTTCAGACTTAGATCGAGGAAAAGCTAAAGCTTCGGATTAGTTCGATCTAACTTCTACGCCATAGTCATCGAGGTAAGTTCGTATGAACTATATTCAGTTTAAATTGAATGCTTATTGTGTTGTTTTAATGTAAATTAATCGATATAAAGATGTATCAATGATATGAAGAATTGATAGATATTGAATCCTAGTTGAACCTTAGGAATTCTTAGGATACAAATGACATGTCATTAGGGATTTCATGTTTTGGGTGCTGGTCTTGAATGTCCCATCGATGGCTGAGGTCCTGTATTTGTTGCGGATACTCCACAATTCGTGTGAGCAGCATCGTGTAGCTTACATTCAAACCCACAGCTCGTGTGAGCAGGCCCATTTCACATCTCGTGTGAGCAATGATGTAAAGGATCTCAAGTATCCAATGTAATTCTAAATAGTTCAACGGGCAAGAAAAGGAATCTAAAAGGGTAAGTATGTAAATGGATTGATTCATGACTTATAAAAATGAACTATGAGCTAAATGATGCATTTACTTATGGAATTTACATATTTTATGGTTGATTTCATTTTTATCATAGGCAAGTACACTAACTTGTGATGTGGTGATGTTGCATATGCTTTTACTAAGCTTATGGCATTGGTGATGATTTTTTTTTGACTTTTGAATTGTTAAAATTGACATGGTAAATTTAGTTTAAGTTTATACCAGCTTACTAAGCACTCGTTGTTTACGTATTTTCTTTTCAATGTTCTTTAGGTCATCAGAAGCTTGATTTGGTTGGAAGCTCGTCGGAGATCTATCATACTATCCAGCAGTTTATTTGGTAGTTGTTGGGCATTTTGGCCAAGGTTTATAATGGCAAGTATAGGGTAGTTTATAATGGTGTTTTGATGAATATGTAAATGGTAATTTGGTATGTTTGTGCCTTGATGTTTATGTATGGTTGATGGACTTATAATGCTTGTTTAGGTAAGTTCTTTTGGTCACTTTTTGATGATCAACGTATATGGCATTTTGGTATAAGATGTTGGTTTGGAAATGGTCAATTATGAAGTGTTGTAGGCACATAATAGAATGAGGTGTTTATGCATGGAATTAGGTAAGGTTAACATGTTTTAGTGAATGTTGTTTTGCTATAATTGTCGTGCCTTTGAATGGCATATTCGTTAGGTGATTTAGGATGCTTGAAATGGTATGTTTATGCAAGTTTAAATGGTGTATGAACCCCTTGAATGTGTGCTTAAATGGTTTGAGGAGTTATGCATGATATGATATTGAAATGGTTTGATTCTAGGTGAATTTTAGGTTCACACGGGCCGAGACACAAGCGTGTGACTTAGTTGTGTGAGGCACACGTCCTAGCGTCACAACCATGTGTCATTTGAGAGTTCCTTAGTATCCAAGTCAGTAAGTTACACGGCCTAACACATGAACTGGCACACAAGCATGTGGGGCAACTCAGAAAGTTACACGGACTGGCACACGAGCATGTGACACGAGCGTGTGACCCTAATTAGAGAGTTACACTGGTGAGGACACAGGCTGGGACATGACCGTGTGCCCCTTGTTCAAAATTGACACGGCCTGGGGTGATTCCACACAACCTGGCTACACGACCGTGTGGCCTATGTTTTAAAATTTTGCTACTTTTCCCTAAACTTCCTGTTTTGTTTCAAATTAGTCTCGAATTGCTCCCAAGCTATTTTTAGAGCATCATGGGCTCGATTTAGGGATGAAATGTATGAGAATGAATGGTTTTTGATATATTTATATTACTGAATGTTATGATGTTTATATGCTTCCAATTGTACGGTAATGCTTCGTAACCCTAATCAGTTTTTCCTCCTAAAAAAATTCAAATTCAACTAAAAATATTGAAAATAGGAGGAAAAATCTAATTTGTCATTCTCCTATTGGAAAGAGATAGGGATGACGTGGAATCACAGTTTCATACAATCCTTTCTCGCTTTAGCAAAGGGAAAAAGAAAGAAAATAATAAAAAAGAAAAGTGTAAAACAAAGTTGAAAGAAGGGAAATAAATGTGTAGCCAAAGAGAGGATGGTTTTGATGGTTGCCAAAAGGAAAAAAAATTGGGATTTGATTAATAAAATAAAATAAAAAATAAAAGATTTAATCCCAATCCAACCCCCAGATATTTTATAGAATTTAAATAAAACTCTAGCCCCCAGAAACATATTCCACACTTGCACAGGATTCAAACACAATATCAAAGGCAAACATCTAAGGCACTTAACCACCATACCAAACCAAATTACTTAACAAACATACACACTTAAAAATCTAAAAAAAAATTTGGGGCATTACAAGGTTAGTCTCACATTGAGTCGTTGTAAATTCATTGCCCCTTTTTTTTTACCTTTCAAGTAGCGCAGAAAACTAGGACTCCGAATGACGTCAGAGGAATCTCAGATTAGCAGCTTATTTTGTTTAATAGTTTCATTAAAAAATTTCCTTAATCGTTTATTTTTGGGTTTGTAATTATTAAGCATTTCTCGCTTTAATATCTTAGGTTTGAGATTTGTTCGTTTATTTATTTTATGTATGACATTTAATAGTGACTCTAATATTTGCATACCATTTAATTTAGAAAACTATCATTTATTTCCCACTATTTTACAAAATACTTAAAATTTTGAAAACTCTTTTCTTGAAAAACAAGTTAAAACAAAAAATTAATATTCATCTCAATTAATATTAATGTTATTAGCAAAATTCAATAAGGTGACAATTGATTTTTTTTTTCAGAAATGGGTTTTGGAAATTGCAATTAATTAGCAGTAAATTGGATTATATATTAATCTCAGCCAAAAAGCAAATTTTATAAGTTGGATATTGTTAATGGGCAAATGATCAAAAAAAGCCTTTTTTTTCAAAAATTACCGAAATGGGCCAATTATTTAATTATTTACCGAAATGGTCCATTTTCTGCGAAATCGCATCCACGTCAGCGCGATTTGCTTACGTGGACACAAATCGCGCCCTCTAGGACGCGATTTGCTGACGTGGATGAACAGTTTCTCATTTTTAGCTTGGAAAACTTTGAAAGGCCATAACTTTTCGCTCGATTGTCCGATTGAGACGATTTTTTATTATTTCGAATAAATTTTCGAGATCTACGCGCTGACAAACAGCCGAAGGCGGTTTGCTGCACTTTTCGTCGAAAAATATCCCTTTTTGCCCCTAAATTTTGATTTTTCGGTTTAAAACTAAATTTTGAAACATTCAAATCATTATTTTCCTTATTTATTTGAAGTAAACACCGGATTTTTTTACAGAATTGTTGTATTATTTCTTCTGATTTGACAAGTGTATGGAATAGGTCCGATAAATCGTTAGAACGTAAGTAATATAATTAAGATAATAACAGTATTTTTATAATATATCAATTAATTAGTTTAACTTAGTTGGTTAAGATGCTTGCTCTTTTCCCTTAGTGCCTTGGTTCGAATCTTGTTGGTAATAATTTTAAATCTTTTTTGAATCAATAGCAACAAGTACAAAAAAGATTCAAATGGCACATCACATTCCTTAACAGTCAACTCTTTTAGCATAGAAAATGAATTCTTATGAAATTTGCTGTGCCATATCCTCTTTGCGTTTCTCAAATGGCAGATTGTATTTTTTTCTCCAAGTTAGGAAAAGCAACCTGCATAATGATAGAAAGTGCTAATTACAATTAGAAATAACTTATATAAAATGTTAGCTCATCGATGCTTAGGCAAAGGCATCGGTAACTCATATAATTAAGACAGTTAGAATCATTGGTCGTTTGAGAAGAACTTAAATGAATTTAATATAAAATTATATTCAGTTGACTTTTCTGTACGTAACTATTAACATATACACACACTACAAATAATGATTTGAATGTTTCAAAATTTAATTTTAAATCGAAAAAATCAAAATTTAGGCACAAAAGGGATCTTTTTCGATGAAAAGTGTGGCAAACTGCCTTTGGCGGTTTGTCAGCGCGTAGATCTCGAAAAGTTATTCGAAAAAAAAAATCGTCTCAATCGGACAACCGAGCGAAAAGTTATGGCCTTTCAAAGTTTTCCAAGCTAAAAATGAGAAACTGTTCATCCACGTCAGCAAATCGCGTCCTAGAGGGCGCGATTTGTGTCCATGTAAGCAAATCGCGCTAACGTGGATGCAATTTCCTGGCGCGTACCCTGACATCGCGTTGACGTGGACGCGATTTCACGGAAAATGGACCATTCCGGTAAATAATTAAATAATTGGCCCATTTCGGTAATTTTTGAAAAAAAAGGGCTTTTTTTTTTGGTCATTTGCCCATTGTTAATAGCAAAAGTTTTATTCAGCCACGTTCCTATCATTAACATATTGGTTAGCTGGTTGGTCTCGCGTCTATATGTCAGCAAGTGCAAGCACATCCGCACTTACTAATGGTACTCAATAATTTAAAATCAAATTAATAAAGAGGTATATATATTTATTTCCATATAGTTGAGTGGAATTAAAAAATTCATCGAACTAGAAACTAGTAAATGATTTAATATTAAATATAATATTTATTGATAATATGAATAAATTGATTTGGTTTTACATAGATACAGAACTCATCTAATAAAAAATAAAATAATATCCAATAGTTGATATATTTATATCTTGTTAGGTATACTCCCAAATGCTACAATTAGGTGTCACAAATTTATGTAAAATTTGAATCTAACATATTTTGATAATGCAACTTTAATTTTTCGAATTTTATCATGTTGTACTTTGTTTTTATTATGTTTATTATAATGTTGGTACCATGTTTAAACTTATTTATTTACATAAAATATTTTTTTCCATTTATTAAAAAATGATTTTTTATGTTCATCAAATTAAGTATCGGGTATAGTAGTAAAGCACATTATACTCTCAAGTGAATGTAGATTTGAATTTTGAAGATGACATTGTTGAAAAGAGTAGCCATAAACCCTTAGCATATGAAAAGTATAAAAAAAAAACCTATTAAGTGAATGCAAGATTTATTATTTTAAATATTTGTGAATAAATTTTGAGTAAAATCAAACTTTTATATTTATGGTTCAACGAAGATTCAATAAGTAAACCAAGTGTGCGAAATTGAAAATATGATTAATGATAATTGGTGAACGAATAGGGAATTGAGTAGTATCATTTGGAGAGGATTATTGCCCTAAACATTGACACCGGTCTATAAATAATGCCTAGTCTAAACATCAAACAAACCACTCCCACATCAAACATTGTTGGTGAGACAATGGCGTCTTCAACTCTTATTGGTAACCTTGAGGTAGATGTAGAGATTAAGGCTTCTCCCGAGCAGTTCCGTGAAATGTTCGCCCACAAACTGCACCATGTGCACCATACTTGCTATGACAAGGTTCAAGGATGTGATTTACATAAAGGTGAATGGGGGAAAGTCGGTAGCATTATCCACTAGAGTTATGTGAATGGTATGATATAACATAACAAACCCAATTTCTTTTCATGCTTATTGCTTGATTTGTTGCTCTTTTTGTTTTGTTAAAGAAAAAATATTGTTTGTTTAGATGAAAAGGCTAAAAATGCAAAGGTAATAGAGGAAGCGGTAGACTCTAATAAGAATTTGGTCACTTTCAAAATGATCGAAGGAGATCTAATGAAAGAGTACAAGAGCTCCATAGTCACGATTCAAGTTTCACCCAAGTGCGAGGGTAATGGCAGCATAATGCACTAGACTTTGGAATACGAGAAGATGCACGGTGGGATTGCGTACTGCACCTAATGATTTTCTGAATAGCGACACAACAACACACTTCTAGACCCTAGAAATGGCATCTAAAACAAACCGATTAGTAACAATGTACTGAAACTAAATCACTTGTTCGGCCTAAACAATAGGGTATTCGGCCCTAGCCGAAATTAGTTAATAACTCAGCATTCGAACACTTAACCCAAGAAGAAGCAGTTCAAGGGCCCTCAACTCGCGGGAGGAGGATGCGCCTCACGATCTTCTCCTTTCAGAAACACTGATATAATCAGACCATTCCAATCAACAACAACACAGAATACTAATCATCCACGAGAAATCGCATCAAAACAGAAATCACCAATTGAAAATCAATCTTACTTACTAGATATTTCCACACAGAAACTTAACACTCCAATCACACACGACCAGCACGTAGGAAAAGGAGCATAAAATAGAGAGACAGAGAATAAGGGTGCGTAAATAATGGTTTAATCAATGGAAAGACAAAGTGATGGTAAAAGACCAAACAAGATGATTAATGACAAAAATAAATGAAAGAATAATCGCAAAAGATAAACGACAGAGAAAGAAAGTTTCAGTAACACAAAAAGAATTGAGGAAAACCAAAAAGAAAAATGGAAAATAGAGAGCACAACAAAGATAGCAAAAATATTTCTACTTTGCACACTTAAGATTTGAACACAAGACTTATGGGTAAGCTAAAGCCTTACCATTAAACTAACAAGCTCATTCTTGTCAAAAACTACTCAATAATTAAAAATAAGCGTAAAAGCCTAATTTTAAGTGGTGTCGGAAATAGTGATCCGAGATCACTAAATCCGACTAGTGAGTTTTAAAATTTAATAAATAAATACATATGAGTCAAGTGTGATTACAGAAGAATTTTGGATTAGTGAATTTTGTGATTTAAAAAGAAATTAAAAAGTAAATTGGGTTTAAAACGAGGTATCAAATTAAACCTCAAACTCATAAACCGAGCCATAAATATTTTTAGAAATATTTATAGAGTGTCATAGAGTTGGTATTAAAGTTTCGTTAGAAAATTCTAATGTTTGGATGGTCCATTAATTAAAAAGAACAAAATTGAGAATAGTGCAAAATTTGTTAAATTATGATTAAATAGCTTAAGTGACTAATAAGGAGGGATTTAAAAGGCAATTAGGCCCAAATTATATGGGCTGGACGGTTTGGGTAAGAAAATCAGCAAGAAAATAAGGAGAAACAAGGGCAAAATTGGAAATTTTGCAAATTAAACATATAAAACAAAGACAAAATTGAAAACTCTAGAGATTTCTTCATAATTCATCAGCAAATACGCCATAGGAGGTCTGAAACAAGCTGGTTTCTCATATTTTTATACCATGTGAGTTCAATTCTTGCTTTTTCTTTGAAATTTTTATGTTTTGAGACTTTTACAACTAGGTCCAACTATTGAATTCATTAGTTTTTGATTCCATGGGTGATTTTGTAAGTTTCCATGAAGAAGTGCTGGAATTTTATGATGAATTACCATATATTTGAAGCCCTAATTTCATTATATTATGATTTTATTAAGTGATTTTAGTAGAAAATAATTTTTAGGACTTAATTGTGAAAAGGCTAGGAATTGGGGTTTCGTACTGAAATTATGAATATCAAAGGCTGCATAATAGCTAAAATGATTAGATAAAGTGTTATTTAAGGAAAAATGCTAACTTGCAATGTCTCATTTGAGATTAAGACAATGAGATAGTGAACATTTAGAAGTATTTAATTCATAAATAAATGTTAATGAAGTTCTAAGTTTGCAAATAGATTTCATGAAATATGTTTTCTAGTAACCATAAACAAAAAATTAATTTACGGTAAAAAATTCAATTGGAAACTATATATATGCATTTGAAACATTCATTTCCTACGTATTTTATTAACTATAAATTTCACAATCAATCATTAAATTGTGATGATTGTTTTTAAACTAAGATCATTTACATAATTATTTTTTTTTTGGGTCATACATCTTGATAATATAAGCCTGGTTCTCCTGAAACTTGACTTCAATACCAATGCCCTGCTCCTCCCACCATTTAGGCACAGTGTTCTCTGCAGCTCTCATTGCTTCCATCTGCCTCTGCAAACTTTGAATCTGCTCCGGCAGTGTATTAAGTTTCGTGCCGTCCACCATTTGTTGCTGAGTTTTACGCTTTCCCAGAGTGAATGTAGATCACATAGAGTAGAGAAATGAGGTAAGAAAGGTTATTTCATTCCAAAAACATATGAAAATTCATAGTTCACTGGACATATACTGTGGGCAATTTCTAAAAAGTAATAAAAGAGTTACAGCTGTAAACCAATTCATTTTTCCACGTTCATAACAGAATTCTTAGCTAAATTCCTTTGCCGTCCATCTCTCCCAGCTCAGCAGTACTGTCTGTTCTTAGCTCACCAGAGTAGTCCTTCTTTGCTTCATTAAACAGCCTACAAGCCGGCCCATTCCCTTCAGCTCTCATCTTCATAGCAGTCTAATAATCATGGCACGGTTCCTAGGCAGTTTAAAGTCTTTATCTAATCATTTAACCATGTTTGATATCATATACAAGATTTGGGGCTATTTTACCCAAATGACTTAAAAATAATAATTAATTAGGTAAATACCCTGGTTTAAAAACAATCACCCAAATAATTTAAAACGAACAATAAAGTTGGGTTGGGGACTAATTATTGCTTAATTATTGTGCCAGGTGTTAAAAAGATAATTCTTTTGGTGTTGGGGACTAGATGGGCGGCACCCTTATATTTTTTTCACCCCGTATTATATTGATATACGTTTATAGCAGTATTTGAAAAAACAATTTTGGGTGATGGCACACTGATTGCTGGCACCCCTTTACCAGATTAAAAAAATACTTTTTTTTGGTTACTGACACACCAATGGCTGGCACCCATTTTAAAATTAAAAAACAAATGCGTGTTAGGACACTAATGGTCGGCACCTTGGTACCAGATTTAAAAAAAATTGGGTGCTGAGACACTAATGGCCGGTACCCCTTCAATATATAGAGGTGTTTTGTCTTCCATTTGAGCTTTTTGTTTACTTTATCAGTTGAAAATTGATATTAAGAATATCCGTGTTTTGTTTGTTGAGGAGGAAGCAGAAATTGTTGAAGATAAGTTTCCAAATTTTGTTTGTTTATATTCATTTCAATGGAGAAATGGTAAATACAGCTGAAAAAGGTTGTGTCTTTCAAAGCCGGCAAAAAATCAGAATGAGATCAACAAGCGTGTTCTACTGGAGGATTTGAAACAGAAGATTAGTACAAAGAAAGCTACTCGTTGCGGGAAGCAAATGTTGATACTGTTTTACAAATTTCGATTTCAACAGATCTGTTTAAGTTCTCAGAAATGGAGCTGGAAAGATCAGTCACTGCAAACTCCCAAAAATCCAAACTACGATGGATATTCGTATAACATCCTAATCCCGTGTCCTTATCTAGAGATTAATCCAGAGGTGTTGGCCACCATAGAAGATGTTGATGAAGGGTTCGATAATGAAGAGCAATCCTACCATGGTAATGAAGATTTCAGTGACCCTGATTTGGATGACATCTATAAAGACATAGACAATCAATGCGCGATGGAGGGTGACGATATACACCCCTATTCAGCCAGGAACATGGGATTCGATATAGTTATCCGTAATAATCCCGGGGCCTTCATGACTGATGTACATCCTGATGCGACGGTTGCATGTGAGTTCTCCGAATATCCAAACATAGTGTCAGCTCATCTACTGGATGAAGAATTGAAAGCTAAAGAGTTGTTCGTAGGACAACAATTCAATAATAAGAAAGACTGCTTACATACAATAAAATAGTACAGCTTAAAGCTATTTTTTCGACTACAAAGTCACGAAGTCAACGCAGTCTTTATATGTGGGAGAATGTTGGAAAGCCTCAAGTGTCTGTGAATGGCGTGTTTGAGCTGCATTAATGTAGTGTACTCAGATGTGGACAATTAAGAAAATAGAAGGTCCTTACACATGCATGGCCGCTCATATGTCACAAGACCATCGAAAAATAGATGAAAAACCATATACAACTACGTCATTCCATTGGTGAAAGACATGCCTACCATCTCAGTATCGACCTTTATTGCGGACATGCAAGCTCGATTCAAATACAAGGTTTCCCATAGAAAGGCATGATGGGCGAAGTAAATGGCGATGCAACAGTTGTATGGTGGCTGGGATACGCCATACAACGAATTTCAAGAGTGGGTAGCCGCGATGCGGGAGTATGTACCGGGAACGGTGATTGATTTGCAAAAACTGTCGCACAGAGGCCCAGAAGGCAAGATAGAATCGAGGAAACGAGTTTTCCATCGATTGTTTTAAACGTTTGAGTTGTGTGCTAGAGCCTTCCCTCACTACAAGTCGTTGTTACAGGTGGACGGAACCAGGTTCCATGAAAAATACACGCAAATACTTCTGATCACGATTGCATAAGACGAAAACTAGAATGTACTTTCTATCACTTTCACCATCGTAGAGGGTGAGACCTTCGAGTCATGGGAATTTTTTTTAAGAAATATACGGAGGTACGTTGTCAGGCAAGACAACATTTGCCTCATCTCAGACAGATCGAAGGGACTGCTTGCTGTAATAATGCGTTCAGGGGTTCCGCGGAGGTTTGTTTATTGCATCTAACACATCGCAGTAAACTTCCACAAAAATTACAAGAATAAAGAATGGCGCAGAGAAATCGTGAACATGGGTAAAAAAATTTGTTCCAAAATTGATTTGTTCATATTTTATTTTTAGAATCTTTTTTTATTATTTTCAAGATTTATCAGTTTGTATTTTTAAATTTTTTTTTTCTAAACTTATAACTCTGTAATTTTTTAAAATATTGGTTCGAAATGCATACGCAAGGTATGAGTTAGAATTGCAAAGATTCAGGTAAAGGTTTGCAAGACTTGAAGTTCAGATGACATCGTTACTTGAAAATCGCCATCTCTGGTAGTGGTTGGGTAGAATGAAGAATTGCCAGTGGAGTCAAAGTTATGATGATTGGTTTTAGTATGGTCAAATGACGACCAACCTCGTAGAAGAGGTGAACTCGGTCTTAAGGCATACACGTCATCTGCCAATTTTTGTTTTTTTCCCGGTAACATTCTATAGACTGACTACATTGATGCAAAGGATAGGGCTGAGACAAGTAAAGCAGATAGCGCACGGGCACGAGTACATTGAGGCCGTCCGAAAGGCTACGACAGTAAATGCGGGGGGGGGGGGCACAGAGAATGAACACAAAATTGTATTCGCATGACTTGGAGACTTTCTGGGTTCAAGAGTACGTCGGTCGTCGCTCAGGTCTTCCACCCAAGTCGTACGTAGTTGATCTGCGAAATAGGCGTTGCAAGTGTGGGAAGTTCCAAACTCTTCGATATCTGTGAACGCATTTTCATGCACCGTGTGCGCATGCAAATCTAGACGTCGAACAATTCTTAGATGAGGTATACACGCTGCAACGCACATTGCATATCTGAGGAAACGAATTTCCCGTAATGTCAAATGTCTCAAAATGAGAATTTCCACTGCCTGCTTTCGAGATGTCACCGGACTGTAGTCTCCGTAGACATCCTAAAGGTCGAAAACATTCAATGAGGATTCAAAATGACATGGATGTCAGGGAGACGGGCGAACCCAAATAGTGCACAATGTATCGGACATCCGACTACAATAGTGGCTCGGGTTTTGAGACAGTTCGGATGCATGCAACCTATCTCAGACCCTCCACGATATAGACAAAAAAGGTAGGGATGCCATAAATTGGGCAAACCAACATGCTCCGTACATTATTCTATAAAACGCCTGACATGAGAGGTGGGCCCCCTTGTTTATCTTAAAGACATGGTTCTTTCCTTTGCGCAAGTACGTAGCTTGGTACGTGGCAAATAAGATGCCCTTCATATTCCAAGGTCGATACATAGTGCTCCTGGAACACGCACAACCGAAATCTTCTAAATGGTAACGGATGAACACACGACCGCACCGTAATCGAGTTCCACCATTCAAAAATATATAATTTGTCTCAAACCCCGACCCTAAGCCACAATATGAATCATTCAGATCCTCATCGCATACCTCCCATCCCTAACAACAATAACCTCATTCACTCGAAAAGATATTTGGCGACGACTTCGAGCCTGAACATTCGGCACACTCTAGGTTGTCCTCACACTACCTGGACCTTCAAGGGTAACTATATACACCTATCTTGGCTTAGCCCCTCCGGTTTCGCAATACCCCGTCACACTCGATGGTGAGGCATACAATTATTCCACTTTTTTCAGTACACTGGTACAAACACCGAAGACCAACCCGAGTATTTACCAATCCCCACATGCAAGTGCACCCCTTGGCCGACGGAGGCAACCCGATCGGTACATTCTGGGGCCGGGGACATCGCTAAGATCTAGATAATTTTGATTCTTTTTTGTAAATATTTACTTTGTAATTATTCTTCCAAAACAAAAATTGAATTTTTAACATAATTATTTGTTTGCATAGATGAATACAAAATATTTGTAAATATTTTTCAACATAAATATTTTTTTGTACATATTTGTTTGCATAGATCCAAAATTATTAAGAACATTCTAGAAAATTGATATATGAAAATATAAAATTTGACCAACAAAAAATACGGACTAAAATATTTTTACAGATCCAAAAATAATACAACCATTTTGAATAGTAGTTTCTCCACAGTTAGTCGTCTTCTACTTGAATCAAGTCTACGTTGCATTTAGTAATTTTGACCATATTCACCCACCATATTCTTTAACCGTAACCGACCTACACAGTTCGCCATCTATGTTGAAGAAAGTCATCCGACCTTTGATGGCATAACATTTATAGTTCATGTGACAGTATATAATTCAACTCCGTTAAAACATGACCATATATAATTCAACCTCAAAATTCGATTATACACTCCCATCTGCAATCCACTATATCACACCCATTTGATGATACACTCTCAAATATGGTATTCCCATTTGATGGTAGGCTCCCAAACACTCTCATTTGATGGTACTTTCAACATTTTTTTTCCATTCAATTACAATACCACAACCCAAACAACTTCCATATATATAGACTAAAAGGGAGCCGACCATCAGTGTTCTAACATCAATTTTTTTTTAAATCTAGTATTGGGGTGCCGGCCATCAGTGTCTCAGCACCTCAAAATATATTTTTTAAATATGGTACTGATGTGCCGGCCATCATTGTCCTAGCACCCAAAATTTTTTACAATTTTGGTACAAAGGTGCCTATCATCAATGTTCCAGTACCCCAATTTTTTTAAAATTTGATACTGGGGTGCCGGCCATCAGTGTCTTAGCACCCAATTTTTTTAATTTTAAAATGGGTGTTGGTCATTGGTGTGTCAGCACCCAAAAAAAATTTATCTGGTAAAGGGGTGCCGACCATCAGTGTGCTAACATCCCAAAAAGTTTTTTCAAATATTGATATAAATGTATACCAGTATGATACAGGGTGAAAAAAATTCAAGGGTGTCGATCATCTAGTCCCAGCATACAAAAAATTATTTTTTAACACCCGACACAATGCCAGCTATCAGGGATTTAAATAACGGTCCGTTACCGAAATAACGGCCGTTATATAGCGGTAGCGGCGCCGTCCGAAACCGCAATTGCTGAAAATAGCGGTGAGAAGCGGAGTCACACCGATAGCGGTGGATCACGGCCGCAATTTAACGGGTAATGGCCAATTGCGGCAATAACGGGCCGCTATTCCCGTTATTTTTCGTTAACAGCAAATTAAAAAAAATCATCTCCCCTAAACAAAAATCAACAGAAACACTGAAACACAGTTCAATCAAAAAAAGGAAAAAGAACAAAGAAGATAATGGGAAAAAGAACAAAAAACAAAAAAGAGGAGGTATGCCTGGAAATGGAGCTCCCTGAGGGCCTGAGTACGCTGAAGAACAAAGAAGATACGATTGGCTATGTGAACCAGACTAGAAAGCACCAGGAGAGGAAGAACGAAAGGAAGAAAGCTTCAAAACAATAAGAAAATGGAACAGTTCGGAAGGAAAAGTTTTGAAAAAGGAAATGGTCAAATTGAAAATGAAATGATGGGATTATGGGAAGAAGAGAGGGCAGATTTCAGCTGATTGGGCAAGGAATCAGTGCCTTTTTTTAGGATTATATCTAGATTTTTTTACTTTAAAAATATCTAGATTTTTTTACTTTTCGCCATCTGCTTTGGGCCTTTTTAGAATTATAAGTGTGCAGTTTTTGTAATTTTGTTCTATTAATAAAAGCCTAATATAATGTTATTAAAAAAAAAAGAAGTCCAAATAAACAGCAAAAAGCAATCAAAGTCCAAATATTTAAAACTCTAAAAATCATAAAAAATAACTTTTTATAATTATAATTATAATTCCTATGTTTTATAATAAGTTGTGCGAATTTTAAAAAAAATTCACGACCGTGATAACCGCAGTAATCGCAATAGCGTCCGTTATGTCCACGACCGCGACAAACGCGACGCGACCGAAAACACGACCGCGACCGCAATTTAAATCCCTGCGAGCTATTTATTACCCTAACCCAAGTTTATTATTCATTTTTAATTATTTGAGTGATTGTTTTTAAATTAGAATCATTTAAGTAGTTAATTATTTTTTTTTGTCATACATCTTGATCATGTAAGCCAGTTCTCCTAAAACTTGGCTTCAATACCAATGCGCTGCTCCTCCCACCATTTAGGCACAGTGTTCTCTGCAGCTCTCATTGCTTCCATCTGCCTCTTCAAAATTTGAATCTGCTCCGGCAATGTATTAAGTTTCGTGTCTTCCACCATTTGTTGCCGAGTTTTACGCTTTCCCACAGTGAATGTAGATCAGATAGAGTAGAGAAATGAGGTAAGAAAGATTATTTCATTCCAAAAACATATGAAAATTCGTAGTTCACTGGACATATCCCGTGGGCAATTTCTAAAAAGTAATAACAGAGTTACAGCTGTAAACCAATTCATTGGTCCACGTTCATAACTGAGTTCTTAGCTAAATTCCTTTGCCGTCCATCTCTCCCAGCTCAGCAGTACTGTCTATTCTTAGCTCACCAGTGTAGTCCTTTGCTTCATTAAACAGCGTACAAGCTGGCCCATTCCCTTCAGCTCTCATCTTCATAGCAGTCTAATAATCATGGCACGGTTCCTAGGCAGTTAAAAGTCTTAGGGTTTTATAAATATAAATTAATTTAAATTTGCATATGCTATTCGAAGAATCGAAATTTATAATTTATTCTGTTATTGATTTAAATTTGTAAGATCATTGCGTTTTATACTAACTCATGCAATGTATTATTGCTTTGTGTTATCTGATGTACGTTGAGTTAGCATGTTCTATACAGATTTTAATAAAATCAACTTTTAAGTTTTTCGCATATTTTTCTCTGCAACTTTTATGCCATTGACAATACATATTGTAGAATTTATATGCATGTTTATCCTTGTGGCTTAAACCATGTGTTTCCAGAGATATGGTTATATCTCATAGAGTTACAGACCTACAGTACATTGTCAATTTTACCAGTTAAGCCAATGATCAATACGATTTTCTTGATTTCAAGTGCAATTGGGTTTGGAAATAATGAAATTTGGAGGTCCCAATTTACTCTTGCTTTTATTTAGATATATCTATTAAAATATGAGCAAGGATCAAGTGATCCAACTGTTAATCAATTCAAGTTGTTTTGTAAAGTATCGACAGATGTCGTCAATTGTCTGCACATCTTGACAATATGCTTTGTTATTATCATTCTCATTCTATTCTAACTTATCAAGGGTTTTGCAATACATTCAGAGGATACGCTCAATGTTTTGGAGCTACTCTAAGCTTGTAATATTGCTGTCAAGTCTTTGTTGAATTGGTTCTACGGATTGGTTGTTGCACTACACCAAAACAGGCTTTTAGTGGCACTTTTAGCGGCGTTTGGACAAAAAACGCCGGTAAAAATTAAGCATTAGCGGCGCTTTCTGGAAATCGCCACTAAAGATTGAGCATTAGTGGCGTTTTTAAAAAAATGCCGCTAAAAATGAGCATTAGCGGCGTTTTTCAAAAAAACGCCGCAAAAAACCTTAGCCCAACGGTGTCGTTTTCTAACATTTCGTGGCTTTAGCGGCGTTTTTCAAAAAGCGCCGCTAATGCCTGGGTCTTTAGCGGCGTTTTTGGAAAAGCGCCGCTAATGGTATGGGCTTTAGCGGCGTTTTTGGAAAAGCGCCGCTAAAAACATTTTATCTTACTTGGTTTATTTATATTAATTAAATAAAATTCAATTTATTTCTAATTGAATATTTAAAATATTCAGAAAAAAATAATAACACGTAGAAATAATTTGAAAATAGAACACATGGAACAATTAAAATACCATCATTTAAAATAATTTTAAAGTTTTTTAGGTATATGATTAATTTAAGATTTAAGGCCGGTTTAGGAGTTACTGTTTTAAGGTTTATGGAGTATGGATTTAAGGATTATGGATTAGGGATTATGGTTTAAGGGTTGAGATTTAAGGTTTAGGGGTTAGTGGTTAGGGGTTTAGGGGTTAAGAGTTAGGGATTTAGGGTTTATGAGTTCATGGGTCAAGTTAGGGTTTTGGGTTTAGATTAATTATTTTTTAATTTATTTTTAAATATTTTTTTAATTTATATATTAAATAATTTCATATATAATTGAAAAAGATAAGATAGTATTAATTTTAAAATAATTAATTAATTATTATTATAGTTTAGGGTTGATATGGTTTACGGTATATGGTTAATTTAAGATTTAAGGCAAGTTTAGGAGTTACTATTTTAAGGTTTAGGGATTATATATGAATTTAGGGATTATAGTTTAAGTGTTAGGATTTAAGGTTTAGGGATTAAGAGTTAGGGGTTAGGGGTTAAGAGTTAGGGATTTAGGGTTTCAAGGGTCGAATTAAGGTTTAAGGTTTAGATTAATTAGTTTTTTAATTTATATTAAATATGTTATTATATAATTGTAAAAGAGATAATAATAAATTTAATATATAGAAATTATGAGTATAGTTTATATTATTTAAGAGATATATAATAGATAGACTTTATATATATTGAATGGTTAATTTAGGGTTTAAGGTTTATTTGAGATTTGTTAAATGATACAATTTTATACAATTAATTAATGTTTTTATATTTAAAAATATTTAATTTAAACCATTTGATATATTTGATATGGATATATAGGTAATTATTTAATTTGGATAGGACCAAATTATAAGAAAAAAATACAAAAATAAAAATGAAATAAAAAACTAAAATTTATAATATTATCTAATTCTTGTAAATATTACTTAAAATTTTAATAATTCTTTATGTAAAATTTATATAAAAGATACAATAATTGAATATAAAAAATATGTGAGCTTTAGCGGTGTTTTCAACAAAAAATGCCATTACTATGTATTAAAATTTCCCAACTTTTCAATAGAAGAATTTAAATTTTTTAGTGGCGTTTTCAAGAAAAACGCCAGAAAAGGTAGACATTGCCGGCGTTTTGATAAAAAACGCCGCAAACATGTATTGTAATTTTTCAATACAGTGTCGTTTTGATAAATTTCTTAGTGGCGTTTTTTTCTTAAAACGCCACAAATGTGGAAGGAAATAAAAGGTAAAATCCCGCTCACTCCCAAAAAATGATTTTTGGTTACCCGCTCATTACTCCCTCTTCTTCTCATCTCTGTCGGTCGCCCTAAATCCCCAAATAAGAGTTTGTTTTTCTTAGCTGAAATCCCCCAAATAGAAATCGGACCGAGCAGCTTTGCATCAAGGAAGAAGAAGAGTCGGGAAAGCACAAGCAGTTAAGTTGCCCTCATGGCTTGTGAAGGCGAGTATTTTTGGCATGTAATTCAGCTACAAAATTTTCAGTATTATGGAACCATTTATGTTGGGTTGATTTATTGGGATTAACTCTCGCGCTTCACGGTGGTTGTAGGTAGGCAGGCAGTAAACAGGAAAAATTATTTTCAGTCCCGCGGTTCCCGTCAAAGGTCCTCAAGCTTTAAGCTTTTTTAATCTTTTCCTTCTCTCGCGCAAGAATAAATAAATAAATATATTGCTACAGTATAGTCGTTTTAGATGTTATGTGTAGCAGTGTTCTCTATATATAGATATTTACATTTTGTGATTCCTAGCAGCTCAAGCTAAAGGATAAAGTGTAGTCCTAAAGCTTCTTGGTGTATCCTTGTGTGTTCCTTATTCAGCTAAAGGCTAAACCCTCTTCTTGATTATTTAAGGAGGATTTCTGCTTCTTCCCTAGTTATGATGACATAAAATTCCCAAACAAACTTGAAGGTGATTTATATATCCTCACTTTTGCAGCATCTACTTCGACTGCATTCCATCCAAAGCATGTCTGAAGAATCTTCTAAGCAACTGAAGAAAAGAGGTCAACCAAATCATTTTCCAACCGGCAACCAAAAGACGAACAAGAGAATCACCGATCAAAAAGCTCGACTGGAAAACAGGGTTAGAGCCTTTTGCTTTCAGGTTTCAGCTTTGAATAAATGTATGACTAAAAAATCTTTACTCTCAGGAAATTGTAGTGAAACTTACAGAAGCAGCCCCAATTGTTAAGCAGCTCTTGGAAGCCTTTAGCAGCATCAATGAAGGCAACTTGCTGCAGACAGTTACATATATACGGGTAAGTCATGATGCCTTATAGGTTTCTATATGTTACTGAATTTGCAGCTTGGTAATATTATTTTTGATGAACCATACAATACAACAACATCAAGTTTCAAGTATTGGATTTAGGAAAGTTATCGTTAATAAATCTGAAATAGCAGCTGATGTAGTTTATACAAATGGAGTTCAATTTAATTTATTGAATCATTGAAATTTGCCTTAATCCTTTTACTTAAAATTGAATCATTGAATTTCATTTTTGATCCTATAGTTATCTGGTTGGCCTGCTTGCATTGGCATCCTATATATTTTGAGCTCAATATTCCCACTTTGCAGCACCAGCTAGTCTACTATATATTTGATTATTGACAGCGAATATGATGGGTGGATGGAGATTGATTTTGCCTTATTAGCCTCGACCCTTGCTTCAAGCTCCACTACTGGGGTCTGGCTTCCAAAACTATGATTTCGTCATTCTTGATTCTTGAAGCAATGTTGTTGAAGATTCTTTGCATCCTAAAGACATTTGTTTTAGATTCTTATTTACTGATTCCTTTCTATTTAATGGATGTTTAATTATGTATGCTTGAAAACATATAACTAGTATATCTTTTAACTCTTACCATGTGTTAGGAAAGAAGATTTGCTGTCTTGGTATCATCACTACTATCTAGCCAAACCAAAGATCATGTTACTCATGGTAACTCCCTAATCTTTTAGTTTAGTTTACAGTTATATATCAATTCAACTAATCATCTTCTTGAAGTATTAGACATTCTAGTAATAATTTGCAATAGTAGGAAATTGGGGCATCTAGTGCTTGTTTTGCTTGGGGTTGTAAAAAGTTTTGCATCATAAAGTTCTTAAGCATTATACTTTCATGACTGTTTATGATGAAAAAGTTTTCTTCAAAGTATATCATGGTTATGCTTACTTTTAATATATATTTTTCATAATCTAAATTCTTATAAAATCTCAGTCAGGGATTTTTAATGTTCTCATTTCCCTTTTTCTACTGGATCTGTAAGAAGTTTTTTTCATGTTTTTATTTTTGGCGAAGAAGTTTATCATGGATGAAACTTGATGTAATGATGAAATAAGTTGTTCATTGTGGTTGCTTGGTTGGTGACTATCTATCCTAACATCTAGATACTTGAAAATAAGTATATGCTTTTTAATTTAATGCGTGCCTTAAGAGTTTGTGCTTGTAATCTTAACTGCGAAAGGGAATGATATGGAGAAATGTTTAAAAGCTTATATAACTGTAGCTCAACATGAACATGAAAATTCTTAAATAGCTCATAGTTATGGGCAGTGGGCACTCGAAGTAGGACAAGGAGATTACCAAATCAAATTAGTTTATGATTTTTTTCCATTACTTTAAACCAGACTTATTTTTCTTAATGTTGTTAAGTGAATTTAAAATCCCCCATATAGTTTGCTTTATGACCCCTCAGTTTTTAAAGTTTCACAATTTACTTCATATTCTTTATTTTAACCCTATTTATAAAATCTAAAAACTCTATTATATAAATCAGAAAATGCCCCTCCCCAGCACAAAAATAATTAGAATCATGTTAATGAGTTGATATGTAGGGATTTCTTTGACTGGTTAGAGCAATTCTTATGAAATACAAAAATTACAAATGATTCTTTTTAGTAAAAAAAAAAGGAAGATTAGTTGATGATGACAAGCTAACAATTAGTTTATGATGATAAGATTGATATTGTGAGCTATTAGGAGTGGTTTTATTTTTAGTGATTTGAACTTCATCTAGTGTAGCCAAGCTAACAACTAGTTATCTTTTTTGTGAAAAGAAAATTCTTTGCTCTGTTCTTATTTTATTTAAGATGTTATATGTTAGAAAATATTGACCATTGTAGATGAACAAAAGAGGCAACGGCTATGGCCAGAGGAAGGCAGAAAATCTTTCTCGTTTTGAATTTGTGAAAAAACTAATGCATAGTTGACTGCTTACGTGTGTCAGAGGAAATTAGAATCCTAACACAGATATTTTCTGCCTTATGCTGTCTATACGGTACCACATCCCAAAGGCCTTTTATTTGCTAATGCTTGCGGTATTTTCTTTCAGCTATGTTTTTGATGGGCAGCCTCTAGATTTGAAAAAACAAGAGCTTGCTAAGCGGTACTTTATTGCAAATTATTCAAATTGTTTTTTTGATCGTTTCCTTTAATATGACCGGAGCTTGATGAGTAGAATGTTGATTTTTCATAATTTTTATACTAAATTTGTTATGTAGTTACTCAAAGAGGGAGATGCTACTGAGGATTTGCAAGAAGCCATGGTGGTATTTTTCTTTGGTCAAACATGGAGTGATAAGTAAAGTTTTCTTTTGTTGTTTCACCACTACGGAAATTAAGGTGCTGTTGTTTTTACCATTAGACTGGAAATAAGGAGAACATTGAAAAATTAAATATGTAGCCAAAATTTTGTCAGCTGTTAGTAGTAGATACTCGTAGAGTTCAATCAATTCAACGCCGCAAGAAAACGGAAGCGTATGTATAATAACCGTATTTGTAGTAGTACTAATTTTTGTTATATAATACTGAAAGGAATATATGTTCTTTTCCCATATAATGAAATTTATTTATTTTTTGTTAGGAAATTTAATTGTTTATGTTAATTTATTTATTTATTATAGGTGAATGTTGAAATTTATTACTATAATTTCTTTTACTTTTATTGTTAATGAAAAGTAATACATTCAAAATAAAATTTGACCTTTCCATTTGTTATTACAAAAATTTATTTAATAAAAATGAAGCGGAATAGCACTTTTAGCGGCGTTTGTGAAAAAAACGTCGCTAAAAGTCATGATCTATAGTGGCGTTTATAAAAAAAGCGCCGCTAAAGGTCTTGATCTATAGCGGCGTTTGTGTAAAAGTGCCGCTAAAGGTCCTGATCTATAGCAGCGTTTGTGGGAAAAGTGTCGCTAAAGGTTCTGATCTATAGCGGCGTTTGTGGGAAAAGCGCCGCTAAAGGTCCTGGTCTTTAGCGGCGTTTGTGGGAAAAACGCCGCTAAAGTTAGCGACGCTGTCATTAGCGGCGTTTTTGGAGGCGCTTCTCAAAGCGCCGCAAATACTTTCAGCGGCGCTAAAAAGCGCCGCTAAAGGCCTAAAAAAGCGCCGCTAAAAGCCTGTTTTGGTGTAGTGTTGGAGTTATTAATTTTGAACCATAATATATTTTTAAAAAAATTTGATTTTAAGTTTAATTTTATATTATTAGATTTTGGAGTTTTATGGTTCCAAATATTTGGTCGAATTATGTTGATATGGTTTATGGTATGAATTGTGGGATATGTTAATTATTACAATTTTATTTTTGAGATTTATTGATTTGAAAATATTTTTCAAGTACTCATACAAATCCCTGTATAATCATAAATACAAGTTTGGATTTACATGACATAAGCAAAGTGAGTTTTTCTATTTGATCTATTTGATTTTAAATGCATATATATGTGTGAATTGTTTGGTGTTTTGTCTATGTCAAAATTATGTATACACGTGCTTGTTAATTATTTGGTCTTGAATCACTACATTATTTTTGTTTGTTTTTTACATATATGGTTTTGAAAAAAAAATTAGTCAAATATTACGGTTTTCACTTTTTTTTATTGTACTATTTGGACAACCTTATTTTGGGTTGTAGTGCAACCATAAATTTTAGTTTTGACCTTTTGACTATTAGGTAAATTTTAAATTTGAATATTGATATATTGATATATATTTTAAAATAACTTAATTGAAATAATAAGTTGCCAAAGTAACCTCTAATATTGAAATTATTTTGTTTTAAAATGTAAAATGTTGTGTGCATGTAACTTAAGCTACGTTAATATTGATCGGCCCAAAGAATGTTAAAAATATATATAGCCATTAAGGCTCAAAAAAAATATATAACAAACAATTATGTGTAACTTTAGTAGCAGGTTGAACCATACTAACAAACAATCTCAATCATAGCTCTTCCATGTGTCACAAATAGGCATTCTTTCTAATGATTGTCTAAACTATTCAATTTTTAACAAGGAACAATAGTATTAATTTGCAAAAAGCAGAACAGAAACATGCTGCACTACTGTTGTTTAACGTTATATAGAAATGTCTTATATAGCATAAAAGAGAACTAAGGCACAGAAAAAAGAAGAAGAACACCATAATAATTAAATTGATCAGACTATTGATTCTCATTGCAATCAATTCGACAGAGAGAAATGCATGTATAGGCATAAATAACATCATCTCATTCTGCCAAATACATTAGACAGTTTGTGGAGAGGAGAAACCAAAAAACAATCATAAATTGTAAGGCGAATTGGAGACAGAAATACCTAAAAGAAACATTCAACTGCAAGCTATAATGGTATCCATAGGAAGAAGAAAACAGTAAGGTGTTACAGATAATTTAAAATGTAAAAGTGCCAAGCAAATTTAGGGAATAGAACTAATATGCCATCATTTGATCAGTTAATTTGATCAAAGATATTTCATCCCCTCTATTTGTTTGGCCTGATATATGATCATAGGAATTATGTAAAAAACTAAAATTCCTAATTTCTTCCATTTAAATTGTGTCCTTTAGATTTAAGTAAGATTTAAGTAAAAATGCATAAATAAACTGCCCAATTAAGCCCGAGAGTGAGGCCTGCAGACATGAAATAAGGTTGACACCTGGTTGATTGGTCCAAACAGGCCCCAGCATTCAAAACTCTACCTACAGCCATCCATACAAGGTGCTTAGGGCCAGGGTTAGTGAACTATAATCATACCATCACAATATAAGCAATGGATTTTGTTCTAGTATTAGATACACTTGAATTACTATGCCAAGAGATTAACTTACCTCCTTACATTCTTGTTCCATTTCCCCATACGTCAATGCTTGCTTCTTTACCACATTTTCTTTTGTTTGTTCAATTGTCTGTAAAAGATCACAGAAATAGTAGTTAAAACCATCCACTATAGTTACCATATCTGGACTACAAACAGCAGCGACATACTTTTGCAAAGGCTTTCGCTCATGTTTCACATTTTTATCAAAGACAGTTAAGGGCAAAGTAAGCAACCAACTAACCTTACTCAGTAAATCAGAGTTTTTTCATCTTGGCCTTCATCAATGCAATATGTTTCAGACTGTTAATGTCTTGTGAAACTGCAGTAGACCCATTTTGTCGAGGTCCGTGTGAGCCTTTTGCAAAATGTTAGCAAATAATTCATTTTTAACATTTAGGCTGTTAGCAAAATATTTCAAGTACATATCAAATAATTCCCTCAAAAATCTCAAACAATAATGCCTTTGGGGTTCTGGCAAAGTGAAAAGCTTGACATGTAATTGCAATGGATCTTAAAACCCACATTACAACAATTAAAACAAAAGAGTACTCTGAGGTTACAAATGAATTCCAAATCTAAATTTTCAAATTTATGTTTCCAAACATAGCATAAATGAACACAATCACAGCATAAGAATTTATAGCCAGAACCACATAATATTTTTCATTCTCAAAATAACTAATTACTTTGAAAGTAACTAGCAAGATAAGATGTTTACAGTGACAACATCAGATGATACAATAGCAACATGTTTCTTCATTTTCACTCTTTAATACAACTTGGTCATGCATTTGCCTAAAAGAAATGGAGAACACACATTTCTAAGCACTGAACTGAAGAGGTTGGAGTCACTACAACAAAAAAATGTCTAGCAATGATGAACATAATCAAAGAGGACCAAAATTACCTTCTTTAACTTTTCTGGACCCACTTCCATAAGCTCTTCAACTGTACTGTAATAATCAAGAAAAATAAAGAGTCAGAGAGAGCAACATAATTGATAACCATATTTTTGCTAGTAAATAATTCCATTAAACTTGTTTATAATTGTATCTTTTGACTCTAAAATGCATTCTATTTCTTAAACCATCATAACAAAATACTATAGATGCTAACCATTCAAACACCAAGAAAAATATATCTAGAAAAAAAAGGTATTCCTCATAAAAGCTTTGATGCATATTATATTCGGAAAGAAACAAGGGATAACATAGCATACTGAGTTGTTTACAGTTGTTAAAGAAATTATTGAAATATTGAGTACATCTAAAGAACATTAATACTACCTGATGGATGCTACAGATATCAGCACGTCATCCTTCTCCAAGACAAGAGAATAAAATCCAAAAAAATTAAGGCGTGCAAAATCTGACCTGATCATTTAAACAACAAAATTGGTGCTGTGAGGGACTCGATGATGGCCACACAACCGCATCAGCTTTCGTTTTTAGCCTTTGATTTATAAGTAACTGAATTTGGGTATTTTTATGTAAAAAGGCCTCTTTAAAGTTATAAACTTTAAATTGGGGATTTTATTTATTTAGTTTGATATAAAGTGCTAGTTGTAGAAAAAGACGGAGTTTCAAAAGGTAACTATTTTCAAAGACACCACGTTTTCGCAACATTTCCAAAAAAAAACTTTCGCAAAAAAATGAGATTTTGTAAAATTTATAACGTTTTAAAAGTGATTAGCTTTTAATAATGCAGGCCTGAAAATGAACAACTCATTTTAGAATCACCGTTTAATAACAAAATGATTAATTAATTTTAAAGATTTCAACGACAACAAGTTTTATGCTAAAAACCTCAATGTGACATCGTCAGATTTAGCCATAACTCCTAGACTGAGTTTAGGGAGTTACATTTAGTGATATCAGAGCTGAGTTACAAAACTCGACTGTGGAATGGGGTTTGAAAATATTTAAAATTTTTGGAAAACTGTTCTTGAAGTGTTTTGGAAGGTTTACAAGTGTGGCACACCGAGTCTTCAGCGTCGAATCCGTAAGGTTTCTTTATACTGTAGACTGCTTGAACTGAAATACACTGAGAGACTACCGTAGATAGTAGGACTGTACTGAAACTTATTAGTTAGAGTAAATTGAGACTGTAGGAAACTGGAAACTATAAGGAGACCTTGATTTGCAAAAACAAAGCTCTGATTACTACTTTTCATAAGAAATCTGTTAATAATTACTAGAATTACAAACTGATTCGTAAAATTTCTTAGGCTGATAATACATTATTTGATATGAGCACAAGGGGTACACACAGACGAGGTACAATAGGCCATGGTAGAGGCCGTAAATGTGTTCGAGTTGGGTCCTCGTCGTTTCGCCATATACCTAATTTGGAACTAGAGTGCGCAGCAGAAGCATAGTGGTGGAGTCTGTGTTATGCGACTGATCTGATAATTGGAAATTTCAAGGACAAATTTTTTTTAAGGAGGGGTGAATTGTAACACCCCAAGTTTTGGGCCTAGAAAAAATAGGTTTTGAACAAGGGAACAGTTAGGAGACTGCACATAAATATTTAGTTGTGCAAGGAAATGACATAACTTAATGTCTGCTTCAGCGGTTAAGTGATTTAGGAGTGTTTAGAAGTGTTTGAAAAGTCAGGGGTTCAAGCCTTGACTTATGCAAAATTTTTATTTTAAGTGAATAAAATCCTTGGATCTAGATAGTAGATTCTTAAATTATTGTGGTTAAAATATAATACAAAGGAGTTGTTGGTCTAGTGGTAAGGGGCGTGCGGAGTGTACATGGGGTCTAAGGTACGAGTGGTGGCGCATCAAAAAGGGAGTATTTATTTTGCTGCCTAATTCGTGTAGGTGGTAGAGTTGGACTGAAATACTGCTAAATGGAGTTTGAACTGGTCATAGAGAGGATTGAGGAGGAATATTTGGAGAGATTTGAGGAGAGAATATTGAGATTTGGAGGTTGTTGTTGTGGAGAGATATATATCATCTCATTTGTTCCTTGTTCTTGTAGGGAGATCAGCGAGGTTTTCAAGGTTTTCGTCACTTTCTCCAACCTACATTACTTCTATTCCTAATTGATGGTGGTTGAGGTCGATTGGCACATTGCCTGGGAACCAAGGGTGCGATGATCATTAATTTTCGGAATAAGAGTGTTCGGAACGAAGGGAATCTGCAAATCGCATCAAGTGTGTAACCACCCCACTATAACTGTAGAACGACAAAAACCGAAAAGCCGAAAAGTTGAAATATGACGTTTGAGACCACACGAGTGTGTGATCGCTCATGTGGTAAGCCAAGCCTACGAATCATGGGCGATAGACTGTAGGGGCCTCCATTAGCATTTCATGGGCTTAGGTCGTAATGGGACACATTGGGCCGAAATGGACCGTGTGGGCTCAATGGGTCGTGAGCCCCACACGGATGAAATCCACAATTTATGGCAAATACTGGACTGGGCTATGTAGATCTCATACCCGTTGTAAAATCTGGGCTGAGCGGGCCACACGAGCGTGTGGGCCCACTTGCGTTGAGTAATAGGCCTTGGGCCCATTTACACTGTTATGACCATTTAGATTTCCTGAGTCACTCGAGGTGACTGCGGACCTTTCGAGAGGTCGATACCTGCACCAAAATACCCCCATAGGGTAAAATGACTGAAATACCCTCATAGGGTAGAATGACCGAAATACCCCCATAGGGTAGAATAACCAAAATACCCTCATAAGGTAAAATGGTCGAAATACCCTCATAGGGTAGAATGACCGGAATACCCTCATAAGGTAAAATAACCCAAATACCCCCATAGGGTAGAATGACATAGGGTAAATGACCAAAATACCCCCATAAGGTAAAATGACCGAAATACCCCCATAAGGTAAAATGACTGTTATACCCCTAGGAGATGAAATAACTGTTATGGCTTTATGTTATGTATGACTGATTTGCTCTATGATATGTATGATATGATTGAGCATGACATTTTGCATACATGTATGATATTATGTCACGATATATTGCGTGGGGATGGGTTTTTATATTTGGAGGAAGTGTACCGTACTGATAAGGTTGTACAGGTCGTCCAAAACGATTGTGAACCTACTGATGGCTATATGCCATTTATTTTACTAGCAGCTTTGCTGCAATACTATTTAGTGCCGCAATCGGTGCTAATCTTGGTGTGTCTGGCTGGGTGGGTCGATTTTATCCCTACATGGTGTGTTTGGAAGGGAGGCGTGGTGTGTGGAGGCTGGATTGGGTAGGATTTCTAACTGCATATCTGCACTGGTTAATGATTTTGTGCTGTTACTGCATCGATTAATGATATTACATATTGTTCATTGTGTGGCTTATATCTGTTACTGCTATGGGCTAAGGCCTCACTGATAATAATACTAAAATTGGGCAAATGCCCTACTGATTAGTGGCATTGTGATGGGCTCAAGCCCAATCATTTACTATTATGGGAAAGGGCTTAAGCCCACACTGAACTAGACTGTTACTATAACGGGCTCAGGCCCAAACTGCATTTATCTACTATTTAATTGATTGTTTGCTTGTTAAGGGATTACACACTGAGTTTCTATAAACTCACCCCTCTGTTTAACTATACAGGTAATTCTCAGTTGTAGGCGGGTCGGTGCTGTGAGGGACTCGATGATGGCCACACAACCGCATCAGCTTTCATTTTTAACCTTTGATTTATAAGTAACTGAATTTGGGTATTTTTATGTAAAAAGGCCTCTTTAAAGTTATAAACTTTAAATTGGGGATTTTATTTATTTAGTTTGATATAAAGTGCTAGTTGTAGAAAAAGACGGAGTTTCAAAAGGTAACTATTTTCAAAGACACCACGTTTTCGTAACATTTCCAAAAAAAAAAACTTCTGCAAAAAAAAAGAGATTTTGGAAAATTTATAACGTTTTAAAAGTGATTAGCTTTTAATGATGCACGCCTGGAAATGAACAACCCGTTTTGGAATCACCGTTTAATAACAAAATGATTAATTGATTTTAAAGATTTCAACGACAACAAGTTTTACGCTAAACACCTCAATGTGACACTGCCAGATTTGGTCATAACTCCTAGGCCGGGTTTGGGGTGTTACAAAAAAGCAAAATCGTACGCTGAGTAAAACTCGATGATATTTCTATAATCCGAATATTTAAAGACAGGAGACTGCAAATGTATAATTGAAATATATACACATATTAATATTTAAAAATCATAACTACCATATGCCAACTCTTTGAGTTCATACATAATAGCATATCATTTCATACTATATTCCACTTACACATGCTATCATATTTCATTTGTTTCACAAATATCCCAATTCTCATTTCAACTTACACATGCTATCATATTTCATTTGTTTCACAAATATCCCAATTCTCATACTTGTTATATAAATAGCTTTTCACAATTTGATTCACATTTCATTTAAACAATGGCATTATCCATTCCATATCCACTCCATGAGTACATAACTCATGTATCTCATTTAATCACAACTTATCTCATTTTTATGTTTCAAATCACTATCTCATTTTCAATTCTCATACAATATCATCCAATATCAATCATAGTACAGTTTAATTTAATTACCCCTATTAACACGACTCGAACTCAGACGGATACACAAATCCGACCAACACAGCAGTTTGTCACCCAGTGCCTCATCGGATAAATCCAAAGTAGCAATTGCGCCCAGCGCTATATAAATTTGACACCCAGTGTCTCATCGATTAAACCAAATTAAATTGGCACCTAGTGCCTCATCGACTCAAAGTTGAAGAAATCCCTGAACTTTTCTTATCCTATGGCATGCCATTTATATCCGAATCAGCCTGATACAGTTAATAGGGCTCCAATTCACTTCCCAAATACAACAAATATCCAATTATCATATTTGTACATGATCACATTTACACATATATTCATTTCAATTCAAATAATCAATACATTCATAATATATATACCAATTCAATCAACTTTAATTCAATTCAATATCAAAATGTCAAATACTCACCTCAACCACTTACCATATGCATTAAATCAAAATACAACAATTAGTAACTAGATTCAGATTATAGAAATACAAATCGTGAATTCCGAGCTATTCGACATCGATTTTATCCTTCCCTTTTTTATTCGAAGATTCCAGTATGACATTAGCTACAAAATTAAAACAATTAAAATTTATCAATACAACTCAATTCAATTTCATATTGAATATTTAAATTTTTACTCAATATTTGCCTAAATTTTAATTTAGTCCCTAAATCGAGACTAATTTTTATTCTTTACAATTAATTCTATATTTTTATACAAATTTCACTTTAAACTAAATTTTACTCCCTATTTTCACTTAAACCCCTAAATTTAAAATTTTTCACAATTTAGTCCCTATTACTCAAAATTTACAATTTATTCTACAATTTAATCCTTTTTCATCTCAAGTTTAAAAATCTATCAATTTAATCCTTAAACCCTAAACCTTAAACCCTAAACTCGAAACCTAATTAACTACACCACTAGCTTCGTAAATATTTATTAAAAATATTTACGAGTCTGATTTAAGGAAACCGAGTCTTGAGAATGTACTTTTTGACACCCCTGACTATCGTCGTTATAGCTTCCATTCTAAAATAGCCTCGACCTTCTTTGGGTCAACCTGGATCCCCTCAGAAGATACGACATGACCGAGAAACATCACCTCTCGAAGCCAGAACTCACACTTACTCATCTTCACATACAATTGTTTCTCATGTAGAATGCGAAGAACAATCCGTAAATGTACATCATGATCATCCTGGGTTCGAGAATATACGAGAATGTCATTTATAAAGACAACAACGAAGTGATCTAGATACGAGTGGAAAACCTAATTCTTCAGGTCTATGAATACTATTGGTGCATTTGTAAACCCAAACGGCATAACTAGAAACTCATAATACCCATACCAAGTCTTAAACACAATTTGCAGGATATCAGCCTCTTTCACCTTGAGTTGATAATACCAAAACCTCAAATCAATCAATTCGAGGCAATGGATACTTGTTCTTCATGGTTAACTTTTCAGTTATCGATAATTGGTAGATAGCCTCAAGGTACCATCTTTCTTCTTTACAAACAACACCAACGCACGCCAAGGCAACACACTCAATCGAATAAACCCTCCATCCAACAACTATTGTACTTGAATCTTAAGCTCTTTAAGTTCTTTCAATGTTATGCGATAAGGTACAATAGAAACTGGTGTGGTACTAGGATAAACCTTAATACCGAACTCAACTTCCTAATCTAGCAAAAAACGACTGCCTTCAAACGTACTAACGTTTAGATTGTGAATATTGCAATAAAATATAGAAAGATAAGTCGATATCCACAAATATATGGGTCGAGTTGTAATATAGTTTTACAACAAAGTAGGTGAGTACTCCGAGGATCTTACCCAAGAGAGGTGAGTGCTAGATCAATTCTAACCTAAACACTAAAATATCTAATTAATACTTTTAAATTAGTTATAGTACAAAAAATATGAAATAAAGTATTTTTTAGGTTTTATAATAATAGTAATAAAAATAAGATAACATAAAAAGATAAAATTCAAGAGATTAAAAAGGGAGAACAAATCAAATCTGATTATGGGTGATTAACTTGCTTCGGTAATCTCCATCAACTGTCATTTTGGGTTTGTCATCAATCAATCAGCCGCTACCCTCGCAGGATTTTTTGATCTTCCACTAACATAATGAGTCAGAAAGAACTACTTATTTTTTGACTTCACAGTTCAGACCAGTTTGGGGTTAAGGTGTTCACGGATGGGCAATGCCAATTTTGGGTTAATTCTCACATTGATGAATTCCCGGAGTTGTTAGGCCTAGGGTTTATTTCACATTCTTCCTTTCCCAAATAGTTGATTTGTTGAGTAACCCTACAAAATAGTTAACAGATCATACCTCTACTCACTAATCCCCTATAGTGGGATTAGTTCTTCATGGCTTCCAAAGACAAAATATAATCGATGTAAAGAACAAGCATGCTAATTAAATCGAAAAGATAGAGTAAATGAAAGATTCTGATTATATTGAAATTAAGCACGAATCCACAGAGTTTGAATGCTTCCATAATTCAGATCTCTTGAAATCAACAAGAAAAATTGAAATAAATCTAAAACCTTAAGAAAGAAAGAAAGAAAGCTAAACCCTATTTACAAGATATAATCTAGGCTAAAGGAATGATGTCTATAACAAGTGAAAAATGAGCCTATTTATAAGCTTCAGGTGGCCGTCGTCCTTAACCCTAGGTTAGCTGACATTCTCGAGCTTAAAGTTTGATTATGCAAACCAAAACGCCCGTACTTTGTGTGTTATTTTCCGTCACAAAGTCGATGTCGCGACACACCAAGACCTGTGTCACGACATAGCAATCAATATACTCCTTTGTAGCTATCTTTAGGGGTATGTCGTGACACCCTTAGTCTGTGTCTTGATATCAAAGGCAATCTTGAGTTTTTTCCATTCTGCTTTCAATGTTGCGACATCGAGTTATCTGTGTTGCGACATAGTGACCAGTATCCATTTAGTGCACCTTCTAATGGTCTCCTACACACTCACAAAGTGTGTTAGCTCACCTTTAGTGTAAAAGCCCATTTTTTAGTGGTATCAAAAATAGTGGTTTAGGGTCCAAAAATTTGACAAGTAAGTTCGTAAATATTATTATTTAATATTTACAAATCAAATATGGTTTTAAAAAGGTTTTTGATTTGGTAATTTATGTTATATAAATGATAAATTAAGCTCAAGTGGTAAGACCCTAAAGTCAAGTAGTTTTAGAAAATGAGGTATTGGGACCTCGTTTCTATAAACTGAGCTGTAAATAATTTTATAAATATTTATGAAGTGTTATTAAGGTTTTATTAAAGTTTAGTTAAGTAATTTTAATGTTTAAAATGTTAATTAGGTGAAAAGAACTAAATTGAAAAGGTGCAAAACTTGAATGCTATTAGTTAAATGGATCTAATAGCTATGAAAAGGTAAATTCATGGACTTAGATGGTAATTAAACCATATTTAATGTGATTGGATATTCATAAGAAGGTTGCATGGTAAATCTTGTAAATTTTAAAGGTTATAATAGTAATTTATTAATATAAACTAAAATAACTTAACCTAAAATTATCATCTTCTTCATTCTTTAATTGCTTCAACCGAATGGCTATGGTGGGTGAAGGAAAACAATTCAGCCAATTTATTTTCGGGTGCTTGGTAAGCTATTTTCACCCATTTCTTTTAATTTTTATGTTTTTGAAATCATTGCAACTAGGTCCAACTTGTCCGTACCTTCGATTTTGAAACTGTTAAAGATATTTAATTTTGTCATTGATGAATCTATGTGATTTTATTTATTAAATTATGAATTTTAAATGTTGGTTGATATTTAAAAGTATTTTGTTAAGTAATTTTAATGAATTTTATGATTAGGGACTAAATTGTTGAAATATTAAAAATATAAGGATTTGATGTGAAATTGTTGCAAAAATTGGTTGTATTTGATGCCATGAATATTCATTTGGCATGATTTTGCATTAAAAATCAGTAATTTGCATGTTTTAGGCTCAAAAACTAAATTGAAAAATAGTAAAATATTAAGGGAAATTTTGTAAAAAAGTAAAAAATGATTAAATTGTATAAAATAATTTTTTTTACTATCTAAATTAATAAACTAAATGAAATTATTAATTTAGATCAAGATCGAGTGGAAAATCGATGAGATTGGAAAATTACCAAAATGCCCCTATACTTTGACAATTCTGCCATTCAGTCTAAGTAAGTTCGTCCAGTTAGAATTTAACATCAATATGAATTTTTGAGTAGATTAACATTGTACAACTTATATATTTATTTTTAATTGTTGATAATTAATGGTAATTTGAGATATAATATTGAATTTGATGCTCGGTTTAGATTGAACGGGGGATAGAGTACAATCGTGATTTGGTCTGTTTTGGGGGTTTAGAGTGGAGATGGTATTAGAGGGTGATATCTGTATATTACTCGAGTAAATCGAGGTGTAGAACTTGTTGCGAACTCTCGTGTTATACTCTCTGTCTGGTGTGTTTCGATTGGATTAGCTCTTATGAGCTTCTATCTGGCGTGTTTCGGTTGGATTACCTGTTATGAGCTTCTGTCTAGTGTGTTTCAATTGGATTACCTCTTATGAGCTTCTGTCTGGTGTGTTCGGTTGATCTAATGATGTAATCTTATATGTAAGTCGTTTTGCGAATGAAAAATCTCGATAAGGTAATTTGTTTAATGAATTTGAAAGATTTGTTATTTATTGAATATTGATCTAAATATAGATGAATTCATCAGTTGAAATTGTGGATGATAGGGAATTCTCATGGTTGATTATTATTGTTTTAACTATTGTATTTACTTCGGTAAGATTATCGTTTAATGCGTCAAACTTACTAAGCTTCATTAAGCTTACTTGTGTTGTTTAATGTCATTGTAGATTCTCGGAAGGTTAGACGATCGGATCGGCACTCAAGTCACACTATCCAGGTCAGTTCGATAGTTTTTGGGATGTTTAATTTAGATTATATGGCATGTATAGGCTCTTGTGTGATTATCGTTAATGTTTTGGTTTATATAAAAATTATGGATGATCTTTTGTGTAAATGGTCAACTTATATAATATATGAGAATGAGGTATAGTTTCTATGCTAATGTGAATGATATGTATTAAAGAAATGTTGTGATTGAGATACCTTTGATAAGTAATTTGGATAGGTATTGCTTGAATGAACTGATAAACTGAATTGATGATTATTTTGATGTATAATTATATATACTTGTGGTACCAATGAAGGTACATTGGTTAGGCATTTAATAGGTTGGTTTTGAAGTGTTTTTGGCTCCATTAAAATCGTTTTGATTTGGTATTTTGGTTGGTGTTTGAGTTTTTTAAGGTCCAAGCAAACTTGAAATGATAATCTTGTGTTTTAAGGTTCATTTTAGGTCCACGCGGCTTAAGACACGGGCGTGTGTCCCAATCGTGTTTGACACACGGCCCTATGACATGGCCGTGTGTCCCCTGTAGGTTAAAGGCATGCAAGTTAATGAGTTACACGGCCTGAGACATGAGCGCATGTCTCAGCCGTGTGAGTCACGACCTGACCACATGGTCGTGTGACCCCTATAGTCCAAATTTTTCTACTTTTTCCTAAACTTTCCAAATGTTTCCGATTTAGTCCCAGATTGATTCTATTATTCATAAGGCCTCGAAGGCTCGATTAAGGGACGATATGCATGAATCTAATTGAATTATGATATGGTTTATCTAATGTTTGGAAATGAATGTTTTATCTTACGAATTGTATGTTAATTCTTCGTAACCCTATTTCGATAACAAAAAAGGGTTAAGGGTGTTACACTTAGGCTTCATTCAGCCCTTAAGATCAATAAAAGACTCAATTTGCACATATTATAGAATGTAAATAAAACTATGAAAAATTAACTAAAACATAACGAAAAGGCTTGTATTCAAGCTCCTTAAATGTGACAACTAGTTTAATTTGCTACACCGAATTATGGAAGATTAGCAAACTGGGTAGCTCCTCTAGAAACACATCAGGAAAATCCCTCACATGCGGATATCCTGAACCCTCAAATCCTTACTTTTAGAATTTAGTACATAGGCTAGGTAAGCTTCACAACCTTTACTCAACAACTTTTCATCCTTGGTCTCTGATACCATATTGGAGAGAAATTCGAGTCTTTCCCCAATGATCACAATCTCAAATCCATCCTCAATCCTGAAACTAAGTCGCTTCATCTCAAAATCTATCTTTTCCCCATGCTCAATCAGCCAATCCATCCGGAGAATCACATCAAACCCACGAAATGGCAAATCCCTCAAATCTACGAGAAAAACATACACCTGGATATCAACAGACACCTCCAATAGACCCGATCAACTAGAACACTCTCTCCCAGAAAACTCGTCACTATCATGTCCTGCCTAATGGTCTCTACCAGAATCCCTGTAACACCCCTAACCCGTATCCGTCACCGGACTAGAGTTTCAGAGTATTATCAAACAAACAAATCATTTTAATATACATCTCATACATGAATATAAACATATCATATGAAAATCATCCACATACATATCATCCCTAAATTGAGCCCTCGAGGCCCTAAAAATACATTAGAAACAATTCAGGAGCAAATTGGAAACAATTGGAAAGTATAAGAAAAAGTTAGAAAAATTTAGTTGTAGGGTTCACACGGCTGAGAGACATGCCTATGTCTCAGGTCATGTAACAATCAAATTAGGGACACACGGTCATGTCGCAGCCTGTGTCCTCACCCATGTAACTCTCTAAGTAGGTCACACGCCCGTGTGCCAGGCCGAGTGTTAGGTCATGTAACTGCCTAACTTGCATGCAATAAAACCTGCAAGGGACACACGACCGTATAGCCAGGCCGTGTGTCACACACGGGTGTGTCACATGATCGTGTCTCAAGCTGTGTGGACATGATTTACCCAAAGTCAAGCCATTTCCAACACCAACACATGCATTCACCTAAAGACCTTTAGTGCATCTTCTCAAAGCATGAAAAACTTACCAAGTCATGCATATAATGACTAATTCAATAGTCCTAAAATTGCTCAATCAATATGACATTTCAAGGCACCTCACAAGCAAACATCAAAGCTTACCTAAACATGCATATTTTGTCATATTTCCATCATCAAACATAATTCATCTTCTAACAAATCATACCATAATCATAACCATTAGCACTTTAATATAAACATACCATTTGAGCCATACCATTCATGCATAACAAGTACCAAAATGACACAATCCAACCAACATCAAATGGTACCAAAACAACTTATACATGCCAAAATCATCAACTATCATTCAACTAGATAACAATACAAGTCCATTGATACATGCCATTATAACATTAACCAAAACATCAAAAATTACCAATATAATTACTAGATAGTGTGATAGATCTTCGATGAGCTTCCAAACTGATTGAGCTTTCGATTATTTATAAAATATGTAACACCCCAAAATAGGGCCTAGGAATTTTAGAGGTAGTTTACAAATTTTGACTTATATGAGCTCAGAATTTTGCAAGGTTGGTACTTTATAGTGTTTTTGACTATAACCTCTTAACTGTCAAATCAATTTTTGACAAAATATTCTAAAAACCCTTAATTTTAAAAAAGGACTGAATTGTAACATAGTAAAAACTATGAGCATTTATATGGAAATTAAACCAGTTTTTAAAATTGAACCTAAAAACCCCAACTTTCAACCTAAACTTATATAGTTGCTCTTCAAACTTGTAGTTGCTGCCCCTTGCTATTCCCCTTGCTTTTTCAATCGATTTTTGGTCATAAATCACAATACATTGATTTTCTATCATTCTTAAGCCATTTTCCATCTTAAACCTTAAAAAAAAACCCAAAAACTCCATAAATTCATCATTTTTTGGGTTTCTAGATTTTTTTCAAAACTCGTTCATTCCTTCAACAAAGGTAATCATTCATGTCACCATTGATTTTAACATTACTTAGACTCTAGAGCTGAATTACTAGCCCTTGAATTGCATATTTTAAATATAAGCCGAAAATCGAACCATTAATGGTGGATTTCAGGATTTTGAGTCAAAACTTAGTTTTAAAGTGTTTTTCAACTTGTTTTAGCATGATTTGAAGGTTTTTAAACTCATCTCAAAGTTTAATTAATGATTTCCCATGTTCTTTATGAATTTTATGAAAATTTCCTAAAAGATGTTAAAAATGTTGATGCCATGAATCAAGTAGATTTGTCTAGTTTGAAGGTTACGAATTGGGTGTAGATGATTAAGTAGATGAATGGAACTGATTTTAAGAAAAAAGGTTGAGTATAGATCAAGATATTGGTATATAAAGTTTGTGATGTTAATGGTTTAAGTCACATGAGAATTTAGCTTGAAGCTTATGTTTTAGTTGGTTTGAGTGGATTCTTGGTTGATGTTTGACTGTGGTTATTTTGTGATTTATATGTGTAAAGCTTCGGATTCGTTAGAGCTTGCACGAGGTAGGAAAAAGTTAGTTGAGCTTTCAGTTTTCGGCAAAAGCATAAAGTGGTGAGTGTATGGAATTGCTACTCATAAACACGAGTCATATGTAATTGGGAATTTAGAGGTAGCATAAACCCCTACTCTAAATTCCACGTGTAAGTTTTCTTGAACTATACTTGTCTTGTGGTTATATAATATGCATGATATATGATATGTGGATATGGTGCTTATTGTGTAAAGTGTAGTAATATACATGTAATAAATGTACATTATATAATGTTATGCTAGTGTTTTGCAAAAGATGCTAATATGCAGTGATAATGCATGGGTAATTGGTAAGTAAAATGTGTTGTTTTTAAGATATTTTGGCCTTCTGATCTTGGAACCACTGGATATAGTTGGCATGCCATAGGATTGTGAGTACTCACTTATATGTGTAGAGTTTTTGGGCATTAAAGCCCTGGGACATGTTTAGAAGGATAAGGGAATGTGAGCTAAGCTCCATTCAATGGAACATGTGAGGGGAAATAAGGAGAGTGTTAGCTATACGCTTCACTTTTGGGACATGTTTGACTCTACGAGTTTATGTGGTGTAAGGAGATACGTGTATCCGATGTGTGATGATAAAGCTTACTACACGTTTCATAATCCAAGTGCCATCATATCTCATCTTATCTTATGTTATATAATTGTGTGGAATATGTTCTAAGCTTTAATGATTATGTATATGTGCTATGAGAATGTCTTTTAGGCTATGCATGATTTAGTACTATGTGATGCTAGACTTAAGAATGGTTGTGTTACATGATGATGTGTTTATGTTGTGGTCATTCTTGCATTCACTGAGCTTGCAAAAAATCATTCCCTCATTTCAACATTTGCAGATTAGTGACATCATGGTGTGGGTGGTGTGGTCTCCAAGGAAGTGATCCAAGGAAATCTGGTTGTTCTTTGTAGGTGTTTCATTATTTTATTATTCATTTTGGGAAATTAGGCAATCTGGTAGAACTATTTTGAGATATTGATCTTCACCATTTTGATTTACCTATAGGAATTTTGTGTTATTTTTATGCTAGAATACTTAAACATTGACAATGGCATGATGATATTGGTTCGGATTCACTTTTATGCTAGAATAGTTATTTAATTTAGCACTTGATGCATGTTGATTAGGAACTATTTATGATGAGTTAATTGCATTCCTATGCTATATTTTTATCTCCAGTAGCAGTGGTATTGATATTGGACTTTAAAAATCGATACCTCTGTGAATTAAAACGTACAGGAAATAGAACAGGGAGTTGGTATCGACACCTTTGCTCGAGTATCGATACTTAGGGGATAAATATCGATACTTTATCCTGTGGTACCGATATTTTCTGATAAATGGGTTTTTAATCGAGAAAAAAAATGTTCAATTGGTATCGTTTTTCCAAGTGGTATCAATACATGGATATCAGTATCGATACCTACGGACATTTTTGTGGAATCTTGCTAATTAGCCCTTAAGCATAATTCTAATTGAATGCATGATTGTTTAATGAATGAATTGCATGTAATAATGATAATTAACCATTTGGACGTATTAATACTTGATCGACTTAAGAAAAGACGTTCAATTTACTTGAATCTAACTTCCTGTTTATCGTAAATAAGAAAAGATGGTGGTGTGACATTCCATATTCGGGCTTGGCGACCAGGCCGAGTATTGGGTGTTACAAAACATAGGAAAGAAAACTACATAAGCATATAATGCTTAGTAAGTTCGTAAACATGAAATATAACTTACCATCCATTATAAAACATTAACATTAAGCATAATGCAATCCAAGCACAAGCTTGACACAAGCCTAAGCACCATCATCAATACACAAGTTAGTGCATTCTTACATAATTCATTTGAATTAAACATAAGATGATTCATTTCCATGTGAACATATATCACTTGATTCATTCATCTTTTCATGAACATATGCATAATTCAACTTGAGGAACTTACCTTTTCAATCCTTTTCATTGCCCGTTGAATCATCTAGAATATTATCAGATAGTCGGGAAAGCTCACGTGTGCTTAAACATATAATTGTAACCTTTCCTATACATCATTGCTCACACGAGTTGTAAAATGGGCCTGCGCACAAGAGATGTGGGTCAGAATGTAAGCTACATGATGTTGCTTACACGAGCTATGGAGTATTGTAAAAAATGCAAAACCTCAACCATCGGTAGGACATTCAAGACCAGCACTCGAAACATGAAATCCCTAGTGACATGTCATTTGTATCCTACGAATTCTTAAGGTTCAATCGGGACTCGATAATTGTCATAACATTACTATGGATCAACATAATTTAATTTCATAGCAATTAACACATATAAATTGATATAACATTAAAACGATGTTTAATCATACGAACTTACCTCGACGACTAGGGCGTGAGAACGAGATAGACTAATCTGAGGCTTTAACTTTTCCCCGATCTAGATCCGTACATGGTCTATCTTGATCTAAATAGACAATATTAATCCATTTAATAATCCTAACATTCAATTTAGTCCACATTTCACATTTTTGCAAAATTATTATTTTTCCCCTAATATTTTAACTTTTTACACTTTAGTCCTGAACATTTTAAACACTTTATCCTTTTACAAAAAGGTCCCTAAATGTCATTTTCATCAAAAATTAATTTACAAAACTTGTTTATTTATTAACAACGTCTCATAATCTATCATTAAAGATCAAGAATCATGCAAGAACATGCATGGAATAACCCTAAATCTTTAACAATTTTACAAATTGATCCTCGAGCTAGCTAGGTTAAGCTACAACAATCCCGAAAATATAAAAATGATTAAAAACGAGCTCAAAATCACTTACATGCAATAGGAGAGCTTGGCCAAATACTTAACCCCTCTCTAATGGTGATTTCTGGTTGATTTTTGATGAAATGAAGAAGATAAGTCTTTTTTTATTTAATTTAACCTTTAATTACTTATTTACGATATTGTCCTTTAAAAGCATTCATAATTTCATCAAAATCACGCCATGCACATCCACTAACTTCATGAATGATCTAATTACCACCTAAGCCCTTTCAGTTTAAATTTTCATAGTTATTTGACACTTTTAACTAATATAGCTCCACTTTTGTACTTTTTTTACGATTTAGTCCCTTTCACTTAATTAAGTATACAAACATCAAAATTTTTTAACGAAATTTTAATACGACTTTAATAACATCCCATAGACATTAAAATAATAAAATAATAATTTACTTATCAGATTTGTGGTCCCAAAACCACTATTCTGATTTCACTGAAAATGAGTTGTTACAATCCCCAACTCTACTAACGAATGGGTGGAACCCAAATCTACTAACAAAAATAAACAAAAAGGTTGCAATATGAATGCACCTACAATCATATCTATTGCCTCGCAATTCTGCGGCTCTTTAACAGTGTAAACACGAGTGTGTCCACCAAACTCAGTCAATACAACTACTATATTGCCAACTGTCCTCTGACCCATCGATCTCCCGTTACCACCAAGACCTTGGCCTCTAATAAGTGCGGTAGTTTGAGACAACTCAACTCTCTTTAAGCAGTCTCGTAGTCGATGCTCCATTAACCCACAATGTAGATGCGCCCCCGACACCCTCCAAAACCCTATCGAGTGCCCACGTCCACAATGCTCACAAGTCGCCGCCTCAGCTTATCCATTCTTAGAAACTACTGTAGTGCTCTGTGGTACAGTCTGGCTTGGTTGAGAGTCTCGTCAAACACCCATCAAAATTTCAAAAATCACGACCTCTCTTACTTGGCCTTCTCGACGATCTTGACTGATTGGAGCCCCTCTTTTTGGATTTAGATACAACTAGTCTCAGTGGCTCGATTAGTGTCTCCTCTACTTTCTTAGCCTTTTCTACCAAATCATCGAAGGCCTCAGTCCTCTGTGCTACTAGATATACTCGAATGTCGCGATTTAGCGTATTACACCTCTCCTTTTCAAAGAATACCATCCCTGGAACATACTGGTTGAGTCGCACAAAATCGAACTCATACATAGCCACAGACATATTTCCTTGGACCAGATCTAGAAACTCCTTATTTCTAGCATCTAGTTACTACTATCCCTATTACTTATTTCAGAAAAACTCCAAAAAGAACTCCCAAGACAGGTGACCAGCAATGATCTCTCTCTTTACTATATTCCACCAGCGATGAGCTTCACCGTTTAGTAAGGATATGGTACAACCCAACTTCTCATTATTCAAGCATCCCATTTGGTCAAGGATCTTTTCAACACTCTCCAACTAATTTTCAACAATGGTCGGATCAGCTCATTTAGCTCGTCGAAATTCTTTACCACCCAAAGCTCAGAGTTGTTCAAGTGACAACCCTTTCGCAGCTGCGGCAATGTTCCCACCAGCTATCCTTTGAAACGCCCCACTCATCGCTTGAACCAAGGGCTCGAAACCAGTTCCAGGTGTAGCTTGCCTTGGGAGTGGTTCCACTGGTGCATTTGTAGCCGGATAGCTGGGACTAGGAGGCATTTTATCTACTATTTACATAAAATTAAATAAAACGGGAAAGTGACAAGTGACAAGTTATGCTAGGAATTTTTTCAAGAAAACACTTTCAAAGAAGTCAATGTGTTCCCATTCCTACCCTATTGACAACTAATTTTCATATAAGGTTACTTTTTTCACAAAGGTTTAAGCATTTCCATTTTTTATTCTAAATTCAATGTATTTATATTTTCAAAAATGCTAATTTGTCAAAAATTGTAGCTCGGTCTGTGTTTTTGTAAACCTAGCTCTGATACCACTAAATGTGATACCCTAAACCCGACTGAAACGATTTGACCCGAAGTTTAAACGTCACATTAGCCATCGAAGTGTCTTTCTATTTAAAACTTTACGAACCACACCAACCATACACACCACACATTTGTAGAATATTTCATATAGTAAATTAGACCTAAATGCACGCTTTTTTAAATTAATCATTTCATTCACAGAAACAGAAAGTATAAGGCGTACCTTAATACCTAGTGGCTTCCTTACCTGCAAAAAATTATTAGTTTATTTAATTATCATCACATTAAAAAAGTACTTAGAACCATCTAGATAAGCAATCAAGCAAGCAACTATAACATTAAAAAATCCCAAAAAAAAACAAATGGTCTGTAATGTTCGTTTACAACCAATGAAAATTTTTATTTAAAAATTCCAAGTCTAATTCTAGTACTAAACCCTTTGAGTAACCCACATTGCCTTCACTTTGGAGTTTAACAGCTCACACACATCCTTTAAAAAATGTCTTGCAATGGATCATCGATTTGCCACCCTATTCGCTAACCTACGAACTATTTATCTTCAATGTAAAGTAAGGAGTGTGAGCTTGGAGAAGCTCAGTGAGTACACATACATACAACACAAATATGCACATCATACATGTTAGGATTTAGACATACTTTAACAATTCACATATAACACAAATTACATACTCAACAAAGTGATATATTGGCAATTCATGAATATGAAACATGGGCAAATTATATACTCATTGGATAAACAGATTTCCAAAACACACCACATGGCCCATAGAGTCGTATGCTATCTCCATGTAAGTGTAGCACGTATGCTCACACTCTCCAAATACACCACGCTATCTACGATTAATTGAGCTATGTTCGACATTCCCTTATCTCTACAACGCAATCTTCGGGCCACAATGTCCAACACATAATAAAATGGTGAGTACTCACAATCTTATGGCATGCCAATGTTATCCAACGGTTTCAAGTGTTCACATTGCAAACATATCTAATTAACCACATTTCATTCCACAATATAATTGGCTCGCACTACTATTGAGCTCGCACTTAGCATTTCACAATAATATAATTTTACACTAATCAAAACTCACAATATCATAAAACTCATAATTCACTTACAGGTTCGTGCATGCATAAATGTGCACTATCAATAGAATTGACATCTTATAAAGTCCGCATTACATTATTTTATTTTTATGTCCATTCGCAAGTACTATATAACCATATACGAATATATATTACATATATATATACAGACCTATTTAGTGACCTTTGTCACTTCAATTTTAACATACATTAAAAGTCCCATATACATTTATGTATATTAGATAATACAAAATCTATAGTCGCATATATATTATATATAGTAAAACCCACACATATATATTATGTATAGCAAAACCACGCATATATATGTACTATGTGTATAGCATACCCATGTAAATATATTATACATATAACACCAAAACCCATATATTATATATAAATAACAAAACCCCTATACGTATATATTATATATATACACATACCATTTAATTTTGCACAACATGGATACTTAGTTCAAACAAAATTGCAAGAATTTGCACTAGGAAAAAGTAAAGGTTCGCATACCATAAGTGGGGGTTCGCAAGCCTCACTTCGACTATTTAGATATTGTAATTCATTCTAAAATATGGCATACAAATGCACTCACTTGTAGCTCACCATGGCTTGTTGAACTAGACAACTTTATGCTTGCCTTTATCTTGGTTTGCTAAGGCTCCACCCACGTTTTTAGCCTCACAAAAAAAAATACATATTACTAAGCATTTAAAAACAATCTAACTTATCTCTTTGTGTTCATACAATGGCTATCCACTCACACATACTTATTCAACTTATTTCGTACAATACATTTCGCTTAATTTCTTCTTTTTTTAACTTAATTAAAACTTTAATTTCTACCTCCTAGCCCCCTAACTAAGGTTTAATTATAGATCTAGATCTTTAACTTTGCTCAATTTCTTTAATTAATTTTTTTCAAAAAAACATTGTTCATCCTCATTCTCAAAAGAAAACTATTTAATTCATGCAATTATTTAAATATTTTGATAAATTGAATTTGAAAGCCTCTTAATATTTTCAAAATATACTGAAAATCATTTTAAAAACATCTCTTAGCACTTTAGTATGAGATTCACCATTTTTATGCAAAAGATAACTTTAAAACTATGGATCTTAAATTTTTTGCTTAGATCTATGAAAATTCAAATTAAAACACCTAATAAAAATTTAGTACATAAGAAAACAATGAATTTGTAACAATTGAGAAAAAATGAGCTAAGTTTAGTTGAGAAATTGAAGAAAAAAGAGTGATTTTCTTGCAAAATTAATTGAATAAGAGGTGTTTGGATGCCAAGAAAATCTAAAAGGTGCAGAAAATTTGAAATAAAACTTTTGATTTTAGATCTAACAAATTTTTAAAATGAAAAAAAGTATGGTGAGAACTTGGGCGGCAAGTGGCTTTTGTATCCAACTAATTTTTTTAAAATTGGGCTATTTACCCTGTAAGTCCTCTCTTATTTCTCCCTTGTTCTAATAACTCCCTTTTTAACTACTAGTTTTAATTTACACGTTTAACCTCTACTTTAACCACTATTCCAAATTATTATCTTTTAATTTTTACTATTTCTTCAATTATTAATACCATTATTATTTTATTTAATTATTATTAACTTATTATTTATTTTATCCTATTTTAGCTTCTACGACACAAAACTTGATTTTTCTCTCGAGCCCACAATCTAATGTCCATTTCTACTAACTCGATTTTTGGGATGTGACACAACCTGCTTAACCCATCCCATGTGGCCCACACGACAGTGTGGTGTCGACAGTAGGTTTTTCAACTTTCCCCATTCACTATTTTTACAAGATCGAGTCACACACCTGGACGATTTTTGATGCCTTCAGAACAACAGCAATTCTAGGACCCTAAAACAATATCCAAAGTGACTAATTAACAACCACACCAAGTCCAAAATAATAACTCAGCCCTTACTTGATTAGAGTATTTGGCAAAAAAATGAAAATGAAAAAGTAGGGCAATCAGCCTAAACATGCCGAAATAGTCTCCAACTAAGGTACACAATCCCTTACCCTTGATGTAGTGCAAACGAAAACCTTAATTTGTCGAAAGGTTGTTATGCACTTCCAGTGTCGCACCTAGAAAGAAACACAAAATAAAAAACCCGTCATAAAACTTATTAAACGACCAACACTAATCAAAACCTCTCATTCGCACACTATCCAAATGGAACATTCATTCCTAAAGGAGAAGGAATAAAAACACTTACGCATAGATGTGACCACAGTACTGAACACTTCTGCACTTACAATTGACATATGAAAAACCTGAGATCGACGCTCATACAATGAAAGGAACAACAAGAAGAGTCGCAAACGTGCAATATGGTAACTGAAAAAAATAAAATGTGAGTATAGCAAAACAAAAAGAGAAAAAGAAAAGAGAATGAAAGAAACTAGAGAAAACCCAAAGATGGAGAGAAAAATGGGAAGAAGAGGGCAGCAAGAGAGAGAGTGGAAGAGTGGGACGATTGATTGAAAAGTGGGAGAGATTCTTTTAGGATACTATTTGTTATCCTATAGATCTCAAAGTGTTTGAAAATTGGCCCATTTCTTGAGTCATGGATGGCATAGCAGAGGGGAAACAAAAAGAAATCCACCATTACACACAGGAAGATTCAAACACGAGAACCCTAGGTAAGTTAAAAACTTACCACTGAATCAATAAAGTCTTTCTTGTCAACTACTAACAAGAATAAAATATAACCTACTTGTGACCAGTCAAGTGTAGGAATAAAAATAATAAAAACTCAAGAGAAGGGATTTGTACATAAGACCTCTTACACACAAGAACAACACTTAACCGCTAAAGCAAACCAATTCACTTTACACAAACTTACAACACTTATCTAAAAATAGGGTGTGCCCACTATCTGCCCACTAATCTAGGTTTTGGGATGTGACATATAGTGCTTGGCTGTATGAACATAGACCTTGTGTAACACCCGATACCCAACCTAAACGTTATGATTGGATCCTAGAAGTTACATTGACCACCCGAAAACACCAGAAAGCTTGCCTTATTAAATAGTGTTTGAACTTGTAAAATAGTAATTATTTTGCAAAACACGACTTAATTTATCTCAAAAAAAAAACTTTAATCTTATTTTTACAGTTGTAACATTGTTATGACTAGATCCGGCAATGGTTTGGTTCAACTTGTATAAAAGTTGTGGTTAATTTGCAATATTCTAATTTGCTAAAAGCAAGATAAAAAGTAGGCCAAATTTGTGATTTGGTTGATTGGTTTTTAAAGTTCTAAAAGAATTATATTTTAGTATTTTATATTTTTGCTAATTTAGAAATAGAGGATTTATTTTTATGTAATAAAATAAAAATAATTAAATAAATAGATTGTGGTTTGGTTTGAATAAATTATAACTCGTTTTTGCTCACCACTATTACAAAAAGCTTCTGTACTTATCTCTTCCATTAATAAAATTATTTTGCCTTTTAGTATAACATATATATCAAACATACATGCATGCATGTTTAAATATATATATATATATTTGCTTAGTGTTTAAATTAATGCTATTTTCATTTGACATTGCAAGGTATGCATGCGAGATTACCAAATACATACCGGTTAACTTAAAAGACAACGAAACAGTTGGATTTCAAGAGGGAGATGATGTGTCATTGGAGTCTTTAAAGGAGAAGGGTTTGCCTTCAGGAAGAGAGAGAAAACTCCCTTTAAAGGTGAATATGCTCTTGGATTTATATTATAACAAAGCCCCTTTTAGACTTTGTTTAAGTATAATGACCCCAATGCTACTTGTTCTGGAGATCAACTTGAGTAGTGTTAGTAATATAGATCTAATTTAATTGTTAGTCAGTTAGCAGATATAGCAGTTAGTTTGATACACCTATGTAAGTTCTCAATTCTGTTATTTTTCTTTTCTCTTGTAAGTTGTATATAACTGAGCCTTTGTATTGTAAATAATTTTGAGCAGTTTTCATATATTTTTGTTCTACATGGTATCAGATGTAAAATTCTCTTTCAATTCTCTTGCATTTTTCTGCACTTTCTCGCTTCCCAAACACTCTGTTTCTTTGATTTTCATTGGTTTTATTTCTTTCCAATGGCACTCATTGATCCTACACTACCTTCCAATCCTTATTACTTTCATCCAAATGAAAATCCAGCCTTAGTTCTTGTTTCTCCTGCCTTATCAAGATCGAATTATCATTCTTGGTCTCGCGCAATGACAATGGCACTTTTATCCAAGAAGAAGCTTAAATTTGTTGATGGCACAATCCCAGTTTCGATCAGAACGGATCCTCTTTATTCAGCTTGGGAAAGGTGCAATACTATGGTGATTTCTTGGCTGCATCACTATATCTTGCCTTCAATCATGAATAGTATTCTTTGGCTAGACTTTACTTATAAGATTTGGCACGATCTCCGTGAACGTTTTTTTCAAGGAGATGTTTTTCGCATTTCTGATCTCCAAGAAGAGATCTCTGCTTTCAATTAAGATGATCGCTCGGTCATTGATTACTTTACTGAGTTGAAGATTCTCTGGGATGAGTTGTTGAATTTTCGACCGATTCTCGTCTGTTCTTGTCACACACCTTGTTCCTGTGGTGTTTTTGCTACTCTTTAGAAATATCATGATAATGATTATGTCATTCGATTTCTTAAAGGTCTTCATGATCGATTTGCTGGTGTTTGCTCTCAAATTATGCTCATTGATCCATTGTCTACGATCAATAAAGCCTTTTCTCTGGTCATTCAACAGGAACGTCATCTTACTATTGGATCTTCTCAAGTGTTTGTTAGTAACACAATGCGCCAATATTCTTCTTTCAAGAAATCTCAGGCAAAATCTTCTACTGATTCACGGAAGTGCACTTTTTGTGGCAAATCCAGGCACACTGTTGATACATTTTATGCGAAGCATGGTTATCCACCTGGTTATAAGTCTCGTGGCCGGACTTCTTATGCACACACTGTGTTTGATGATGGTGCTGCACAATCCTTGAACTCTTCACAGTCTGTTGCTACCTTGCCATTTGATCCTTGTGTTAATTTGACACAAAAACAGTTACAATAGTTGCTCGCATTGCTTCCATCTTCAAACTCTACCTCACCACCTTATGTTACCAACACTGTCTCTTCCTTACACCAAACGACTTCTACATCTATAGGTAACCTCTTTTCTTTTCAATCACACCATTGGATTATAGATAATGGTGCGACCGATCGTATTACACATTCTTTATCCTTGTCCTCTTTCACTCCAATTCAACTTGTGCATATCACTCTTCCTAATGGCACCAAAGTTTGTGCTCGATTTTCTGGTACAATTATTTTTAGTGATAACCTTTATATTACAAATGTCCTTTATGTTACTCAGTTTGCTTTCAATCTCTTATCTGTTACTAAACTTACTGCCACCTTACCTTGTTCATTCACTTTTCATAAAACTCATTGTTCCTTACAGGCCCTTCCCTTTATGAAGATGATTGGTACATCTAATTTTTTTCATGGTCTTTATATTTTGGACTCACCAGCTCAAACCTTCTCCATTACCGTTCCCACTGTCTTGTCAGCCACCACCACATCATGTCACATTTAGCACCATCGTCTTGGTCACCTTTCTGATTCAAGATTGAAGTTACTTTCTTCTTATATTCCTTCTTTGTCCATAGCAAATAATTCAGATTGTAAAGCTTGTCATTTGGCAAAACAAAAGAAACTTCCTTTTCCTCTAAGCAATTCTGTTTCTAATAAAATCTTTGATCTTGTTCACATTGATATTTGGGGTCCGACTGATGTTGTGTCTGTCACTGGTCATTGTTATTTTCTAACTATTGTTGATGATTTCAGTCGTTTTACTTGGATTTTTCTCTTGAAAGCCAAATTTGAAGTTCGTACTCATATTCAAAATTTTTACACACTTATTGAAACTCAATTTTCCTCCAAAATTAAGGTCTTTCAAACTGATAATGGCCGCGAGTTTGATATTCCAGCTTTTTATGCTTCTAAAGGAATCATTCATCAAACTTCTTGTGTTGAAACCCCACAACAAAATGGTCTTGTTGAACGTAGGCATCAACATATTCTTAATGTTTCACGGGCTCTTTTATTCCATTCTAGTTTACCTAAGCATTTTTGGGGACATGTTGTTCTTCATTCTGTGTTCCTTATTAACCGTACCCCAACTCCTCTTTTGGCTAATCTTACTCCTTTTGAAAAAATTTACCAAACCAAGCCTGACTTTTAGCATTTACGTGTCTTTGGTTGCCTTAGTTTTGCTACAACCCTTACTGCCCATCGTCATTAATTTGATCCTCGAGCCCGTGAGTGTATTTTTCTTGGATTTCAACCAAATGTTAAAGGATATATCCTTTTTGATCTGTTGTCCCATGCCATCTTTGTTTCAAGAAATGTCATCTTTCATGAGTCAACCTTTCCTTTTTCTCATCAACCATCTCATTCCTCCACCCCAAAACTGGTTTTTGATCCCTCCACCACTTATGATTTGCCATCTCAGCCACAAGTTACACCGACTTCTCCCTTACAATCTTCCAGGCCACTTCGTATTCGGAAACCACCTTCTTATTTAGAACAATATCATTGCTTTTTAAGCAAGGCTGCTACCAATCATCTTCGATGTACAACACCTTTCTCTAACCTTTCTTCAACCCATTTACATTTCACTCTTGCCATTAGTGTTTCCTCTATACCTAAAACATATTCACAAGCTAGTAAACATTTTCATTGTAGAGAAGTAATGCAGGCTGAAATTTCTGCTCTTGAACAAAATAACACCTGGATCATTATGGATTTACCTCCAGGCAAGACTGCAATTGGTTGTAAATGGGTTTATTGAGTGAAACATAGAGCCGATGGTTCCATTGAACGTTACAAGGCTCATTTGGTTGCAAAGGGGTTCACACAAACTGAGGGTGTCGATTATTTTGATACTTTTTCACCTGTAGCCAAGATCACCACTGTTCGCTTGTTACTTGCTATTGCTACTTCTAAGAATTGGTATTTGCACTAGCTTGATGTTAACAATGCTTTTTTGCATGGTGATTTGAGTGAAGAGGTTTATATGCTTTTACCTCCTGGTTTTGATCCATCAACTCCCAATAAGGTTTGTAAGTTACAAAAATCCTTATATGGTCTAAAGCAATTAAGTAGACAGTGGTTCTCTAAGCTCACATCTGCTCTTACTTCTCTTGGTTATATTCAATCCAGTTCTGATTTCTCCTTGTTCATTAAAAAGGATGCTATTTCCTTCACTGCATTATTGGTTTATGTTGGTGATGTCATCCTGGCTAGTGATCATTTGGATAAAATAGCAAGAGTTAAAGCTTTTTTGGATTCTACATTTAGAATCAAAGACTCGGGTGATATAAAATACTTTCTTCGACTTGAGGTTGCTCGAAGCTCTGCTGGTATTCATCTTTGTCAATGAAAATATGTTATTGACATATTGTCTGATTTTGGTTTCTTAGATTGCAAGCCTGTTAAGACTCCAATGGCTACCAAAATCCCTCGAGTGCTTCTATGGAATTACTTCCTGATAATACTCTTTTCAGGAAACTTATTGGCCACCTATTGTATCTGGTTTCTACTAGATCTAATATCGCTTTTACAATTCAACAACTGAGTCAATTCTTGGACCAGCCTACAGTCACTCATTTACAAGCTGCTCATCGTGTTCTTCATTACTTGAACGGCTGCCTTGCTTATGGTCTCTTCTTTTCTACCTCTTCATCACCTGTACTGAAGGCTTTTAGTGATTCTGACTGGGCTGGTTGCCCTGTGACACGCCAATCTGTGACTGGTTATTGTCTGTTTTATGTTTTGAGCAGTTTCCATATATTTTTGTTCTACAAGTAGGAAGTTGTGTTTCTCTCATGCATGAAGCATTAATCCCGAACCTTCTTAATTATTAATGGAAATAACAATTCAATTCTACCTTCTTAATTGGTTCTCTCATGCAAAGACTGGAAGAATTGTAATTGCAATAATCGAACATGTTGTTTTTAAAACAAAATATTCATTGTTATTGATAATAAATCATGTTGGTTTAGATTCTTGGTGACGGGGAGCTGAATGTAAAGCTGAACTTGAAGGCCCGTGCCTTTTCAGCATCTGCAAAGGAAAAGCTTGAGGCTGCCGGTTGCTCTCTCACCGTACTGCCTGGGCGCAAGAAGTGGGCTAAGCCTTCAGTTGCAAAGAACCTTGCTCAAGCTGAGGAATACTTTGCCAAGAAGAGGGCTGCATCATCATCCGACTACACTTCTGCATGAAAACTACTCTGTATTAATCTTTTTGGAGACCCCAGGGAGGCTACTGGGTCACTTACTATATTCCCTGGGATTCCTTTTAATGCTTTCAATCATTAAGGTTCATATTATTTAAATGACTTTCAATTATTTATTTATATTCGCAAAAATCATTATTATAAATTTAAGTGAGAAAACATTTCTAACGTTTCAATTAATCTAAATTACGTTACACTCAGTCTATGTAAAGATAAATGCAAGTAATGATAAACTTTTTGGCTTCTAGTGACAAATGTCTGTTTAAGGTTGGCTTCTAAGTTTACGGTTCAGACTGTATCTAACTTTGCAATGCATCAATTCAAAGAACATGTCTCCTTAAGTTGTAACAAGTGATATTTTATTATTTAAAGTAGTACTTAAATTATATTTTTTTATTGAACTAAAAAAATTATATTATTTTCTACTAAATTCATTTTTATCACAAGTGGTACTTAAAATATATTTTGTTATTCAAAGTAGTTCCTAAACTATATTTCGTTACTCAAATTATCCAAGCCTCATTTCGTGACACTTAAAAATTTTTAACTTAAAAAATTCAAAAGAAGTTAAAGATTATTTCCTTAAGTTTTTTTTTAAAATATAAACATATTCATCTATTTTGTTTTTTACCTAAAAATTCCGATGACAGAAAATTCAAAAACCCGTAAAAAAAAACTCATATCCAAACCCTATTTCGATGACAAAACACATATTCCAATGAGCTTCTTTTCCTTTTTTTTCAAACATGGACTTTGATTCTTTTCTCATCCCATTTCAAAACTTATGTATTATTTTTCTTATCAATAATTTCTTTTTTTCTATATAATTTGTGTAAAATAATTAATATTGGATGAACCTTTATAATAAAAAAACCAGAGATAAAGCACAAAATTCCAATATTAGAAAGAAGTTGAATAGGAAAAAAAATGGTTTGAGGGTTGCAAAGTAAACTCATCTAACAATTAAAGAAAATACATTAAAAGAGAAAACAATCATGGAGAGAGGAAGAGTCTAAAAAAATAGAAAAGTTATAATTTAATTCAATTTGATATTTTTAATAATTAATTTAGTTCTATTATTTTTATTTTTATTTAAAAAGTTTAATATGTCACAAAAATGATTTGTTAAAATTTTTTTAATGATTAGGGTAATTTTGGTAGCGAAGACGAAGTATAATTTAGGTATCACTTTAGATGATGAAGCATAGTTTAAATACCAACATGGAAAAATAGTATAATTTAAGCAACATTTTGTGATTTCTATGAAACGTAAAAACAGTTAAATAGTTTAATTATTCTCTTTTAAAATATTATATAAAAATTTTAAAATATATAATTACCATTACCATATTATTTATTACTTTATAAAACAAATTTGTTAATTAATTTCTAACTGATGGCATAATTCAATAACACTGAACTTTTCAAATTTTCTTTTGGAATAGTGTGGAAAAAAATAATTTGTGAGGGTATAGATAGGAATAGATGGAGAAAGGAATGGACCCGAGTATGATGGGGCCAGAAAAACAAAAGCATTTCTGCTTCACTGCTGATCTTTCAAATGGAATGTAGCATCCCATTCCTGTGCATTGGTCCATATATTATTGTTGGTATCCTAATGGAGAATGGGATTTCAGGAACCCAAAAGTGATCAGATGCCTCGTAATATCACCGCCCACTCCTTTCACTCTCTCTTTCACTTTCATCTAACTATTTCTTCCTAATTTCTCAATCCACATCTTTATGTACCATACTCACATATTTAAAATATTGAAATTTGATAGGTTAATAAGTGTTAATAAAATATCATAAAGTTTAATAAATTATTTTCCTAAATTTAGAATTATGTATAACACCCCATGTCTGATCTAGACGTTATGTCTGGATTTTGAGGAATTACATTTAACTTATTTTAAAAGTCCAGATTTTAAATTAAATAAGTGTGTGTTTCGAAAATATTTAATTTTGACAAAACTCTTACAAGTTGTTAGAAAATATGCGTAGAACTTATTTATTTTACAGAAAAATACTTAATTTGTTACTTAGTTTTTCAACAGAAATTTAGGAGTTGTTAGTTTGAAAATCGTGATTCTAGTATGTCAAAACATGTAATTTGTAGTTTAACGAAACCAAAATCTAGCAGAAAATCAAAAAACTTGAAGAATAAGGTCCAAAACAATTATACAGTTCAGAAGGTCCAGAATTAAGTTTAAAATTATAAACCTTTTTTTATTTAGCTAAAATCCAAGCTGAGCTCCCGCACGTCGCCCGATCCTAACTTCACTGATTACCTGAGAAGATAAATTATTGGGTGAGTTAAAAAAGCTCAGTGTGCAACTCAAATCATATACGAAAATGAATAACAAATAGTCATACAAAAGTCAATAACCGAATGAACATAGATGGCAATGTAGCACAACAATCAGATCAGTTACAAATGGCATGGCATGCTATATCATGCGATGCAAATATTACACAAATTAGATACATATCCTACCCCCGTCCACTACTCATCACCTTCGTCCCACCCACCACACCAAATAGGGTAATTAATACCCATTCAACCCCACACACCAAATTTGTGTTCGTTTTTCACTGTATAGAAATATGCAGTCAAGCTGCAAGATATAATGCGGAAACTGCCAGAATCAAATCTATGTAGTGTTTAATTGCCATATACAGAAATTTGCGGTGTTATCGCCAGAAATTGCATAACATAATATGCTTGTAACGCCTTGAATTATTAAACTCTATTTTATGAATTTTGTCATAAGTGTTTACTTCAGTGGTTAAGTGATTTGTATGTGTGCTTAAGGTTTGGGGTTCAAGTCCCACTTTTAGAAAATTTGCTATTTTTGTTCCTAGCCTTGCCTTTAATGGCTTGATTATATCATATTTTGGATAGCTTATATTAGAATGAGCCTGCTAGTTTAAGTGGTAAGTGCTAGCTTTTCCCAGGATCTTGTGTTTGAATCCTCGAGAGAGTAATTAGCAATATTTTTGCTTCTGGGTGTATGCCGGTGGTGTAGTAGAGGTTTGGTGGAATTGAAATTCTATGGTAGTTGGAGGAGAATTTTGAGGGATTGGGTAGTTAGTGAGGATAGTGGGGAATTGAGGGCATTATCTTAATTTTATTTTAATTTTTCCTGAAAAATTCCCTCTTTTCCACATTTTGTCTTTCTGCCAAATTACTCTAAAGTTTTCTTTTTTGTCTTCCTTTAGCCTCCTCTTTTGGTTTACTTTCTTCAATTCTAACATATTTCTGCTTGATTGAATCGATGTGTCTTGGATTCTTTTGTTTCTTCTTGCGGTCTAGTAAGTGGGGTTTATGGGGTTTTGTTCGGCTTAGGGGTAATTTCAAAGTTCGTCGTGGAATCGGTGTTATTAACTTTTTGTTGATTATATTCTAGGGCTTGTTGACAGCGGTGAATCGTGAGGACCGAACTATCCCATTGTGATTAGTGGTGCTAGGAATCATTCTCGAAGTTGGATAAGTGTTTGAACGTTTGAGATTTTCGTTATGGCTAGTGTATTATTTTGGTTAATTGGGGAAACATGGCTAATTGAAATGTTTATTGTCAATTTTTAAGTACTAATGGTCTCGTAGTTGTTTCCGTATCAAAATTGAGTTAGGTGTATAACGAGAAACTCGAAAAATGGCAATCGGTAAAAGCCAAAATTGAGGCCTATCGACATCACACAGTCATGTGGCTAGCAGTGTGGTAGGCCATGTGCGAGACCGTGTGTGACACACGGCCTAGGCCATTTTGGTCCGTGTGGGCCATGTGCCAAGCTGTGTAGGCCACACGCGCTAAGCCATTTTAGGTGTATGGGCCCACACGGGCTAGCCACATGGGCATGTGGGTCCAAATTTCAAAATTTTTCCCTAAGGTCATATATGTTATCCCGATCGACTGTGGGCCTTTTGTAGGGTCGGTATGTGTGGTATAAGCCGTAAAGCATGAAATCTGCTACTCTGTTAGAATGAAATTGATGTAAATAACATCTATATAGGTATTGTGTAATATGATATGTATGATATGTTCTGTAACACGCCAAACCCGGCCTAAACATTAGGGTCGAATCTGGTGATGTCACATTGTAACACCCCTTATCCGTATTCTACGCTGGAATAGGGTACGAGGCATTGCCAGAATAAATACACTTATAAACATATTAAACCGAGTTATAAAATTTCATCCAAATTAAAAACTTTCAAATTATTATCTTCGAGTCGCTAATTAGGGTTTATGAAGCCCAATACATACCCATTCATATGCTCAATATATTCGTTAAATCAATCCAATATTGAAGAATCCACTTTAAGTCAGAATTAATATTAATCACAATCATAAATCTTTTCATGTTATTTTCATATATCACTAACTGAACTTCGAATGTCAATTTACGAATATGTAATTCACTAACACATTCTAGTATACACAATGTTTAATTGATGAAATTATTTAATTGAGCTAAATTTCATATTCAGTCCAAATTTTTTTTTATATCCATAAATGCTTTCACTTACCATTTACCTAACCAATTTCTCGAACCAAGCTATCACACAACAATAATACATCACCTGTGCTTCATGAATTCAATGTTCGAATCTTATCATCATCAAATCCATGTCATTCGAATACTTAAAGTTTATTCAAACATATATTATTACGTTTCATATACCAAGCATATGTCAAAATTACGAATACGCAATCAATTCATTTGTCATTTATTTGACTAGCAAATTAATCTCAAAATTCATAACATTCCATTACTTAAGATATGTCATAAAACACTCCTTTAACATAAACTAGCACCATGGCTGAATTTTCAGTATGCTATTTATTCCTCTTTTTCCGAATCACATAGAAAAATATTACAAATATGTATATATTTGAATACTATAATTATGCATCAACTTACCAACATGAGTTAATTCATGAGCCACTCATGACATCATTTCATGCCAAATATACCACACGTATATGCTATGAAACTTTATTTTCTCTTATGAGCTTACCATGATCAGTAATGCACCAATATAAGCATCACTTCTATTTCAACATTTATCGATTATAATCAGACATTTAACCAATTATACACAATTCATTCATATACTTTATTGTCCTCCTCCTCCTCTCCATCCCACATCCTTTTTGCATATAACATGCTTAAATAACATTATACATAATTTCACTATTCACTTATATTTAAATTCAAAGTTGTCTAGTCGAGTTATAGTCACTAAATTATTTTTATCCGGAGCTAAAGAGCTCCAAATTAAGTTATGTTAGTTTTCCCCAAAACTAGACTCACATATCTTATTACCATAAAATTTTCAGAATTTTTGGCTTAGCCAATTAGTACAATTTATTCTTTAAATTCACCCTATTTCACTGCTCAACATCTCTGACCTCTCTTCACTAAAAATGAATTATCTCATTGTACAGAATTCAGATGATATTTTAATTTGTTTTCTTTGAAAATAGACTCATTAAGTATTCTAAAAATATAAATTATAACTTGTAATTATTTTTTTACAATTTTTAATTATTTTCCAAAGTCAGAACAAGGGATTCCGAAATCAATCAGATCCTGCCTCACTAAAATTCAAATATCTCAAAATATATAACTCTTTTGCTTACTCTATTTCTTTTATGTAAAAATAGACTCATTAATATTTCATTTCATATCTTATTCACTCTCTAATTCAATTTCCACCATTTTTGGTGATTTTTCAAAGTCACACTATTGTTACTGTCCAAAACTGTTTTGTTGCTAATTTTACTTTTTCATAATTTCACTTTTTCACTTTCAATCATTATTCAATTCAATTCCACACATATATTCATCATTCAATCACACTTAATCGTTACATGATCTCATGAATTTTCACTTAGCCAATTTCCCAATGAACACTTCAGAATAATAACAGATACATGGTGGATTCAGCACACAGCAACCACCCTTTGTAATCAATGATATCCGGTGGGATCAGCACATAGCAACCACCTTATAATTAATGATACCGGTTCACATAGTAGCCTGCACATAGTACTACACATGTGACCATCACTATTCGATACACGTAATGGCCTGCACATAGTACTACACATGTGATCGAAGCTATCCGGTACGCATAGTAGCCTGCACATAGTACTACACATGCGACCTATCATTCTGGTACGCGTAGTAGCCTACACATAGTACTACACACGTGACCATCACTTTCACTTTCACATAGTGGCCTACACACAGTCCATGCCACACATGTGATCATTTCTATCACTTCATTCGTATCCCTTTTTATTCCGATTGTTCAATCGGGAAATTTCTCACTTTTTCTCATTTTTTTCTTTCACTAATCAAAGTCAATTCCTTGTCTTTCTTAACTTATAATAATACATTTAACTTATTTAACACTCAAATTATTCAATCCAGTCCAAAAATCACATTTTGAAAAAATTACATTTTTGCCCCTAAAGTTTCACAAAATTACGATTTTGCCCCTAGGCTCAAAAATTAAACTTTATTCCTTTTTATTATGTTTTATGACATGCTGAACATTTTTCCCTTCTATAGAAACATCAAATTCTCACTCTAACACTTACTTATGAACATTAGGTATTTTTACCGATTATGTCAATTTACTCGTTTTCACTTAAAATCGGCTAGCAGAAGTTATTTAACATAATTTTAAGCTTCATATTCAACCATAAAACATCAAAATAAATACATTTCACCTACGGGTATTTTTCAAAATATGAACCCTAGGTTAAATTACTGCTAGAATAAGCTAAAATCAAGTTACCTGGACTCCAAAAACGTAAATAACATTAAAAACGGGGCTTGGAATCACTTACTAAGGAGCTTGGAAGCTTGAAAACCCTAAATATGGCTTCCCATTTGCTTATTTCGTTCACCGTGGAGAATATGGATAAATTTTTGTCTATTTTGGCCTTTTTAATTCTTTTAATTACTAAATGACCAAAATTCCCCCAACTTAAAAATTTCCTATTTCACTTATCTCTTGTCCATTTTTGTCAAAAAAGTTAACCAATGGTCTAATTACCATTTAAGTACCTCTAATTTAAAATTTCATAACAATTGGACACTTCTAACATGTAGAAATAAACTTTTACACTTTTTACAATTTAGTCCTTTTGGCTAAATTGAGTGCCCAAACGTCGAAATTTTTGAACGAAATTTTCATGAAATCATTCCGTGAAATTTTAGACCATAAAAATATAATAAAAAATAAATTTTTGGTCCCAAAACCACTATTCTGACTAGGCCTAAAATCGGGCTGTTACATGTTCTGTTGTTATGTATGAGCATGTTTAGTAGTTGTTATACGAGCATGCATGTGATATACACTCTGGTATATATTATACTGTTATATTTGATATTCTGTTTGTATCTGGCTATGGGAAGGGTTATGTATTATGAGGAGGAATGCTGCGATTATTCTGAAAAGTGTCGTATGGACACTATGTGGTATGTAGGGCTGGGTGGGTGTTTTTATACCCCACGTGGTGTGTTGGGATGGTCAGAGTTTGTGTGTAATGGATGGGGGTAGGACTATGAATATCCGTATCTATATGATTCTATTACAAATCTGATTCTGTAAAATATTTATGTCTGAATCTGTTTTGCCATATGAGTGAATTGAATTTATGTTTCTATTGAGTTACACACTGAGTTTTAAAACTCACCTTCTATTTGTCTGTTACTTTCAGGTAATCCTCAGGCTTAGGCGAGTTGGTGTGACGGGAGCTCAGATATGCCAAGATTATGTAAAACATTATTTACATAATTTGCTCAATTAAAAATTTGGTTATGAGAGTTTTGTAATTTTGGGACTCTCTAGACATTTGGATTTTATTTTGGATTTGGATTTTAATTTGGGATATCTTGCAATGACGTTTGATAAAATGATTTTCGAAGACAACCGTTTTTCTGTAATCAACCATTTTTGAGGAAATAAACTCGGTTTTTCATAATACAACGATTTAAGAATTTCCACTGCAAACTATTTGATTTACTTGAAAATGTAAACAATTGACGGTTTTAACTTACAAGAATAACAACACATTTTTAAATAAGTAGACTCTTTTAGTAACAAAAATATACGATGTTTTCAAAATGATAAGGTCAGAATTATAGCTTTTCTTCGTAACATTCCCAGATTCGACCATAACGTCTAGGTTGAGTTTAGAGCGTTACAATGCCGGAACTTCTTCCGTCACATATCGCATCCCACCCCAATGCACATGTAAAAACATACCATATGCACAGATTTATTCAGACTATACATGCTCATTTATAAGCTTATCATATCAGAGATGTGCTTTTAAAGTATACAGTTTCACAGGCCAAAATTATGCACAACAACAAAATCAGAGATACAATATAAAGACATGCTTACTCAAATACTCATAAAACAAATATACGATTTTAACATATTGCTTATACTCACAGAATGTTTGCATTTAATCATCATGCATTACCTAATGGTTTTAATCGATTTTAGATATGGCAACTTAACCGTTACAAAATTTTACGAATCACAAATTTAGACACATTAACCTACAAAATGGGCTTACACGCCTTAAGTATCTAGCCCGTGTGACCTACACAGCCTGGCACACGGCCAGACACACGCTCGCGTGGCTAACATGGCTAGACACATGACCATGTGTCGTTGATTGGCAAATTTGGTTTCACGCAGTTTCACAATTTAGTGGAGTTTGAGTCACACACCTGATGATTTTCTGAACAGCGACACAACAACACACTTCTAAACCCTATGAATGACATCTAAAACAAATCAATTAGTAACAATGTATTGAAACTAAATCACTTGTTCGGACTAAACAATAGGGTATTCGACCCTAGCCGAAATTATTCAATAACTCAGCATTCGAACACTTACCCCAGGAAGGAGCAGTTCAAAGGCCCTTAACTCGCGTGAGGAGGGTATGTCTCACGATCTTCTCCTATCAGAAACACTGACATAATCAGACCAGTCCAATTAACAACAACACAGAATACTAACCATCCACGAGAAATCGCATCAAAACAGAAATCACCAACTGAAAATAAATCTTACTTACTAGATATTTCCACACAGAAACTTAACACACCAATCACACACGACCAATACGTAAGAAAAAGAGCATAAAATAGAGAGACAGAGAAATAAGGGTGCGTAAATAATGGTTTAATCAATGGAAAGACAGAGTGACGGTAAAAGACCAAACAAGATGATTAATGACAAAAATAAATGAAAGAATAATCGCAAAAGATAAACGATAGAGAAAGAAAGTTTCAGTAACACAAATAGAATTGAGGAAAACCAAAAAGAAAAATGGAAAACAGAGAGCACAACAAAGAGAGCAAAAATATTTCTACTTTGAGCACTTAAGATTTGACCACAAGACTCATGGGTAAGCTAAAGCCTTACCATTAAACCAACAAGCTTATTCTTGTCAAAAACTTCTCAATAATTAAAGATAAGCCAGATATTCTAAGTCAGGGGTTGGGACAAAAATAATCAAAATTCAAGGGAAAGGAATCAAACACAAAACCTCTCGCACACAAACACAACACTAAACCACTGAACCAAATCAATTCACTTAACATAATTTAACAATTTCAAAATAAAAAATTGCAAAATGCTACATTATGCTTATGCTTATAATTATTATATTTAAGAAATAATCAACTTATTCTAATACAAAACTACACTTTTATAACTTTTTTTTTATGAAATATTTCTATAACTTTAACTTTTTGTATGATCATCTAGTTAATAATAATAATAATAATAATAATAATAATAATAATAATAATAATACAGCTTAATGAATTAGTCCATATAGACATTAAAATGATCAATTTGTACAATTAGGTATCACAAATTTATATAAATTTTGAATTTAACATATTTTGATAATGCAATGTATAATGTTGTGTTTTTTTTTAATTTTTTGAAATTTGCCATGTTGCCCTTTGTTTTTATTATGTTTAGTATAATGTTGGTACCATGTTCAAACTTATTTATTTACATAAAATATTTTTTCCATTTATTAAAACGTTAATTATTTATGTTCATTAAATCAAATATTGGGTACAGTGGTAAAGCACATTATACTCCCAAGAGAATGTAGATTTGAATCTTGAAAATGACATTGTTGGAAAGAGTAGTCATAAACCCTGAACATAATTTGTAAAACGGATATGAAAAGCATAAAAAAAGAATCAAATAAGAGAATTCAAGATTTAATATTTTAAATATTCATGAATAAAATTTGAGTAAAATAAAACTTTTATATTTTTGGTTCAAAGAAGATTCAATAAGTAAACCAAGTGTGCAAAATTAAATATATGTTAAATGATAATTGGTGAACGAATAGGAAATTGAGTAGTATCATTTGGAGAGGATTATTGCTTTAGACATTGACATCGGTCTATAAATAATGCCTAGCCTAAACATCAAACAAACCACTCCCACATCAAACATTGTTGGTGATACGATGGCATCTTCAACTCTTACAGGTAAGCTTGAGGCAGATGTAGATATTAAGGCTTCTCCTGAGTAGTTTCATGAAATGTTCGCCCACAAACCACATCACGTGCACCATACTTGCTATGGCAAGATTCAAGGATGCGATCTACATGAAGGTAAATGGGGGAAAGTCGGTACCATTGTCCACTGGAGTTATGTGCACGGTATGATATAACATAATAAACCCAATTTCTTTTCATGCTTATCACTTGATTTGTTGCTCTTTTTGTTTTGTTAAAGAAAAAAGGTTGTTTGTTTAGATGGAGAGGCTAAAAAGGCAAAGGAAGTAGTGGAAGCAGTAGACCCTGATAAGAATTTGATCACTTTCAGAGTGATCGAAGGAGATCTTATGGAAGAGTACAAGAGCTTTGTAGCCACGATTCTAGTTTCGCCCAAGAGCGAGGATAGTGGCAGCGTAGTGCACTGGACTTTGGAATACGAGAAGCTGCACGATGGGATTGCGGACCCCGAGACTCTACTGCAGTTGGTTCAAGATATCTCCAAAGACATTGACGACCACCTCATCCAAGCAAACTAAACAATATCGCATGTTGCTATTGTTACAGCTACTTGAAGCATCTATTTAATGAATAAAGTGACAGCTTCCTTTCATGTATTTTGATATGGATATGTATGTTTAGATCAATATGCAGTCAAGGGGAGGGAGCTTTGTATTTTCTTCATGTTTGTCTATTTAATTATGTTAAAATTCAATGTATCCTATGCTTTTTTTTGTGTTCTAATGAAAAAATGTATACTATGCTTTTATTTGTAAGTATAGAAATCTTTATGTACTTTTATATTTTTGTCTCTTTTCATTTTTGAGCTAATTTTTTTCCGGAGATATTTGAGTTTCAATAAAACTTCTGCGTTAAGGGAAAAATGCTAACTTGCAATGTCTCATTTGAGTTTAAGACAATGAGATAGTGAACATTTAGAAGTACATAATTCATAAATAAATGTTAATGATGTTCTAAGTTTGCAAATAGATTGCATGATTCATGAAATATGTTTTCTAGTAACCAAAAAACAAAAAATTAACTAACGGTAAAAAACGTAAATAGGAAATTATATATATGCATTTGAAACATCCATTTCCTACATATTTTATTAACTATAAATTTCAGTTCACAATCAATGATTTTAATTTGTATCATTCAAAATATTAAATTTAATTAATCATATAAGATTTAGTATTTTAAAATTTTTCCTCCAAAAAATCAACATCTTGGTCATGTAAGTCTGGTTCTCCCGAAGCTTGGCTTCAATACCAAAGCGCAGCTCCTCCCACCATTTAGGCACAGTGTTCTCTGCAGCTCTCACTGCTTCCATCTGCCTCTTCAAACTTTGAATCTGCTCCTGCAGTGTATTTAGTTTCGTGCCTTCCACCATTTGTATTGCTGAGTTTTACTCTTTCCCAGAGTGAATGTAGATCAGATAGAGTAGGGAAATGAGGTAAGAAAGATTATTTCATTCCGAAAACATATGAAAATTCATAGTTCACTGGACATATGCCGTGGGCAATCTCTAAAAAGTAATAACAGAGTTACAGCTGTAAACCAATTCAATTGTCCACGTTCATAACTGAGTTCTTAGCTAAATTCCTTTGCCGTCCATCTCTTCCAGCTCAGCAGTACTGTCTGTTCTTAGCTCACCAGTGTAGTCCTTCTTTGCTTCATTAAACAGCCTACAAGCTGGCCCATTCCCTTCAGCTCTTATCTTCATAGCGGTCTAATAATCATGGCACAGTTCCTAGGCAGTTAAAAGTCTTTATCGAATCATTTAACCATGTTTGATCTTATATACAAGATTTTGGGCACCTCCTTGGCTTTCATGGTGGTTGATATACTGTGGCAATGAAGTTTTTGTTGTTTCTGCTAAGAATTAAAGAAGGTTTTGCATTGGGGGAGTAAATGTTTTTAGGTGGTGTTGTGGCTAGATTCGTTTGATGGGTGTGTATTTTACGGGTGGCGATGATTTGGTTCAACTTTGTATAAAAGTTGTGGTTAATTTGCAATATTTTAATTTTCTAAAAACAAGATAAAAAGCAGGCCAAATTTGTGATTTGGTTGATTGGTTTTTAAAGTTCTGAAAGAATTATATTTTAGTATTTTATATTTTTGCTAATTTAGAAATAGAGGATTTATTTTTATGTAATGAAATAAAAATAATTAAATAAATAGATTGTGGTTTGGTTTGAATAAATTATAATTGGTTTTTTCTCACCACTATTACAAAAAGCATCTGTACTCATCTCTTCCATTAATAAAATTATTTTGCCTTTTAGTATAACATATATATCAACTATACATGCATGCATGCTTAAATATTTATATATATTTTCTTATGTCCCTTTAAACATTTATTAAAGTAATGATGTAAAATTATTTACTTCATTTATAACCATGAAATGATTAAATGGAGTAATTAAGAAAACTTAATTCACATTTATTGATTGAATGTAATACATTTATTAATTTAATGTAAAGGAGCTTATAAATAGCACGTTGTAAGAGAAAATTAAGTAATGAAAATTCTCTTGTATTTTTCATCCACCTTTTACTTATTATTATTGTTTTATTAATTTTTTCTACAACATGTTATTAGCACGAGCTTCTACAAGTTCATAATGAATTTCACGTCATTTCAGCTTTATATAATTTGCCCTATAACTCCCGTTAAACTATATACTGTATACATATTTTTATCATTATTTTATTTTATTTTCTAGATGAAATATTTGCTTTGGGTAACATTTGCACATTTATTTTTACAACTCAAATGTTATAATGACAATTATATATAATTTTTTTTACTAAAAGAAATTTCAATTAATGCAATTTGTTTTAAGTTATTATTATGATTATTCCTCTCTATGCCAATATTTGATGTACATATTATTATTTTGCAAATTTGGTATATATAATTGGATTATTTTACGTTTGAGAATGCATATTATTTTACTAATTTTTTTATTTTGGTTTAAGTGATTATAATGTTGAATCTTGCCAAACTTGAATTTGTGGCTTTAGACATCTTAGGCAAGAATTATTTGTCATGGGTGTTAGATGTTAAAATTCACCTAGATGCTAAAGGTCTAGGAAATACTATATTAGCATATGAAGAAGCATCTAATCAAAACAAGGCAAAAGTAATGATTTTCATCTGTCATCATCTGTCATCATCTACATGAAGGATTAAAAGTGAAATATTTTATTGTGAAAGACCCTCTTGTGTTGTGAAATAATTTGAAAGAACAATTTGACCATCAGAAAACGGTTATACTCCCTAAAGCTTGTTATGATTGGATGCATTTACGGTTGCAAGATTTTAAGACTGTAAGTGAATACAATTTAGAACTTTTCAAAATTAGTTCTCAACTAAAATTATATGGAGAAAACATAATTGATGAGGACTTGTTAGAGAAAACATTTTCAACCTTTCATGATACTAATGTGCTCCTATAGCAGCAATACCGTGAAAAAGGTTTTAAAAGGTATTCTAAATTGATTTCATGTCTTTTGGTGCCTCAATAAAATAATAAGTTGTTAATAAAAAATCATGAAATTCGTCCTATTGGTTCTGCACCATTCCCTAAAATAAATGTAGCAGTACACAATAATTATGAAAATGGAAAATATAGAGGTCGCGGTCGTGGATGTAGTGGGGGATGTGGTCGAGGACATACTAGTAATAGTTATCATGGTGGTCATAACAGTGATACTTCTCTAACCACCAGAAAAAGAACAACAATGAAGGACAAGAAAGAGGTGGTCAAAATAATCCTTCAAAGATTATTAAGAATTTATGCTACCGATGTGGTATGAAGGGCCATTGGTCATGTACCTGTCGTACGTTTGAGTATTTAGAGAAACTTTATCAAGCATCCATTATAAAGAAGGGAAAGAATATGAAGACAAATTTTATATCCCAAAATGATGAAATGGAGGCAAAAAATGAACATATTCACTATGATACTAAAACTGACCATGCCTATGACGGTGATAAATTTCATGACCTTAATAATATAACTCACCTAGATGTGGTAGATTTCTTTGAGAATCATTAGAAAAGTTGATGTTATTTTGACATTTTTATTTTGTTTTAAGTATGCTTTAATTTCTTCCATAAAGAATAATTTATATATTTAATAAATATTTGCAACATTTCTCATATTATATTTTGTTTATTTTTATGAAGAATATGAATATTCAATAGAATTTCGTTGGACCCAAAATCAATGGAGACATGTGTCTTGCTGGTAGTGCTACAACACATACGATACTCAAAGATAAAAAATAATTTTCTCATTTGACAATAAGTGATGGCCATGTTAATACAATATCGGGTAGTTCAAAACTTATTGAAGGCTTTGGGAGAGCTATTATATTATTACCTAAAGGTACAAAATTTGTCATTAATGATGCTATACATTTCATTAAGTCTCAAAGAAATTTATTGAGTTTTAAAGATATTCATCTTAATGGATATCATATTGATACTATGAATGAGAAAAATATTGAATATCTATATATTACAAATGTTGAATATGGAAAGAAATATGTTTTGGAAAGACTACCTGCTTTTTCATCAGGTTTATATTATACACATATTAATGCAATTGAGACACATGTTACTACAAACTAGAAGTTTGTAGAACCACATACTTTTAGTATTTACCATGACCGATTAGGCCATCCCAGATCTATTATGATGCAAAGAATAATCGAGAATTCAATTGGACACCCATTAAAAAACTAGAAGATTCTTGAATTCAAGGATTTATCTTATGTTGCTTAATCTCAAGGAAAATTGATTATTAAACCATCACCAGCTAAAGTTGGGATTGAATCTCTCGCATTTCTAGAACGTATTTAACGTGATATATATGGGCCCATTCATCTATCATGTGGACTATTCAGATATTTTATGGTATTGATAAATGCATCTAGTAGGTGCTGTGACAGCCCAAACCTGATCAAGACGGACCAACCCAAATTCGAAGCATTACATTACCCACCTAAGTGACTCTCCGACTAACGACCACCCAGGACACACCCCGACCTTATAACACCTCAATATTATCTAATTATTAGTTATTTATTAATACAGAAGCAAATTATGAGCCAATTTTAAACTTTTCCTCGGTAATTTAACCTAAGGGCATTTTCGTCATTTTACCACTTATGGTAAAACTAACCTGATTTTAGATGTAAGTGCTTACCGCCCTTCTTTTAGTCAAGTTATGCAAGCCTAAAAATTTTAGCTTAATTTGAGTTCATTTACTATGTCTAATTTAAGTTTTATTACTAAGGACTAAATTGTAACAATTACAAACTACTAGGACCTATTCTGAATTATAAATTAACTATGTTTCTATCGAATTTTACCCATTATGATACTAAACCTAAAATTTTACCAAGTTTCCTTATCATCTAAGGCTCTAATTAGACTAATCAATTTTCAATACTAAACTGCAACTTAAACAAGTTAGAATAAAAATTTAAAAAGAAAAAAGTTCAAACCCCCCAAAACCCAAATGGCCGTGTCCCCAGACGGTGTGTCATTAAACGACCGTATTCACATTGTGAAAAACTTTTAGACCGATTGCACACATCCGTGTGGAAATCCTACATGCCCATGTGTGATAGCTCTAGTCTCCACATGCCCGTGTGCAGCCCCTCACACGCCCGTGTGGAAACCACTACACCTATTTTTGTGAAAAAATCATTTTAAAACCTGATTTTGTATATTTTAATGGCCAATTAAACCCAATTTAACTACGAATAATTAACATACATATACATACACCTTCAATTGAATTTATTGATATCAATTAAGCCTCACTTATATAGAATTAGGCAATCAATTTCATGCATAACAAACATTGGATAAAACAAACAAGTGGCGTACCTTAGTCGCTAGTAAACCACTCCATGGAAGCTTCATTTAAACAATCGTTAGTATAAATTTCATGTCTCACACATCGTATTATCAATCATCGTGTTATCAAGCAACAATACACCATAAATCATTCAATAATTAAACTCAAGCATGCCTCAAAATTATTATAAAACTATCCAAAATAAAATGTCCAATGTCCAATTACAACCAAAATTAAACTAACTCAGGGGAGTTCCACAATGCCCGATTACAAAATCTAAAACTTGTAATAAAGTCTCTACCAAGCCTTAATCTCTTGGAACTCTCATGCTCGGCTCCTCAGCTCCTCAAGTCCGATGATTATCTGCACAAATTGTGAGGGTGTGAGTTTTAAAAAGCTCAGTGAATGTTAATAAAAACCTAGTAAATCATCATCCAAACCATGCTTAAATCACATTCAATCAATCACCAATTATTACCCATAATAATAAAACATGTCAATTTACTTTCCATATGCTTTATCAATATCAAGAATCAATTATTCATGGCTTACAAACATCGAATGATATAACAATAATCACAAATAAATATATTGGCATACACTTCTCATGGCTTAATTGGGTGATCATACATTGGATAAATGGATCTTTGAACTCTCACAAATATTAAATACAGTTCACCGAGTTGAACGGGTTGAAGCAGACGCTCCCTTATAGTGCCTCAAATAACCCAATAAGTGGAAACTCATGCTCAACACTCCCTTATCTACTCCAAAAAAATCAGTCCACCTAGAGCCATATGCTCACAATGTCACAAATAAAGGTGAGTACTCACAAATCCTATGGCATGCCAACTATATCCAATGGATCCACCATGCATGTTGCCAATATATTCAGTCAAACATAGCATATAAATCAATCATTATTGTGTTTAATTTAATGTGATAAAATGTTTATGTGTAACATGTAACATAGCCATTTAACATCCAATTAAACCAAGCATTTCATTTGTCATTTTCCAATGTTCAATTACCAATTGTAACACCAATATATCATAATAAAAAAACTTCAGTAACCATGCTCTAATCATCAATATAATTAGCCTAATTAAATTGCACAAAACCACCTAAATGCTTACTTACCATTATTCAATAAAAATTCAACTCTTGCACATACAATATCAATCTTGAAAAAACAAGCCATTCGAACATAATTAATCAATTGAAATCATCAATTAAGCTAGTAATTAAACATAAATGAGGGTGAATTTACCAAATTGCCCTTAGAAACACTCACCACACAATTTATTCTACCACAAACAAGTGATCAACCTAGCAAATCCAAGCTTCAATTCCAGTTAGCTCAGTCCTCTTCAAGATTCGGAGCTTCAACAAAGATAAAGTAGACATTACCACGTTTCCAATGCTATAATAAACACAAATTTTAATTAACTATACTAATCGAAATCCTCTCATAAAGATACCTTATCAGATTTATAACATCAAGTCGAAAACTCGATTCCTTACAAAACCAATCTCTCCAACCCTCCTAAACACTTTCAGTAATCAATACTATACCAAATACACTTATACTAAGTATTAATTTCATCTTTAAATCAATTTTACAAAATTCTGAAAAATTGGTTCATGAAGTTGATGAAATTCAAATTTCTTTAAATTACCTGACAAATCATGTTTAATCTTGATAAATAAGATAAAAAAACCTTTTAATAGGTCCATTTTGAGTTAGAACATCCATTGATTTGTGGATTTCCTCTCAAAATTCAAGATCCACCTTTAAAGAACCATGTGTTCTTAGAAGAAGATGACATCGATAAAAATCATTTAATTAACTCTCAAATCATGTAAAAATATTTCTAATCTTCATAAAAATAAGTTTAGGATTGAAGATTACCTTTCATTCGCTCTAAATTCGTTGATTGAAAATCTTGATTCAAGAAACTTGAGAACTTTCAGAATATTTTTTGCTACTTTTGAGCATAATTTAAGGTGAATTGAGAGAGTATTTTGAGAAGGAAATTGGTTGGATCTATTCTCTAATGATAAATCTTTAAAATCATGCAAAGAAAATGAATTTTAAAGCTCTCTAATCTTATGTAAAATGTGTGAAAAGTGGGCTAGATACATTAGTTTTAAAATTGAAACCACCCACTAGAAATTTAAAAATTGGGAAATTTGCTTAATGACTACTCCCACATTTCTCTTACTTTACTATTTAATCCTTTCCCTCCAAAATTCCGAATTTTAAGTCCTCTTCCTCCAAAATTCTGAATTTTAAGGTTTACTTCCCATATAAATACTCTAAATTTGCCATTGTTCTACAATTAAATCCTATTTAATTATTATTTAAATTTTACTCAAATTACACCCAATAAAAATTATTTTAAAATTCTTTTTCAACCCAAATTGATTATTTTTACTAATAATTATTTAAAATCTTTAAAATTAATTTTTTGAAAATATTTTTTATATTTTTTGGATTATTTTTTAATCGATTTTAGATAAAATTAAACTCCTAAATTAAATTAAATTAAATTAAAAATTACTAGAAACCCTATAAATTCTTAGTTTCACACTCAGAACCCAAAAAATATACCCGAAACTACTAGACTCGATTTAGGGATATTACAGGTGGTCACATGTGTGTTTATTATTGACTCGCAACCTTGCGTTTATGAGACAACTTGCTCAAATAATTCTATTAAGAGCACAATTACCAGATTATGCATTCAAAACTTTTCATCTTGATAATGCTGGTGAGTTTACATCCCAAGCTTTTAATGGTTATTGTATGTCAATTAGGATAAAAATTGAACATCCTGTAGCTCATGTTCACACATAAAGTGGTTTAGCTAAATCATTTATCAAACACCTCCAACTAATAGCTAGGCCATTGCTTATGAGAACAAAACTCTCTGCTATAGCTTGGGAATATGCTATTTTGAATGCAGCAGCACTTAGCACTTGTGCGCTTCAAGGCAACAAGTCATAATAAATACTCCCCATTACAATTTGATTTTGGTCAGGAACCAAACATTTACCATCTTAGAATTTTTGGGTGTGCAGTATATGTTCCAATTACTCCACCACAACGAACAAAGATAGGTCCTCAAAGGAGGTTGAGAATATATGTTGGTTATGAATCTCCTTCTATAATTAAGTATGTTAAACCATTAACTGAAGATTTATTTACTGCACGATTTATTGATTATCATTTTGATGAAACAACATTCCCAACATTAAGGGGGAGAGAAAATACAACTGATAAAAGAAATTACATGGAATGGATCATCATTATCTCAATTAGGTCATCGTACAAGTCAATGTGAACAAGAAGTTCAAAGGATCATACATTTGCAAAACATTGCCAATCAACTGCCAGATTCATTTACTGACCTAAAGACAATTACAAAATCTCACATACCAGCTGAAAATGCTCTAATACGAATTGTTGTCCCAATAGGGAAAACTATTAGTGTAAAAGAAAGTAATCCACGCCTAAAGCGTGGAAGACCAGTCGGTTCCAAATATAAAAATCCTCGTAAAAGGAAATGAGCAAATATTTAAGATGGTTGTATTCTGGAGGTAAGTGCCCAAGAAGTGACCAAAGATATAACTAATCAAAAAACCCCCATAAGAGGTTCAGGTACCTAAAAATGGTGATAACGAAGAGATCTTAATAAGTTATGTTACTTTAGGAAAAAGATGGAACTAGAAAAATATAGTTGTCAACAAAATTTTTTCTTATAATGTTGCTATTGAAATATCAAAAGAAAATGAGGATCCTGAGCCTAAATCTATTGAGAAATATAGAAATAGAAAAGATTGACCAAAATGGAAAGGCACAATTCAAGCAGACTTAAATTCACTTTCTAAACGTGAGGTTTTTTGACCTATAGTCCAAACACCTAAATATGTAAAGCTGGTAAGATATAAATGGATATTTATGCAAAAACGAAATGAGAAAAATGAAGTCGTAACATATAAAGCACAACTTGTAGCATAAGAATTTTCACAAAAGTCTAACATTGATTACGAAGAGACATATTCTCCTATGGTGGATGCAATCACGTTTAGATACCTTATTAGTCTGACAGTACGTGAAATACTTGACATGCATCTAATGGATGTTGTTATGGCCTATTTGTATGATACACTTGATAGTATAATTTATATGAAAATCCCTGAAGGATATAGAGTTTTTCAGGAAAATTGCTCAATCAGATTAAAGAAAAGTTTATATGGACTAAAACAATTTGGACGTATGTGGTACAATCGTCTTAGTGAATATTTGTTAAAAAAATGTTATAGAAACGATCCAATCTATCCATGTGTTTTTATAAAAAGCTCTGGTTCAAACTTTATGATAATTGCTATTTATATTGATGATCTAAATATTATTGGAACTCTTGAAGAGCTTCAAAATGCAATAAATTATTTAAAGAAAGAATTTGAGATGAAAGATCTTGGAAAAACAAAGTTTTATCTTGGCCTACAGATTGAAAAAATGGAAATGTAGATGCAGAGCACAATTACCCGTATCATGTATTCAGTCATTCTAGTTTATTTCACAAATAGATAAGACAGTTAAATTCCAGAATAAGTATCTTAATATTTATACAACTATGTTATTTCCACTTCAATCTCAAAATATCAGACAGTTCCCATATAATCAAATTCATACAACGAGAATACTAGTATCAGTGTTAAATAACATTCACGGCCTCAAAAACAAGTTTCGGGCCCCAATAACATGCCACACGGCCTGGTCACACGCCTATGTGCCTTGCCTGTGTGGTTCTGAAACATAAACAGTGAGTTATACGGCCTGGACACACGTCCGTGTTCCTGCTCTTGTGACTCACATGACCTGGGTACACGCTCGTTTCCCTTGTCGTGTAGTTTTATTCCATAAACAGTGAGTTACACGGCCAAGATACACGCCCGTGTGCTTTGCCCGTATGGTCTTATACCATAAACAGTGAGTTACACGGCCCCGACACACGCCCGTGTCCGTTACCCATGTGAACCTTACACTAATATGGCCACACACGGCCTAGACACACGCCCGTGTCCTACTCGTGTGGCCTCAAATTGATAAACAGTAAGTTTCACGGCCAGCCACACGAATGTATGGCTCACACAGCGTAAACACACGCTCGTGTGCCTGGCCATGTGGCATTGATAGCCACCATTTTCGGTGACCGAAACTTGCAAAAATTAAGGTTTCTAATACACACCTAGTTTTTTTGACGAAAAAAACAATGCGAAGACTACCTCAAACCTAATTAACCATTCAATAATCAATTACACCCTCATTTTCAATATTTTACTAAAATCACCTACTGTCAAGATCATGTCAAACATTTTGACGCAACTCCAACTCAAATCACAAACTTATATTGTGCGAAACAGAAGGAATCAGACTAACATGGTGAAGTCACATCTCTTGTAATATCCTTGCCTAAAAAATAACCAATCGAGTGTTTAACAGAACGTCAAGCAAACGAGCAAAATCTTGTTTTGACAGAATAGTGTTAACATAACAGAATTCGCAAAACGAAAAGGAATAACAACGAAACTTACACAATATCAACCTCGCAGGCAATGAAGAATTCCCCATTCATGCAAAATCAATTGGAGTAAGAAGAAAAAGAAAAGAAAAGTAGAACAAGAAAATAAGGAACTAAAATTTAGAAAAAGAAAAAAAAGAGTAGGAAAACAAGGAACTCTTCAGAATGTTTTAAATTAACCTATCCCACCTTTCGGCATTTGCACGCATGATGGGACTTGAACTCAGAACTAGACAGAATATAGATAGATGCTTAACCAGTGAACCAGCAGGCTCATTCTAGACACCGATTTACCCAGAATTGCACTAAACTACATAACACATGGATAAAGGTTGTTTTAAAAAATAACAAAACTTTTAACAATGCAACTCGAACTCCCGACCTTAAACACAAAAGCAGAGCACAAAACCACAGATACAGAATTTTAATTAATGCAGATTCTCACAATTAAACTCTTAAATTTTTGGGGCGTTACAACTCTCTCCCACTAAAAGAAGTTTCGGCCTCAAAATTTTACCTGACTCAAACAGATACGGATACAACCGTCAGATCGCTTCTTTAAGTTCCCACATGGCTTCCTCAATACCGTGGTTCCGTCATAAAACTTTTACTAGAGGAACATTTTTCTTCCTCAGTACCTTAACATCACGTTCCAAAATCTGGATAGGTTCCTCCTCGAACGTTAAATCTGATCGCAACTCGATCTAGTCGATAGGAACAATATGCGACGAATCTGAATGATACCGTCTCAACATTGAGACATGAAACATGTCATGCATCCGATCCAGCTCCGATGGTAATTCTAATTGGTAAGCAACAGGTCCAACACGCTTCAAGATTTGGTAAGGCCCAATGAACCTTAGGCTTATCTTGCCCTTGCGTCCAAATCGGAGTACCTTTTTCCACGGTGATACTCTCAGGAAAACTTAATCACCAATAGAAAATTCGATGTCTTTCTTTTTTAAATCAACATAAGACTTCTGTTGATCAGATGCGACTTTTAGACGGTCCCAAATTACTTTCATAGTGTTTTCAGTTTTAGAAACTAACTCAAGACCCAGAAGTCGACGTTCGCTTATTTTTGTCCCATATAACGGAGTACGGCACCTATGACCATACAAAGCTTCGTATGGTGCCATTTGAATACTAGACTGGCAGCTGTTATTATATGCGAACTCTGCCAATGCTAGTTACTCCAACGCTAGGATCTGAATGACTCGCACCGACTGTCCGTCAGTCTGAGGGTGGTACGCAGTCCTGAAATTAAGTTAAGTGCCTAAAGCCTCATGGAGTTTCTTCTAGAACCGAGACATAAATCGTAAATCTCTTTCAGATATGATTGAGATCGGAATTCCGTGTAGCCTCACAATTTTGGCGATGTACAGTTTAGTCAACTTCTATAAGGAATAATCTGTCTGGATGGGTATGAAGTAGGCTGATTTTGTCAATCGATCAACGATGACCCAAATCGAATCTTTCTTAGTAGGGGTTAAAGGCAACCCACTAACAAAATTCATCATTATTTTCTCCCATTTCCACTAAGGAATTTTAACTAGTTCAAGCAACCTGGATGGCAGCTAATGTTCCGCCTTAACCTTTTGGTACATCAAACAGTGGAACACAAAAGCGACTATCTCCTATTTCAGTTCGGGCCACCAGTGGAGTTCTTAGAGATCCCGATACATTTTGTTCGCACCAAGATGCAAAGCATAGGGACTGCTATGCGCCTCCTAAAGGATTGAATGCCTCAAGTCTCTGTCATTAGGTACACAGATATGACCTTTAAAGCACAACACGTTATTGTTGTTCAAGCTAAAATTAGAAGTCTCGTTCGAATCAACATGTTATAGATGCCGAACTAAAGACTCATCGCTCAATTGTTTAGCTCTAATCTACTCCACCCAAATCGGTTTTACCTATAATTCAGTCAATAGCCTTCCATCCTTGACCAAACTCAAACAAGCTAACATTACTCTCAGATCAGTCATGGCTCTATGGCTAAGGGCGTCAGCTACTACATTAGCCTTACCCGGATGGTACTCTATTGTGCAATCATAATCTTTAAGTAATTCAACCCATCGATGCTACCGAAGATTTAATTCTTTTTGGGTTAGCAAATATTTGAGACTTTTGTGATCGGTATATATAATACACATTTCACCATACATATAGTATCTCCAGATTTTTAAAGCAAACACAACTGCAGCTAACTGAAGATCGTGTGTAGGGTAGTTACCCTTATTTATTTTAAGCTATCGTGACGCATAAGCGACCATCTTACCGTATTGCATAAGCACACATCCTAACCCAACATGTGAAGCATCACTGTATACTACAAACTCCCGACCCGATTTCGGTTGAACTAAGACAGGAGCCTGTGCCAGAACAGACTTGAGCTTATCGAAACTAGACTATTGTGCCCCAGACCACACGAATAGAGCATTCTTACGCAATAGTTTCGTCAGAGGAGACGTAATCAGAGAAAATCTTTTGATGAACCTTCGATAGTAACCGACTAAACCTAAGAAGCTATGAAGCTCAGATATATTTTTCAGTTGTTTCCACTCAACAATAGCTTCTATCTTCTTGTATCAACTCGGATCCCCTCCACCGCCACTACATGACCTAGAAAAGTAACTTCCTGTAACCAAAACTTGCACTTACTGAACTTGGCATACAACTATTTTTCTTAGAGTATCTAAAGCACAATATGAAGATGATCATCATGCTCAGTTTTAGTTTTAGTGTAGATCAGGATATCATCAATAAAAACCACTACAAATTGATCCAAGTACGATTGAAACACTCGATTCATTAAATCCATAAACGCTGTCGGGGCATTCGTTAAACCAAAAGGCATTACCAGGAACTCGTAATGTCTGTAACGAGTCCTGAAGGTAGTTTTGTACACATCAGTCTCTTTGACCTTGAGCTGATGGTAACCAGAGCGTAGATCAATTTTAGAAAAGACAAATGCTTTTTGAAACTAGTCGAAAAAGTTATCGATCCTCAGTAACTAGTACTTATTCTTGATTGTCAACTTGTTCAACTATCTATAATCTATGCACATTCTCATCGACCCGTCTTTCTTCTTAACAAACAATACTGGTGCCCCCATGGAGACACACATGGTCGAATAAATCCTCTATCAAGGAGTTCTTGAAGCTACGCTTTTAACTCGGTCAGCTCTTTCGGTGCCATGCAGTAATGCGCAATGGATACTGGAGCAGTACCTGGTAATAGAACAATTCCAAACTCGATCTCTCTATCAGGAGGTACTCTTGGCAATTCCTCTAGAAATACATCTGGAAACTCCTTCACAGTACGGATATCCCCCACCGAATGTTTTGTAAAAATATAATCGAAGACGTAAGCAAGGTATGCCTCACACACTTTTGGAGCTAACTTTTCTGCTACAACAGTGGAGATTAAATTAGAGAGGTAATCCCGTCGCTCACCAACCATGACCACCTTGTCATTCTCATTCGATTTCAGAGTAACTCTCTTAGTTGTATAGTCTAGATTGACTAGATACTCAATGAGACAATCTATTCCCAAAATTAAATCAAACTCATTAAAAGGAAATTCCATTAAATCAACTGGAAATACCATACCCTGGAACTCAAGGGGTACTCGCTTGTATACCCTATCAACTCAAATTAACTGACCCAAAGGACTGATCACAGAAAACTCTCTAGCAGTATTCTGAGCGGTTAAACCCAGATTTACAAAAATAACACTAGCTATGTACGAATGAGTAGAGCCAATATCAATGAGAGCATAATATGGAACAGAATGAATAAAGAAGGTACCTGCAATGACATTAGCATCATTACTCTCCTCAAGGAATCTTGCTGCATAAACTAGTGCCGGCTGACAAGCCTCAGCTTGACCTGCACCTCTACCCGGTGCTCTTTGTCCTCTCCCAAATCTATTACCATCCCTATCAGTACCACAACCTCTAAATGGTTGCTGAACCTCTTTTGGAGGCCGAACATAATTTGGAGCCAAAGCCCGTGCCGTAACTAACACTAGATCTGGTCAACGGCGGCAATCCCTAACTCGATGCTCCATTGAACCGCAATGGATGCATACTCCTAACTTCCTCTAGCACTCGCTCGGATGGCAGTTCCCACAATCATTACACAGCTGAATCTCAGTCACTACAACTGGTGCATCGGCCCTCAGGGGCCTATCAAATCTCATCCGCTTTTTAAGACGCTGACTAGAACCAGAGGGACTTGAATCCCTCTTAATCTTATTCTGATCCTTCTCACGATCACGCCACTTACGCTTAGTGCACTTCACTTCTTCCACTATTTTTGCTTTGTTAACTAGAACAGCAAAAATTCGCTCCCTCTGAGGAGTTATTAAAACTTGCAGATCATATCTCAATCCCTCAAACCTCACACACTTATCGTAATCAGACGCTACTAGAGTCCATGCATACCTATTTAGTCGCAAAAACTTGGCTTCATATTTGGCCACCGATCGGTCGCCCTGAACTAGGCTCATGAACTCGTATCGGTGAGCTTCAACATAATTTGCCCTCACATACTAACCTTGGAATATGTTCTTGAAATAGTCCCAGTTCACCTGTTCAGGCTGAACACTTTGCTCAACTGTCAACCACCATTGATAAGCTTCGTCCCGAAATAAGAAAACAACACCCCTCAAACTTTACACACTTTTCATAATTAGACGCTACTAGAGTCCATACATACCTACTCAGTCGTAAAAACTCGACTTCATATTTGGCCACCGATCGATCGCCCTAAACTAGGCTCATGAACTCGTATCGGTGAGCCTCAACATAATTTGCCCTCACATACTTACCTTGGAAGGTGTTCTTGAAATAGTCTCAGTTCACCTGTTCAAGTTGAACACCTTGCTCAACTGTCAACCACCACTGATAAGCTTCGTCCCGGAATAGGGACACAACATCCCTCAATTTTTGAGTAGAAGTACAGTCAAGATCTGTCATAATATGCTCAGTGGCCTCGAGCCAATATTCAGCAATAGTGGAAGCAACTCCTATGACGCCCCTAAATAATTAGCCCAATTTGATCGGAGTTATCCAGTAACTGACCCTAGCCATCTCGATCTCGAATGGGTCCCTACGACCCTCTTCAGTGCTCGAATCATGGCTTGGGGTAGTGCGTCGTCCCCAACCGTCAAAGTTTGGGACTCCGCCTTACCAGTGGGAGTACCAATAGTCTCACTGGTCTCCAGGTTGGGCATACTACCCATAAAGGATGACTCAGCTTGAGCTCCTCCTCTATATGCTCAACGCCCTAGCATACCACGTTCATGACTACCGTGCGAACTTATTATGGCAATCTAGCTACAATATTAGAGTACACAAATCAGTTTAGACATTCAAGAGGATGATTTTACTAGTTCACATCAAAACATTTTACCCACAACAGTTTAAGTATTATAATCTTTATAATAGAACCGAAATACTTACAAGGTCAACGTCGGAGGCTTGGTCGTTCACTAAAGTTTCAGTGTTTCTATATTAATTTAGATACTAAATTATCACTAAGCTACTTTTCTCACATATTATGAGCCCAAACATAGTCCGAGTGTTGACAAGCTTGGCTCTGATACCACTAAATGTAACACCCTAGATCTAGCCTAGCCGTCCAGTCCAAGTTTAGAGAGTTACATTATGAATACTTAAATACTATGCAAAACACAATAATACCAAACCATGATTCACATAAAATTCAACACAAAGATTAGTTAAGTATATAATCTTCCAAAGTCATACTATTCTAGTTTATCGAAACTCTTACCGAAATATTTTATAGAAAGCTAATGGCTCGACCGAGCTCCCGCAACACTGACCCGTTCAAGTATGCGAACTACTTGAAATCCAAGCAATGACAGAATGAGTTATGAACTCAGTGCGTAAAAGAAGTTTTTTCAATAAATGCTCACTTATAAGATAGTTCTGAATTCAGAGATTCGGTTCAACACAAAAGTAATTTCAGTTCAGATTCAAAGTAGGTTAGTTACACATATATATACGCAATTCTGGTTTCATATATCATACATATCAGATTTAGATGCAATATTTCTACCCCCATCCGCTACGCACCGTCTTCGGCCATCCCAACACATTGTTAAGGACATTCAATGCCAAACTAACCCTGCACACCTTAGAGTGTCCATTTGACACTTTATAGATACGCAGCATAGTTGCTAGACCAGATTACGACAAATCGCTAGAATCAGATTTATACGTATAGTGACATAACCACTGATTCAGAACAGACTAATTCCTTCTTCACAATATCCCTATCCATGCAAATGCAGAGCACAATTACCCGTATAATGTATTTAATCATTCTAGTTTATTTCACAAATAGATAAGACATGGCCTGGACATGCGCCCGTGTGCCTGGCCGTGTGGCGTCGACATCCACCATTTTCGATGATCGAAAGTTACAAAAATTAAGGTTTTTGATACGCACCTAGTTTCGTTTGACCAAAAAAAATAATGTGAAGACTACCCAAAACCTAATTAACCATTCAATAATAAATTACACCCTCATTTTCAAGATTTCACTAAAATCACCTTCTGACAAGATCATGTCGAAAATTTCGACACAACCCCAATTCAAGGCGCATACTTACCTTCTACGAAACAGAAGGAATCAGACTAACACGACGAAGTCACGTCTCTTGTAATATCCTCGCCTAAAAAGTAACCAATCGAGTGTTTAACAGAATGTCAAGCAAACGAGCAAAATCTCGTTTCGACAGAATAGTGTTAACACAACAGAATTCGCAAAACGAAATGGAATAACAATGGAACTTACATAATATTAACCTCACAGGAAACAAAGAATTCCCAATTCACGTAAAATCAATTGCAGTAAGAACAAAAATAAAAGAAAAGAAGAAAAAGAAAGCAATGAACTAAAATTTAAAAAAAGAAAAAAGAAAAGGACGATAGAACTCTTTAGAATGTTTTAAATTAACCACCATCCCACTTTTTGGCATTTGCAAAAATATATTTCCTAACGCACACAATGGGACTTGAACTATGAACTAGACAGAATACAGATAGATGCTTAACCAGTGAACCAACAAGCTCATTCTTGACACCGATTTACCTAGAATTGCACTTAACTACATAACACATGGATAAATGTTATTTTAAAAAAATAACAAAACTTTTAACAATGCAACTCGAACTACCGACCTTAAACGCAAAAGTAGAGCACAGAACCACATATACCAAATTTTAATTATTGTAGATTCTCCCAATTAAACTCTTAAATTCTTGGGGCGTTACAATTAGTCAGCTATGCTAATGCTGGATATTTATCGAATCCACATAAAGGTCGATCTCAAACGGGATATTTATTTACATGTGGAGGTACTGTCATATCATGACGTTCAACAAAGCAGACATTAGCTACTGCCTCTTCAAATCATGCTGAAATAATTGCAATGCATGAGACAAACCGAGAGTGTGTTTGACTAAGGCTATTAACCCAACATATCCAAAAGATATGTAATTTGCCTTTATAGGAAAATATGCTAACTATCTTATACGAAGATAATGCAGCATGTATAGCCCAATTGAAGGGTGGTTACATCAAAGGTGACAGAGCGAAACATATTTCACCAAAATTATTCTTCACTCATGATCTTGAGAAGAAATGTGACATAGAAGTTCAACGAATTCACTCTAGTGATGATTTATCAGATCTTTTTACCAATACATTGTCAACTTCAACATTTGAAAGACTACGAGACAAGATTGGAATGCGTCGACTCAAATATATAATGTGATGTTGCCATTAGGGAGAGTTTAAAACACGTTGTACTCTTTTCTTTTAACCAAGGTTTTGTTCCACTGGATTTTCCTAGTAAAGGTTTTTAATAAGACAAATTGTAATAGGAGATTGTGCACTCTTTTTCCTTAATTAGGTTTTTTATCCCGCAAGGTTTTTTCTAGTAAAGGTTTTAATGAGGCACATTTTTATTTAAAAGACATTCAAGGAGAAGTGTTGTAAATACATTAAATGGATGTCTATAATCCCTTTATACATTTATTAAAGTAATGAGATAAAACTCTTTACTTCATTTATAACCATGAGATGATTAAATAGAGTAATTAAGAAAACTTAATTCACATTTATTGATTGAATGTAATACATTTATTAATTGAATGTAAAGAAGCTTATAAATAGCACATTGTAAGTGAAAATTAAATAATAAAAATTCTCCCCTATTTTATTTATTATTATTGTTTTATTAATTTTTTCTATAATAACTTAGTGTTTAAATTAAAGCTATTTTCATTTGACATTGCAAGGTATACATGCGGGATTACCAAAATACATAGCGGTTAACTTAAAAGACATCGAAACAGCTGGATTTCAAGACGGAGATGAGGTGTCGTTGGAGACTTTAAAGGAGAAGGGTTTGATCAACCCTTAAGGAAGAGAGAGGAAACTCCCTTTGAAGGTGAATATGCTCTTGGATTTATATTATAACAGAGCCCCTTCCAGACTTTGTTTAAGTATAATGACCCCAATGCTACTTGTTCTGGAGATCAACTTGAGTAGGAAATTGTGTTTCTCTCATGCATGAAGCATTAATCCCGACCTGCTTAATTATTAATGGAAATAACAATGGAATTGTATTTGTAATAACAATGGAATTCTACCTTCTTAATCAGTTCTCTCATGCAAAGACTGAGAGAATTGTAATTGCAATAATCGTGTTGATTTAGATTCTCGGTGACGGGGAGCTGAAGGTAAAGCTGAACATGAATGCCCGTGCCCTTTAAGCATCTGCAAAGGAAAAGCTTGAGGCTGCCAGTTGCTCTCTCACCGTACTGCCTGGGCGCAAGAAGTGGGTTAAGCCTTCAGTTGCAAAGAACCTTGCTCGAGCTGAGGAATACTTCGCCAAGAAGAGGGCTGCATCATCATCCGACCCCACTTCTGCATGAATGGCATGTAATTGATCTGCTCTGTTTTGATAAAATGTTGAGAGCAGTGAAGAGAATTACTTTGTATTCATCTTTTTGGAGAACCCAGGGAGGGCCACTGGATCACTGGGATTCCTTTTAATGCTTTCAATCATTAAGGTTCATATTGATTTAAATGATTTTTAATTAATTTTATTTATATTCGTAAAAATCATTATTATAAATTTAAGTGAGAACATTTCTAACGCTTCAACTGATCTAAATTACGTTACACTCAGTCTATGTAAAGATAGATGCAAGTAATGATAATTTTTTGGCTTATAGTGACAAATGTCTATTTATGGTTGGCTTCTAAGTTTAGGGATCAGACTTCATCTAACTTAACCTTCTTTGCAATGCATCAGTTCAAAGAACATTTCTTTTTCTTATGTTGTAACAAGTGATATTTTATTGTTTAAAGTGGTAATTAAATTATATTTTTTTTATTGAACTAAAAAATTTATGTTATTTTCTTAAGTTGCTATTTAAATCTTTTTTGTCACAAGTGATACTTAAAATATGATTTATTATTCAAAGTTCCTAAATTATACTTTATTTCCTAAGTCTTATTTTATGACACGTGGTAATTTTTAACTTAAAAAATTCAAAAAAGGTTAAAGATTATTTTCTTAAGTATTTTTTTTTAAATATAAATATATTCTTTTGTTTTGTTCTTTACCCAAGAATTCCAGTGATAAAAAAATTCAAGAACTCATCTAAATCCTAATTCGATGACAAAACACACATTTCAACAAGCTTCTTTTCCTTTTTCTTAATCATCGACTTCAATTCCTTTCTCATCCCATTTCAAAACCTATGTATTATTTTTCTTATCAATAACTTCATTTTTTCTATATACTTTGTGTAAAATAGTTAATATTGGATGAACCTCTATAATAAAAAAAACTTAGATAAAGCATGAAATCCAAATATTGGAAAGAAGTTGAGTAGAAAGAGATGGTATAATTTGTTAACTGATTTCTTAACTGATGGCATAATTCAATAACACTGAGCTTTTCAAATTTTCTTTCGAAATACTGAGGAGAAAAATAGTTTGTGAGGGTATAGATAGGAATAGATGGAGAAGAATGGACCCAAGAATGATGGGGCCTGAAAAACAAAAGCATTTCTGCTGCACTGCTGATCTTTCAAATGGAATGTAGCATCCCATTCCTATGAATTGGTCCATCTATTATTGTTGGTATCCTAATGGAGAATGGAATTTCAAGAACCCAAAAGGGATCAGATTCCTCGTCATATCACCGCGCACTCCTTTCACTCTCTCTTTCACTTTCATCTAACTATTTCTTCCTAATTTCTCAATCCACATCTTTATGTATCATACTCACATATTTAAAATATTGAAATTTGATTGGTTAATTTGTGTTAACATAAATTTTGATATATAAACTTAGAGAAATAAGAAACAATAGAGAAAAGTAGCAGACCAAACCAGAGTGGCATGTCTCTTCAGGCTCCATGGTGCTCAGTTGGATAAGGAATCACCCATGTAGCCTAGGTGTTGCATTTAGCACCATGTGTGATCGATTCAAAGTACTAATGAATATTTTCCAAACTTGCATCATGATACATATGATTTTGTATACAGCATGGCATATATTTGAAATTTTATCCAATTTATTTTTATGATTTGGAAAGCATTTCGGTGTGTTAAATAATTACTTTTAGCCTTTTTTTTTTAAGTGTAAAAGTAATTTCACTAAATTACAAAGATCCTAGAAGATTTGAATTTTTTTACGTATTTAGGATTGACACTACGTAATTGGTTGAAATTGTAATTATTAGACGTATTCGACTAACAAACTATAATTACATCATAATTTTCTATGTCATGTTTGGTATTATAAATTGTAATTACACAATTATATAATTTATATTTTTCTAAACAATATTAATTACTGTTGAAATATTTAGAGTTGTTGATACGTGCTTGAGGAATTGCCCACTTCCGTCATTACTGCGACAATCAACAACTTGTCGTATTTAGGAGATTGACAATTTATTGAACCATATCTTTTGTGCTGAGCCAAGATCGTGGATTATATCTTGCCTAGGGGTGTATTCAGTTCAGTTTGATTTTTGAATCGAATTACTCTATTCGGTTTTTAACATTTGAAACCGAAATCATATGGAATAAAAATTGAAAAATCTGAAACTGAAAATTGTGGTTCGGTACAACAACTTTTAAAAAAATTGTGTTTTGTCAAAAAAATTGTCACCTTGTTTTGGGCCCAAAAAAAATCTAATATTGCAATTCTTGATTTTTTTTCACACCAATCATAATATATACTCTAGTTTCATTTATACATTTATAAAGTGGATAAAATAATTAAATTAATATCACAATCATCCATAAGATCTTTTAAAAAGCATTTTAAGTTAAAGTTTATAAATCGTTTAAAGTTATTAAAAGAAAAGCTAATACATAAATCATTTACATACATAGTGTTTCGTTGTGTCGTTTCTTTAATTAGATGCTAACTTTAATTAGTTATAATTGATTTATTACATTCCTTAAAAAACCGAGTCATTACAATATGCCAATATAAGTGATTAAATTCATAACTATCAAATATATATAATTGACAACTTGTTTATAATTGTTTCTTTTATAAATAAAATATTATAAAATTTAATAAACTATTTCCCTAAATTTAGAATTATGCTTATAATTATAATTATTATATTTAAGAAATGATCAACTTATTCTAATACAAAGCTACACTTTCATAACTTTTTTTATGAAATATTTCTATAACTTTAACTTTTTGTATGGTCATATCTAGTTTTTAATAATAATAATAATAATAATAATAATAATAATAACAATACAATTAAATGAATTAGTCCATGTAGACATTGAAATGATCAATTTATTATTCTATTAGGACTATTCCTTTAAATATAGATTTTTTTTCATTCAATTTGATTTGGATAAAACAAATCCCATGTGAAAAAATCGAACTCGAGCCGAATTGTGCGATTGGATGATAACTTCAATCCGAAATTAAACCAATAACTATGCCCATCAATGAAGATCATATCACTTGGAGAAACATTTGGAGAATCGGATCGAACAAAGTCTATCTAATCTCTTATATCAAGGAAGTTGGATCGAATCGAAAATTTAGTATCTTTTCTGCCAATTGTCCAAATTACCTTGATTGTTGTTATTATATTATATTAAGCTACTTTAGCTACCTTTTAGAAGGGATCATGAATGATTTTCATTATGTTAGCAACTCTTGAAAATTCTATATAATTGAGAGACTTGTATAAGATGATGTACTGATAATTGAGAGCACTTAATTTGCTCAAGTGAAGAACATTATTTGTGAGAATGAATTTGAGATTGTAAAACCTTTGTGTAGTGGTTTCATAGAATAAGTTCTTAGGTGGAGAATTTAGTGGTGGAGGTTTAGTCTTTGAAGGTACAATAGTGAGGAATCATCACTAGGGTGTGATAGATTTAGGTTCACTACTTGTAATTGTTGAAAGATAGTGGATTCTTCTCACTAAGCTAGGCTCTGTAGATGTAACACTCCCGTACCCGACCCAATCGTCGGGTCAGGATATCAAAATGCTACATTTGTTGCTGAAGCAACGTCAATTTAATTTTGATTTCATTTATCGTTTCATTTGAAATATTAAGATCATTAAATAATACAACATGTTTCGAATACATATTTGATCATATAGGAGCTTACGACAACTCTTTTAGTGGTCTAAGGTAGAACAAGGACTAAATTATAAGATTTCTATTTTTTCGGGCTAAATTCGTGACGTCAGGGGCCCCTCATCCCAACTTCACTCTCTGACTTAGTCTCGTTGTGACATGGTACATTTGACATTGCGACGTGCACCCTATTTCATCCATTTTCAATATTTCAATTTTTTACCACCTAAGTTGTATTCAATTTACATATTCCATCCAAATCAACCAATGTATTATTCATATAAGTTCAAATCTAAACTCAAGAATCATATAACTTACCACAACTCATTCATTTATGGCCAAGATTATAAGATTAGCAAAAGATTACAAATTCTACAATTAGGTCCATAAAAAGGGATTATAGTTCACAACTTGATTTTACCTATGTACTGTTAGAGTATGCCCAAAGATCAATCATGAGATGGTTGTAATAACATACTTGATTTATCATGTTTATTAATATAAGGCGTTACCATTATTATTTCAGTTTCTTTTCTGTGTGTATAAATAAATTGTTTTCTAATAATGTCCTAAGAATAATATGATTATTCTTAAAAGATTCTTAGTCAAGTATTATTGTTGGATAGGACAACAATAATGCATTAAGACTAACATTTAGTTGATTGATGATAAAGAGTTATCATTGATATGGAATATCAGAATCGATGCATGAATATGTGTGTTAGAGAACAACATATTGGACTGACCCATTATGAGTATGTTTCTTAGATTATTATGTAATTGTCACGACATTACTCATAGTGATTAATATGTATATGATCCTCAGACTTGAGATCATCATAATCTCAACATCGTGAGTAGTATATTTTGATACAGTCAAACGTATACCGTAATTGGTTGTTCTATAAAGGCTGGTGTTGGATATACCACAATCGATGTAGAGGGATATGGTTGGTCGATATAGAATAAGTCCCTCCTACATAATGGGAGTAATATCTTAGGCCACTTGATTAAGTGAGACTAGAAATGCATGGCCATGCTCAAATAAGTTGATATGAGATGTCATACTTATTTGTATATCGTAGTCTGCTTAAAATATCAAGGAAAATGGAATGGACTATACAAGTGTGACTATTCCATGACTTGTGTCCAATCCAGAGATAAAGTACTTAAGGATTATTGCATAAAAGGTTATGTCGAATCATGATCTCTCGTGACTTAGGTACCAATGATGCATTGCTAGATGCCACTCATTGTTTGTAACATTGGAATCGTTCTAGTATTACTGCTAACGTTACAAGAACCTACAGGGTCACACCCTATAGTTAAAATGAACGGAATAAACCATAGTTGGTATTGTTTTTAGGTGTCACTTGAATTAAATTAATTATAGAATTAATTTAATTCGATTTCCAACACATTATGTACAAGGTTGTTGTACACATAATGAGGTTAGCATATGAATTCAAATAAATATATGGTTTACCGAAACTATACTATAATTAATGTAATTATAATTTTCGGTTTAAAATATTATTATATTTATTTTAATTCATAAATAAAAACCCTAAAAAATAAATAATAAGGATATAAGTATCCCATTTTTCTTTGTTTTGGTCTAGCAGCCGTCAAAGAAAATTCACTCTCAAAACTGTTTTGGGGATTTCTTCCGTTCGTAGTCAACTGGATGGATCACGTAGAGGTCGGATTCTCGATAGATTGCGGCTTAGTTTGACTGTAGATCAGACTACACGTTGTTGAGAAGTTGCTGTCTACTCAGAACAGCATTAGGTAATTTCGTAACCCTTTTCACCCCGATTCGTTCCTCACACATGGATCCGTGGTTAGGGTCGCCGATTATTAAATTTTTTCGCTGCGCCGTAGGGGTGCCGGCGATCCAACATGTACATGTCATAACTAGAATCAAAATATTCAAACCATACTTTCTTTCAACCTTGGGACGTGATGAGATGAGCTAATGTTGACCTTCGATCTAGTACCTCAAACTACCTTTTACCACGCATTGAAAAGTAATGCATTAAGCTTATATAAGCTTCGTAAGTGCATCAGAAATTAAACCTACCATTATCGTAATTAAATCTAGCATATCAAAACTTTAAATATAACATAATAAATTTATTTAAATAATAATTAATTGTTCATCTTCATTTTCAATCTTATCATTTTTCATTTACTAAATCACTATCGTACCATAGTGCCACTGTCAGTTGCATCAAAGTGCCACTTTTCACTGTATTGCATTAAAGTTCCACTTTCCATTCATATCCAACATGTTCATATCTTGTCCCCTACGACATTTGTATTGTCAGTTTTCATCACTATCATTTATCAATTAATGGCATGCAAAACTTCACACTTATTACAATTTAGTCCTTATTTTTCAAGAAAATCATTGTTTATTAAATTAACGCTTTAATATTGCTTAAAATTAAATTCACTATCATAAACACTTCACTAAAATTATCTATAAATACTTATTTACACATATTTTTGGATACTTTGCTATCTAGTCTTCTTTGCATAAACATCACTTACTTTATAATCTTTTTGATTTAGTCCCTGGTAGCAAATATTTTCATTAATCGCCATATTCTTTCTTAGTATTCACTTCACTTCCATATACCTTTAAACTTGAATATGTTGTTTCAAAATCTTAATACCCTTAATAACTTTTGTATATTTTACAATATGGTCATTTTCAATATGAAATTTATTTATTTATTTTACTACATAATCATTTTAAATCAATTCTCTTCCATGTAGCACTTCATTTGAATAATTATTTCTAACGTTTTTAATATTTTTAATCCCTTCTAAATATCTTGCAATCTAGTTTTTAACATTATAAAAATTCAATAATTATTATAATTATCCTTCTAATGTCACTTTTCATTCAATTTCACTATCTCATAACACTTTAATCAAACAATTCATTATATTATCTTACTTCACATATCATATTTTTATGCACTTCACTTTACTTCTCTTATTTAAATTTAAATTTTTGCAAGTTTATGATTTAGTCCTTAGCATAATGAAAATTCATTATTTATTATCATTTCACCTTAACATCACTTTTAAGCTCTCTATGATAATATTTTAATTCATACATAAAATTTTGTACACTTTACAATTTAGTCATATTTACTATTATTTCAATATATCAAAACAATTCATCACATAATTAAAATTCAAACTATATTTTTCACAACTTATTAAAAATTTGTAAACATAATATTAACATATTTTAATTCAGATTAACTATTCTAACATAATTCATAGTTAGATTAAAATTAAACCAAAGTAAAATTCTTGAAGTACTTACCTCTCTTTTGTTAGAATTTCACTATTTTGCCTTTAATTCTCTTTTTTCCTTACTTTTGTCATCATCTCCACTTTGTTTCTAACACTTCCATAATTTCTTCTCTTTTTTTCTACTTCATGAACATATCAAATACATAATTAAAACTCATACTAAAATTACTTTCTTATGTCTCTACTTTAATTAAACATAAATTCTATAAGAAATGCTTCAATTTCTTACCTTGTCTCTTTAATATCCACACCTTTTCCTCAACTTCTCCACTTTCACTTCTAATTTCTTTCTTCCAAGATGATATTCTAACTCTCCAGTGTCTCTACTTCACTTTTTCTTTTTGATGGCTATGAAAATTTTTAACATTTTTGAGTGAAAAAGCTGAATTTTGATGACAAATAACTAAATTGTAAAGAAAGCAAAACTTTCTTTCTTTGTTTCTCTCTTTCATGGACGTTAGAAGCATGGTGAAAGTATGAAGAATTTTCTTTATCTTTCTTTCTTTTTATACTAATTTTAATTAAATAAAATATTAATAAATATCTTATAAAATATTCAATCAATCATATTTCAATACTTTTCTTCCTTAATTATTATACCATATAATTATCTAATCTAGGTAATGACCATTTTACCCTTTTTCTTCAAAATTCCATCCTTGAATCACTATTCACTTTTGGTAAAATTTTAATTTAGTCCATTTTATTTCTCCACTTATTCAATTTGATCCCTGCACACCAATCTCATGTTATAAGAAATTGGGCTATTTTCACTTTTGGTCGTTCAACTTTCTCATATTTATGCTCAACCCCTCAAATTTCAAATTATTGTGCTTGAACCTTAAAATTTTTTACATCTTTACGATTTAGTCCTTACTTTACTTTAGTATACCACAACATACTTTTCAACATTATCTTTTATCACTTTCATTTCCTTATTTTACTTTATCGAGAAATCAATTGTAAATCATCTCGATTTATTACTATTTTTATAGTATCACAATTTTAGGACTGTCCCCTATTTTGTTTTGTGTTATCAAAATGCTTGTAGAAGTGCCCCCTTCCACAATAACTTTTGCTCATACTTGTTATTTAGCAATTGTTTCAGGTCAACAATTTGTATCAAAGCCTCCTACTTCACATAATTAGTGGAGATTCCTAGTGTTGCTAATAACAAGCTATGGAAGGATCGTCAACTTCTCGACCCTCAATGTTGAAGACTGACCATTATCATTGCTGAAAGGCTCGCATGAAGGCTTACATCAAATTCATTGGTGCAAAAGCTTTAGATTCGATTCTCATAGGATCAGAGCCAACTACGATGGATGCTGAAGATGGAAGAGTGGTTAAGCTTGAGGTTCAATGGAGAACTAGAGAATAATGTCTTACCAATGCCAACTCTAAGGCATTGTATGCAATCTTTTATGGAATAGATTTGCAAGAGTCCATGAGAATAGCAAAGTGTACTATTGCCAAAATTGTATAGTTATTTTACAATATGCTCATAAAGGGAAAACCATTTTCAAGCAATAAAAAATGCAGATGCTAACCTTTAGATTTGAGAAATTAATGATGCAAGAAGCTGAAACCATAAATACATAACTCACCAAAATTTTTATTTTTGGAATTGTTAAATTATGTCAAGTAAATTAATCTATTCTGGTGGTTGAGAGTTCTGTTTATATGCCTAAGGTCCTTTGTTCAAATCTTTTCCCTTGAATTTTATTTATTTTTATTCCAACCCCTATATTTGAATTTCTAGCTTATACATTAATTTTGCTCAACTGTTAACAAGAATGAGTCTACTGGTTCAGTGGTAAGGCTTCAGCTTACCCAGAGGTCTCGTGTTCTAACCCTATGTATGCAAAAATGAGATTCTTCTTACTATTTCCTGTCTGTGCTACCCATGTGGTTAGTAATTGGGCCAAATTCAAACTCTACTTAAATTGTTAAGTTAGGAAAAAAATCTGGTAGTTTAGGATTTTATTTAATTTTTTGAGATAATTCCTCCCCGAAAATCTATCCTACTTTCCCTCTCTCTCCCAACTTACCTTCCCACTTTTCCATTCTTCCTCTTACGTTAATTTTTTCCTTTTCTCTTTTCTTCTTGTTCTTCTATTATTTTCCTTTCTACCATTGTTTTTTTTCCTTTTTGTATTGTCGTCTCTTTTTGTAATTGTTTGTGTGGTGTTTTGATAGAGTTGGTCATAATTAAATCTTAGTTTAAGTATTGTTATTTTTCCAATGATAAGGTTTTTAGTTTTTCTTGTGCACAATTGACATTTTTGTGTGCTATGAACTTTGCTTTTTAACTGTGTTTGGTTTTCTAGGTGAAGATCATGAGACGTCTGACCCTCTGGCGATCTAGATTCTATTGGAAGTTGTTGTTCTTTCAAGAGTAAGTAATAGAATGCCCAATTGGGGGATATTTTGGTTGTTAGATTCAAATGCCCTATTGTTTTGGCTAAAATATTAGGAAACAAAATTCATTTCCTCTTAATCGATTCTCGTTTTATTTGCTAATTCATTAAGCTGAATGTCATTTTTAGGTTCTGGAATTATGGTTGTTGTGTTGGCATAAAAAAATGACCAACTGTGTGACTTGAACTCGTAAAAACCAATGGACGTTGTGAAACTAAGAAACCCACTGTCGATGTTACACTCACACAACTATATGTCAGGCCGTGTGGGCCACACAGACTAGGTTAAGTAGGCCGTGTAAGCCACATGGGCATGTATTAGGCTGTGTGCCAGATCGTGTGGGCCACACGGGCTGGGCCAAGTAGGTCGTATAGGCCACAAGAGTGTGTGGGCCCATTTTTAGAAAACTCTAATTATGGTTGTAATTTGAAGTTGGTATTGAGGTTAGCTATTTCGTAGGGTTTGTTAGGCGATAAATACGATTTTGATACTTGAAATATGATATTCTACTTCTGAATGTATGACTTCTACAAGCATGTTAGCATGTATTGATGTGTAAAGCATGTATGATATATGTGTACCTGATTGTCTAGTTAGTGTTTACATGTACGTTGGGGTGGGATAATGATGTGATGGAGAAAGTGTTGACAGTTTAATGATCTTCCTTATGTGGTGGTTTTAACCACATATATATTCTTGTGACTTGACCACATTTATCTAATTATGGCAGATTACCACACTATTTTTGGTAACTTGATTACACTATTCTGAAAACTGACATACGTTCACTCATAGGTGTGTAAGGGTTGAATGAGTATTTATTACCCTAATTGGTGTGTAGGGATGGACAGAGATGGTGTGTAGTGGATAGGGGTAGAATTTATATTTGTTTTGTATTAAGTGTTGCATCGCATGATATGCCATGCCATCCATATCTGATCTAATAATTATGTTACATTGTATCATATGCCATGTTGTTTATTTTGTTCAGTATCTGACTTCTGTGTGAATTGTGCTATATGTTATGCTTTTATGGGCTAAGTTACACACTAAGCTTGTTAGCTCACCTTTTATTTTTGACTTCTCATGTAATCAGCAAATCTAGGATCGGGAGCGCATAGGAGCTCGGAGTGCTTTTTTTGTTAATAATAAGACGCTTTATGTTTTAAACTATTCTAGACTTTTTTGGGCTTTTTGGTCTATAAACTATTATGGGACTTTGTTTTTTTATTTTCCTTTGTTTATTTAGTAATTATTATTTTTAAACCGCAAAATTATTGGTTTTTATAAATCATGATTTTCTAAAACCTGGAAAGTGAAATAAATAGTTTTAACGAGTATTTTTCTAAAACCTGGAAAGTGATTTACCAAAATTAATGTTGGAAAAGCACATGTTTTCGAGTTCAAAAAATTATATTTTAAAACGAGTCTATGTAATTTCTCAAGATTCGATCGTAACGTCTAGGCTAGGTTTGGTGTGTTACAAAGTGAGTTTTATTCAAAACTCTATGATCTGTCAAACCAGGCAATTGCTCTGCGGGAAGACTATTCCAACACTAAATTGATTAGGAAGGTTTTGAGATCTCGTCTAGAGAAATTCTCCATCGAGGTCACTACTATAGAGGAAGCTATGGATCATGAAAGTTTAACAATCGATGAACTAATTTACTTGTTGCAAACCTTCTGTAACACCTTTACTCGACCCGAACATTGAATCCGGGTATGAGTGTATTGCATGATTACGTGCAAGTGTACACAGTTGTACAATTAATAAGTAGTAGTAAGTAAAGAGTATCGTCTCCACAATGACTGTTGTGTAAATTATTTGTAAATTCAATTATAATCCATTTGGAAGAAAACAAATAAAAAAGAATATTACAGATGAGAGTCAAAATTTAAGTTAATGAATGTAATCAGAAGTAAAATACCTACAAAACAACACATCTTGCAGACAAATAATCATAACGGCGAGATAAATACAAGATTTAATATAACAAAACATGAATAGACTAAAATAAATATTTCACTTAACAAGATTTTATTGGCATTTATAAAAAAAATATGATGAAAGGATCATGGCAATATGAAAATTCATTAAACCCTATCTTAATTAATTCATAAGCTTCTTCAGAAGTACTATTATATTCCTAAGTTAATCAGCATATGTCTATGTCAAAACTAACCTAAAAATCACCCTATAGGGCATTTACACAGTTTATGCATACAATAATCATATTTTGATATCGACATGATATGCATCATTTAGGTCTTTAGTAAACTAACTATTACCTCTTCTCAGATTAAACAATTAATTCATTAACCTACAAATGTTGGTCACACATTTACAAGTATAATCATGAATCAAATCTAAATGAATAAAATAACTATTTGCACAAAATACTGAAAAAACAAAAACGAGTTAACTAAAATCAAGATTCATATTCATTCTGAATAAAAAAAATTAAGTCATGTGAAAACATAAAGATGAGATGTAATCTTATCTTTCGACACATAAAACAATAATTAACAGTAAATAGATAAGAAAGAAAGAGTAGTCGAGGGATTTATCCACAACCATTTCACAATAAGAAGAGGAAACAGTTGACTGCAGGAGGTTATATGTGACTCTCCTTGTGGCTTCCCATGGTAGCTCTCTTCCTTGTCTTTATGATAAATCATGTAAATGCCTTCAAGTCATCCTTCCCAGGTACTCTTATTTCAGCAAGTGTTGTCTTATTTTATGGAATCAAGTGTTTAGCAAGCCATGAGAAAGGTAATAACACTTGGTAGAAAAATGATGTTGAATGTTGTGTGCTCAATGATGTGTCATGAATGAAAATGAAGCCTCATTTTATAGCCTCTAACTCCCAACCTCTCTTGTTATTTTTAACAAGGGAATCCTTGATTTTCTCCCCTAAGTGTGTCTTTTCTGTCGTAATTCAATGTAGTAGATTAAACTAGTTTTGGCGCTTGAGGAGCTTGGATACAAGCATTTTTATTATGTTTTAATTAAGTTTCCTAAGCTTCATTTACATTTAATAAAAAGTGTAATTTGAATATTTTATTGACCTTAGAGGCTGAATGAAGCCTAAGGGTGAGCTAAAATACTTTGTGAGTATGCAGGAGACCATTAGAAGGAGTACCAACTCAATACTGGTCGCTGTGTCGCAACATAGGGAGTAAAGAGCAAGCATTCCAAGACCGCCTTCAGTGTCTCGACACTACCAAGGGATGTCGTGACACACACCTCAGTACGAACATACTGCCTTCGATGTTGCGACACTAATCTTGTATGAGAAATACTTAAGAAACGGGGGCATTTTGGTCTGCAAATTCAAATATTAAACACGAGAGTGTCTTCTGACCTAGGTTTGAGGATGACAACAACCCTAACTCTATAAATAGGCTCATTTAACACTTGTTGGAGACAGCTTTTCATATTGTATAATTTTCTTCATAATTTCAATTTTTAGTATTTCCCTTTTCTTAGACTTTAAGATACTTTCGGTTTTACATTTGTTGGGAGATTTGATTTTTGGATCTTGATCAACTTTTTGTAGATTTCGTGCTTCATTTAAATACAACTCAGGCTTCTCTTAAACCTTAATCTCTTGATTTTTTTTATTAATGTTCATCTTTTACATCAAGTTTATTATGTTTTCAATATCCCTGAGGAACTAATCCTCTTGTGGGGGATTAGTGAATGAAGGTATGATTAATTGATTGTTGTGTAGGGCTTTCTTAAGTGGATCAATTTTTTGGGAAAGTAAGAATTTAAACCCCAGGTTTGACGACCTTAGGAAGCCATTTAGGTGGGAATTAACCCAAAATTGGTATGGTCTATCCGTGAACACCTTAACCATTAACTAGTCTGGACTGTGAGGTCAAGAGATAAGTAGTTCTTGCTCTAGTGGAAGATTGAGAGATCCTGCTAGGGTAACGACTAGTTGATTGAACAGGAAAATCAAAGCAATAGTTAGTTATGATTATCGAGGCGAGCTAGTCACCCTGCTCAGATCTGATTAAGTTTCCATAGCAAATTTCCCTACGTTTTCCATTTATATTATTTTATTTTTTTAGCTATTAAAAAACTCTTTCTTTATGTTTAGTCGTAATATAATTTATTTAAAGTACTAATTAAAATTACTTTTGTTTAAGTTAGAATTAATTTAGTGCTCTCCTCCTTTGGGTATGATCCTCGGAGTACTTACCTACTTCGTTGTAACTATATTACAACATGACCTATATACTTGTGGATACCACCTATTTAACATATTTTGTGCAGGATTTATACTTCAGACATTCTTACGTCCGAAGGCAATCAAGTTGTTGATGCTATTGCCGGGGAGGCAGCATCAATAGATTGATTTTAATTTGTGTAGTTAATAGAATAATTAGGAAATTCCTAAATTATAGATAAAATTTTATTCTCTTATGTTTGCTAACTTCTTTATTTCTTTCTTTGGGTTTAGTGTACGAATCGTAGTAGGGGAACACGTATAGACCCAACCACAGATGCAGAAAGAATAATTCGTAGGAATCGTCACCTACTATAGGTAATTTACTACCACGAGATAATTCGTTGTTTGATGAAGTTAACAATAATAACTCAGAAGATCTACCACCACCACAGTTACTCGCTAATATACATATGACACAACAAAAGAACCCTAAGGAATTATGCACTATGAAGTTTGGAGATGGTTCGAGGAAGCAAAACAAGGCCAGCCATCACGGCTAATAATTTTGAGATCAAAATAGCAATGATTCAGATGATCCTGAACAATTTGCAGTTTAGAGTCACAATGACGAATGACCCAAATCAGTATTTAAAATGGTTCCTTCAACTTTGTAATACATTTAAATACAACAAGGTCACCGATGGCACTATTTGTTTTCGATTGTTCCCCTTCTCCTTAATAGATAAAGCTTTCTCTTGGATAGATTCACAGGCACTAGCATTTATTACGACATGGGATGAACTTGCAGGAAAATTCTTACAGAAGTTCTTCCATATCAGTAAAACGATCCAACTAAGGAGAGAGATTGCAACATTTAAACAATTGGAAGGAGAAAGTTTTCACGAAGCCTATGAGCATTTTGAAACTTTAATTTAGAGATGCCTACACCATAGGTTGCAAATGTTCTATAACAGGTTGGATGCACACACACGACCAATATTAGATGAATCCACAAAAGGAGCCTTAATGAACAGGACAGATGATAATGCATATGAATTAATAGAGAATATGGCGATGAATTCCTACCAGTGGCCAACTGAACGTTACACATACGGCCAGAAGCCATCTACAGTCAAAGTGATTTAAAAGGATGATATATACCAACAGATGGTGAATAGGTTAAATTGTATAGAATCTTTATCCAATGCATCATTTATATATGGGGGAGAAAAACCTCTATTCCATTACATTAATAATTCTACTGAGGGTGTGAATTACACCGAGAATAGGGGTGGAAATCTTTATTTAAATACTTATAATCTCATATGGAGAGATCACCTAAACCTGAGATGGGGCGAAAACCAGGGAGGAGGTAATAATCTTAACCAAGTTAAAAATGCTAATTATCAACCTCTTTAATTACAGAAGCCTTAGGATAGGGCAAACCAAAATGACCATATTGTATGTGGTCAATGTTTGGATCGAATTGATAGGGAAATGTAGTCAATAAGGACAAACGTGAAACAGGTGCAATCTGAGTGCACCAATTCTGCAAAAACATTTACTAAACTAGAAGGTTAGATAAGACAATTGATGAGTATGATGGGAGATATTAAGAGACAAATTTACACTGACATTCCTACTAATACTAAAGATAATCCTTGAAGGAAGGGAAAGAGCATGTGACAGCAATTATGCGCAGTTCGGACAAAATACTAAGTAGCCTAGATACCCTGACACACGAGGGAACCAAAGAGAATGTTGAAGATCTTCGAGAAGCCCCCAACAAGTTGACGAATAACCAGAACCAAAGGAGATAGCCAAACCGGCAGTTGAGCCGAAAGATAAGTCCATCGAAGAACTTGCAATGACAACAATACCATTCCCTTCACGGTTGGAGGAAAAACAAAGTTGGGATGAAGATGAATTTGTAAGTTTCTTGAACTTATTGAAAATTCTAAATGTTAACTTGCCTCTTATTGATTTAATCAAAAAAGTCCCTAAATATGCTAAATTCTTAAAAGAAACTATGCCTAGGTGTAGGAAAATTAAAACATGAAAGCAAGTTAATATAAACACCTCATGTAGTGTGATCATATCTAGACGGGTTCCCTAAAAACTAAAAGATCCGATAAGTTTTATGTGATTTTGGAGCTAGGAGATATTCATTTTAGTAAAGCTTTATGTGATTTGGAAGCTAGTATAAATCTAATGCCTCTGTCTATATCCAAAAAACTCGAGTTTGGGGACCTCAAGAACACTTAAATCACATTACAATTGGCAAACAAATCTTCCATACATCCAAAAGAAGTATTGGAAGATGTGTTTGTCAAAGTGCATAGCTTCATCATCCAAGTAGATTTTGTAATGCTCAATTTTGAAGAAAATCGTGAGATACCCATCTTGTTAGGCAGACCATTCTTCGCAACGTCAAAATCCACCATTGACCTGGAAAACATGAATTAACCAAGAAGATTAATGGTGAAACTGAAATTTTTAAATGTGGTCACCAACAAGATCAGTGACCGCCTCCGAACATGCTAACGTCCAAAGTGTGAATAATACAATAAAATATAGAAAAACAAGGCGGTTTCCACAAGTATACGGGTCGAGTTGTAATATAGATTTACAATGAAGTAGGTGAGTACTCCGAGGATTGTACCTAAAGGAAGTAAGTGCCAGACTAATTATAAACTAAACACTAAAATATCTAATTAATACTTTTAAATTATTTATAGTATGAAAATATAAAGAAAAATATTTTTAGGATTTTTATAATAATAAAGGCAAAGTAACATAAACGAAATTGACTTCCAGAGATAGAAAATGGAGAATAAATCAAATATTAATTATGGGCTCACTTCGATAATCTCCATCAACTGTTGTTTCGTGTTCCTTGCCAATCAACTAGTCGCTATCCTAGTAGGATCTTACGATCTTCTACTAACATAACGAGTCAGCAAGAACTACTTATCTTCTGACCTCACATTCCAAACTGGCTTGGGGTAAAGGTGTTCATAGATGGATCATACCAATTTTGGGTTAATTCCCACCTTGATGACTTCCCGGGGTTGTCAAGCCTAGGGTTTGTTTCACATTCTTCCTTTCCCAAACAGCTGATCTGTGAAGTAAGCCTACAAAATAGTTAATAGATCATACCTCCACTCCCTAATCCCCCATAGAGGGATTAGTTCCTCAAGGTTTTCATAGAAAATATATAATCGATGTAAAGAGCAACCATGCTAATTAAATCGACAAGATAGATTAAATGAAATAGCCTGATTGTATTGAGATTAATCGTGAATCCACAAAGTTCGAATGCTTCGACAATTCAGATCTCTTAAAATCAACAAGAACAATTAAAATAAATTTGAAACCTACGAATGAAAGAAAATACTAAACTAAATTTTACACAGAGAATCTAAGCTAAAGGAATGGTGTCCATAACAAGTGACAAATGATCCTATTTATAGCCTTCAGGTGGTCGTCGTCCTTAACCCTAGGTTAGTTGATGCTCCCGAGATTTAAGTTTGATTGTGCAGACCAAAACGCTCTTGGTTTATGTTTAATTTTCATCACAGAGTCGATGTCTCGACACATAGGGGCCTGTGTCGCGAAATAGCAATCAATATACTCCTCTTCAGCTATTTGCAGGGGTATGTCATGACACCCTCACCCTCTGTCACGAAATCGAAGGCAGTTTTCAACTTTCTCTATTCTACTCCCTATGTTGCGACATCGAACATCCTGTGTGGTGACATAGCAGCTAGTATCGGTTTAATACTCCTTCTAAAAGTCTCCTGGACACTCACAAAGTGTGTTAGCTCTCCCTTAGGCTTCATTCGGCCGCTAAGGTCAATAAAAGACTCAGTTTGTACATTTTATTGAATATAAATAAAACTAAGAAACCTTAAATTAAACATCACAAAAATTCTTGTATTCAAGCTCCTTAAATGTGAAAACTATTTTAATCTACTGCACCAAATTAGAGCAAATCAAACTCCCCCACACTTAAGTCATTACTTGTCCTCAAGCAACATAAAAAAATTACAAATAAAATGATGACCTTTAAGCGAATATGATACAGGTATTGAAGTCGCAACATATGACTTAGGCATATTATGCTTAATAACAACTTTAACAAGATGAATAATTGACTTACCACTTTTGATCACAAACATCCAAGTTCAGTATATTACAAAATATACAAGCATTAAGGGTCTCACCTATAGGGCTCCATCAATAAATCTTACAAGTACTTTGATTATCCAAGCAGAATACAAATAGTCACTTTATGCATATGTTCAGTATGATGTCCATTCTTGTATAAGGATATTTAAGTCACATAGGACATTTCAGGTTGTAGCGTTTTGAGGCTTAAGACAGGTATGGAATTCAAAAATAGTAAGCATCAAAAGGGTTACAAACATAAAAATAGTTTGGCACATTGTATTGATCCCTATTCTTCCCCCTTAGTGAAACTTACCCACTCACCGCCTTATTTCTCCTTCTCTCACCTTCCTTGTCTCTCCATGTAGAGAAAATCATAGAGAGACATAGTAACTATAGCTAGCCTACGAGTTTCTAAGCACTAATGAATGAGTTTCTTTTTTTCTTTTTTGACTTTATCGCTTTCTTTTTCAGCTCATCTCGCTCAAGAATGCTTTTAATTTTTTTGAGAACTTTTTCTACTTGTGTTACTTTTGTTTTGTTTTTTTTGGGGGGGATTTTCTTTTATTTTGCACTTTTCATGCTAACCTATAGTCCCCATATCACACTAATCCTTCCTATTTCACTCTATTTTTATAAACTCTGCCTTAATCTATCTTCTTAACCTTCAATACGTATGGCTAGACATTTATAATCGTGCAATGCAGGACCAAACAAAAAAAGGCAAATACAAATTAACATTTTTAGGCTTGAGATTTGTAATAAGGTTTATTAAGAAGTGTCAATAGGCTCAAAAATTGGTACTAAAGGTGAACATTAATAGGTTGAATTTTTCACTTTGGATGAGTTCCAAACAATGCCTTAGGTCATCCCTAAATATCTCAACATGCACAAATTTTGTCAACCAAACAAACTCAAATTCAACCATTTATCATTCATACTAGCATACTTGTTTCCTTTTATTTTCTATATTACTTGGTACAGTTGATTACTTAATGCCTATTTACAATGTAACATATAGAACATTAGTAGTCTAATAACAAAAAATTTAAAATACCCTATCATCATTCTAAATTTATTCATAAACATAAGCAACATATGTACATACTCATAACTAATCACTTGTATTTCTACAAGCTCAAGCACACAAAAGACAAGGAAAATCAAGGAAAAAATTTAAAAAAAAATTGTTACCCCCACACTTTAGTTGACACATTGTCCCCAATGTGTAGCCCTTAAAAAGATAAGGAAAGAAGTTACCCGATTGATCGTGGTCGCTTCAGCACTTATTAGTGGCTGCTTCCTCCTTTGCTCATATAAAGTTTGAATTATTTGTGACTCCTTCATGTTGGATTCCTACATGGAAAACTTAAATGCAAAATGCAGCAGAATTAAAAAAAATTTACTTATTAATCCTACTCCTACAAAGTCTAAATTAGAATCATTAATACAAGTCTTTCGAAAAAAAATGCTCAGCCATTCGCCTCCTCATCCCAATATGGTGATCGTCTAATATCCATTGGAGCTTTGCCCTTTCCTTTGACATGTGTTTGGTGAGAGCTCTCACCCATTGAAGGCGCAAGGTGAGTTAGGCTTCGTATGGCAGGCCCATTTACTGTAGAAAATTGCAACTAAAATATCGTTTCGTATTCATCCTTCGTTCTAAGATACTCCCGAGCAGTACCTTCTTCCTGAAGAATAGCCCCCTCATCCTAGTGAGTTGGAGTCACCATAAACATATCTGGGGGATAATTCAGAGTGCGTAACCCGTTCATCTTTGGAAATTCTTAGAGCACAAGACTTTTTCCTACATTCACTGAATCATCCCATCCAACTTCTCCTTCATGTTCCCGCTACTTCCTCTTCGAACCATGGTCTTCTCTTTTCTTTTGAGTGATACCGAAACATCCATCTTTTCTTTTCTCCGTTGGTTCCATTCTGTTATTTTCTTTCGTTGAATTTCAGCATATTGTCTATATAATGTGTCGCTAATTATGTACTTTGTTGGATTCATGAATTGTTTGCTCTCGCTTTTTGGAACTTTGGCTTTTCTACATAATGCTGTCACTAAATGAGGGAAGTAAAGTCCAATTTTTTGGCTTTAAACATAGCGTTTCATTTCTTTGACAATCCACCGTCCTACACAAATATGTTTACTCTGCAAAATGCCATATAACAAAATAGCTCGAAAGATATTAATGTTAGAAACATTTAATGCGGGTGCAATCCCGGTAGCAATGATTTGCATCCACATGTTGGCAACCAATAACATGATTGCCTAATTGAATTTTGTTGGCATCTTACTACTGGTGGTTCGACGAGTGGTTTTGGATGGCAGCTTTGTGTAGCAAGATAGCATTGTAGTAGGTATTGGTGGTTCAACGGGTGGTTTTGGATGGCCACTTTTTGTACATTGTGAGCATAGGCATTCAGGTGAGTGTGATCAATTGTCAAGTGGTTGTTTTAAGTGTGGTTTGAAAGAACATTTTTTGAGGGATTTCCTAAACAGATTTAAGGTCTCACAGACTCAGAGTTCTGCGCTGCTATCTGCACCTGCTAGAGGTCATGGTCATGGTAGAAGTAATGGGAGATCGAATGGACAGTGAGCTGTTAATCATACTTTTGCCACACGGGTTGAGTCTAGAGGTCTAGCTTGGGTTTATGCAATTAAGGAACCAAAGGATCAAGATTCGAATTTTGAGATTGAGGGTATTTTTTTCCTTGTAATCACATATTTTATTCTCATTAATAGAATTAGGTTCTATGCCTTCGTAAATTTTAAGTGAATTAGCTAATAAGTAGAGAATCCTGATAGAGACTAGTGAATTAGGAAAAATGGTTACGAGTCCTTTAGATGAGAGTGTTGTAGTGAGTAAAGGGAATTGTTCGGAAAGTTAGTGTAGAATAGTGTGTGGTAATGAATAGAATCATTAAGAAAAATAGTAAGAAGTTAGAGATAATAGGAATCAGAGTGCGCAGCGAAAGTGTGATAGTTAGTTTAAAAGTAGAAGTAGCATATTTTGTTATTAAGCAAGTGAAGTGTCAGTAGGTAAAATTTCAAGGACGAAATTCTTTTTAGAGGGGAGAGTTGTAACACCCCAAAATAGGGCCCAAAAGTTTCAGGGGTATTTTAGGAATTTTAGCCTTAGAGTGCTCGAAATTTTGCAACATGGTATATCGGTAATGTTTTTTTTATTATGGTTTTTCAAAGGTCAAATCAATTTTTGAAAAAGTGTTTTAGAAACCTTTAATTTTAGAAAAAGAACTGATTCGTAAAAGAGTCAAAATTGTGAGTTTTTAAGAGGAAATTAAGCCAAAATTTAAAAATCAACCTCAAATCATCTCCCGCCTATAAATTTTACGTTAGTCTCTTCCCCAATATTGTGTGCTATCGTCCCTTGTTTGAAGAAGCCTCTCTCAATCGATTTTGATTCCTAAACTCTATTCTTTTGATTTCTATCATCCTCCTAGTCATAAACCTCCATAGAAGTTAAGAAAAACACCCGAAAACACTATTGATTTCACCATTATCAAGCTTTCAGATTTTCGATCAAACACTTAGATTTTCATCATCTAAGGTAACGATTCAACTTCTAGTTAGTTTTAAATGTTATTTAGTCCTTTAAATTGAAATATTAGCCATTAAATCACATCTTTTGAATAAAAGTAAAAAATTAGGTGGTTAATGATGGATTTCGAGATTTTGAGTAAAAACATGTTTTCAAAGTGTTTTTCAATTGGTTTTGATGTAATTAGAAGGTTTCTAAACTTACTTTGAAGTTTCATTAAAGATTTCTTGAATTTTAATGAATTTTCAAAAAATAGCCATAAAACATGTTGGAAAAGTCGATACTATGAATTGAGTAGTTTTGTGTAGTTTAAAGGTTTGGAATTAGCCATTAGCCATGGTCGAGTTATAAGGTGAACGGAATTGGTTTTAGACAAAAAGATTAAGTATAGCCGGAGATATTCAAATTTTAAGTTTTCTATGTCGAAGGTTTCAGTCAAAAGAGAACCTAGCTTAGGCTTGTGTGTTTGGATTGTTTGATGTGAGTCTTTGGCTGATTGTTCATTATGTTGTTGTGTGATTTACTTTGTTGAAGCATTGATTAATAGGACCTTCTACGAGTAGAGATAAAGGCAAGAAAAAACTAGTTTCAACTTTCAGCATTTCGGTGAAAGTGTATTGGTGAGTGTTTGGAATAATCATTTGTGGACATGATTCAATGCGTTATTTGGAAATTTAGTAGTAGCCTAAACCCTTACTCTAAATTCTGAGTGTAAGTTTTCTCATAATTAGGTTTATCTTATGAATTATGTACTTATGTGAATGTGAATATTTGAATTTGGATGAGATGCTATAGCATGTGATATATGGATATGATAACTATTGTGAAAGTGCAACTGTGTACATGTTATGTATATGATAAATGTTAGTGACAGTGTTTTGCTAAAAATGCAAATATGCAGTGATAGTGCACGGATAATTGGTAAGTGATATATGTTTGTTTTGGATATTTTGGCCTTGTGATCTTGAAACCATTGGATATAGTTGGCATTCCATAGGATTGTGAGTACTCACCTATATGTACAGTGATTTTGGGCATTGACACTTGTAAGGATAAGGGAATGTGAGCTAAGCTCCATTCAACGAGACATGTGAGGGGAAATAAAGAGAGTGTTAGTTTTATGCTTCACTTTTAGGACATGTTTAAATCTATGAGTCTATGTGGTGTGTTGGAGATTCATGTACTCGATGAGTGATGATAGAGCTCACTTTTATGTTTCATAGCTCAAGTTTCAAATTATCTTAAATTATGAATATGTGTGTATTGTGATGTGTGTTTATATTACATGTGACCATTATACAATTTATCTATAAACATGTTATGTGTATTGTGATATATACTTGAATGTTATGTGATTATATGAGTATTGTGATATATGCTTAAATTTTATGTGATTATATGAGTATTGTGATATTTGCTTAAATGTTATGTGATTATATGTGTAATGTGATATATGCTTAAAAGTGAATATGATTACCATCGAAATGAACTAGTAATAATGCACGAGTAAGTATATTATGACACTAGTGTTGGAACTGTTGAGGTTGTTCTACATAGTAGTTTTGTTGATGCTTGATGAATTACTTGCATGGTAGTTGTTCTAGGCATTCACTGAGCTTGTTAAGCTCACCCACTCCCATCTTAAACCATTGCAGATTAGTAGTGTGTCAGTATAAGCGGTGTGGTTTCCAAGCGATATTCGGGATAGAAATATCAATACTTTGGCAAAGGTACCGATAATTTTCGAGGTTTGGGTTTTTAAGCAAGAAACAATAAGCAGTTTTCGTACCGATTTTTCAAGCGATATTGACACCACTTGAGAGAATTATCTATATCTCACCTTCAATATCGATACCTACGTGGTCAATTTTGAGATTTTGCTAAACAGACCTTATGCATGTTTAATTATTATTACAAGATTATTTAAAGTATGTTTGGCATGTGCTAATGATAATTGATATATGTTTGACTAAAAATTTATAAGACCACTAATAAAGAGGATGATTTCTTAATAACGTGTCAATTTATTATGAGAATGACATAAGACGATGGTGTGGAATCCTAATATTCAGGCTTGGCAACCAGGCCGGGTATAAGGTATTACACTGTTATTCCTCGTGTGCAAGAATTTTTGTAACACCCCTTACCCGTATTCAATGCTTGAACAGGGTTCAAGGCATTACCGGACATAAACACCAGAAATCATACTATTCCGAGTCATGAAAATTAATCTACATTAAAACCCTTTTAAAAATAATCATTTCATCCCTTACACGGGCCCAAAACATACATTGGAAGTAGTTCGGGACTAAACCGAGAACTTTGAGGTCTTTTGGGAAACTTAGAAAATTTCATCATGAAACAGGGCCACACGCCCGTGTGGTTTGGGACATGCCCATGTGGGTAGGCCGTGTGGTCACACATAGCATACTTAGGCAAGCAAATGACCATAAATAAGATAATAACATATCATCCTCATATCATCATTTGTCTTAATCATCCTATTTAGATCATTATAAAAAAAAATATTAGCTTCACATTCACACAAGGCATTAACATATGTATAAGCTTATAATCAACATAAGCCATCATTCATAGTTGTATACCAATTGAACCATAAACTATATTAGGCCAACACATTTGGCCTCATTAACAATGACACAAAAATTCAAAAGACAAAGTCCCTATACATGCCATAAGCTTAAAATACTTGCATTCACTTATACCCAAATGATAATTTGATAGTGTGATAGCATCTCCGGCGATCTCTAACCTGAGCTAGCTATATAAACCTATAAGATGAGAGAAAGGAAAATGAGTAAGCTATAAAGCTTAGTAAGTTAATATATAAATAATAAACAATTTATTAATATGCTTTTATCAATGTTCACAATATGTTCTCAAAATAATACAATCATAAAAGCACATAGTTCCAATATTTACTCAAGTTCGTATATAACTGTCTACTCAAGTTATAGTCACTAAATTATTTATATCGTAAGTTACAAAACTCCAAATTAAGTTTCACAAATTTTCCATAAAACTAGACTCGCATATCTTCTTACCATAAAATTTTTAGAATTTTTGGTTTAGCTAATAAGTACAGTTTATTCTTTAAAGTTCCCCTATTCTGCTGTCTGACAGTTTCAACCTTTCTGTACTAAAAATTAATTATCTTCCCATAAAAAATTTGGATGATGTTCCCATTTATTTCTCTTGAAAATAGACTCATTTAGGATTTTAAACATATAAATTCTAAGCCGTAAATATTTTTTTAAAATTTTTAATAATTTTCCAAAGTTAGAACAGGGGATTCCAAAATCATTCTAACTCTGTCTAACTAAAATTCAAATATCTCATAATATAAAATTCTTTTGCCTACTCTGTTTCTTTTATTTGAAATTAGATCCAATAAGTTTTAATTTTGCATCTCATTCAACCTCTAATTCAATTTCCACCATTTTTGGTGATATTTTAAAATCACACAACTGTTGCTGTCCAAAACTGTTTTATTTCAAATTTCACTCTTTCATGAAACATCATAACAATATGGTCAACATTCAATAACATAATTCAACTTGCATGCATGGTACAAGACTTTATCACTTCACTTACTCCTTTGCAACTTTACCACATTTTGATCACATACCGAACACATCGCTCATGAGTATACACTTACATATACTTGCACTTATCACCACATAGTCACACATAATTTCACTTAGTCGATTTTCCCGATAAACACTTCGAAATAATAACAGATACACGGTGGTTCCGCACATAGTACCACCCTTATGATCAATGCTATTCGGTACATATAGTAGCCTACACTTAGTACTACACACGTGACCAATACCATCCGGTACACGTAGTAGCCTGCACATAGTACTACACACTTGACCAAAGCTATCTGGTACACATAGTAGCCTGCACTTAGTACTACACATGTGACCATAACTATCTTATACTCATAGGAGCCTACACATAGTACTACACATGAGTTCTCATGACGTCCTTTGTATCTTTTTTTATTCTGAAAGTTCAACAGGAAAATTTCTCACTTATTCTTACTTTATCAATTTCATCCATAGTCAATCTCAATTCATAATTTACATCAAATAATCATTCAATATACAACCACATCTCATGTAATATAAAAAAATATTATAACATAAGTAAAAACGATATATTATTTACATACAAACTTACCTCGACACCAAATGCGAAAAAAGGGACATAACCGTCAATTCTTATTTCCCCCCGTTCTAGGTCCAAACCTCGTTATCTTTGATCTATAATATCACATTTAGCTTAATTATTAGTCACATTATTCAAATTAGTCCACAATTCATACTTGGCAAAATTATAGTTTTGCCACTAAACTTTCACATATTTACAAATCAGTCCCTAGGCTCATAAAACGAAATTTATGGAATTTCATCCCCATCAAAGACTAACCGAATTATTTAGGTGCTCATAGCAGCCCATATAATCCCCAATTTCACTCATATAACTCAAAATCTTCATACTTTACAAATTAACCCGTAATAGCATTTTACAATAAAAATCACTTAACAAAAAATGTTCAACACACAACAAGGTTTCATTTTCCTCCATTAAAATTCACAATCAACTATCATGCTTTCATGGCCCAAAACCCTAGCCTTTCAATCATCTTGCAAATTAGTCCCCTATTTAGCTAGCTTAAGATTCAAGGGTTCTAAAAACATATAAATCAACAAAAACAAACATAAATTTCACTTACATGCAAGGTTTTAAGTTTGCTGAAAATTTGAGTTCTCCAATGGCTATTCTCTTGGTGAAAGACGGTGGAAGAAGATGAGCAAAGAAATAAAAATAATATTTTTATTCCTTTTTGTTTATTGTATCATATAATAACCTACTACCAACCTAACCCATCCAACATCATAATTACACTCCATGTGCATCCACTTTCTCTTTTAATGGTCTAATTACTCAATAAGGACCTCAACTTTTAAGTTCTATAGCCAATCAACACATTTATCTAATAGAACACAACTTTAGCACTTTACACGATTTAGTCCTTTTGACAAAATTGAGTGCCCAAACGTCGAAAATTTCAAACGAGATTTTCATGAAATCATTCCGTGAAATTTTAGACCATAAAAATATAATAAAATAATTTTTCCTATGTCAGATTTGGGGTCCCAAAACTATTATTCCGACTAGGCCCAAAATCGGACTATTACAATTTTAGATCGCTCTTAGGGACAAGAAAACTCAGAAACCATGTAATATTATGTAGAAAATAGTAACAGTAAGGGGTAAGGATGTGCCAATTTCCTCAAAAAAAATATTTGCAAATATTACGATGCTTCATATTGTGAATCTGATTACTTACAAAATATAGATTTAATAGAATTCAAAGACATTGTTATGGAAAGTATTGTAAAGTATTTAACTGAAAACTGAGCAGAATGAAACCTTCAACCAGATACTGAATTATAGGCCAATTTTAATCAAGCTATAATGTTTCCAATAGCTAAAATGTGGATGCAATTTATTTGCACTAGAATTACACTTTCTCTTAACATTTCTAATGTCAATACATTCTGAGCTATTCTACTATATGACATTTTGCAGAGGAAACAAATATGCATAGGGCAATGGATCCATCAAAGTATGAAGCGTTGCATTAGTGACCAGAAGGTTGAGATTTTCTTCCCTCCTCTCATGACGACACTTTGCAAAAGCATAGAGGTTCTTATGGAAGAGAACGAGCAATTCATGCTCCCAACAAAGAGTTTAATCAGTGATTCTATGTACACTCAGTATCTAGAACTCAACCGAAGACAAATTATGAACTGGAACTAGAGGAGAAAGGAAAATATGGATGTCCCTCCCTTACTTAAAAGAAAAGAAAAGATGACGTCGCAAAAAAAAACTAGTGAGAGCAGTGAAGTAAAAATACACAGAATGATACGATGGATGTAAGAAATTAGTCTAGTTTTTTAAGAATTAGCACGGTGGAACAACATGAGAATCCCTAATTATCTGCCAGACATGCTTGGTTCGATGCAAACTCATCGTGCAAAAGAAGAACAAGATAGTGAAGAGGGAAGTGATAATGAAGAGGAAAGAGAAAAGGCAGAAGAGATAGCCTCTGAAGAGGAGGAGGAAGATTGAATTGACCATTTTATTTTGAAAGACTATAATTAATAGTTTTAGGAATAGGAATAACAATAGATTTTATATTTGTTTTGTTTTCAAGTTTCCTATGTAGGAACCCCATATGGAAGAAGCACAACAATTAGAACTCACAACGATCAAATGAGGAAGCACCTATCAAATAGTTTACGGAACTACCACGATCAATCGGATAACTTCTTTCCTTATCCTTTTAGGGCTACATATTGAGGAACATGTGTTATCTAAAGTTTGGGGGTCACATAGGAAATTTGTTTCAATTTTTATGTTTTTCTTTTAATTTTATTGTCAATTGTGTGCTTGAGCTTGTAAAAATACAAGTGATTAGTTAAGAGCATGTATATAGGTTGATTGTATTTACTATAAATTTGGCATGATAGTAGATGATTTTAATTTTTTTTATTAGACTACTAAGTTCTATATATTACACTGTAAATAGGCATTGAGCAATTAAATATACCATATTATAAAGAAAATAAAGGGAAATGAGCATGCTAGTATTATGAAAAATTGTTGAGATTGTTGTTGTTTGGATGATTAAATTTGTGAATATTGAGATACCTAGGGATGAACTAAGGCATTATTTGGTATACACCTAGATCCAAAAAGCTAACCCTATTTATGCATCTTTAGTACCTATATTTGAGCAAAAAAAAACACTTTTTTGATGAACCTTCATACAAAACCCGAGCCAAAAACGTTAATTTGTATTTACCCTTTTCTTTTGGTCCTAAATTGCAAGACTATAGACATTTGACCATACATATTGAGGGTTAAGTAGATACATTATAGCGGAATTTTGTAAAAATAGAGTGAATTAAGAAAGATTAGTGTGATAGTGTGATTATCGGTTAGCCAATATGTACAGCAAAAAAATCCAAAAAGAAAATAAAAAACGAGTGGAAAAAGTGCTTAAGAGTAAAAACGTTCTTGAATGAGAAAAGTATTGAAAAGAAGAAAAGAAAAGTGACAAAGTTACCAAAAATAGAGAGACTCGTTCACTAAGTGGACACAAACTCGTAAGCTAGCCATAGTTGTACTATGCTATGATTTCCTATGGAGAAAAGAGAAAAGTGAGAGAAGGAGAAATAAGGCAGTGAGCAAGTAAGGGTCGCTAAGGGGGGAATAGGGAATAATATGATGTTCCAAACTATTATCATGCTTGAAACTATTTGACGCTAACTGTTCTCGAATTTCATACATGTCCTAAGCCTCAGAACGTTACAAGCCAAAAAGCCCTATGTGATCTAGGTAGACTTATTTACGAATTAACATCATACTAAATAATTTCATTACGACTGTTTGTATTCTAATAGGATAATCAAATTACCTGTATAACTTATCGATGGATCCTTCCATTTGAAACCCTTAATGTTTTTATGCTTTGTAATATACTGAACATAGGTGTTTGATATAAAAATGGTAAGTCAACTATATATGGTGCCAAGATTATATGTAATTATGAAATGCCTAGTCATGTGCTCCAAAACTAACACTTGAACCATATTTTCTCAATGGTCATCTTTTAATTACTGTTTTTGTTTGCCTTGATTGAGTACAAACAATGACTTAACTACGAGGGAGTTTGATCTGTTGTAATTTGGTGTAGTAGATTAAACTATTTTTCGTACTTGAGGTGCTTGAATACAAGAATTATTATTTAATTTAGTTTCCTAAGTTTCATTTACATTCAATAAAAAGTGTAATTTTAGTCTTTTATTGACCTTAGGGGCCGAATGAAGCCTAAGGGTGTGCTAACATACTTTTTGAATGTGCAGGAGACCATTAGAAGGAGTACCAACTCAATACTGGTCGTTGTTGCAACACAGGGAGTTTGGTCTTGCAACATAGGGAGCAAAGAGAATTAATTCCAAGATTCCTTTCAGTGTCGTGACACACCCCTAAAGTTACCCTGAGTATGAGCATACTGCCTTCGATGTCGCGACACAGGCACTAGGGTGTTGCGACATTTGTCCTGTATAAGAAATACATACAAGCCAGGGGCATTTTTGTCTACACAATCAAATATTAAACACAAGAGCGAGAGCTGACCTAGGGTCGAGGATGACAGTAGCCCTAACTCTATAAATAGGCTCATTTAACACTTGTTGGAGACAGCTTTTAATATTGTATAATTTTCCTCATAATTTTAGTTTTTAGTTTTTCCTTTTTCTTAGACTTTAGGTTATTTTCAGTTTTGCATTTATCAAGAAATCTGATTTGTGGAACTTGATCAACTCTTTGTGGATTTCGTGCTTCAATTAAATACAATTCAGGCTTCTCTTAAACCTTCATCTCTTTATTTGTTATTAATGTTCATATTTTACATCAAGTTTATTATGTTTGAGATCCATGAGGAACTAATCTTCTTGTGGGGGTTTAGCGAGCGAAGGTATGATTAATTGATTGTTGTGAAGGGTTTTCTTAAGCAGATCAGCTATTTGGGAAAGGAAGAATTTAAACCCTAGGCTTGACGGCCCTATGAAGTCATTTAGGTGGGAATTAACCCAAAATTGGTATGGCCTATCCGTGAACACCTTAACCCCAAACTAGTATGGACTGTGAGGTCGAGAGATAAGTAGTTCTTGCTGACTCATTATTCTAGTAGAAGATCGAGATATCTTGATAGGGTAATGACTAGTTGATTGAACGGGGAACCTGAAGCAACAGTTAGTTATGAATTAACTTAAAGCTCGCCTCCCTTGGGTATAACTATTTTACAACCTGACCCGTATACTTACAGATACCGCCTATTTAACATATTTTGTGCATGATTTATACTTCAGACGTTGGTACGTCCCTAGGTGGTCAGTGACGTCCCTTGGTATATAGATGGTGGGTAAGATGTTGTTTGATTTAAGCAAAGGAGTTGCTTGATTTTCTCCTCCTTTAGTGTCGTCCCTTGAATGGTGGAAGAATGGGTATTTTCTTGCTAATTTTAGCAAGTAAGTTAGCTTAATTTCCTCCATGTGTGGCTGACCATTGAGTGGTAAAAGAGTGGTGGTTTTTAATTGCTATTTTTAGCAATGGGTAGACGTTTGAAGCTTGTTTCAACGGAGGATAGGTGTTGATTTTTATTTGGTTAAATCTACTGCTATATTTACGAGATGGATGGGCAGTTATGGATTACTAAATTTGGCAGCGGAAGTTGTCAATCTCATTTCATAGCAAAGTGGGTAAGTGGACTGGTTATGAACCTCCAACTAAGACAATACTGGCCTCTATGCAATTAAATTTGGAATAACATCATTGTGAAGCCCATGTGACTGCATTATCAACATGTATCTGTCTAAGACCCAAATACAACAAAAAAAAGTCTGCCATCCTTTCTCTTAGCCGAATTCTTTCCAAAAAATATAAAAAAACATGCATTTAACATCAATTTTACAAACTTAACACCTTCCCATGATAAATATAAAATATCATGAAATTAAGTATAAAAACCATAAAAAGTGCTATTTATTTACTCAAAGTTAGCATAATTTTTAAATAAAAGAGTTCTAGAACATCTATATATTTTGGAGTTTGCACACTCCAAACTTATGTTTTCGGGTAGGATGTGCGAACTGGGTCTCCCAACCTTACCCGCAAACCCAACACGCGAAACAATTTTTAAAACTAAGTCTTCTTTCTGAGTTCTTAATATGGCTTTTTGGTTATTCATTTAGTTCTTAATGAACTCACCCACTCCTATCTTACTTTGCAGGTAAGTAGGTCATGGATAGCAATGGCGAGGTTGATGATTAGGCGAGGCCCTTCCCTGAAAGAATATTGGTGAACCTGGGATTTAGGCATGGGGTTTTATTTTATGAGGTTTTTAGACTATAATATTTTGATTCTGTTAAAAGTTTCTTTAAAGTTTTAGTTATATTTTTTTTGCGAACCATGACTTGTATTATTTGATTATCTTTTATTATGAATAAATTTGATGTTAATCATGCACGAATGTTACATGTATTTTTTTTACTATACTATGTGACTTGTATTATTTGATTACATGTGTACCCCTGATTTAGCGAATTCTTTGTATCATGCGAACCCATGCATGCATGAGATACCTATTAAAGTGAGTTAACCTTGCATGTATGATTTCTTATTTGTGAAGTCTATTTATTTGAGAGGTCATGATGAATGTTACGAACTTTTGTACTATGCGAACCTTGAAGAGTATGCGAACTGTTGTTATCTTGCGAACTTATGCTTTATAATACACTGTGAACTCATATGATATTTTAATGTGCGAAGCTATTGATAATTAATGGACATATATGTACTATGTGATATTATGTTGTGCTTTATCAAGAACATATAGATCATTTTGAGTTGTACGAACCTTAATCTGTTCAAAAAAGAGATGCGAACCTATCTTTGTGGTTTTATATGCTTACATGTTTCTCTTTGTACGTGCTTTATTTCTGTTGTAGTGTTTAACTTAACACAATAATTGTTGTTCATAAGTGGTGTGCTAGAGGATAGGTTGGGACCTAATAGAGAGTCACTTTGGTGGCAAATTTAGCTCGCCAAATTTGGGTCAAACCTACACGGTCGGGTTTGGGGTGTTACACGCACTATTCTTATGTATATCCCTTCATCACTGGCAAATATCCTAAAATTAAATCCTACGATACCGTCAATAGGTGGCAGATTACTACCATAATGCAAAACAGCTTACATCCAAAAATCAGAACACGCCCAATCCTATACGTCCAAAAAATATTTGGGAGGATACCACTTTGCCACACTGACCATTTTAAGACTACGTGCCAAAACTTATAATCCGCCAGAACTGGGGTGTTACATTCATAGTGTTGCATACTTAAATCCTAAGTGGATGATAGACTATGTATCCGTGACTCGTATACTTTGATGTAAATAAAAGTTTGAGTTCAAATAGACAATGAACCAAAAGCTGGTGCGTTGAGTATATAACTTTGGTAGTATGTAGTGTCATTCACAATAATGGAATTCATAGCCCAAAAATGGGTAAATTCTATCCTCTCATTGGCATTACATAGTTAATGAAAAGTAAACGTGACCATGGATCATTCATCTTAGTGATGAATGACTTGATTACTACTTGATAGTAATTGACTTTTCATGAAGAAAGATGTACTGGTTACCATGAGATAAAATAGGATCATATTGGGAGAACTAATATTATCCCAAAGAGATTAAGGATATCCTATGAGGGTAACACACTTATGATAAGGTCATTAGACGGGTACTAATCAAGGTTATTAGACTGAAATCAGACTTAAACCTAGTTCAATCTTAATTTAGTTGTGGTACAAAACAAATCAAAATGGGCACTAGCTCAGAAGGAATTTTTTTAAGTAATCAAAGCAAGTCAAAAAAGTAAACGCCATAAGACAAATATAATTAAGTTCTAAAATTTGGCTTAAAATCTTTCTTTTTAGAAATTCGGTACTAAATGTTACACCCCAAAATTTCTAATTTCGTTATTGTGAAAATATGACACAAATATCTGTCAGCTTTAGTGGTTTTGTGTTCTGGGAGTGTTTGGGTGGTCCCAAGTTCAAGCCTTCGCTTGGGCAAATTTTGGTATTTTGAACGAATTGGGCCTTACTCTTGTTCAGTAGGCTTTTATTTTATTGTTGGGTAAATTACATCAGAATGGGTCTGCTGGTCTGGTGGTTAAATGGTGTGTTATTATGGTGGAGGTCATGAGTTCGAATCTTTGGGACAGCAAGGGTTGTATTTTTTTGCTTCTAATTTTGGCAAGAGTTGTGCTGAACTGGGTTTCTGAGAGGTGGATGTGTAGTGGGAAGTGGGGGAGCGATTTTAGGAGTGAATTAGGGGACTATAGGGGAGTATATTCAATATCTGATAATTTTTTTCCTTTTTCAAAAAAAAATAGTCGTTTTTTTCTCCATCTTTCTGACGTTTTCTCCCCCATCTCTATCGAATTTTTCTTTTTTATTTGCTTCTTACTCGGTTATCTTTTCTTTTCTTTCCTCTACTACTGTTGAGTTCCCTTGTTTCCCCTAATCCATTCTTTCCTCTTGATATCGTAGCGTTAAACAACACTTGTGCAAATTCAGTAAGTTCTTGGGTATCATTTTAAGATCTTATTTTGTGTTCCATAGTCTAATTCTGGGGTGTTGGCAGCAGCATTTCACGAGGATTAAGGCTCTCATCATGATTTTCATAAATGTACCAATTTAAAGTTTTATGGTAAGTGTTCATCGTTTTATGGGTAAGTATTTTAGTTTTGAGATTTTGATTAATCGTGAGGTAAGACTGATTATGGTGCTAATTATTCAATTATAGGCTTTGGAGTACTCGGGGACTGTTTTAGCATCAAACAAAAGTAGGTATGTACTCGAAACGCAAAAAAAAAAGATTAGGTGAAAAGCCAAAATTACTTGTTGTTTGGACAACAGCAATAGGCTGAATTTGAAAAATCACAATAAATTGTGTAAATCCAATTAGATAATGAACAATTTATGGAATTAAATCTTGTTAAGTTAGTTTCTCATTGAAGAAACAGTGTTACTAATGGAATTGTAAATCATGAGATATAACCAACTTTGTGAGACAAGGTCAGAATGAATTCGGGTTACCCTGTTCTGAATTTGGAAAATTATCAAAAATTAGAGAAAAATAATTAGGGGTTAAAATTCAAAATTTTCAATTATTAATGAGTCTATTTTCAATAAAAATAAATGGAAACATCTTCTAAATTTTGTACTAAGAGATAACTAATTTTTAGCAAAGAAAAGTCAAAGCTGTCAGACAGCAGAATAGGGGTAAGTTTAAAGATTTTACTGTACTTATTGGCTAAACCAAAAATTTTACAAATTTTATGTTAGAAAGGTACTTGAGTCTAATTTCAAAGACATCAAGAGGATCTTAATTCAGAATTCTATAGCTCAAGATATAAATCAATTAGTAACAGTCACTCAAGTAGACAGCTTTGAAGGATCATATAAGTAAATAGTGGAAACACATGTGGTTAATTATCTAGCACGGGTTACATTAAAATGGATCATAAGGCCAAGGCCAATTTCAGCTATGTGGGCCACACGGGCGTGTGGGCCACACGGGCGTGTGGGCCTACATAGGCGAAAATCATTGGCTTGTAGGCCCATTTTCAAAGTTTTATTGCTAAGGTTCTACGGGTCGCCCGAGTCGACTGTAGACCTACTGTAGGATTGGTAAGCTTACCTAGACCCCTAATTGACTGAAATGACTGTATGACTAATATGATTAAACCTGATGATATCCCACTGATTTGATACTGTTTGCCCTGTTTACATGCATGATATTATGTTATAGCATGTCATATCTGTATATTCCATTGCATTGGGTTGGGATTGTAATGTTCGGAAGAAGTGTACTAAAAGGCCTCGAGCCTAATTTACTGGCAGCTCAACTGCAAACTACTATCTAGTGCCGCATTCGGTACTACTTGGAGTTTAGGGATGTGTGGGTTGATTATATCCCCATATGGAGTGTAGGGTTGGACGGAGATAGTGTGTAAAGGCTGGATGGGTAGGATTTTTGTGACTGTATATCTGTTACTGCTACTGATACTGTGATGGGCTAAAGCCCTACCGCATGACTATTTTTGTACTAAGATGGGCTAAGGCTCAAACTGGACTAATACTGATACTGAAAAAGCCTTAAGCCCAGACTGTGATTGTCTGTTTACTGTCTGCACATTTGTATAGGGATTACACACTAAATTTACATAAACCCATTCCTTCTGTTTAATCTGTACAGGTAACCCCCAAATATAGGCCGATCAGAGCGGCAGAGGACTCAGTGGTGGCCACACGACTTCTTTTACACTGTTTATTACCTATTTATGATTTTACTTTTATTTGGGAGTAGTTTGTTGTAATTATGGCCTTTACGGATTTTGGTTTAAATTTGGATTTTATACGGTTTTATGATTTAAATCTGCTAGAGTTAGGTAAAACTCGGGTTTTCAAATGAAATTAATATTTTATCAAAAATACCACGAATACACAAACTGTTTAAAAGCTTCCGCAATAAGAAAATGTTTGGAAATTGAATAACGATTTGTAAATGAATAATGTTTTAGAAACGAACGGCACTATTTGAAATTAACATCAGAAAATGAAAAAAAAATGGTTAAATAGAAAAGGGGATTTAGTGACGACATATTTTTCAAAAAGCACTACCATGTGACATCGTCAAATTCGGCCATAATGTCTAGACCGGGTTTGAGGCGTTACATTTAGTGGTATCAGAGCCAAGTTGCAAAACTCGATTATTGATTATGGCTTTTACAAAAAAAATTGGTCTTTCAAAAAATTGATCGATTTCTAAATGATTTGAAATGTTTTTACTGAGTAAGTCGTACACCGAGTCTCCAGCGCCGATCCTGTAAGTATTCTAAACTGTGATTTGTTATAAATTGAAACTATTATGGATAGTATATTCTGAAACTACTATAGGTAGTAAACTGTACTGAAAACACTCTAGATAGTGTATATTGTAAATTGTAGAGAAACTGGAAACTGTAGTGAGACTACGATTTACGAAAACGAACTCTGAATAACCGATACTATTTTACATAAAACTTATAATACCAGATAAATTTGATTAGATATGAGCACACGAGGTATCCGCAGATGGGGTACTAGAGGCCAAGGTAAAGGCTGTAGAGGGGCTCGAGCTGAGTCCTCGTTATCGGGCAGCCTGCTAAATTTGGATATGAGTGAGACGACAGTATCGTCCGCTACTAAGACTAGGTCGCAAGATCGCACGGCTGGGGACTATGTATTGCCCCAGGCTATGCTAAGGATTTTGGAGAGGATCACTGGGCCCAATACTGGATTTGGGGGCCGAGGGTCGGTTACGAAACGACTCCGGTCCAATGGAGTTGAGCTCTTCAAAGGTGTCACTAGGGTCGCCACTAATATGGCCAAGTATTGGTTTGAGGTCACGGCGAGGATCATGGATGACGATCACGGATGATCTAGATTGCACCCCTAAGTAAAAATTAAAGGGTACAGTCTCGCTGCTGTGGGACGAGGCTTTTCAGAGGTGGCTGACTGTTAAGGAGGGACTCATCCCGAACGTCTGACCTGTGAGTTCTTTAAGATCGCCTTTCAAGGGAAATATGTCGGAGTTAGTTATGTGGATGCACATAGGAGGGAGTTTCTGAATCTTACATAGGGGGATCAATCAGTGACCTACTATGAGGCTGAGTTTCTGAGACTGATCCACTATGCACAAGGTATGGCGGCATCTGAGTATGAGCGATGTGTCCACCTTGAGGATGGCCTCAGAGATAATTTGAGAGTTCTGATAGCCCCGCAGAAGGAGTGAGATTTTTCTGCCCTTGTCGAGAAGGTGAAAATCACCAAGGAGGATATATAGGTAGTCATGATTGGAGAATGCTGGAACTACATATCTAATGTGATTTCTGCACTGGTGGCAGAGAAGTTGGTTCGTAAGGGATGTGAGGTATTCTTAGCTTATGTAAGTGTGTCAGATTCTAGAGATTCTACAGTTAAGGATATTAGAACGGTAAAAGATGTTTCGAATGTCTTTCTTGAGGAGCTACCAGGTTTACCTCCAAATCGTGAAGTGGAGTTTGGGATAGAGCTTTTTCCTGGTACAGCTCCGGTGTTTATCGTCCCCTATCGAATGGCACCAAAGGTGCTTACGGAGCTTAATGCTCAGATTTATGAGTTTTTGGATCATGTGTTCATCCGCCCTAGTATGTCTCCGTGGGAATCACCAGTATTGTTTGTAAAGAAGAATGATGGATCTATGCGGATGTGCTTTGACTACCGGTAACTGAACATGATGACAATTAAGAACAAATACCCCCTACTGAGGATAGATGATCTGTTTGACCAGTTTCGAGGAGCTTCAATTTTCTCCAAGATTAACCTTCGATCTGGATATCATTAATTAAGGGTTAAAGAGGCTGATTTTCATTAGACGACATTTAGGACTCCTTATGGTCACTACGAGTTCCTAGTGATGCCATTCGGACTGACTAATGCATCGGCAGCTTTCATCAATTTTATGAATTAAGCGTTCCATCCTTATCTGGATCGGTTTGTGGTCGTATTCATCATCGATATACTGGTTTATTAGAGGACTGAGGACGAGCATAATGAGCACCTTCGAGTCATTCTTCAGACTTTGAGAGAAAAATAGCTTTATGCTAAGTTTAGTAAGTGCGAGTTCTGGCTGCGTGAGGAGACATTTCTTGGTCATGTAGTTTCGACTGAGGGGATTCAAGTTGATTCTCGAAAGATTGAGGCTGTGTTGGAGTGGAAGTAACCTAGGAACATATCTGAGATTCATAATTTTCTAGGACTGGTGGGATATTATTCTACGATTTGTAAGGGGTTTTTCATTGATTGCAGAACCCTTGACTAAGCTGCTACGTAAGGATGTGTCGTTTAACTAAATGATGCGCAGCAAGAGAGCTTTGAGAAGCTCGAGATTTTACTGACCGAAGCCCTTATTCTGATACAACCGGAGCCTGAAAAAGAGTTCATTGTTTATAGTGATGCATCACATGTTGGTTTAGGATGTGTGCTGATGCAGGATAGTAAAGTGGTAGCATATGCGTCTCGTCAGCTTAAGACTCATGAGGCGAATAATCCGACGCATGACTTGGAGTTGGCCGCTATGGTATTAGCACTGAAAATTTGGAGGCATTATTTGTATGGTGAGAACTGTATCATCTACACTGATCAAAAGAGCCTCAAGTATCTCCTCACTCAGAAGGAACTTAATCTTGGGCAGCGCAGATAGATTGAGCAACTTAAAGACTATGACTGCACCATTGAGTACCACCCTGGTAAGGCCAATGTGGTGGCTAATGCACTGAGCTGTAGGGCTATGACTGATTTGATCAGGGCGATATTTACTCGCCTAAGTTTATTTAATGGTGGTAGTTAATTAGCCGAGCTTCAGGATTAAGCCGTCATGGATTGAACAGATTAAGGATAATTAGTTGGACGATGAGTCGTTGGGTCTTCAGTTCTGGCAGGTTGAGGGTAGTACTACAGATTTTGAGCTGAACAGTGATGGGGTACTCTATTTCCGTGGGAGAATCTGTGTTTTGAATGGTACTGATTTGAGACAGGCCATACTGAGAGAGGATCATAGTAACTCTTATGCTATGCATCCTACCGGAAATAAGATGTACCGAGACTTCTGTGAGTTATATTAGTGGTCAACTTTGAAACGTGAGGTTACTGATTTTGTGAGCAAATGTTTGACTTGAGGTTTAAATTTTGGATCGCGACGTTAAGGTTCTGAGAAGGAAATCCATTCCACTGGTAAAAATTCTGTGGCGTAATCATAACATCGAGGAGGCCACGTGGGAATCGAGGAAGCGATACGTCAACAATATCCTCACCTATTCTGATCAGGAAAATTTCGAGGACGAAATTTTCTTTTAGGGGGTAGAATTGTAATGCCCTAAAATTTCTAATTTCGTTATTGTGAAAATATGACATGAATATCTGTCAGCTTTAGTGGTTATGTGTTCTAGGATTGTTTGGGAGGTCTCAAGTTCAAGCCTTTGCTTGGGCAAATTTTGGTATTTTGAATGATTTGGCCTTACTCTTGTTCAGGAGGCTTTTATTTGATTGTTGGGTAAATTACATCAGAATGGGCTTGCTGGTCTGGTGGTTAAATGGTGTGTTATTATGGTGGAGATCATGGGTTCAAATCTTTGGGACGGTAAGGGTTGTATTTTTTTGCTCCTAATTTTAGCAAGATTTGTGGTGAACTGGGTTTTTGAGTGGTGGATGTGTAGTGGAAAGTGGGGGAGCAGTTTTAGGAGTGAATTACGGGATTATAGGGGAGTATATAAAAAATCTGATCATTTTTTCCTTTTCCGAAAAAAAATAGAGTCATTTGTCTCTCTATCTTTCTGATGTTTTCTCTCCCCATCTCTGTCTAATTTTTCTTTTTCTTTGCTTCTTACTCGATTATCTTTTCTTTTCTTTCTTTTACTACTATTGAAGTTCCCTTGTTTCCCCTAATCCATTCTTTCCTCTTGATCTCGTAGCGTTAATCAGCACTTATGCAAATTCAATAAGTTGTTGGGTATCATTTGAATATATTAATTTGTGTTCCATAGTCTAATTCTAGGGTGTTGACAGCAGCATTTCGCGAGGATTAAGTTTCTTATCGTGATTTTTGGAAACGTACCGATTTAAAGTTTTGCGGTAAGTGTTCATCGTTTTATGGGTAAGTATTTTGGTTTCAGGATTTTGATTAATTGCAAGGTAAAATGGACTATGTTGTTATTTGTTCAATTATAGGCTTTGGAGTGCTTGGGGACTGCTTTAGCATCAAAGAAAACCAGGTATGTACCCGAAACGCAAACATAAGGGATTCGGCGAAAAGCTGAAATTACTTGTTGTATGGATAGCAGCAGTAGGATGACTTTGAAAAATCGCCATAAATTGTGTAAATCAAATTAGAGGATGAACAATATATGGAATTAAATCTTGTTGAGTCTAGTTTCTCATTGAAGAAACGGTGTTAGTAATGGAGTTTTAAATTGTGAAATATAACACACTTTGTGAGACAAGGTCAGAATGAATTCGGGTTCCTCTATTCTGACTTTGGAAAATTATCAAAAATTGGAGAAAAGTAATTAGGGGTTAAAATTTACATGTTCAAATTATTAATGAGTTTATTTTTAATAGAAACAAATGGAAACATCGTGCAAATTTTTTACTAAGAGATAACTATTTTTTAGTAAAAAACAGTCGAAGTTGTGAGACAGCAGAACAAGGGTAAGTTTAAAGATTTTACTGTACTTATTGGCTAAACCAAAAATTTTACAAATTTTATGGTAGAAAGGTACTTGAGTCTAGTTTCAAAGACGTCAAGCGGATCTTAATTTGGAATTCTGTAGCTCAAGATATAAATAAATTAGTAACAATGACTCAAGTAGACAGCTTTGAAGGATCATATAAGTAAATAGTGGAAACACATGTGATTAATTATCTAGCACGGGTTACATTAAAATGGATCATAAGGCCAAGGCCAATTTTAGCCATGTGGGCCACACGGACGTGTGGGCCTACACGGGCAAACATCATGGGCTTGTAGGCCCATTTTCACTATTTTATTGCTAAGGCTCCACGAGTCGCTTGAGTCGACTGTAGACCTACTGTAGGGTCAGTAAGCTTACCTAGACCCCTAATTGACTAAAATGACTGTATGATTGATATGATTAAACCTGATGATATCCCACTGATTTGATACTGTATGCCTTGTTTGCATGCATGATATTATGTTATAGCATGTCACATCTGAATATTGCATTGCATTAAGTTGGGGGATTGTAATGTTCGGAGGAAGTGTACTGAAAGGCCTCAAGCCTAATTTACTAGCAGCTCAGCTGCAAACTACTGTTTAGTGCCGCATTCGGTACTACTTGGAGTATAGGGATGGGTGAGTTGATTATATCCCCACATGGAGTGTAGGGTTGGACGGAGATGATGTGTAAAGGCTGGATGGGTAGGATTTTTGTGACTGTATATATGTTACTGCTACTGATACTGTGATGGGCTAAAGCCCTACTGCTTGACTGTTTTTGTATTGAGATGGGCCAAGGCCCAAACTGGACTGATACTGATACTGAAAAGGGCTTAAGCCCAGACTGTGATTATCTATTCATTGTCTGTATATTTGTATGGGGATTACACACTGATTTTACGTAAACTCACCCCTTCTGTTTAATCTGTACAGGTAATCCCCAGATATAGGCGGATAGGTGCGGCGGAGGACTCAGTGGTGGCCACACGACTTTCTCTACACTATTTATTACCTATTTATGATTTTACTTTTATTTGGGAGTAGTTTGCTGTAATTATGACCTTTACGGATTTTGGTTTAAATTTGGATTTTATACGGTTTTATGATTTAAATCTGCTAGTGTTAGGTAAAACTCGGGTTTTCAAATGAAATTAATATTTTATCAAAAATACCACGAATATGCAAATTGTTTAAAAGCTTTCGCAATAAAAAAATGTTTGGAAATTGAATAATGATTTGTAAATGAATAATGTTTTGGAAACGAACGACACGATTTGAAATTAACATAAGAAAATAAAAAATGGTTAAATAGAAAAGGGGATTTAGCAACGACATATTTTTCGAAAAGCACTACCATGTGACATCGTCAAATTTGACCATAACGTCTAGGCCGGGTTTGGGGTGTTACACTAAAAGTAATCTATAACATAATAAATAGTTTGGCGTATACAAGTATAAAGTACTTCACAAGTCATAGTTCATAAAACTTTAATTGATCCTTCAATGTAACATTCTTTCAAAACTGTAATTAGATAAAAAAAAAATTATTTACATATTCAAATTCAATGCAGAATACCCGCTACCTGATTGCCTCTCAATGTAGTAACATCAAGAGAATGAATACTGCTACTATAAATATGGAATTAAGGTGGTGTCCGCAAGTATATGAGTCAGGTTGTAATATAATTTTACTTCGGAGCCGGTAAGTACTTTGATGATTGTACCCAAGGGAGGCAAGTACTAAATTAATATTAACCTAAATATAAACAGATCTAATTAGTACTTTAAAAAAATTATAGTATGATGAAAATAAAGTGAAAAATATTTTTTTATAAGAAAAGAGTTAAACTTGCATAAAATAATAAAACTAGAGAACTAATATGTGATTCAATCAAATCTAACCTTGGGTAATTAGCTTGCTTCGATGGTCATAACTAATTCCTATTTCGGTTTCTAATCAATCAACTAGTCGTTAACCTAGCAGGATCTCTCGATCTTTCATTAAACTAAGGAGTTGGTAAGAATTACTTATCTCTAAACCTCAAAGTCCAGATCGGATTGGGGTAAGGGGTCACGGATAGGCAATACCAATTTTAGGTTAATTCTCACCTATATGACTTCCTAGGGTTTTTAGGCCTAGGGTTTAAGTTCTTCCTATCCCGAACAGATGATCCGCTAAGAAACCATACATAGAAATTAATTAATCATATGCCCACTCACTAATTACCCACAAAGGATTAGTTACTCATGGATCCTATAAAAAATAAACTTGATGAGTAAAATAAGCATAAAGAATGAATCAAGAGTAAAATTTTAAGACGAATCCTGAATTGTATTTGAATGAAGTGCAGAAATACACAAAGAGTTGCTTTGAATGCACAGGTCAGTTACTCCGAAGAGCACAAATGGAAAATAAACTGAAAACAAATCCGAAGTACAAAGGAAACAAAAAATAAAAATAAAATTCTACGTTATAGAAAATATTATCTCTCAGGTGTTTAAAGAGCTTCTTTATAATATTAGGGTTGGTCGTCGTCCTTAACCCAAGTTAGGGTGACATTTTTACGTTAAATTTCATTGTGTGGACCAAAACACACTCATCTTGTTAATTCTTCCCGTACAAGGCCGGTGTTGTGACATCTACTGCCTATGTCGCGACACTGAAGGCAGTTTGCTTGGCTCAGGTTCAGCTTCAGGGGTGTGTCACGACATCCTCTATCTATGTCGCGACACCAAAGGCAGACTTAGGCTCCATTTGGTTAGCCTTTTAAAGCCAGTGAGGTGTAGTTGGGGGAAAAAGTGGTGCCAATCTCACTGCTATGTTGTTTGGTTTCGCAAGTTAGTGCAGTGAGATTGTATCTCCACCACACTGCTCAGTTGAAAATTAGCTGGTGATTTCAGCAGCAATGGAGGTGCAGTGAGCTATTGGTACTTTAACTCTCCAAAAATACCCTTACTTTAACTCTCCACATCTTTCCTCCTCCTATCATGCTTCTCCTTCTTCAATTTGTGCAACCAGTTCACTTCATAAAGCTCCAGGTAAGTCATTCATCTCCTTCTTCAAACTTCTGCTACTGTTGCTGCAACTTCTGCCATTTTCAACCATGTTTGGTTGTGGTTGTGGTTGTGGTAGTGGACTTTTGTGGACTTTTCAATTTGTGGACTTTTCAACCATTTTCAACTTCTGCCACTACCGATCTTCTGCAACTTATGCCATTTCTCTATAACAAAGGTGCACCGGAAACTTGAAGAAGATGATAGATGGACAGAACAAAAGATATATAATCGATATAATAGATGGACAGAACAAGATGATAGATGGACAGAAACTTGAAGAAGATGATAGAGGTGTTAACTTTGCAATACAACTACAACATTTCTATGATGGGTTGGATGGACAGAACAAGCGACAATTTGATTTTATAGCTAGAGGGAGTATTTGGTTAAAAATAGGAAGATAAATAATCGATATATTGGAAAATGTCAGCAAGAATGAGCTTACATGGGGCATAAACCAAGAGATATAAAACGCTAACCTAGCAGAATGTACACTCCAAAAGTAAACATCTTATAACCTGGAATTAGGAACATTAGATTTTGTTGAGCCTAATAAAGATGAACCAGAGGAGGAAAGTATGAATAATGCAGAACAAGAGAATAACGAGCTAGCCTTTCAACTTGACTGGTGGTGTAAAAGTAAAGAATATCCAAAACAGGTAATTCCAACCATAACTAAAATGGTTCCTTTTATTATTAAAACACCTAAATTGGAATTGAAACCACTGCTTGAACACTTGAAGTATGAGATGTTTGGGAGAAAAGAACACCCTGCCAGTAATTACATACAAGGAGTATGTAAAAATAACTTTTTCGAAAAATATTAATAAATAATTTAAATTAATTATATAATTTATTAAAATATTAGAAGATATATTTTAATATTTTATTAAATGAATTTATAAATTTACATATTTTAATAATTTTAAAAAAAGTAAAATAATTTAAAAAACTTCTATTATATATCAATTCTAATATGATGTCTTTAATAGTCATTTCTTATTCTCACCTCACCGCTACAGCTGCGTTTGAATCCAAACACACACTCCACCACTATTTCTAATCTCACTGCTACAGTATCTAATCTCACCGTTACAGTAATTAATCTCACTGCCACCGCTGTTTTTAACCCCACCGGAGCTAAACACACCGCCCATCCAAACTAAGCCTTAGTATTTTGGATTCCTGCTCATGATGTTGTGATGTCAAACCTTTGTGTTGCAACATGGTGACCAGTCTTGAGTTCTCCTACCTCTAAATAGTGTCTTACACACTCACTAAACACGTTGGCCCTCTCCTCTCTTAGGCCTACTTCGACCCCTAAGGTCATATAAACGACTTATATCACACTTTTTATTAATTGAAAGCTAAGATTGAAAAACTAAATAAAACATAATCAATTTGCTCATATTCAAGCTCCTTAAGCATGAAAACTGGTTTAATCTGCTACAACGAATTGCAATAGATCAAACTTTCCCACACTTAAGTCATTACTTGTTCTCAAGCAAAGAAACTTAAAAAATAAAAAATAAAAGACGTCTTTTGGGAAAATATAATACAAGGACAAGTTTTGGAACACATAGCTAGGAAAAATCATACATACATGTAACTATGGCATGATATATAAACAACTTCCCATTTTCAGTTTCAAACACTTAAGTTCAGTATATTACGAAGTATACAAATAGTAAGGTCCTCAAATATATGGATACATCGATTAATCATACAAGTAATTTGATTATCCTAGCAGAATACAAACAGTCATTATTGTAATTACTCAATATAATGTCAATTCATGAATAAATCTACCTAAGTCGCATAGGGCTTTTCGGCTTGTAACGTCCTAAGGCTTAAGGTTGGTATGAAATTCAAAAAAAAGGAAGCATCAAAAGCAGTTTCAAGCATGAAAGTAGTTTGGCATATTGTGTTGTTCCCTATTCTTCCCCTTAATAACCCTTACTGACTCACCACCTTCTTTCTCTTTCTCTCACCTTCATTATTTCCCCACTTAGGAAATCACAACATGACAAAGCAACTACGGTTAGCTCACGAGTTTTTGTGTACTAATGGTTGAGATTTTGTGTCACTTTTAAAATTTTCAACATCTCTCACTCACAATGCTTTCTTTTTCATTACTCAAGTACTTTTTCTACTCGTTTTAACTTTTTTTTGAATTTGTTTCTTTTTGTTTTGCACATTTTGGTTAATCCTATAATCACTATATCACGCTATTTTTTTTTCCTATTTCACTCTAATTTTCACAAAACTGCCATGATGTATCTACCTATCCCTCAATACGTATGGCCAGACGTCTAAATTTGTGCAATTCCGAGACAAAACAAAAAGGGTAAGCACAAATTGATATTTTTTGCTCAGGTTTTGTATAAAGGTTCACCAAGAAGTGTTTTCTGGCTCAAAATAGGTACTAAGGATTGATGAATATGGTTAGCTTTTTGGCTCTGGTTATGCCAAACAATGCCTAAGGTAATACCTTGGTATCTCAATATTCACAAATTTAACCATTTATCATACATTTTAGCATGTTTATTTCCCTATATTTTCTATGTCATTTGGTATATTCAATTACATAATGCTTATTTATAGTGTAATATATAGAACTTATTAGTCTAATAATTGAAAATTTAAAATCATTTACTCTCATGCCAAATTTACAGTAAACACAATCAACCTATATACATACTCCAAACCAATCACTTTTATTTCTACAAGCTCAAGCATACTTTGACAAGAAAAATAAAATAACAACATAAAAATAAAAACAAAATTTCTTATGTTACCCCGCCATAATTTAAATAGCACATTGTCAATAATGTGAAGCCCTTAAATAGATAAGGAACAAAGTACTCGATTGATCGTGACCTTGTCGTAATCTTTTGGTGAGTGCCTCCTTCCTTGTTCGTTTTAAGCTTGTAAATGTAGTGTTTCTTTCCTATGAGGTTCCTGTATAGAAAATTTGAAAACAGAAAACATGTATATAAATATATTGTTAATCCTACTCCTAAAAAATAAAAATCATCCAAATTAATTGTTTACAATATAAAATTTAATAAAAATAAAATTGTTAATCCTCGTCCTTCTCTTCTTGAGAATCTTATTCCATCTCATCCTCCTCCTTTTCAACTTCCTCGTCCTCACTATTTTCCCCTTCTTCGCCTCCTTGCTTTTCTACTCTATGATGGGAATGCATTAAATCCTATTTGTTTGGTGGGTAATTTGGTACTCTCATATTAGTTTTTCACACAAATTCTTGAAGAACTGGGCTTGTCTCTTGCATTCATCTTATCATCCATTCGGCGTTTGGGATGCTACTTTCGCCTACTTCTTATTAAGACATTGATTATGTTTTCCGTTTGAGTGAGGCTGGAACGCCCATCTTTTCTTTTCAGCGTTTGTTCCAATCCCTTATTTGCTTTCATTGAAGTTTTGTATACTACGTGTATAATGTATCTCCTATGAAACTCTTGGATGGCTTCATGAATTGCTCAGTGGTTGTCATTGGAACTCCAGCCTTCTTGCACAAGGCTGTAACTAAGTGGGGAAAAAAACTCCCACCTTTTGGCCCGTAATGCATATTTTCATGTAATTGTAGATCCATGTCCCGATGCATACCTGTTTCTTCTGCAAAACAACATATAACAAAACCACTCGAAAAGTATTGACATTAGAAACATTTAAAGTAGAAGCAATTCGAGTGCATAAAAAGGTCATCCACATCTTAGGATCTGGAAACATAATTACTTGATTGAAGGAAGTGTGAATATCAGTATTAGGGCGATGCTTCCATTCACCCCTACCTTCTTTTAAAAATTTTAAAATATTATACATATTAATATCCCCAAATTGTTCTAAGACACTTTCTTCTACAAAATCGAATTCATAATATGGAGCTTTATAAAACTCACAAATTGCTTTAAGGGTGACAAGCACCCTTTCCCTCTTACTGGTATGGTTTCCCAAGTGGCACGCAAAAGTGCTCCCATCTATAGTGTTGAACTAACGGCCAAATTTCCTTACATAAAATCATCGATGGCTCAAATCCATGTTCTTGTATAAACGTCTTTCCTTGAAGTTCCAAAAAGATTATTTCAACGTTTAGTTTTGGAAAGTTTGAGGAGTTTGTAACCGCCTCCGGACGTGCTAACGTCTAGAGTGTGAATACTGCAACTAAAAGATATGAAATATAGAGGCGATGTCCACAATTATATTGGTCAGGTTGTAATATAGTTACAACAGAGTGGGTGAGTACTCCGAGGATCGTACCGAAGGGTGGCAAATTACTAGATTAATTCTAACTTAAACGTAAATAGATCTAATTAGCATTTTAAATAAATTATATCACGATAAAACATAAAAGAAAGATTTTTTGAATTTTTATAAATAAGAAAATAAAAAAAACAAAAACCTAAATAAAAAGAACTGTGGAAAACTAATTTATAGACTTAATCAATTCTAGGCATGGGTGATTAGCTTGCTTTACTGGTCATAACTAATTTTTATTCCGAGTTTCTACTCAATCAACTAGTCATTACCCTAGAAGGATATCTCAATCTTCTATTAAACCAATAAGTCAACAAGAACTACTTATCTCTCGACATCACAGTCCAAACCGGTTTGGGGCTAAGGTGTTCACGGATAGGCCATATCAATTTTGGGTTCATTCTCACCTAAATAACTTCCTAAGGTCATCAAGTCTAGGGTTTAAGATCTTCCTCTCCCAAACAGTTGATTTGCTAAGAAAATCCTACATAATAATTAGTTAATGACACCTCTACTCACTAATCCTCCATAAAAGGACTAGTTCCTCATGGATCTTACTAACACAATAAACTTGAATATAAGAATAAACATAAATAAAAAAAATTCAAGAATAGAGTTTGGAGAATCCTATTTGTATTAGATGAAGCGCAGCAAATCCAAAAACATTTGATTGCAGTTACAAACCACGTTCTCTAAAGAGCACAAAAAGAAAAGAACTAAAAATAAACCTAAAGCCTACAAGAAAGAAAAATTGAAAACTAAAATTACAAAGGAAACTTAAAGTATGAAAAGCCGTCTTTAAACAGTGTTCTAAGAGCCTATTTATAGAGTTAGGGTTGTCGTCGTCCTCAACCCTAGTTTAGCTAACGTTCTCGTGTTTAATTTCCATTGTGTGAACCAAAATGCCCCTAATTCATAAGTGCTTCTTGTACAAGACCAATGTCGCGACACCCTAGTTCTTGTGTCGCAACATCGAAGGTAGTATGCATGGTTCAGGGGTAGCTTCAGGGGTGTGTCGCGACATCCATTAGCTATGTCATGACACCGAAGGTAGTATAGTCATTCTAGCATTCTGCTTCTTATGTTTCGACATCAAACTCCTTGTGTTACAGCACAATGACCAGCTTTGAATTCTTATGTCTTTGAATGGTCTCCTGGATAGTTACTAAGTACGTTAGCTAGCCTTTAGGCCTCATTCGACCCCTAAGGTCAATAAAAGACTCAAAACGCATTTTTATTGAATTTAAAATAAACTAAGAAAACAAAACTAAAACATACTAAAATTTTTCGTATTCAAGCTCTTCAAGTATGAAAACTAGTTTCATTTGCTACACCGGATTGCGACAGATCAGTATGTAGTCACCGATGGGTCAAGTTCGTTAGTTATTCTAGGTTTTCTAGGAGGCATTTTTTTAATAGGAAGTAATCAAAATCAAAAAATATATTTCACAATAATTCAATAGAATGGTTAAGTTTAGGAACCTTTAACCTCGATTTAAAAATTCATGATTCCTTGGTAAAGCTTCTTGCAGATTTCCTTGTTAATGTGAAGTGTTTAACCTGAACCAAATAAAAACATAAGGAAAGAAAACTAATATTGAAGCAAAATAGAGAGAAAAGAGAAAGGGATTTTAGAGTTTAAATGTTTAAAGGGTTTGAGAGATTTTAAGATTAAGGAGAGTTTAAAACTAATTAGAATTGTGTTAGGTTTAAAAATCTTTGGTATTTTTAAGTTAAAAACGAGTTAAAACAAGGTTAAAGCTAGCGGGTTGTGTAATGGGTCGAGTCAACCTTAAAGAAAATTCTAGTGGGTGTTGCAACATAGGGGTTCTATGTCGCGACATCCCTAGCAAAATACCAATGTCGTGACATCGGAGCTTGATGTCGTAACACACCATGAAATTTTTAGATTTGGGGTAAATTGATTTATTTGTCACGATATCGAGGTGCTATATCTCGACATCGAGCTAAATTGCTCAGTTTCTTGAACCTGTGAGTGGTGTCATGACATACCTGCGAGAACAAAAAAATCGGCCACATGTAGTGGTGCTTGTGAAATAAACATAGGATTACTGAATTGAACAGGAATAAGTGGAGTGAATTGAGCTAGATATTGCGTAGCCACAAGCGGCGCATCTTCTGCCGAAGCAAATGACGAACCCGTCGTGTGACCACATCCCTTCCTACATTACTATGGCGATCGACATTGCCTCTTCGACCGAATTTGCCTACTCCTTGCCTCCAGTGGTAGTGATACAACTTGTCGATAGCTTTGAACCATGTCAAGTAATCTTCAGCTGCTACCGTGTCCGTCGACAAAAATGGTTCGCGGGTGGGTATAGATTCCATCCAAGCCTGGATGTGCTCTTTGTGCTTCTTTGCCTAGTCGTTCTTCCCCCGTATGTCCACCTTATACAATTCTTTTAAGTCTCACGGTGACGGTGGAACTCATTGCTTATACCCAAACTACCGTAGAACTCGGTTTGATTTATGCATCTCCACCGTCACATACACTATCAACGGCACCTTCACGTCCCACATTTCCCAATTGTCTAACACTTCTGGTGGGAATGCAAGATATGATTTCAGGGTCGACATACGACATCCATTTAAACTAAAAACAGAATTGAAAATATCGTTACGTATGGATTTTTTTAATAAATCATTGCGTAATTAATAAATGTTAAAAATGATAGGTAATTAACCTCGATTTTCAAGTGTTGATCTAACAACAACCTAACGCCTTCCAACACGTCGGAGAGTCCCACGTAACTCAGCCCATGGTTCCACTTGTACAAGCGATATATTAGTCGAAACATATAAAAAATAAAAACATTTACTACACAAACTACATATTTATTGATAAATGATGTTTACCTTGTCACCAAAGGGAACATGTATGGGTTAGTCACTCTGGGACGTAAAACGGTATTCGCCATCAGGCCCATGACTACAGCAGCAATAGGTAACCACCAATTGATATCTTATCTGGCTGCGTTGCTCGACAAAGCTCTCGGTATAATGTGGACAACAAGGTAGATCCCCAACTTAGTTTTGCACATTCACTGAAATCTGGTAGATGTAGAAGTCACCTTATGTGCACCAAATTTCTAGATTTATCGAACACTAAAATACCCCTAATTAAACTCAAGATGAATGCTCGAGTGTATTTTTGTATGGTCTCCTCTGTTGCGTTGTCGGGAAGCTTATTGAAATTTGTCTCGAACCAGTTGATTGATATCCGACCACTTTTCAATCTATTTAGGACATTCTCTAACATTCCCATGCAAAGGTCCACTTTCTCTTGAACCACCACTGATCCCGTGATGACTAGCCCATCCACCGACAGACCGAGCTATAACGTTACGTTCTCAAGTGTGATTGTACACTTGTCGCATGGAAGGTGGAAAATGTGTGTTTTGGGCCTCTATCTTTCCACCAATGCACTGATTAATATGGGATCGAGTTTCCAACCCCCTTACATGTGAGACACATGCAAGAATTTAGCCTATTGCAGGTACCCCATGAATTTCACAGATTGAAGGCTCCCCCGTATTATGTATGAATGCCTCCAGCACACGATTATTCGCCTATTTATAACATAAAATATTTATAACATGAAAATATTTAACATAATTAAATAAAATAAAATTTTAAATTTCATCTTACCATTGCTAATTAGGTGGCGGAAATATGGTTGTTGTCGAAGTGGATTAGAGATGTTTTTTTTTTTGAGAAATTGATTCGAATGAATAATGTAACATGCAAATTTTATCCAGCCCAACTGAAACAAATAAACCAAACAAATAAATAAAAACCCTAAAGCCCAAATACACCAACCCAAGTCCAAAACCTAAAAAATTTTAAAAACCCTAAAAACTAAAAGCTTCAGCGCTACCGTCGCTCTTGCCACATCAGCAGGCACGCTCCCCAGAGTTGCCCACGCCTCGAGGTTTGGTTCTTATGCTGTTTCACCAAAATGGTTAAGGGCACATCTTCCCACCATGGTTGACCGAAAAGCCTTTGCCACTATCGTGAAATACCTACAAAAAAGAAAGCAGAAGACAGAGCAGAGAAATAGAAAAGAAATAAAAAATAAATATTATAGTTTGGCTATAAAATCCACAGCCATCACATGTAACAAAGAAAAAAGGAAATTCAACAGAGAAATAAAAAAGAACAAGTTACAAAGGTGGTTTTTTTTATCTTTTATTTTGATTTTTATCTCTTTTTGTTTTCTTTTCGTAAAGAACATAAAAAAAATAGAAACAAGATTTAAAGAAAACTTACCTCACCGGAAAAAAGGAAACTGAAACGTTTCTACCCCTTTTGTCAAGGTTGAACTGAGTTTTTCGGGTTAAAAAACCCAGATCAACATCCCATGTGAGAAAAGGAGTCAAAAGGGAGCGTTTTGGGTATTTTTTTCGGCCACCGAAAGCGACATTCGTCATCGCCGATGACCAGTGGTCGCGGCGGCCCTTGGGATCAGAACGGGGAAGGCTTTTTTGAGAGAAAAAAGAAAAAATAAGAATTTTTTTTAAAACATAGAGGGAAAGTGAATTGTTTATAGTTTTTTTTTAAAAACTTATATAAGAGGACCATACGACGTCATTTTGGAGTGTAGCTTAAAATTCCCAAAACGGTGTCGTTTTGAATCGTGACCTAGTGACCCGATCCGAATCCATCTAGAATCTACGTGTTTTCAATGGGAGGGTCTATTTGTAGTTTTGTTCCTTTCACCTTTTTTCCAATTTCGTCCTGTGCCTTTTTTATTTTATTTTTTACCCTACAATTTTAATTTCTTTGCAATGGGTCCTTTGACCCACTGTCGGCTTAAGGGAATGACATGGGGTTGGGAAAATAACCCTTTGGGCCCCTATTTATTTTATTTTATTTTGGCCCTTTATTTTTTTTAATTTTACACTTTAAATTTTATTAAATATTCAATCCAGTCCCTAGATTATCAACCCTTTGAGGAATGACATGTACTGGGTTTGGGTTATTTACCCTTTTGATCCTTGCCTTTTATTGTTTCTTTATTTTAACCCTTTAATTTTTACTTAAGGTTCTGTCACAATTTCAATTTAGTCCCCTATTCATTTAATTAAGTCCATGTATTTACTTTTTTTATTTTTTGCCGTTGGATTTCTTGGTTATTTTATTTTGGTATTTTATTTTTAATTATTGATATTATTAATATTATTAAGTAATCATGGTTGTTAATTAATATTAATTTTGTTAAAATTCGCTCAAAGAATCAATATTATATGAATGTAACTATATTATTATCATACATTTTTATATTATTTCACTAGTAGTATTATTATTATAAATATTATTAATCGAATATTTTCTTATTTATTTCATTATTTTTTTACTTATTATATTATTGTCATTTCATTTTATTATTTATGTTGTTTATTTTGTCAATGTCATAATTTTGTCATCATCGTGTCTTGTCAATATTGCTACATATGTTCATCTTTTTTTTTTGCACAAACGCATAAGAAATAATTTAAAACCGAGACAATATTCTTTATTTGAGAAATTCGAGAGGTTGTGCTCCCAACTTACAAAGTATGATTTTCTCCTTAAACCTAAGTAATTGAATATCTTATCTAAAATGGACAAACATAGGATTCAAGTAATAATCAAATGACGATTATTCTTGTTGTCGAGGATTCGAGATATTGTGTCCTAACTTACGGGGCGTGATCTTTTCTTTTCGATTAACTCAAAATAAAGCTTTTTTTTCCACAAAGTTTAATTTAATTAGCGATATTTTAATCAAGTAACATCATGCAAAGAGTGATCGTATTATAAATTCTTTTTGAATTTTTAATTTTCGACATCAAGACATTAAGTAATCAACTAGGTACGAATTTTGGGCGTTATAAGTGTGCTAACCCTTCCTCATACGTAACCGACTTCTGAACCCATTTCTTGAAATTTTTAGACAAAAAATTATCTTTTTAATAAATCTAACATTTTATAACCAAGTTTTGAGGTGATCCAATCACACCTAAATAAAAAGGATTGGTGGCGAATCCATTTTCGTTTTAAAATAAAAAGTCGACATCCAAAAAAGGGGTTTCGACAAATAAAATATGGTATAATTTTAAAAATAATATTTTTAAATAAAAATATAAATAAATATTGAATAAAAAGCTTAATAGAGTTGAGAGAGTTTGAGAGAAGGATGTGAATGAAAAAAATAAAATTTGGGGGTATTTATAGGTTAAAAAAATTACCATTGAGATTTTAAATTCTTTTACCGTTTAGCAAAGCAACAGTAAAAAAGTCATTACATTTTACCGTTAAAAAAAAATGCCTCAAGTTGACAAGCTTTCTTACAATCTTAGGGGGACTCGCTTTCACTTTCTATTTCCTAAAAATGATTTATTTTCCTAATTAAATTTTAAAACGATTTAAAATTCAAATTAAAAAAAAAAAAGAAGAGCTTATTCAGCTAATTTAGTAAAAACTCCTCCATAATTGTATTACCAAGTTATAACCCATATAATCTAATAAATATATGTTTATATTCTCTCTCTTTCTATTCATAGCTGTGATGTTGCCAACGAAAAAAGAAAAAAGAAAAAAACTGTGATGTTGCCCAATTGCAATACGACTTTCCTTTTTATTATATTTCTTCAATTTTTTTGTGATTCTCTTGTCTCTTCCCCATACCTTCCCCCTTCTCTCTCTCTCCAATAAATCACACTGGACCTCTCCTTTACCATCCTCCTTTCTTCTCTCGCCTATTTTCTCGACTCCATTTCTTTTTTCTTTTCTTTTTTTTCATTTTCATAATTTTTTTTCTATGGTGCTCGGTTTATATTTACCTCCTACTCCCAAGTGTTTCTCAAATTACCTGTACAGTTTAAAGTTAAGGTATTACTCTCCTCTCTTTCTTTCTTTCTATCTTTCATGCTTGCTTTCTTTCTATCAGCTCTTCTCTTCGCCTCAGATTTTGTTTTCTTTAGAAGCGACGGCTCTTTTTTTTTTTTTAAATTTCACCATTTTTCAGCTCTTCAAACAGCGCCTTTGTTTAGATTTCCTTTATTTCTTCCTCGATCTGAACCATATCCTTAGCTAAATCTAATTTTAGAAAATTAGAGCTTAATTTTTTTTCTTTTTTACATTACTGGTCTAAGCTTGGTAGATCTGTAAGGAAATCAAATACGCACTTTTTTTATAAAAAAAATCACCTTTTATTTAAACCAGATCTATTTAATTTTTGTTTTGAGTAGATCTGTTGCTTTAGAACTTTTCTAAAATAGTTGTGGAATTTCAATACAGTAATTTTTGCTTTATATTTCAAGACTGTTTAATTAAGCATCTGTTTATGTTAAATAGGGGAATTAATTGTTAATATTAGGAAAGAAAAAGAAAAGCGCCAGAGGAAAAAAGATGCAGTGTGGGATCCAACAAAGCGAAATTGGAAGCTGCTCTGACGAGATGCGGAGCTCCATTTCGGTTTCGGTTACGGATCGGAAAGAGACCATGGTCTGCCCGAAACCACGTCGTTTGGGTCTTTTAAACACCCCCTTCAACGACCACCCTGTTAGGTCCCTGAGATGGCAACTCAGGTAATTTTCTATTCTTTTTATGCCCTTCGATTATCTCTCTCCCTTCTATTTGTTTTTTAATAAATAGATCTAAGAAATAGCAGTTTGTTCTACGTTTTTCAGCCATCAAGTGGAGCTTTGTGATTCAAAAGAGGAGAGTGATGCTTTGGATTTTATTCTTACAAAGGTATACTTTGTTCTCATAATTTATTTATTTTTTAAAAAGAATTAAAACATATTTACAAGTTGCTATTTCTAAATGGTTTTGTTTTAAGGCACAATAAATTATTCTATAAATTATAAAATAAGAAAACCTATTTTTGGTCCCATAAACAATGCGGCATTTCGGTGCAACACCCATTGGGGTTCTTTTAAAAATTTAACCCTTGTTTCGTGTACGAGAAAAACTATTGTGGAATTGAGTATATAGAAAAATAGAATTTGGGTTCATTAAGTTACTTGTTTTAGTATGTTGTTTCATATTTAAAAAAAAAAGGATTATTATTTTATTCATGGTGGAATTTTTAAATTTTGTGAGATTAAAAACTTAAAATTTAGAAGTTAGAGCATGTGTCCCATTTTTTAAGTTAAAAAGGTATATGATATGATTATTGGTTTTGAAACTGAACAGGGTGGATGTGGAGTGGAACAAGGTTGTACACAAGTAGCGTTGTCGCCCCCATTTTTTTGTGGGTCGCCGCCGAGCAGAGTATCTAACCCGTTAATACAGGATGCTCGATTTGGGGAGCAGAAGATTATGTCATCGGTGCCACCTTCATCGGGCTTGTACTCATCTTCTCCCTCGTCGTCATCGAGGAAAGGAAGCTATGTTAGGGCGAATTTTGGTAGCAAACCAGCGGTGAGAGTGGAGGGGTTTGATTGCCTCGACAGGGATCGTCAGAATTGTAGCATCTCTGCACTGGCGTAGACCCCATTGCAATCCTGAAAACAGTAAATAGATAAGCCTAAAAAAGGTGCTTAAATATATATCACGTTTAAAATAGAGTAGCAAAAAATGACAGGAGCCCTTTGTCATTGTGTAAATATGTTTGGTAGGGTTCCTGATCTCTATGTAAATGATGGTGTCTTGTAAGTACAGGAGTTTTCTTGGTCAACAAAAATAAGGCTTAGGTGTAGCGTAAGACGCTACGAGCTGCAGATGATGGGAATTAATCTTTGTGGGAAATCATCTTTTCCTACTAGTTTTGGTTTTTATGGGTCGTTGAAGTTTTGATGAGCGGCTTATGGAGAGAAATGTGTACAAATTCAAGTTGGTAATTGAGCTAAATTTCAGTAGACATCAAAATGTGTATAAATCATTTTGGGTTCTGTTTTGTTTGTTTTGAGTTTCATTATCTTCCTTTCGGTTTAATTGGGATCCATAAAAACAACATGCATCATACATGTGGTGATGTCTGCTTAGGGGTGACGCGAATATGGGTGCAAGGTGGGTGCTTGAGAGTGCTGCTACCCAATTGCTTCTTGTCAGTTCTTTCTAAAAAGTGGCACCAAGCTTGCAACTTACAGTTTTATCCTATCTCGACGTGATTAACGATGATTGCATTTTATTTGTTTAAACTATTATATATATATATAAGTTTTTGTTATAATAAACTTTGTATTTTATTTTCTACTCAACAAGTGTCGGGGAGAAAAATGTGAAAGATGGTTGATTCGAAATCAGAAGATATTTCCTCCGTCCTTTAATCTGATCTTCCTTCTGCTTTTGGCAAGCAAACATCATAGCAAGTAAGTACTGGGAATGGCTGGGGCTTTCGCTTTTTTTTCCTCTCCTACACGCTGCACATGCACCTGAACATCAATATATATATATATATATATATATATATATATTCCGTATGCAAGATAAATTTCATCTGAACTAAACAATTTTGTTTGATTTATCTTAGATCAAATTTGATATAACTCTCGTAAATAATTCGATTTCATCTTAGACAAATTTTAAATGATTTATAATTTAATAATTCAAAAGTTTAACAATAAATTATTAAAATTAAATCAATTCATCTTTAAACTGCAACAACTTGAATGCATAATTATTCGACTTTGAATACAATTAATTTGATAGAATATCGCATGAAATCCATCAATACCCGAAGCCTTGAGAGGCGCCATGTTGAAAAGGGCACTTTGAACTTCCTCCAAGTTGACAGTAGTCACGAGACCCAAATTGTCCTCTTCATCAACCCATCGAAAGAGACCACACAACGGGAAAGTCTCTAGGGAAGGATTCTCCACCACATATAGTTGTGAAAATAAGTCAACAACAATTCTCTTTAGAGATTCATCTTCATAACATCAGTTACCATCCTCCAAACAAAGTCCTTCAATTTGGTTTATACGTTTTCTGGCCATCGTACGACTATAAAGTACCTCGTATTATGGTCTCCATTTATAAGCCATTCCCTTTGCGACTTTTGCTTCCAAAAGACCTTTTATTGATCAAGAATCACTTCCAACTACTTCTGAAGAAACAATTCCTGTTGGCGTAAGTACTGAGAATCCCATCGATCAAGTTTCCATTGAAGACGTTTTAATTTTACCATTGTTTCCTTTTTTTCGACGAAAGATATTTCGGAAAACATCCCTATTCCATTGCTTTAGTGAGTCACTGAACTCACTAATTTGCTAATAAGATCACCTTCCTTCAACTACTAAGTAAGAATAAATCCCCGACATCCCATATGAGACATTTGTTGGATTAAAATCCTCAATTATGGTCACATATGTATAATGTATAATGTTATTATAAAGTGTGATACAAAATTAAGTGACCAATTACGTTATAAGTGTCATAAGTATTAAAGTTTCATGGAAATAATATGTAGATACCATAAGTTGTATAATTTGATGATGGGTCAAATTATAAATACTCAAAACTGATTTAATAATAAGTTATTTTAAAATGAGGTAGTGATTCCCAAGAAATAGATATATATCTTATATTTCTTTTCTATCCCCATAAGAGAGAATTATATAAAGAGAAAAACAATGGATTCAGGTATACTTTTGCATTCAGTTTTGTTCTTGATTTATTTTTTATGACCTAACATGACAGATCTTAGTTTGTTAAGTTTTATATCAAAGTTTTACGGTTCTAACAACATCCAACTAGCAAGAAAGTGAAACGGATTGTCACCTCTTTTCTTCTTGATTGCATCTAAGGAGATCATCAATGGTCAATGATCAGATTTAAGCCAGTGAAGATGACGCACTGAACTTAACGGCATAAGGGATTCGACCTATATAAACAATGACATAGTAAAAAGTGAAGAGGAATAAACATAAATATTTTACGTGGAAAACCCTCAAAGAGGGAAAAATCACGAGCAAATAAGGTATCAACTTTTCATTAAATGAGTAAACAAACGAGAGTACAAAACGGAGAAAATAAACTAAATGTACTAAACGTATAAACCCAAACCCTGAATACTAAGCTCAAAATCTCAAAGAGCAAACCGGTAAACAAAACATTAAAACTCATAGAGCACTCACAAAAAGAATATAAAATACTCTTCATAATTACCATAAAACTCCCACCAAAACTCATTGGCGACTACATCTTGTCGCCTTCAAGAAAAGCCCTAGCTAATTAGCATATGAAAATAGGGATATAATGACCCATTTAAATAAGTTTATATTACATTTCTAATCATACTAAAATATCTCTGGAATAATAAGAGTCCAACTTGGAGAAGCAGTCTTACTTGTCTAAAACATGGTTGCCAAATAAGAGAACAAGTCGTGACGTGGCATATCGCCTTGTTGCAACGTCGTCTCTGCTTTGTCGTTTCAACGCTATCATGTCATCCCGACATCCCGATGCTCCTTGTTATGACGTTAAGCCTATTTTGGGCCTTCTTTAGTTGCTTGTCAAAACATATTCCTAAGTGCCTGTAAAATGTCTGATAAAAGCGAGGCACACCCCACAAATCTCTACCTTGGCTCATATTTATCACGCTTCCTTTTCCATGCCTTGTCATGGGCCAAACTCGAATTTCACAGAATACCAAACAAGGTCAAACAGTGCTCGAACTTGTGAAGTGAAAGACTCCTAGTCTTCAAACCAAAGTTGTATAATGCAACAAGGGTCAGTAACACCCAAACAGGAGAAAGAACATCAACTCTCTCTGTAAGAGTATGCCCAAAGATCATTCATGAGATGGTTGTAATAACATACTTGATTTACCATGTTTATTAATATAAGGCGTTGCCATTATTATTTCAGTTTCTTTTCTGTGTGTATAAATAAACTGTATTATAATAATGTCCTGAGAATAATATGATTGTTCTTAAAAGATCCTTAGTCAAGTATTATTGTTGACTAGGACAACAATAATGCATTAAGACTAACATGTAGTTGATTGATGATAAAGAGTTGTCATTGATATGGAGTGTCAAAATCAATGCATGAATATGTGTGTTAGAGAACAATATATTGGACTGACCCGCTATGAGTATGTTTCTTGGATTATTATATAATTGTCACAACATTACTCATAGTGATTAATATGTATATGATCATTAGACTTGAGATCATTATTATCCTAACATCGTGAGTTGCATATTTTGATACAGTAAAACGTACACCGCAACTGGTTGTTCTATAAAGGCTGGTGTTGTATATACCACAACCTATGTTGAGGGATATGGTTGATCAATATAGAATAAGTCCCTCTTACATAATGGGAGTAATATCTTAGGCCACTTGATTGAGTGGGACTAGAAATGCATGGCCATGCTCGAATAAGTTGATATGAGATGTCATACTTATTTATATAACATAGTTTACTCAAGATATCAAGGAACATGGGATGGACTATGCAAGTGTGACTATTCCATGACTTGTGTCCATTCCAGAGATAAAGGACTTAAGGATTAATGCATGAAAGGTTAATCACATAAAGGTTATGTCGAATCATAACTTCTTGTAACTTAGGTAGCAATGATCCATTGCTAGATGTCACTCATTGTTTGTAACATTAGAATCGTTCTAGTATTACTGCTAACGTTACAAGAACCTACAGGGTCACACCCTATGGTTGAAATGAATGGAATAAAACATAGTTGGTATTGTGTTTGGTTCTCACATCAATTAAATTAATTACAATCAAATATCGAACATATTATATGTACAAGGATGTTGTACACATAATGAGAACATAGTTCTATTAATATATGAATTTGGTTCGTATATAAATTTAAATAAATACAGTTTACCTAAATCCTTGTTATATTTAATGTAATTATAATTTTCAATTAAAAACATTATTTTATTTATTTATTTTTTTAATTATGATTTTTATGTTCAGATAAAAATTTTATGAATTATGATTCATTATATATATACCGATTATAAAAGGGTGAGATAGATAGAGTTTTAAAAAAAACCCTAATAAAAAAAAGAAACCTGAAAACTTTGCTTGTGAGGTCTAGCAGCCGTCAAGTAAAGAATTCTCCAAAAATAGTTTTGAAGATTTCTTCCGTTTATTGTCAAACTAGGTGGATTACGTAGAGGTCGGAATCATAAAAGGTTGCGGCTTGGTTCGATAGTAGATCAAAATTATTGTTGCCGAGGCGTCACTGTCTACTCAAATTGAAGTTTCGATAATTTTGAAACCATTATTTCACCCCGATTCATTCCTCGCACATGGATCCATGGGTTAGATCACCGAAATTATTATTTTTTATTAATTTTGCTGTGCCATGGGGATACTGACATTCCAACACTCTCCACCTAACTGTAACCCTCTACAACCAACCTTGCCTTAAACACTTTGCGAACTGTTCGAGTCCTAAATACCAAAAAGGGATGAGATTCTTCTCTAAAATAGCCAAATGTCTGATATTTGACACGACTCCACCTTCAACTGGATTATATGGAGAGCAACGAATCATCACCCTAGTCCTCGGCCACATCAACTACCTCCATGATTATCCAAAACTTCTAGAAACTAAAATTTATGATCCGTCAAACTTTTTGATATCTAAAACGTTGTTGTGTCACTAAACGAGTCGATCTGCAGAAGCTGAATCATAGCTCTAATACTAGTTTGTTGGGGATTGACCCATATAAACAATAAGATAATAAAAGTGGAGAAGAATGAACACAAATATTTTATGTGAAAAGCCCTTAAAGAGGGAAAAACCATGGGCAAAGGAGGCTCTGACTTTTCACTAATCGAGTAAACAAACGAGATTACAATATTCACGAAATTAACCTAAATGTACTAAACGTACATTACCCAAAACTCTAAATACAAAGTTCAAAATCTCAAAGAGTAAATTGGTAAACAAAACCCTAAATCTCATAGAGTACTTACAAAAGGCGTATAAAATTCTCTCCATAGTTACTATGAAACTCTTATCAAAACTCATATGTGACTACATCTTGTCGCCCTAAAGAAAAAGCTCTTATTGATTGGCTTCACAAAACAGGGATACAATGGCCTCTTTTAATAAACTTAGATTAGAATTCTAATCATATTAAAATATCCCTAGAATAATCAGAGTCTAACTGGGAGAAAAAGTCCTGCTTGAAGTGTAACAACCCATTTTTCAGTGGTGTCAAAAATAGTGGTTTCGGGACCACAATTTCGATGTGTGAGTCTGTAAATATTAATTATTTAATATTTACGAGGTCGTTAGTTTTGTATTAAAATTTGGTTTAGAAATTTTTGACGTTTAGATAGTTAACTAAAGAAAAAGGGACTAAATCATAAAAAGTACAAAAGGTAATTTCTATTAGTGTTTAAGTGCTCATTTGTAGCAATTAATAAAAAGAGAATGGATTAATATGGCAAAATAGCCAAAATTGAGAATAATGGATGATAACATGATTGTTTCCTAATGTTATAATATGAAGTGATAAATTTAATTAATAAATATAATGATAAAAGAAATAAATGAATTTAAAATAATTAAACAAAGGTTGGTGGGGGCATCATCTTCATTTTCTTGGTTCTCCACGAAAAATTGAAATGAGAAGCTCCATGAAAAGAGCTTGAAATTTTGGCTATATTAAACTTATGCATGTAAGGGTTTTCCTAACTTATTTTTCATGCAATTGACATTTTTGTGATTATTATCTTGATATCTAGTTGGAATATGGGTTATTTTGTGAAATTATTAAAGTATAGAAATTATGCCATTGAAATTTTTGAAGTTTTATAGTTATAATTGGTTTGGGTAGTAACTTAGTAATGATTTGTATTGAGTTTGTAAAGTGATTTTTATTAATTTCAGGTTTAGTGATTAAATTGGAAATAAATTAAAATGGACATGCTTTTCTTGATAAATTCTGAAATTTAGGATTGTTCTAGAATGGTTTAAAAAATTAAGTTCAATGGGTTTAAAGTTTAATTGGGAGAAATAGGCTTGTTTTGATCTTAAGGACGAAATTGATAAAAGAATAAATGGTTGGGGCAAATGTACAAAATTTTTAAATATAATGAAATATGTATTGATTTGTATAGTATATAAAATTGAGTTTAATAATTAAAATAAATTATATTATAGTCAAGATCAAGTATAAAATCGAGGAAAAAGGAAAGTTGTTGAATAGTCCCTGAACTGTTGCAAACTCTACAGTATAACCTTGGTAAGTTCGTTCAGTTTAATTTACTGTACTAGATTATCGAATGTTCAATTTACTATATATTAGATGCTATATTAATGAGAATTTAAGTAGTGAATCATTTATAATACTGATTAGTGATGATAAATCCTAAGCCAGATGAATGTAGGATAGAGCATGATAGGCATGCCAATAGGTTATAATGCGCATGGTACGGGGATTGATTTGAGATGAGACGATGATTCCTGTCCTGTGATTTTACACTTAATATATTGAAGTCCAGCATTTATTGCGGACCATTTCACAATATATTACAGTGATTCCAGCGTGTTATTGGGGGAGAATGTAAAGCCTTCGAGCTTGGCACTTAGTGCCCAGGTGTGTTTTCAGAGGGATGTTAGCCTACGAGCTAGGCACTTGATGCCGAGGCGTGTTATCAGTTGGATTGGCTCGTTTGAGCATTTGGCATGTTTCGGATGGATAACTATGTACTCATATCCATATCTCATTCATCAGGCAAGTTTCTTGTGTTAAATGTCTTGCTATTGAATTGTTGAAAGATTATTCATGAATCTTTTGATAGAATTGTGGCTTGATAATGAATGATCTCATACTTGATTATGTATAAACTCACCTGCTGTGGATTGGGGTTGACAGGAAACTCTGACTTTTAATCTTTTTATTAAAATTATTATGTAACAGCCCGTTTTCAGTGAAATCGAAACAGTGGTTTCGGGACCACAAATTCAAAGTCGGAAGAAATTTTATTTTAATATTATTTTATGGTCTATAGTAAGATAGAAATATTGTATGAAAATTTCGTTAAGGAATTTTATTGATTACATGTCTAATATGATAAAAAGGACTAAATTGCATAAAGTGTAAAAGTTGAATTCTAGTAGCTAAAGGTATCAAATAGCTATATAATTCAAAATTGGAGGTCCTTCTATGGCAAATAGACCATTTAAAGAAGTTAGTAGATAAGGATGATTATTCATCATTGGAATTTAGTAAATTATTAAGGTTAATTTTGGAAAGTAAATGATAAAATGATGATCAATAAATAAAATAAAACAAATTTTCATCATTTTCATCATCTTTCCTAAAATAAAACATGGAAACCCTAGCCATGGAAGCTTGAAGATAGACAAGTTTATTTTGCTTAATTAGGTGAGTATACTTGTCCCGTTTTTAATGATTTTTATGTTTTCGAGATCGTAATGGCTTAATCTAGCTATCTCGAGGATTAATTTGCAAAATTGTTAAAGTATTAGGGTTTTTCCATGTATGAGTATAGTTGAATTTTGAAGTTTTATGGTGGAAAATGAATGGTTGTTGTTAGATAAACAACTTTTGTAAAGAGAATTTTGATAAAATTATTATTTAGGGACTAAATGGAAAAGATGAAAATTTTATGGAAAAATTTTTGAATTTTTATGAAAAATATGGCCTACTATTGATATGTATGAAAATCGGTTAGGCTTGAAATAAGGATTAAATTGTATGAATTTCATTTTCCGAGCCTAGGGACTAAATCATAATTAATTAAAAGTATAAGGCAAAATATTAATTTTTCCAAAGATATGTATTGGATTGAATTGAAAATGAATTGTATTAAATTGAGTTAAATTCATTTGTATAGATCCGGATAGACCTAGTACGGAATTGAATTGAGGAAAAGAAAAAGTATCGGATTAGTAGCTTACAAATCTACGTATATTTGTCGAGGTAAGTTCGTGTAACTAAATGGTATATTTATATTTTTTAAATTGAATATTATTTTGTGTGAATTGTACAATTGCCATGTACATTATTAACCATATATCCGACAAGTGCCGAGCCCCTTTTGAACCTTAAAAATTCGATGGATACAAATGACATGTCATTAGGGTTCCCGGATTGGTTGTGGTCCTGCATGTGTTGCGGATACATAACAGCTCTTATGATCTTCTCGATACTTGGCTCTCACAAGCTTTCTGATAATTGGCTCCCATGAGCTTCTTGGTTAATGGCTCTCTTAAGCTTCCTGATATTTGGCTCGCAAGAGCTTTCTGTTATATGGCTCGAAAGAGCTTCTCGTTTACATGCTTGTATGAGCATTACTGAATATGAATTGATGGATTACATTTTTGTACACTTTGTGTGTACTTTCCGTGTATCCAACGATATTTTAAATGGTTCAACGGGTACAGTTCTGTTACGAGATTATATGAGAATGACATGAACTGTTACTGGAATTTATGTGAAATACATGGAAATGATCTTACATGATATATTGAAACATGAAATGGGATGGTACATGTATATGAAACTTGCTTGGTGATTATGTTCACCCATGTTTATGGAATATTACATGAGTTTCACATGACTAACATGTTGAGGATATGTGTATAGGCTTTTGGCCAAATTGGTTTGGATATGTTATGAATGCTTACCTTAAATGTAATTAAATGGTAAGTTAAATTCTATGTTATACGAACTTACTAAGATTAAATGCTTACTCTATTTTATTTCCCCTATTTTATAGTAACTCGGAAGCTCGTAAGGGTTGGAAACTGGTCGAGCTACATCACACTATCCATCGGGCATTTCGGTATATATATAGTAAACTAATTTTGGTAATAATGGCATGTACAGGTTAATTTGGCCAAAGTTGGCATGTAAATGTTTGGTTGAGACTAGCCATTTGAGTGGCTTGTGTTGGATATTTTGATGTGTTTATAAATGGCCTTACCATGCTTGATGTGTTTTTGGCATGGATGAGTGATTGATAATTTATAGGCATATTGATGATTGGTTTGAGATAGTATGTTTGGTACAAATATGCATATATGAGTATTTGGTCAAATTGTAAAAGTATGGATACTTGGATATATGAGGTGATATGTCATGTATAATTTTTTGTTTTGGCTTGATTTGAATGCCTTGATATAGCTTGATGATGTTCAAAAATGTTTCGTTAACTTGATGGCAAATTGGGTGAGAAATGTGGCTTGGAAAATGACTTATTTTCGTCCACACGGGCAGAGACACGGGCGTGTGTCTCAGCCGTGTGTAACACACGGCCAGATGACACAGTTGTGTGTCCCCTATATCTTTTAATTGCGCAAGTCAATATGCTCAACACGGCCTAGCACACGGGCGTGTAACCCAAGTCAGAGAGTTACACGGGTATGGACACGGGCTGGGACACGGCCGTGTGCCACTATTTCGAATGCCCACACAGCCTGAGACACGAGCATGTCTCTTGACCGTGTGAACCAGATGGCCTGGCCACACGAGTGTGTCCCCTTCACCTTTGAAAAATTTTAATGTTTTCCGAAAAATTCTTTGAGTTCCCGAATTAGTCTCGACTTGTTTCTAATGTGTATTTTGGGCCTCGAGGGCTCACATAAGTGACATTATGCTTGATTTCAATTGGTTTCTGATATGAATGCTATATGATATGAAATATTTGTTTATTTGTTTTTGTAAATTTCGGTAATGCTCTATAACCCTATTCCAGCAACGAATATGGGTTAAGGGTGTTACATTGTTATGTTTAATTCGGTTAGCTTTATTGTGTTAATCGTTGAACTTACTAAGCTCTAGTGAAGCTTACTTGTGTTCTTTTCTGTTCCTTGTAGATAACATTTTGTGGAGTTGGGTGATCGGATCAACTTGAAGATCACATTATCCAGATTCATTTTGGGAGATTTTGATACACTTATTTTTTGTTATATTGGCATGTAATAGGTGTGTTCGTATTTGGATATTTATTACAAATGTTATGTTTTAAGCTTGGTATAAGCTTACTTGTGTATGTATCTTTAATCTTGGTGTGAATATGTTCATATAAAGTTGTTTTGGTCATTTGATATAATCCTTATTTAAGTGTTTGAATCATGGTATGAATGAATGTGAATGAATATGAAGAAATAATAAGTTTGGCATGAGTTTTATATATGAACTTATGAATTTGAATGCAAATTAGTGGATGTGTCATGTGCATTGAGGTTGATAATTAAATTGTGGTGTCAATTAGGACACATTGGTTAGGCATTTAGGTTGAATATTTTGGCATGTTTTAAGCTTGTTTAAATGTGATTTTAAAGTATGAAAATGGTTGATTTTAATTTGGCTTGTTACCTAAGTTTTAGATGAAAGTTTGCCTTATTGGAAGCTTTTTAAGGTGCACACGGCCGTGTGGCACATACAGCCATGTGTCTTATTAATTTTTTAAGTGCAGAATTTTCACACAGTCACAATTAGTTACACGATATGGCCACACCAACGTGTGGGGAGGTCGCACGGCCATGTGTAAAGCCACACGGCCATGTGACCCATGTTTCCAAACTTTTTAAATTTTTGCATGTTTTTCTGTTTTGATTCAAATTAGTCCTTGATTGTTCCCAAACCATTTTTAGGGCCCCGTAAGCTCAGTTTAAGGCTCGTAAGTTTTCTTTTACCCTAATTTTTATAAGCTATTGATTATTATCATTTATTTTATATTTTTGTTTCTGTTTGATGATAAATGTCCTGATTTGTACTGTAACGCTTCGTAACCCCAATCCGACGATGGAGACGGGTTAGGGGTGTTACATGAAGTCTAAAACTTGTTTGCCAAATGGGAGAACACGTCGTGATATCCCAAGCCGCTTCATCGTGATGTTGTGATCCTCCTTGTCACGATGTCGTCATCTATTTCTCAGGAAATACGAAGCACACCCCACACACAGCTCTATCAAGTCATTGAGAAAAATTCCTCACCTCCATATAAACATTGGTCTAACAAATCCCAAGTCTCTCAGGCCATTATCAAAAGAAAGTCCTGGAACATTTTGCAGCATGGTCTTTTAAGAGACGTTCCCCTAGTACGTTTAGAGAGAGAAACCAACCAAGGTTCCTCAATAATTGTCGATAAATATTCCAAACAATTCCAAAGATCCCGTCTACAACTAGCTTGAGGACTCATAAAAATGAACATGCATAAGAAGTTACTCCATCCATTATAGTTTCTTACCTGAGCATAGATGAATTGACGATTTGTAGCAAGAATATCAATCTTAACATTGTCTCTCCATAAGAGCCAAATACCCCTCACCAAACCCATTTGCTTCAATTCTGAATGAAAACCCAAAACCCAATTTTCTAATGACAGAATCAACACGAGTTCCTCTAATTCGTGGATTAAATGAAGCTACAACATCAATATCAAACTCATTATTATACTCTTTTAGGAGATTGTGAAATTTAAGGTGTCCGCACCCCTGACAATTCTATACCAATATATTAAGTTTCATAAAAAAGAAACATACTCATCATTAGAGCGCATACTCCATATTATTAATTGGCTCTTCATTGAAGTCCAATAATACCACTATATCGATTCCCGTGCCCATAATTCCTCCTCCCTTTGCACTCTCAACATCTTCCACTGTGAGTTCCATGGCCAAAGAGACAGGTACCATGGCAAAATCACTGACCCCATTCATTATCCTTGGCTCATTCAAAATTAGCCTAAAAGACATTATCTTTTTTAACAGCTAAATTATTTGGCTTCTTAATCATATGCTGAACACCATCCAAACGATGTTGCTGCTCCCCTAACTGAGAAACCTCTGCAAACTGTTCTACCTGATGACACCCTTTGTCAAGGCCAGTTTCTATTGGTATTGGGTCAATGAACGAATTATTATGGCCCAACTTAGAGCCTCGGGACATCATTACTGCTCCATCATCAAAAGACCTTTTTATCATGGCCTACTAAAGTACAAGTCTTAATCAAATTGATTAGCCATAGCACCTTAATAGGCTTCTTCAGCCCATTAGACAATATGCCTTTCCCCTTGGTCCACTTACTATCTTTCCTAGCTGGGCTAGCTTGATGGGCTCTAAAAGTGATACCCAAGTTATCATTACTATCTCAACTTACCTACTCTTCAAACATAACTAAATTAGCGTGATTATTGGATCGCATCTACTCCTCATCAACATCACATTTATCAGTGGATTGACTTAAGATTGAAAATCTTGAGCCTCCCATATTCTGAACCTGATTTTTTCTCCCTACCATTATGAGCTTTCCAATTTTATTTTCTCTTCACGAGCATCCATAAACCGAAAATTTCCTTCGGTTCATCTCCTCTGTAGCAGAATTCTTTCGCGAATGGTCTTCATTGGCATCATCATTAACGCCTTTTTCCTGACATGCATCTTGAACATGGACATATCCACCACATTCGGTAACGCTTCATACTCCACTTTTTGAAGAAGACCATCAATTCTGTTTTTGACTTCAACAATTTATCCAAATCAACATATACAACCATTCTCAAAAACTATCCCTTATAACCATTACCAATGTTGTAATCTATCTTTACAACCCAACCAATAACATTACTAATGGCATTAAGGAGGCTTTTCTTATACATCCCACCCGAGAGTTATAGCAATCGAATACAAACTATCATCCTTTGTAACAGCTCAGTTTTACCTAAATCGGAATAGTGGTTTCGAAAACATAAATTCGAGGTCGTAAAATTTATTTTATTATTATTTTAATATTTACAGCATGATATTAGAGTTGTGTGACATTTTCATAAAAAATTTTATCGTTTAAGTGTTTAATTCGGTAAAAAAGACTAAATCACGTAAAGCGTAAAAGTTGTGTTCTATAAGCTAAAGGTATCAAATAGCTATAGAACTTATAAGTAAAGGTCCTTATGAAGTAAATATCCCATTTATGAGATAGTGGAGTGACAATTGGTGTTATTATTAATATTTTTAAAGGGTAAAAGGGTAAATAGGTAATTAAGTTAATAATAGATCAAACAAAGCCAAATTGTCATCTTCTTCCATTCTTTTTCAACCAAATATCAAAGAAAGAAAAGCCATTTTTGGAATCTAGGGTTCGACAACTTTGAATACTTAATTGGTAAGCGATTTTTGTCTCGTTTTTAACGATTTCTATATTTTTGGAGTCGTGTTAGCTTAATCTAGTTAGCCCGTATCTTCGATTTCAAAACTGTTAAAGATTTTGATAGATTTCATTGATGAATATTCAAGATTTTTGTTGTTTGATGATGAAAAATAAATAATTTTTGATAGATTATCATATTTTATTAAGTAATTTTTGATAAAAAAATGCTTATTATGGATTAAATTGTGAAATCTGTAAATTGAGGGGTTGAAATATGAAATAAATAGAATTAATGGGCTGTTAGGGACCTAGGGAAGATTCGACTATGCTTTGGTATTTTGTGTATTTTGTGTAGTTTTGAAATGGGGACTAAATTGTAAAAATGTGAAAGTTTAGGGGAAAAAGTGTAAAATAGCCATAATGTGTGTTTTGGACTAAATTGAATAAAATAGTTGATTGAATAAGCTGATTTGGATAATATATAGATCAAGATAAGTCGAGATTGGGATTAGATTGAGGAAAAGGAAAAGTGGACAAATAGTCGATAATTTCCATCCGAGCAACTCGAGGTAAGTTCGTATAATTAGAATCGAACTTTCAATTAATTGCAATTGTATGAAATGAATATATATATGTGAATTGAATGGTTGAAATAAACGATATTGAATTGCTTAATTTAAAATGTATTGAGTAATACCGAGCCCTGTTTGAACTATAGAAAATCGTAGGATACGAGTGACATGTCACTGGGGTTACCGTTTTGGTCGAGCTCCTGTATTTTTTGTGTACTCACCACAGCTCTTATGAGCTTACCAATATATCAGCTCTTATGAGCTTACCGTTTCAGCTTGATAAAGCTTATCGTTCTTCAGCTCGGAATAAGCTTACCGATCATGGCTTGAAAGAGAGAAAATGATAATGAATTGACAGATTATCGATTAATGCACATAGTGTGTATCACCCGAGTATCCTTCGGTGTTTCATTAGGTTCAATGGGCATTATACTGTTACCGATTATATGATTGAGAATGAAATGGAATATGATCTATGTGAATTGTATAGATGAAATATGATATGTGTCATGAGGACGTATGGAACTGGAAACGAGATTTTATGAAATATATGAATGAAATGCTATGTAAGTTGAATGCCAAATTGAATCATTCATGGATGAAATGTTAGTTATATGCATATTTAAGACTCTAACTTATTGAGGTGTATGTGTGATAGGCATTTGAATATTCGAGTTGAACATATTGATTAAATTACTTAAATTATGCAATGTGGTAAGTTTAAATTCTATTATGCAGGTTTACTAAGCTTTAATGCTTACTCAGTTTATTTTTTCGTGTTTTATAGAGGTTCGTTAGCTAGCTCGATTCGGACGGCATCGGAGATAAGCATCACACTATCCGTCGATCTCTTGGTACTTTTGAACTCATTGAAGTTGTGTAAATATGGCATGTATAGGCTAGTTTATAGGAATATGTTTTTGGTTACTTTAGCTTATTGTATAGCTATGTGTTTTGATGTTCTTAAGCCATGAGATTTGGCTTATTTGTTATAATGGTCAAATATGCATAAGATGTTATGTTTTGGAAAGTTTGCTTATGAAGGATTTGTTGCATATGATAATATCGATATGTGATGAGTTGGTGATTGGAAAATTTTTGAATGTTATTTGATATTAAGATAGGTATGAAGTTGAATCATATTAGTTTGATATATGTTGTATCAGGCTATCAAATGGTATAATTAGATTTGATTTGAGTTGTGAAATTGGTTTGATTATTGGAGGTTGTATTTATGACCGAATAGATGAAGTTAAATGGCTTGGTTTAGGTAGTTTGGATTGGTTATTGAGCATATGATTTGGATATACTATAATTGTCGTTTGTGTCTGAGAATGGTTAATGATATTATGGTAAATTGCGTATGAATTAGTAAAGGTCAAGATCATATTTAATCTTTTGATAATGTTTCATATATGGATGTTATTTAAGCCGTATGGTGTGTCTTGTTTTCACTTAATAATTCGAATGTTCATAGGTATGTAAAATGTATGTTTTTCCAATTTGCTAATGAAATAGATTTATGAAATTGAATATCATAATCTATATGCTAGGTACCACATATGAAATGATACATGCTTGGTTTTAATTTAGGAAGTCGAATACCATGAATGTGATGTTCATATGGTTCGAAAATTTATATTTATAAGCACGTGTTGTATGACTTTGATGCATGTTAGGTGGTTCGAAAATTTGATTGAATGGAGGAAATTGATATGATTGAATTTGAAGCGTGGTTCGTATTTGTAATATGATTAATAATGCATGTTTGAATTAATTGGATATGTGCTTTATATATATATGAATTTGACTTATATGAATGAGTGAATGGTTGCTATTTGAATTTGATAACTATTGTAAAGAAGTCATTATAATTTTGTGCATGAATTGTAATAAATGATCGTGATGAACTATATTTTGTTCGGTAATGCCTCGTAACCCTAATTCGGTGACAGATACAGATTAGGGGTGTTACACCCTTCATAGATAATCTTGGCTAGTAGAAAACATTGGTGACCATGGTTGAACTGTCAAGTATTATCCATAAATAATCCACAAACCATTTGTTAACATAGACAAATAATTCTCTTTGCTCTTGAATTTTACCAAATAATAGTCATTTTCTAGATTCATAAGTTAGATTCCTTGACAGGTTTCCATAAAGAAATAACTTTTCCTAGAAGAGTATTAAAACAAATTTGACGCCCTAACAACTTGATGACTAGGGTAAGAGACATACCTTCTCAATCAACCCATGGATCCTATTTGAAAATCGTATCGGGGAAATCTCATCAATCACCTTCATGATAACATCTCTCTTACACACCCCTATGTCATCAACCTCATGTTCTTTCCCTTTCTTTTTCCCATGTCCCATAAGCATATCTTTGAATGAAAATCATGATTCCCCTTCAGTTTCCTTCTCTATGTAGTTCGTATCTATTGAAACATCTTCCAAATATTGAACTTTTTTCATTGCCCTACCTACTCCCGCATTGGAGTTTATCGACATAGCTTGCATCTTCTCCATTTTTTTCAAAATGTGTTAATAAAACTACAATGAGATAAATCCTCTCATTATACTAGCTTTAATTTAATTTAATTACTTTAATAATTAAGATTTTTTAGTTGTTTTGGTTAAACAAGTATTTTTTAGGTTTATTGTATTTTAATCCTATAAATATAATGAGGTCTTTATTGAAGTGTCAAAAGTGACACATGGCATGCAATTTCAAGTTCCATATTGGACAAATTAAAAGTAGATGTATCGCATTGAGAGATTTATTAAAGTACATGATATTTTTTGCCATTATCCTTTATTATTATTATTATTATTAAATTTTAGGATTATATATATATATTGAACAATTGAATGCCTTTCCATTGATGATTTAAGCATCCCCAAATAAGGCTTTTCAACAACATTGTGAAATCACTTCACAATCATGTTTGTTGAACTTTTTGCTTCTTGTTCTTGACCAAAAGTGGGATAAATATTAGCAAGAAATGCTGATGAACTAGGAGCACATACATGTACATCCTCAAATTGGATATATAACTCTACTACAACATCCCTAGTTGAGTAATGTGCATCAATCATTAGCTCAATATTCATGTCGTCATTCAGCTCAAATGTAGTATATCTTATAGAGTTCACTGGCGATAGGTACCTATATTTCAATCTCGATATTCTCCTCTGACTTGATTTCTAGATTTTCCTACTAATTCTTGATAGAAGTTCATTAAGTTTGACACTCCTGTTGAAAGTCAATTCTATAGATTGGGTGTATGCAAAAATGATCTTGATCTCAGTGTCACAAAGTTGATCGTTGTAATAAATAATGTCTCTAATTCTTTTGCTCATCTTCTATGACAAAGCCTATTTAACAATACACAATATAGTGAATAGATACGAGAATATTATACACAAAATAAAAATAAAAATTTATTACTATATTATTCTAATATATTGTTACAGCATAAAATTATTAACACATAAATTTGTAATACCAAAATTTTGAACAAAATATCATAAACAGAGTAACAAAAAGAAGTAATTATATATTTTCTTTAAACAAATTAGTTTATTGGGGCAAGTGTCCAAATTATCTATAGCAATCATGAACTTTGTTTGAGAAAATGAACTTAATATTGTTAACTTCAACACTGTTCTTATTAGCATGCAATATTTCTCTACAAAGGCAAAATCTTGAAAAAGTCTCTACATATCATCTCTATGTTGTAGGAAACCTCTACCGTGGGATATGAAACATGTTTGAAAATGTTTAAAAAGATAGGAGATGACTTCACAAATTTAATTAGAAGCATTTTATTGGGAAAAAAAATGTTTGGGATTCCTAGGATAACTAAAAGTGTAAATCATTAGATTTATCTCGATTTTTACAATTAATGATTTAAATTTGAAATTATTTAAAATTAAACGGTTAATATGTTGACAATAAAAACGTGGCATCTTATTGGATAAAAACGCACCTTATAAGATAAGATGTCGCCTCAACGTAAAACACATTCTACAGGGAGCTTTCACTTATGTGATAATTAATCGTAGAAAATTAGTTTACTTAATTATTTTAAAAGAAAACCTATATTCTTTATTTTTTTTTAAAAAAACCAACGATTTTACCTAACTACTAAAATATGATGAAATGTCCCATGTACCCTTATAAAAGGATTTTCCTTCAAGAAAAGCGAAATCTCGAACTGCATACCCCGCGTGATAACAAAGTGCAAATTAGTTTCCAGTTCCCAACGATCACCATCATCTCTTGCTCATTCTTAAGTGTTTTTTTTCTTTATTTTTTATACAAAAAGTTTAAAATAAAATTAAGAGATAAATATCAAAATTATATATCAATTATGATTTAATGTGTAATTGTATATATAAATTTTGATTTTGTGTAATTCTATACAATAAATTTTGATTTGATCAAATTCTTATAATTTATTAACACAATGATTGATATAACATCATTTTATGTTTATATATTACATAAAAAATTATGTTTATTCAATATAAAAATAAATTGATATATTTATCTCTTTAAATGTATATGATTAAATCAAAATTAAAATTTTAAGTATAGGTTTGAATCACAATTAAAGTTTTACGTGCATAATTGTACCAAATTAAAGTTCATGTACACAATTACATATTAAATTAAAATTAATGTATAATTTTAGGATTTATCTCTAAAATTAGACTTAAAGCAGTAAAAAGTTTTTACTTTGAGTGGTAAATATGGTAATTGAAGGGCGCGTGATTCAGCGAACGAATAGAATAGGCGTGGGTCTAAAGTTGACACTTTTTGGAAAAAGAAAATATAGCCTTTCACTGCTTTCTACTACTCTGTTTATTTTACATTGCTTTGATCAAATTCCACATTTTCTTCACTGAAAGCAGCAGCTAAACAAGGGCCGCTCTCTTTGCCTCGCTTATCCATACCCTGTCAGTGCCTGCGTCAGCTCAAAGCAGAGATGGGAGAAGGAAAGGGCTCAACCCTTGTGCACCTTCTGGTGGTAGTCCTTAGCTTGGTCGCATTTGGGTTTGCCATTGCAGCCGAGAGAAGAAGAAGCGTTGTAAGCCCATTCTTTACTCTTTTCAGCTTTGCTTTAGATACCTCAAGCATCCCTTTCAATCTTCTTCTTTTTTTGGGGGGTTTTAGTGCTTACTGTTTTTGTATCTGATGTTTGAGTTGATAAAGAAACTAGGCTTTCTGAGGTGTGATATGTAGAGATCTGTGGGGTTTTAGAGTGAATTTTGGTGGGTTTTGTTCGGATGGTATGTTTTAAGTTTCAGCTCCTCTGCAACTATTTCTTTATTCCATGATTCTACATGTAGAATATGTTATTAAAATATTCTTCTTTTTTCAATTTTTTTTTGGTTGAAGATCTACGTTTAAGTTCATTAATTTACTCTCAAAATACATTATTTGTTCTTTCAATTGATGATATTTTAGTTCATTCCTTTCATGACTCACATTGTCCTCAAAATTAATGTGAATATTGTGCCTGATCTATCAGGAAAGAAAAAAAAAAAAAAGAAAAGTTGTAACAGTAAAAGCCCAATTTCAGCCAATTTGAGAAGCTTCTACATTGAGCATCTGGATTTCCCATTCCCCCTTCCCCGGTCAATGTCCCCTTCTTCAAACTCTCTTTTTATGGCAATGGCACTTCTCACATAATCTGAATGAGGCATCTAATGGTACATTGTCTTGAAATAGTAATTTATTTCATTGGTTTTTAATCCTATAAGCCACTATACACTAACTTCAATACTCTCCAGAGAGAAGGAAATATAAAATCATTTTTCTGACATTTCAATAAAAGATATCTCCAGCATTACTATATAGTAAACATATTTAACAAGAAGAATCACAGAATAGTGTACCTATTTAATTGTTCATACTTGTACTGAGCCGGTAATACTAAATATCCTGCAAAGAGCCACCTGCTTCTTAATACATTGTCTGCAAGATATCTGTTGAAATACTTGACAAACTGAAGTAAGATGCGCTTTTGCATGCACTTATCCTAGCGTGGATTAGGCTTACATTGCTTCTTTCAACCTTATTTAATGCAGTAATATCTAGTGCAGTTTCTTTATAAGGTCCAAAACTTGTGGTGCATAGGTACCTAATGAAGCGCAATGATGAGCACTTGTTTAAGTAATTATTTCAATGTGAAACTAAAGAAATATGCATGCTGACATCTCTCTAATATTAGTGCACTTAATATGTAGCTGAATTTTTTGTTTAATTTGAAATGGTCAGAATTTTGGGCTGCTGATAGGACTATGTTTAGGGTTTAAGGTTTGGGGTCATTTCCATGTATGTAGTTATTGTATTTTGTAAAGCAGTAGGGGTTGGATATGACTTCGCTATTGGCAAATTTCAACCTCCTTTCTGGAGATGTTTTAAGCCCAAACATCAGGTTATGATGAGGCCATGTGCATTGTTTAATTTATGACCTTTTAACCTTTACTTTGCTGCATTGCAGGGCACTGTTGTTAAAGATGACATAACAAATTCTACATATTGTGTCTACAACTCGGATGTTGCCACTGGCTATGGAGTAGGTGCTTTCTTGTTTCTTCTTTCTGGTGAATCGCTGTTGATGGGAGTTACGAAGTGCATGTGTTTTGGGAGGCCATTAGCACCGGGTAGTGATCGAGCTTGGTCTATCATATATTTTGTCTCATCATGGTAAGTATTTGAGGTTGACATGCCACATCATGTTCATAAATCCATCACTCTTTGAACTTCGACCAAAGCTCTTCTCTGATTGCTCACCTTCCTACTTTTATGCTCCTTGCCCTCCTGTTTTAATGAAATCTCATTTATGATATGCCATACTATTTCCTTCTCTACCATTTGATCAATATGATTTCTGTTCGAATTTTATTATCTTTCTTGCTTGTTTTCTATGTGGCTTTCTGCTCATATCATATATGTATACATACATCTGTATGTATGTATATATTACTTCTAGCCTTATGTATATCCTGCTTGTTTTGGAAATTCCAAATGTTCATGCTACAGAGGAGATTTTTGTGGAAATCTTTTTCCCTTCTAATTCTTTTGTGCACCTGCATTTGCAGGTTGACTTTCTTGGTTGCAGAAGCATGTCTAATAGCGGGTGCAACTAGGAATGCTTATCACACCAAGTATCGTGGAATGATTTATGCCCAGAATTTCTCCTGTGAAACATTGAGGAAAGGTGTCTTTATTGCAGGAGCAGTGTTTGTGGTTGCCACAATGATTCTCAACGTATACTACTACATGTATTTCGCCAAAGCAACCACCACAATGCCGGCTCACAAGGCAAATCGAACGAATTCAACTGTTGGGATGACTGGTTATGCTTAAGGTTAAATTACTCAATTAATGAAGCCAGGCAGATAAGTTTCACATCTAGTTCTAGTGTGACATCGATTGACATTGTAATAAACAACTGTACTTGTTATGTTTGCGCTTTTCTATGACGCTACAGCTCAGGTAATGAATGTATGGTGTCAATGGAAGGAGCGATAGATTTGTTGGGAACAATGTACGTAAAGATCAAAGAAATGTCTTGGCGCTTGACCTCAGATGCCTGCCATCGCTTGGCTTAGTGATATTCTACAGAAACTCTGGGAACTATACTATATTAGCAACTTGTTTTATAAGGAAATTTGAGCTTGGTATATTAATTCTAGTATGTTGCTTGTTCTTGAATCTTGCGTGAGTCTATGTTTGATATTAATGTTAACAAGTAGCAACCGGTTACATTAGACCTTAAAAGATCGTTTTGTTAGTAATTGAAGATTGTAAGACTTTTGCTCGTCAAATTGAAATTGGGTTGGGTTGAGTTGAGTCGTTGTTGTAGGTAAAATAGAGATGAATATTAAAAGTTTATTTGCCTAATACGAAAATTTTCTTATTTAGAGAGTTAATCCACTATACTTAACGAGTATAAAATGTAACCTCACTCTACACTAAACAAAATTATTTTCTTTCACTTCTGATCACTCACCTTCTAAGACTTAGGGTGAGTTTGGATGGGCGGTGCGTTTACCTGCGGTTAGTGTAAAAACAGCAGTGGCGGTGAGATTAGATACCGTAGTGATACTGTAGCGTGAGACAAAAAGTAAGCTAAACGCACCGCATCTCATCTAATCGCCCATCCAAACCCACCTTTACTAAAGCTAGTTCAGCTTGCATTTAATGAAACAGTTATTATATATAAACAAATGAAGTGCTTTCTCGATATCTATCCTTAACAAAAGTTAAAAAAGGATTGTAAAGTTACCATTAATTGCAATCACTTATTCCATTCAAATTATCCTGATTTTCTCAATATTAAGTTCTGAATGTTTTCAATTGATACTTGTTTTGTTTCCTGCAGGTTTAAGATTTACTGATAGAATCCATTAAGCAAAAGATCAAAAAATATATCAATTGCATGTTTTACTCTGTTGTTAATTATTTCGCAACACTTTAACCAATTAAAAGTCAATAATTGCGACAGTGGATGATGTTATCTAAGCTCCCTCAACTTTTATTTCTAATATAATATATTTGAACATGCCACCATATGAAACATGGTTTCTGGTGTATTTTCCCACTCCCAGACAGGCATATCAAACATATAATATGGCCGAATGACTGTAAATTTCGGGTCGCCTATATATTTATATAATACTATATACCCTTAGCAATGGTATATATTTGAATATTATATAAAAAAAAACATTAAAAACACTTTTAAAATCATATAATTATTTTAGTCATTAATCAATTAAATTAGTATTTGATTGACTCCGTGTTATTTAAAATGTATTATCTATACTTCTATTCTATATATTAAGCTTTTAACTCGGTATCATGAGTCAATTGAGCACCAACTTAATTGGAAAAAGACTAATATATTATTTCCTTAGTTGGTCAAATATTAATATACTCTTTCTTTTAAATGATAACTAATATTATTATGAATTCATGGTGTTTTCTCTTTTCATACTTTTTTATAATCTTTAAATGAAACAACTAAAAATCACATATCCAAAGATCAAACACATGTTTAATAAAATTTATATCATTGCTGAATATTTAAAAAATAATAATTTTCTATGTAAAATGTTTTCTTTCACCCACATAATAAGTGTGGCATAATGTAGTATATGTAAATTATAAGTAATTTCGACTGTCATATTCATATATATAAATTTGGTGTATATTAAGTTGGCACGATAATTTTTTATTTTATTTTTTGATTTCTTTCCTATTCTCATTCTCAATGTTTTAGAATTGGATCTGTGGTCATATCGGTCAAGTCTTCGATTTGTCGATCTGATTAGTATAGACAATTCGATTAAATAATTCATTAAAATAATAATAATAATCAATTTAATCGCCAATTCAATTTATTTTTTAACATGGTTCAACTAATTCATACCAAATTTCAACTCACTCAATCTAAAACTTTTCTACAAACCGATAGTTTAATCTAACCGATTTGATCTGGTTGAAATAACCATGCCCAGTCTCATTCTCATACCCATCTTGATGTGTTTATAAATGACACTTATTTCCAAAGTAAGATATATATTTATGGATAGGGGTGGTCAAAGTGTCCAGCGACCGTCTAGACTTCCATGATGGGTCATTTCTTGATGAGGAAGTGAAATGACAAATATGTCGCCGATTTATTAGACCAAGTTTTTAAGAGAAAACTTCATGTCCGAGACAGAGGGATCATGTCCCTTTTAAATTATCGATTCATGGTTCCTTCATCGTCTTGTATGAATCCAACATAAAAATTAACTAAACAAAAACAACCAAACAGATACACACAGAAAAGTTTGTCTTCAATGTAGTAAAAGTAGATTTTTTTCTTTCACCGGCAGAACCTGTTAATATCCAACATAAATCTTTTCTTCTACTTGAGTCGAAAGCTCAAATTTTAAATTGCTAAGCTACTTTTTAACTTTGTAATCATCAATGCAAACATTTTAACAACCTTGAAGGTCGTGGTCCATTTTCAACGGGATTAAGGGTGCCTTCTCTTCATGCGCATGTTTTAAGGTAGTAGATTTACCTGATGCATTGGCCAAAGGTGGAGTTGATCGGCCTACACCTTTTCGTGGGATAGTGATTCAGGGTTTCGATTAACATTATAATTTCAGTGGCTGAGAAGAAAAAAGTTAAATCTAGTTAGAGATGGTAATTGAGCGAAGTAAAGGTAGATGCTGGTAAATCTATCATCAATTTATACTTGATATACTTTATCTCGTTCTTACGATGAAGGTATAATCTTAAAAATCATGACCAGCTTTATAGAGGTTAGATACATTTATACATGTCCAATTTATTTTTTAAAACAAATACAGAATACACAATTTTATTATACAATAAATACATTATATATAAAAGTAAAACAATAATTTTACCTTTTTAATAGTTTATAAAAGTTAGACTAATTTGAGGGTTATTCTATGAAACAAATTTATATTTTCACTCTTTTAATAGTTATGTATAAAGGTAAAATGATAATTTTATATATCAGGGCGGAGTAGGGCAAGTATCAAAATCAATACATACTCATCTTCCAAAAAAGAACACCTCCATCTTGTCACGCTCTGCTATTAACAAAAAATCTCACTCGATTCAAAATAAAACATTTATAAATCCATAAAGTGCTTAGAATTTTGCTCTCTCTAACACTTTTTATTATGCAAGCATCATTATATAATAATATATTATTAGTTAAAACTTTAAGGGTAAACTATCAAAATAGTCACTTTTGTTTGTCTCGAGTTACATTTTAATCATTTATGTTTGAAATTTTACGTTTTAGTCACTTACATTATTGTGTTATAACATTTTAGTCACCGAGCTGTTAATTGTTGTTAACGATGTAATAGCAAGCTGACGTGGCACGTTAAATCATCATTTCAAACAAAAATTTTAGGTTAAATTATACAATTGGTTCCTATATATTTTGTTTTGAGCTATTTTTTTTCTTTTATGTTCTTTTAACTTTCTTTTTTTTCTTTATTTTCCTTTCTCTTCCGCTTCTCCCTCTGTTTTCCTCTATTCTTCATCTCTTTTATGTTCTTTGAACTTTCTTTTTTTTTTCTTTTATGTTCCCTTCTCCATATTCCAATGGTGGTTCCAAGAGTTGCTTCAAATGATTTTCGTGCAACAAGGTCCTTAAATCCATCGTATGGTTAAATGCTACACATTAACAAGTAACATTTAGTTGTCTGTTTGACATAATTTGCAGATGCCTCATGTTTGAAATCCTAATTCTTTGAATTAATTATTAGATCATTCAAGTGAAACAACTTCGCATATGCCTCATGTTTGAAATCCCATTTCTTTGAATTAATCATGAGGAAAACAGAGATAAAGAAGGGAGGAAAACAAAGGGAGAAGTAGAAAAGAATGGAAAAAGAAAAGAAAAAAAAAGTTAAAAGAACATAAAAAAAATTTAAATTGCTCAAAACGAAAAAATATGGGGACCAATTATATAATTTAACCTAAATTTTTTGTTTGAAATGATGATTTAACGTGCCACGTCAGGTTACCGTTATACCATTAATGACAATGATAATTAACAGCTCAGTGACTAAAATATTATAACAGGTTAACGTAAGTAACTAAAATGCAACCTGAGATAAACAAAAGTGACTATTTTGATAGTTTACCCAAACTTTAATTATTTTTTATGAAAAATATCAATTTTGTATATTTTTTAATTGAATTGAATTTTGTTATTGTTATCTATTATTTATGCAAAAGATAAAATTGGACAACAATTTCTACTCTAGAGTATGGCCCAAATTACGTGAAGAAAGTTTCAAATAAACAGGGGTGAGTCCAAGGGGACTGGTAAGGCCCGACTTGCTTGAAATAATTTTTTTTCATTTAGGCCTTTTAATATTTTTAAAATTTTAAATTAGTAAAAGTAAAATTGCACGTTAGTCTCCCTAAAAATGATAAAATTTTGATTTACTCCTTTAAAAATTATAAAGATATAGACTATTAAAATTATTAAATTGCACTTTTACTATAGTAAAATATTACAATTTAATTTAGCCCCCTAAAATTTTTTTTGGCTTCGCCCCTGCAAATAAGGTTGATTTCCACATAATCCTTATTTCCTGCCATAAACCCTTTATACTTTGTTCAACTTCATTTTCTATTATACCATGTTAAGTTAACCAATCAACAATTTACTAAACTAGTTCTCTTCCTTGAGCAACTCCTCGGCCATAGTTAGAATTAGTATTAGCATTCTAATAAAATCAGATAAGTAATGGCTTAAATCATAAAATGGCATCTAAATTATATTATTTTTTTCAAGTTAGTACCTAATTTTTTTTGCCACAAATGATGCCTAAATTATACATTGTTATCCAAATTACAACAAAAAGTTAACACCGTTAAAAAAACCTCTTAACAAATCATTTTGTGACATGTGACATTTTTAAATTATAATTAAATTAAAATATTATAATTAAATTAAAATATAAAAAACAAATTAAATTAAATTAAATTAAATTAAAAGCTTTCCAAATATATTTTTTATACTCTCTCCCTCCTCGTCACAATTCTTTCTTCGCCTTTAATGTACTTTCTTTTAATTGTTAAATAGCTTTGATATGTAAATATCTAAAAGAATGGATAAAGTTGTTTTTAAGAAAAAAAATACATGGGTTTTGAATGAAGGTTTAAAAACATAAAAGAAGTTTGTCGGAATTTGGGTTTTGTTGTCGAAAACTGAGTTTGGATAAGTTTTTCGATGGGTTCTTGAATTTTCCATGATTGGAGTTATTGTGTTAAGAACGAAATAGATTAATATGTTTTTAAGTTTTTTTTTAAAAAGCTTGAGGAAATAATATTTTACTTTTTTTTGGATTTATTTAGTTAAAAAGTGTGACATGTCACAAAACCATTGGTTAAGGCTTTTTTTAAAGGTGTTAACATTTCGGGGGTAATTTGGGTAATAAAGTATAATTTAGGTACCTCTTTTGACCAAAAAAAAGAGTTTAGGTACTAATTTGGGGAAAACAATATAGTTTAAGTACATTTTTTGGTTTAAGCATTAAACAATATAAAGGCTTGTTGATACAGTGGTGCAATAAAGAGAAGATAAGGAAGAGGATATGGTGGTTGCTACAAAGGTCGGTTCACCCAGTCGGGGCGAAGAGCTGGAGATTACAAAGAATGGAGGAGAGGAAAGTATGAAAGCTAAGTTTAGAAGGTAAGTTGGCAAAATATAGGCTTGGTATCTTTGGAGAGTCAACCCTTTCTTCATCATTCCTAAAGGTATTTATAAGCAAGAGGTCCTGTGTGATGCAACGTTAAGGTGTTAAACTTGCAATTTAATCATCATTATGGAGCGCATAGGTGGATGTCTTCGATGGGACGAGGATGTCTATGACGGGACAGACCTCGCTATTCATTCTGACCTGATGATATAAAGAAGTTGAACCCACGTGAGGTTTGGTAACCAACAATATAAGGTTCCTAACGGAAGCCTGGGCTTGGAGCAACAGATGGTCCTCGCTTATCCATCCGGCTTGCCACATGTCTTTATTCGAATGGGGGTATAACGAGGCTAAACATGGGACATTCCTAAAGCTATGTGAAACTTGGTTGTGTGCCACTACCACTCAATAAGTTTTATCTACTTAACCCCTGCATTAAGTCTCAAGAAGCATATGCATTGTAGAATTTTTTTTTCTTTACAATCAATAAAATTTTGTTAAAAACCCAAAAGGATAGAACTAATCAAAATGTTTATGAAAACACTAAAACAAGCATACCTAAGTGAAATCTTCATAAAACCATAAAACCATAAAATACATCAATAAAAAGGACACACATGACACAACTACACATGGAACAAAATGCAACTTCACACCAAAATTACAAGTAGTCTAGAAACTCTTGAAAGCATTGAACATTGTAACAAAAGCACTACATATAGGTACCTAAAGTTTTACAAGAAAACTAAGCATATTAAAAGATCATAAAGAAAACTAACACAAGATATCATAATCGAACACACTCCATAGAATCACAAAGCATTAGCAACAAAGAACCACTATAGGAAATTAGAGATGTAATGGTGGAAACTAGCGGTATTTACAAAAAAAACGCAATGAGGTAAGACCTTTTGTGGCACTTGGGCAAAAAATGCAACTAGAATGCAACCTATAGTGGTGTTTATGGACCAAAACGCCACGACTAAGAAATAGCGCGGAGGCCTGAATTACCACAAAAAATTTTTGATACCATAACTTCTTACAATGTTTACTATACGAATCACTAAAATAGGTTATAAACGTCGCTAAATTTATTTCTTTAAAATAATTGTACTTTAATAAATATTATTCTTTTTTCATATAGATTTAGTGGCATTTTCTTTAAAAAAGCCCCATGATACTAAGTATAAAATAATATTTAATTTATAATTAACAATTAAAATTATATAATTAGAAGAAATAATATTAACTTAGAGGAAATTTATGTGAATAATAATATTAATTTAAAATTTTTATTTTATATGAATAAAAAATGATAATTTATATTATAATTTAAATTAATGTTTCAATAAAATAATTTAAAAAATATTAAATTACTCAATAAATTATATTTTCATAATAATTATTTATTATATTTATGTTTTTGAAGATTTTTCCATCTTTAAACTAAAATCTATAAAGGAAATAAAATTTATGTTATAATAAAATTATTATAAATATATAATCTAATGTTTAATCTTATATAAAATTATATTAATTTTCAAATATAATGATTTGAGATATATTTGGTTGAGGTATATTAAGATAGTGGAGGTAGGAAATTAGTGGTAAAACCACTATAAATAGAATTGTCTAATCTTTTCTTTCATTTCCTTATTATTTAGAAAATTGTGTAAAGTTTTTTTTAAATACCAATTCACCACCCTCTTGGTATTTTTGGGCCTAACATTTTCTAATACAGGCAGAGAGCACTAGAGTGCAATGAAGTGGATTATGAGATATCTTTAGGCACTTTTAACTTGCTTTAGTTGGTTAGAAAAATTTAGATATGGTTGGAGATATTGACTCGAGAAGATCTACTTTGAGTCACTTAATCAATTTTGCAAGAAGAGTTGTGGTTTGACAATCTAGATTGCAAAAATGTGTTGTTTTATCCACTACCGAGTTTGAGTTTATTGTAGTTACTGTGGTATGCAAAGAGTTGCTTTGGATAAAAAAATTGTGCAAGAACTCGTCTTTGCTCAAGAGAGGTAACTCTTGTTTTGTAATAACTAAAGTGCTATTCATCTTGGTAAGAATTTAACTTTTCATGCTTGATCTAAACATATTGATGTAAGGTATCATTGGATATGAGAAGTTATTTAAGCTAAGTTGTTAGAGCTTGAGAAAATTCACACTAATGATAATTGAGCTGATATGTTGACCTAGGCTTTACCAAGAGGGAAGTTTGAAACTCGTTGCTTGAACGTCAATATGGCGAACATCCCCACATAGTGGTAGGGGGAGATTTGTTGAACGCATGGCCCATGAGTATTCCCTAGTATATATATATAGTGGGGGCAACATTTTGAACAATTTTTTTTTGTATATGCCGCAAACCAAAAAGGAAATGAGAGAGGAAAAAGGTTTTATTCACCAAGTGAAGTTTTTATCAACTCTTTGATTGGGGGTCTATACGGTATCCGTTTGAGCTGATTTTTAGTTAATAGTTAGTAGACTTGAGGTTTTCAATTGTGTATTGTGGGATTTTCAATACAACCATTATAGCTTTGGGTTCTTGTTTTTAGTGATATTATCAACTTTTCTCTTTAATTTGCTTGAGATTACTTGTTGATAGTTTTTGTTGAGTTATATGATCTTGTTGTGGCTTTGTGTTATAATCTTGTAGGAAGACTTTTTTTTTATTACAGTGGAGCTTTTGGTAGACTTTCAAGTCCTGTGGTTTTTACCATTTGCTTTAAAGGGGTTTCCCACATAAAATTATGTGTCCCAATTTATTATTTGCTTGATTATGGTATTATGGCTGATTTGCCTTAATTGTTGATATATTATATTATTGGGGTTTGCCATAATTACCAAATTAATATTTTGGGATTGAAAGAATATTGATTGTGCTTCCACTGTAATGCCCTAAAAAAATTCCAGTGTCATTAACAGTAATATTTCAGGGATGGGGATCATAAAATTTCTAAGGGAAAGAATTTAGAGTTATTAAAAAGATTTTTGAAGTTAGTTAGATACTGAAAAAGATTATTTAAGGTGATAAAATGTAATTTATTTTGAGATATTAGGTTTAATTTGGAAAGTAGGGATTGATGATATTTTTTCCCAATTTAGGAGGTTGAGTAATTTATAGAGGAATATTTTTGTTAAAGGACTTATATACATGTACGAATGAGATGAAATTTATTAAATTTCATTCACCGAAGCTACCAATTTTCAAGTTTGGAAAATCAATCGACTTTCGGTGACTATTTGGATGAGATCCAGGCATTTATAGGTTGAGATGTCTTCATAGCGTTCGATGATCTATCTCTTAGCTTCGAAATACACTTTGACTAACTCAAATTTTAGTTTGGGAGCTCAAGTTATGACTATTTTAGAGAAGACTACGATAGCAGAATTACTGGACGAGATTATTGTGAAAATTATGAGTTTCAGGCTTTGATTTTGAGTCTAAATCATATCGGGTTCAATTTTTAGGCTTAATTTTTATTATATATGAGTTCAATATAATATTTATTAGGTTTTATTATCTTATTATTTACTTATTCCAAATTTTGGATATTTTTTAAGTATTTTAAGTTATTTAGGAGTTTTATGTTTCTTAGTCAACAAGAAAATTTAGTTTAAAACTATTTCTTGTTTAGATTAATTAGAGTTTCAGTATACGTAAGAGTTTTACTTGGGTGTAGTTAGCTAGCCTATATAAAGGCCTCTTCATTTTTCATTAGATACACAATTGTTTGTCATTAATAAAGTTTTCCACTTTGGGAGTTAGTTTCTTTTGTGCAAGATTGCTTTCTTATAAACTCGATCGATCTCTCATGGTTTATTTGTTGAGATCGTAATAATTGAGTCCACCAACTTAAAGCATAATCGAAGAATTCTAAGGTAGCTAATTTAACTTTCTCTTTCTTCGAACATTTGCAATATTCAAACATCAGTTCAATTTTATTCTCCAAATCATAATAGGCATTAGGATCATGCTTGCCTTTAAATGGTGGAACATTGAATTTTTGTTTAGCCACAAAAAATTGGCCACGAGCACTAGTACTAAAAGTTTCATTATGAGTACGCGAGCCATCCAAAGGATTGTTGTGACTCATAACCATCATCATGATCATCAGTCTTATTGTAATAGTGAAGACGCTACTCATCATCATCATTGTTGGCATCCAATTGAGCCAAAGTCTGGATAAATGTATGTTTAACCGCCTTGTTATGAAGGACACGATCTTGCAAAGTGTTGTACTTATTTTCCAAACACTTCAGTGCCTCATTAAAATCTTTTTAAAGTTCTTCGAGCATTGTTATAAGTTGTTTCATGGTAAATAAGGGACTATCACGCTTACCATCCTTACTACGTGTGCGTGCCATTAGTAGAGACTGAAATAAAAAAAACTTAAAAAAGAAAAGAAAAGTTTATCAAAGAAAATTAACTCTCACCACTATGCACTCGCAAAAAAAACAACTCTAAGAGGCAAAGAAAAAAGTTAAGATTTTCTCGCTTGAACTTTTAAAGAGTAACCAAACTCAATAGTATTAAAAAAAATGTGCGATCACTCTCTAACAAAGCTGACCTAAGGTTCTAAGAAGCCAAAGAAGAACTTGACTTTAAAATAAATAAGTTGCGCGAAGAAAGGAGAAACAACTCTTTTCGTACCTAGTAACACAAGAAGCGAAAATGTGTTAGAATGCGTAGTAGAATAAGGAAAACTAAAAAACAGAAGAAAACCTAAGGTTAGAATCAAACAAAATAAACTACCAAGCAGAAAATATGAAACAATGAAAAACAATTTGAATTTCCCGTTCAAGTTGTTTCCGATGTGCTAAAATCACAAAAATTAAAATGGAGCATCTTTATATGATAAATATAAGATTTGGAATTTTTAGGCACAAAATTCAACCCAAAATTTTTTTTAATTTTTTTTTATCTTTTTCACCTTTTCTTGATTTTTTTTCAATTTTTTATTTTTTGTGGGAAATATTTTTTTCAATGTATCAAAGTGTCAAGAAATAGTACACAATTTCAGATCAATTTGAGTTCATTTACCTACAGAAATCAATGTTTTTCCAAAAATGAAAAGATCCAAATTGTTTACGATCAATAAAAAAGAGGAAGCAAAGCCAAAGAGTAAGGATTTAAAGCTTGTTTCAGTGATACTCAATTATGCTAAAATGAAAAGGGATCGTAAGCAAAAAGGGTTGATATTTGTGGACATCAACATAGCAAGCCGAAGGAGGAGTTCTCTTATTGATACAGGGGCATCTAATTTGTTCATACCGAATATAGTCATGGGTAAACTTGGTCTCTAAGTTAGCAAGTTAATGAGTGGAAAGGCAAATAAGACTTCGAGATAATTCATTTAAATGATTACGAATTCGTGTTGGGCTTGAATTTCCTTAATCGAATTAATACTCTTTTGGTTCCTTTTGTTTATTGTATATGTATCTTGGGTACTCGTCAACGATACGAGTCACAAAGGCCCAACCCAAGCCCAAGAACGTGATGGGCTCAAATTACCACAAGGCCCAATAACGAGATCAAAGGCCCAAAAAATGCGTTCCAAACTAAATGGGACCATTCAAGAGTTTGTTAGCAAGGCCTTAGATGCATACACGAGAGAACAAGAAAATCAAGATTCACTTTCTTGTTTTCAAGAAAATCAAGAAACTGAATCTTGGCTCAATTTTGCTGTTCGAAGAGATTTCAAGAATCAAGAAAATCAAGATTTCAAATCTTGGAAATCTTGGTCCAAGAAACCAAATCTTGCAGCCAAAACGCATTGGATCTCCGTTACGAGCATCAACGACCCAAATTTGGTAGGATATGGATCACAAGCCCAAATTCTTGAAGGCGAGGCCCAATAAGCAAATTCCAGCCCAATCAAGAAATTACTACATATTTAGTTGAAAATCAAGCCAAAATGTCAAAGGGCCCAATTTGTAAATATTTTAATTGTTTAATTTAATTTTTTAAGCTTTAGGAATATTACATGTGAAATTCGGCCCAAAACAGCCCAATTGAGTGCATGGCCAAATTTTCCATTTTATTTTATTAATTAGGTTTAATTTTTATTAGTTACTTGTGAGATTAGAATTAGTTGAGGCCTATTTAAAGGCATGGCCGGCCACCCCTTGTACATCACACTTAGAATTATTCTTAAATTTCAGATTTGTTGAGAGCAGAATTTTCTTTGAGTTTTCTCCAAGATTTCTCTCTTGAGTTTTCTTTAGAAGTTGTTTTAACAATCTTTTGATTGTGGGAGCCATCTTCAACCTTCTTCTTGCCATCGATATTCTTTGGAGGGGAGATTAGAGCCGTTTGAAGAGATCTGTGAAGTCTTTCGGGATTTTAAGGATCTTTAGGACTTATCTTTTATTTCTTGCTGTTTCGTTTTCTTTATTTAATTTCTCTTGTGTCGATTCTTTATCTCATTTGTTTGCTGTTCTTCTTGTACTTTTACAGCCATATTCAACTCAAAGAATCGAATTAAATCATCATTCATTGGCAGCAAGGAGTCGTTCTCAAAATCCCCAAATTTTAGGGTTTGGCCGATTGGGTCATAATCTGTTTGGAGTTCTTTTGGTTGCTGAAATTTGGGCAATTCATCTTGGGAGTTCAATTGGACCGAATTGCATTTTAAATTCACTTCTTGAATTGTTCAATTTCATCAATTTCTTTCTTTTCTTTTTGCCGCCCCAAATTCTTAATCTTCTATTAAAAATCTGGTTGTTTTAATTTACTTACTGTTTTGGTGTTCTTGGGCAAATTTGGCTTGTGGGATTTCACTATTGGAGTTCGATTTCATCTTCTTGAACTTCGAAGACATCTATTCATTCGTTCTTTGTTCCTTGTTGCTCATTTAATTGAATTTACAGATCTGATTTGTTTTCGATTCTTTGTTTTTGTTTTCAGATCTGTTCGTCTAGAACCTCGTAGGAGTTTCCTCGTGACTTGGCAACTCGATCTTGGTCCACGCGCAACCCCTGTATCAGTATATGTATCTTGGGTACTCGTCAACGATAGTGCGTTGTGCTCGTGAATCATAATACAAAAGCTGGAACCAAGGTATTGTCGACAATCCAACTACCCGAGGATGTTTATTGTGGTGAGAATATTGACTTGGTAGATCGGAGTGCTACGAAGACCCCATTGGAAATGCTAGATGTGCAGAAAACCGATGTGAAGCCTGTTGAGTATGAGTGGGGCTACAACCAATGAGAGAGATGGGTTGTGCACCAAAATTTGGGGGAAAATAGTGATGCAAACTGGGCAATTGAACATAGTAAATGTTATGAGTGAGGTATATCTCAAACATATATCTAGTGTTTTACATTATGACTTATCGTTGGCTTGTCAAATATGTAAGAGCCCTTTTAAAGTTTTGAAGTAGGTAAGTCAAGAGGCTTCTTATAAACTAGAGTTGATAGTAATACTCAAGGTTAGCTCGATATTCAATGTGGGTGTATTGAAGCCTATTTGTGAGGATCAATGGGATTCTGATCGAGACATGTCACAATAGGGGCAAGTAAGAGCGATAGCCTCTTACAATCAAGATGTACAAAAGAGAAATACAGTTCGAGTTAAGCGACGGTGGAGACATAAGCTGAGGCAAATGTTTTGAGAGGCGGAACTACCCGACTAAGAGGCTAGTTGGGTATCAACCGAGGCATTAAGGTAGTTCGAAGACAAATCAAACCAATGTAATTTCGAGGACGCGACGAGGGTGTCGGTAGAATGGGTGGGGGAGAATGCCATGGTCGTTGATCAAACCCTATGAAAAATGCACACAAACCGTTCCGTAGAGGTCAACTAATCAAATGAGGCTTATTTAATCCACTTGAACTGACCCAATTCATGGAACAAATGGAGAAGTCGATCTACTTGAAGCCTTGATGTCCTAGTGGAACACTCAAGTAAAACTAGAGTTACCATGGTTAATATTTGTAATCCTAAGGGATAAGATTGTATAAAGTTTAAATCCCTTAGAACTCTCATCTTGTAGATAGGCTTTAATCTCGACCGTCGATGTAATTTAAAATGTACCATTGGATTTGAGAGAGCTCAACTATAAATAGATTTCCTCCCCCTCTTTTGTAATTCTCCTATTGTATCTCATTTAGAGTTATTAAATATACATTGAGAGCATTTACTCAAACACTTGGTGTGCTATTGTTTTCTTGTGGTTTTTTTGTTCGATTTGTGTTCCTTTATCTCTTCGAGTTTTGCTTCTGCTTTATTTCAGCGCCTTAGAAAAAATTCCTTTGTGAATTCTCATTTTCGAGAGTATGACTGACTTAGGCAGATTTAAAGTAAAAAAATCGCCTAAGGTTGTGCGATTTGTCAGACTTAAGTTCTAACCCGATAACATTTGTATTGATATGCTTCAGTCTATTATATAAATATTTGTAATTTAATTTTTAGTTTCATAACATTATATATATTAATATACATACAAATATACCTCAATTATATATGAAAAAGAATATGCTTATATAGAAATATAAATTTTAAAATTATTAATTAAGTTAAATAACTTAATTTTATGAATGTAATTACATAAATTAAAAAAATCAAAATCTCCTTAAGCAATTGAAACGGATTTAAAAACGAAAGTAAGCAAAACACATTAAAATGATCCAAATACACGGAAGTGAAGAGAAAATTATTTATACAGACTGATGCGGATCCATCATGCATTTGGTACAATAAGGTAAAAGTGTAACATCACTAACATCCATCTAATTTCATTGAATTTTTCTTGTCTGCTTTTTTATTAAATTTAGGATTGTATTCCTCAATGTTTAATCGGTAAAATTGGATGTCAGCGGATTTAAGTTTTTATATTTAAATTTAATTTTAATTTAAGAAATTTAGTTTGTTTTCATATTTTAATTTTATTCAATTGTATAAGCATTAAAATGAGTATTTGTTAAATCAATAAATTTAAGGGGGTTCACCAAAGTAAAAGTAAAAAAAATGAAAAATTGAAAGTGGGTACCAATCTCCAACTTTTAATTAACCAAGACGTGTGATTTTTGGTTTTCAAAGTTCAAAATCACAAGATTGCATCAAAGTTTGATAATCCGACGCCACATACTATGATCGTACGGACAATATTCAGAATCGGACATTTCCTTCAAACACCTTGGCGAGATTCGCGGTCAACTTCCTCGGCTTCTCCCATGTTTTCACCATTTTTTAGTTTTTTTGACTTGTTAGTACAATTAATTTATGTTTGATAGATGTATCAATTTCCTTTTTATTTTAATTATATCATCAGATATACATTTGTAAATCCCACTGTGTTATCATTGATTCTTTTTAAACTAAAATATTTAAATTATAAATCATAATTCTTAAAATAAGAATCAAAATTTTTTTTGTTTTTTATATTAAAGTAAATAAATCTAAATAGTACAATATTCAATCTTTTTTTCTTGGTTGAAGAAAACTACTCGAACAAGTTCAAGCACCGAATTTTTCAAGTGAAATTCTCTACAGTTTTACAGTAAAGAAAAACAAATATTGAATACCGAAATTGTTTTATCTTGATAACTTGAATCTCTTACTTTGCATCCCAGTGTAAATCAGCTTTGAAAGTAAAAGAGTATCCAAAAAAAACTTTTACCCTAAAACATTTTCATACGGTTGGTTGTTGTGCTCTTTTAACTCAGTGATCTAAGGCTTATATTTATTCATTTTAATCTAAAGGTTAACAACAATTTCATTCTCATTTTTTGATTTCTCACCGTAGGTGTCATCCAATTTTTAATATGTAAAACATAACAACTACAATTTTTAAAACCAAATTTGAGTTAGCTGCTACTTGATAATTTCAATAGTTAAGTGCCAAAGTGTTTGAATTTTTAGTATTTATATTTGAAAGTTTTTTGCTATGTTAATATTTTTTTTTGGATATTCTTCATATTCATTTTATGCTTTATGTTCGAGATTTATGGCTGCTCCTTCCAACAATATCGTCCTCAAGGTTTGAACTTACGTCTTTGTGTCTATTTTACGATCTATGTTTGGGATTCATGGTTGCCTCTTCCAACAATATCATCCTCAAGGTTTGAACTTACGTCTCTGTGTCCATTTTACGATCTATGTTTAGGAATTATGGCTGCCCCTCCCAACAATGTAGTCCTCAATATTTGAACCTACTTCTCCCTTTGAAAATATAATATGTCTTACCACTGCACCTAACACTAATTGATAATTTAATCTTGATAGTGTAATATATTATTTTATTTTGTACAGTTTTAGGATAAAAGATTAATATAATAATTTAAATATTTCATTCTTTAAAAACATATAATTTATCAAAAACATTTTTAAAATAAAATTACCTACATATCTTATTCAACACACGTTATTAAGAATTTATAATTAAAAAATTAATAAAATTATTAAACACATTTAAAAATTAAAAATATTTAATTTCAATAAGTTTTTTAATAATTTATCAAACACATGAATTATTTTCCTTTAAATTGAAGGTACATTTGGATGTCACTCCATTGAAACTTTTAAATTCAACGAAGCCTCCAATTTCACTTGAGGAAGGGATATGCCCTGAATTTTACCTTCTTATTTTGTATTTTTTATTTAAAATTATATATATTTTATTAATGTATGTTTAATAAAATATTATTTTATTGAATTTAATTGTTTATTATTTAACATAAATATAATTTTTCATATAAAAAAACATAAATATAAAATTAGTGTATGTTTTGTTAGTAATTAATATATAACTTTTAATATTTTGTAATTATTATTTAACATATTTATTTAATTTATACTTTATCAAATAATATAAATGTAATTTTAATGAATCTTACTGATGCGGAATCCCGGATCTAGACACAAGAGAAACACAAATTAGAAATAAAACGAGAATAAATAAAATTAGTTAAATAATAATAAATAAATAAATAAATAAAAAGGATAGATTTGCCCTATGGAACCCTTGGTTAACTTGTAACCAAAAACGCCAATGATTGAGCGGCTCCCTACGAAACCCCTAGAAGAAGAACCTCTAGAAACACCGATGAACGGGAAAGAAATTTGAATATTTGCAACTCCGAAATACCCTCGAAAAGTAACAAACTCCAAACTAAATAGCAAGAGAAGAATCACTCTACTCTAAAAAAAATTTGCCTCACACAAACTTGAAAGAAAACAAATACTCTTCTTTTTTTATCCTCTTCAATGTGTAGAAAACAAGCCTATTTATAGGCAAATTACAAGAGTAATTGAATCCTAATAAAACTCTTTCAAGAGTAATTGAATCCTAATAAAAACTCTTTAAAGAGTAATTGAATCCTAATAAAACTCTTTAAAATTATCTAAGAAAATAAATAAATAATAACCTAACCAATAAAATTACTTAACTCATAAATGATGTGTCCCAACCAATGAGAATTAAGTAAATAATAATAATAATAAGATACATAAAAAAATTAATCCACCAATTTATGGGCTTTTACTATTCCAAGATTGGTCCAGTGAATTGCATTCCCGTATTTATCAATGTCACGAACATGATGAATTAAATTTGTCGCAACAAAGTCTTGGACAAAAGCATTCATCTTTGATTTTAATTGTCGTGCCCTGCTTCGAGTGATTGACCACTAGGAAAGACAACCCTTTGAGTGTCACCTCCTTGGCTCGTATCACTTACTAATTTATTATATATAGATACACATTTTAATATAATATTTTTAATGACTATTTGCTTCTGAATCTAAATATTATTTTAACACTAAGGTTGGATAGGGTCTTAAATAATACTATAAGAGCACTTCACATCATATTGTAATGATTTGAAATTCAGTGATGTCGAAAAATGCGATTTTAGGTTTTTATTTTCGTAAATTGAGTCTGTAAATATTAAATAAAAATATTTATGGAGCGAGTTATTATGAAAACATATTGAAGTTCAATTAAATAATTTAACTGAAAAAGTGATTTATTAAGGCTTAGAGACTAAATCGTAAAAGTCTAATTGCTATAGAGTTTTAATTAACAAAAAACTTGAAGACTTAAATTGCAATTAGCCAAACATCCAAAAGGGTAATTAAACCATTTATGAACAAGAGATAGTGGATGATGTTGGCAAAATCTACTAAAAATGATTAAATTTAAACTAAATTAATTAAGTCATGTTAATGTTAATTAAGTTAGTTTAATTAAGTAACAATCAAAGTAAAATAATAAAATTAGTGGAGAAAAATGGTATCATCTTCTCCGACCTATTCCATCATTCACATAAGAAAGAAAAACAAAAGGGAAAAACCTTCAAGCTTTTAAAACTTTCGGCCATAAATAGGTAAGCAAAATTAGGTCATTTTCTTGTAATTCTTATAGATTTGTGGTCATGAGAGCTTAATTTAGCTAGCACATGTATCAAAATTTGAAACTATTAGAGTATTAGAAAGTTGTTATTGTTGATTTCTTGAAAAATTAGGTTTGAAATTGATAGATTTTAAGCTTAGGCTACGAAAAAGGCTAAATTGTAAAGTTAATAGAGCTTGGTTGTTAATGTTGCTACATTAGGGACCAAATTGAATCAATGTAAAACTATCATGAAATTTTTCTAGAAATAGAAAATATAAGGTCCCTAATGAAAATATGTGAAATCAAATTTTAATCCGAAGTTAGGAATTGAAAGTTATGTATATCCTGAGTTCAGAGACTAAATTAAATAAAATGTAAAATATGTGTGCCTTTGCATTTAAGTGTGAATTGGATGAAAATTGATAATTTTTTATCTGTCATATTATTGTACGCAATTATAGACAACGTCGAGCTATCGAAAGGGGAAGGAAAATCGAGAGATGCCAACGAGTGATGCAAGATATCGGTTTGTACTTTTATGATTCAAGATAGATTTAATTGCCTGCATTTATATATTAATTGCATGATTTAATATTGAGGTGAAAATATAATTTTCGTATGAACTGATTTGTTGTGATTGTTATTGAATATCGTGATAATGGACTAAATTGAATAGAATGGAAATTAAGTATGATTTTATGAAACATGATTTGTAATATTTGAATGGATTGAATTATGTTATATGGTATTAATTAATTATGGATTGATGATGGTTTGAGATACGATTATGAAATTAAATGTGAAATTATACATATAAATTGGATTATGTTGAAATGAAAGAGATAAATAGTTGTCATGTAATAGAACAATATATAGAGTACGGAATGCAAACGCGATTGAACATAGGATATGACAAGTGAGTAAGAATGGTTACAAGTATGATAATGCATATATGTATAAATGTTACCCGTATGAACCTAGTAAAGGTTAAGATACGTTTAGCATGCCAATAAGGTTATATGCGTGCTTGATCAAATATTTTACATGTTATAATGAGGTCTAGCATTTGTTGCAGATTCTCGAGTTATATATATCATAAGTTTAGCTCAGATGGGTAACCTGATAGAAATTTCAGCTTATGTGAACAACCTTGATATAATGTTAGTTTGTTTGAGCAACCCTGATATAATGTTAGCTTGTGTGAGCAACTTAATTCACCTATGTACCCGAGTCCATTTTAATAAGGTTCCATTGGGCGAATCATAATAAATGAAATTAGAAACTTGAAAATATAATGAAATATATTGGTAAGAAAATATGATAGTGAAATGTATTATGTGAAAATTTTATAAATATGTGAATTGATAAATGTATATGGAAACTATATGTGTGATTTTATGTGACTTGTATTCAATGTGATTCATGTTAAAGAGAATGAATAAAAGAGATTATGAAAATGGTTGGGAACGAGTCCTATGGGTCGAAATGAGTACGAATAGGTTGGTAGATTCCAAAAACGGATTGAAAGGTAAGTTATAAAGGTAAATGATATGGATTAATCATGAGATTTGGATGACTTAATGTTAATGAATTTAATGTATAGGTGTTGAATATGAAAGCTAAATGGTTAAATGATACTAATTGATCATAGAATTGGATGGCTTAATGTTAAAGGTATGTATGTTTGTTTGATAAATGGAATGGAATGTTAAATGATATAAAGTTTGGCATTTGATAACTAGTATCAATTGGTTGATTCTATTACAATAATGAATGGATTGATTTGATGCTAATTGCAACAGGTATACTCCTATATAAAGTTGATAGTGAAATTGCTTGACATGATAGGAATATAAATTGAGTAGAAATTGTATTTGTACTTATTATGATTAATTGTTTAAGCTAATATATTATATCATGAAAATACTAGTGAGCTTTATTACTTAGCGTATGGTTTGTTTTCTCCATGCATAGGTATATGTTAATCCTGAGTTATGAAAAGTGATTTCCAACATCCAGCTAGTGGTCTTCGACTCAACAATGTTTGTATAGTCCCATTTTGTTAAATATATGGCTTGTACCTAGGTTGAGTCGACTTTTGGTATGATATGTAATCTTCTGTACATTTGAAGTTGGAATTAATATTTTGAGTTAGTCATATGTTTGATAATTCATGGTTTGTTGATATGTTTTTAACTTGTATGGAAATGTATAGACATGTATCCTTATACCAAGTGGACTAAAGGGTTGGATTATGAATTTAAATATGTCACAAAGTTAGAAAGGCATAAAAAATGTTGTTACATTTATGGTTTATTGAGTTGGTATACATGTCAATAGTGTTAAATAGTTTGTGCCAGCCTATATGCTGTATGGTAATTATGAAATGGTTTATTGGCATTTGTACTTTGTGAATAAGGTAGTATTGTATAAAATTGAACTCTGGAACATATGTATTTGACTGGAAAAGTACATTAGAAATGTTGAATTACTTTTTAGGTAAGTGCGAGTTGATGTCATTTTAAGCCATTTGAAAATAGGTGGTCATGTTGAGACGCCGACCTTTTACTGTCGTGACAAGACCTAGTAAGTTAGTTGCATTGCGACAAGAAACCCCCAAAGTCACGACGTCAACTCGTTATTTTGCAAACTTTATGATTTAGTTCTAATTCGACATCGGGTTAACAAAAGAGCTTTTATAAGCTCATATGAGACCTGAAAATGAATATGTATCATACTATAATCATCTAATATATTTGTAAGCATATTAATATGATCATATTATGTATTTAATTGATCGTAGTTGCTATGGCAACAAATGTGACATCCCATAGCTCGAACGCAACGATCATGTCGGGTATGGGGTGTTACACATATGGTGTGGGAATAAGAGTTAGAATATGAGTGGTTCATGCTATGAATGATGCTGATAGCTGTAAGGTTTGGTGGTTGGAGAAGGTTTAGGTGATACTATAGTGGAATTTTTGTACTTTGTTCTAGCTTATACCTTTCTTCTTAAAGGAAGGGGTATTTATAGATAGAAAAAAGGCTTGGAGTGAACCCTTATAACATGATTACCTCCTTGTAGAGTTCAATCTTAGGCCCAATTTAGGGTGTGGGTGGATGTGACCTCCTTGGTGTTGATGAGCATAAGAACTCGGAATCATTAAATGAGATAGAATTTCAAGTGACAGTTGTACTTGTTGGTGTCGTGGTGATGTCTTTTAAGCATTTTTCATAGTGAGGGATCTGGCATGGGAGGTATCCTGGCATAAGGGTGTTACAATTGCCCTCTTGTCATAAAGAAGTTAGAAGTTTACAAACTTCTCTGATATTATTTTAAGGAAATAGTTCCTTGAAGAACAGTTATTTTGCTCTCGAGGCCATTTTTTTATTTCACCGTCTTATCGCTACTTCATTTAAAATAGACTTAAGTTCCTTAAAAGGCATCTTGGTTGTCTTTTTTCTGAATATTTCTTGTGCTCCGAGTGTCCTTTCTCTCGAGTTTGCTTTCTCTACTTTCAAAGTTCATCAACCTTTCTTTTTTTCTAGTAAGTTTTTTCTTCGCTCTTTGTTACTTGTTGGATCTCTTTTGTTTTTTTCCTTTTTTTCTTATACATTATAACCATGGTGGCTCCATTTGAAAAAATCTAGTAGGGGGAAGTGACAATGGGATTATATTCCCACCATATCTGAAGCAAAAAAGAAAGCCTCCATGAAATAAAAAGGAGTTATTGATACCCATTGTTATTCCCCTACGACAAAATATCTCCCATGCCATGACGAATTTTTAAGTGATATCATCGCAATATCATCAAGAATAGTCGACACATCAAACCTAATCTTGTTTAATGATTCCAACTTCCTAGGCTCACCAACCTTTAAAGATGTCAGGTTTGACCCACAATCTAAACTCGCCCTAAATTGGACTTCACAATGAGGTAATCATGAGATAAGGGTCCACTCAAGCTTTTCTCCACCAATAGATACCCCTTTCCTCCAAGAAGAAGGGAATAGATTAGAACTAAGTACAAAACCTCTGCTCTGGTATCCCTTAAACTTCTCCAACCATCAAATTTGACGGTTCTTAGCACCATTCATGGTTTGAACCTCGCCCATTCTAGTGGCTCTACACACTTCATACACTGTGAATCACCTTCGTTGTATTTTCATGACCTAGTGTAACCTTAGTGTTATAACAAACATATATCTCATCATTGATTTTAAGCTCACCACCGTAATATTCAATCTCATTATTGTAATAATTATTTTCAATCTCACAGCCCCTTCTAAATAGACCCTAAAATATCTCATTTAACAAATAAAAAAGTTATGGTGTCCTGAAAATAGAAAAGTTGTGATTAGCAGAGATGTTGTTTTTGATGAAACTACTATGCTACCTAACTTATCTCTTAAAGACTCTTCCAGTAAAAAAAATCAAAAGTAGGTAGAGCATCAGATTAATCCAGAATCTACAACAGAGCCGACTCCTAAAGCCAGTACAAAAATTCAAAATAGAGTTGCTTCTTCACCACAATACTCTATCGCCAAAAACAGAACTAAAAAAGAATTTAAACCTCCAAAGAAGTATGCTGAGGTTGATCTAGTTGCTTATGCTTTAAATGTGGCTGAAGATATAGATACAAACCAAGAGCCATCTAATTATTCTGATGTGGTTAGTTGTGAAGACTCGGAAAAGTGGATGTTTGCTATACAAGAGGAGATGAAATTACTCCACAAAAATAAAACATGAGATCTTGTGAAACTTCCTAAAGGTAAAAAGGTTGTTTGTTGTAAATGGGTGTTTAAAAAGAAATAAGGGACTCCAGGAGTTGAAGAACCCAGATATAAAGTAAGGCTTGTTGCAAAGGGTTACAGTCAAATTCCAAGAGTGGACTTCACAGATGTGTTCTCCTTAGTTATGAAGCATAGTTCGATTCGATCTTTGCTTGGTATTGTGGCCATGCATGATTTGGAGCTTGAGCAGTTAGATGTAAAAACTGCATTTTTGCATGGAGAACTTGAGGAGGATATTTACATGCAACAACCAGAAGGTTTTACAGTCTCAGAAAAAGATGACTATGTTTACTTGCTGAAAAAGTCCCTTTATGGTTTGAAACAGTCACCAAGACAGTGGTACAAGAGGTTTGATTCCTTTATGACTTCTCATGATTTCAAAAGAAGTAGTTTTGACAGTTGTGTTTACTTTAAGAAAAACAATGATGGTTCTTTTGTGTATCTACTCCTTTATGTTGATGACATGTTAATAGCAACGAAAGATAAATGAGAGATAAGAAAGGTCAAGCCCAACTAAGTGAAGAATTTGAGATGAAAGACTTAGGACCTGCAAAGAAGATACTTGGTATAAAGATTCTCAGAGATAGAAAAGCAAGTAAATTGTATTACCTAAGTCAGACGGGGTACATTGAGAAACTTCTTTGCAGATTCAGTATGTAGAATACTAAGTCTGTTAGTACTTCTTTAGTAGCTCATTTCAGACTTTCATCGGCTTTGTCTCCACAATCAGATGATGAGATTGAGTATATGTCACATGTTCCATACTCTAGTGTAGTGGGATCTCTCATGTATGCTATGGTTTGTTCACGTCTAAATTTATCATATACAATTAGTGCAGTTAGCAGATACATGGCAAATCCCGGTAAAGAACATTGGAAAGCAGTTCAGTGGATTTTAAGATACTTACGAGGTACTACTGATGTTTTCTTACAGTTTGGAAGAACCAGAGATAGAGTCATTGGGTATGTTGATGCTGATTTTGCTAGAGACCTTGAAAGAAGAAGATCTCTCATAGGTTATGTCTTTATAATCAGAGGTTGTGCAATCAGTTGGAAAGCTACTTTGCAAACTACAGTTGCTTTGTCTACCACTGAAGCTGAGTACATGGCGATTACTAAGGCTTGTAAAGAAGCTATTTGGTTTAAGGGACTCTTTAGTGAACTCAATGAAGACCTTCAAATCAATACAGTATTTTGTGACAGTCAGAGTGCCATCTTCCTTACAAAAGATCAAATGTTTCATGAGAGAACAAAACACATCGATGTTTGGTATCATTTTGTTCGTGATATTATTGCTCGTGGTGATATTGTTGTAAGCAAAATTAGTACTCATGAAAATCTTACAGATATGATGACTAAGTCACTTCCTATAACCAAGTTTGAGCATTGCTTAGACTTGGTTGGCAAACTTGGTTGGTGTTCATTGTTGAAGTTAAACCCTTCAGGGGTTTTATGGAAGAGGTGGAGAACTTATTCGTTGAGAGTTCGCAATGAAGAACTTGTCCATTAAGAATTCGTGTCAAGGTGGAGATTGTTAGAATTAAGTGACCCAAATCTTTATTTAAATAAAATACAGTGGTAAAATAAAATAAAAGTAAAGTCCCTATAGAATAAGGTGTTTCAATCTTACTACACTCCTATTAGGATATGGTTTTACAAGCCTATAAATAGACATAGTCTACTCCTCTTGTAATCATTCGAATTTGACATAGTGAATTTTCTTCTCCTCTGCCAGTGGTTTTTTCCCCCAAAGAGTTTCCACGTAAAAATCTGTGTGTTCTTTATTTTCTCTCTCTCTTTTTCTTTGTGATACATTGTCATTACCAACGTTCTATTTATTTTTCAGTTCTAAATGTTGGCTTGCGTTGATTTGGCTAGTTGCTACAAGTGTGGAAAGAGTACTTTTTACAATGAAGTTGTGAAAAATCTTTGAAGGATTGAATTGAAAATCAATGGATGGATAATTGTTTGATTACATATGTTTATAAATATATTTTTAACAGACAATGAAAAGAAAATTCAACAATTTTAACATATCAAAAAGCGTGTGGGCAATTATAAAAAAAGGCTTATGTTATTCATATTTATTTGATTACATTTTTTTTAGTTATTGTTTTAATAGTTTTGTAATAGTCTTCCATTTGACCAAAAACAATGGTTTATTCATGATTAATATTATGTATTAGTTTATATGACTTTTATAAACATTTTAATTTTAAAAAAATTGATTCAACTAATCTAAATTTCTTGGCACCGCCTTTACTCATAGTATTTCAAGTTAATGTATACATAATGAGAGTTTTTTTTTTAATTGAGGAGGGAAATATGGTTACTTGAGATCAAATCCAAACTCTTATGCTTACAACATAATGTTTTTACCACTAGGTCAAGCGAATGTTGACGTGTATAATGAGAGTTGAATGTAAAACATAAAATTCTTTAAACACCGGACTTTATTTTATTTTTTATAACGATAATGCCTTGTTTAGTAATTGTTGTAATAACATAAAAAAGAAGTTTGTTTATATAAAATAAATAGTTAGTATAAATTTAAACTTAAAATTAAGAAGACCAGTAAAATTTATTGTAAAAAATAAAACATTTTCAAAATAAGCAAAAAAACATTTTTTTTCTTTTCTAAAATTACGTCGCCGAAATAACTAAATATTACCAATTAAATTAATTTATTAATAACTTATATACTAAAACCTTTATAAAAAAATAATACTCATATTAAACATAGTATAAATATGCTCGACTGATTTACGGTGTAAGCATAACATTTCAACTAAAACTCACTATTATTTTAATTACTTTTTTACCCAATAATGAGTATCCGACAATCTAATGTAGGTTAGGTTTCTACTTTCTACTAATGAAAGAAAAGATACCTCAAACTTAGTCACCGACATGCAGATTTTTTTAACAGAATCAACTCATGCCACTTAGTATTATTATTTTTGGTTATTTTGGGCCCTAGCTACAAGGTTAAATAATTTAATTAGGATGAACGACCGAAGTCAAACGAACAGATCAGAAATATAATTGTGCTAATCTGGCTACAATGCTGAAACGGTATCAGTATATAATAATCCTCTCAAGTTTAATCCCCCCGATAGCTAGGTACGACAGTGAGTGAATAGTGTGGTGATTGTAGAGAGACTATAGATTGCTATTGTATTCTCTCATCACGTGGGCCACTGCGACTTGCATGAACCATCCATGGCTCCATCCATCCTTCTATCTATCTATCTCCCCCTGTCTCTCTTCTCTTACCTAAATTAGCCCCTTTCCATTCATATCTTATACTTCTCCCCAGAGAAAACAGAGACACACAGCTGCCCTAAAAAAACCAACCTCAACTTTCTTTACAGAAACAGTTTTTGGTTGTTGTTAGATTTCGAAAAGAGTGGGTTTTCTTCAACTTCTCTCCCAATAGATTTTCAAGGAAATTAAGAAAGAGGAGAGGAGGAGGCATACATGTTTATGTGGATTTTTGTATGGGAATGTGGTTTTTCAGCAGCAGGAGAGTTTTGAATTCTTCTATGGTGGTGATGTTGATTATCTCCGTCTTACAGATTTGGATTTGCAGTGATTGCCGAGCAGGAGCCATAAGGGTTTTTCCAGGGAATGAAATGAGGAAGATGATAGCGACGCAGGAGTTGTTTCAAACCTACTTCAATGGAACATCTTTCAGTTTCAAGGGAAGCGATAAAGGATTTGAAGATAGCAAACGAAGAGTTCCCAGTTGCCCAGATCCTCTCCACAACTAGTAGCCTGCTACAAAAGCCTTTTCGCTTCTTCTTTTTTTTTCCCCCCCTTAATTAATGGTATCCAAAATACCCACGTTTTTCTCATCATTACAGTGCTAGTGTTTTGAATGATTTTTGGTGGAAAAACGATGGTATTTTGCAGTTTTAGAACTTCTGTTTCAGTTCTTTTGATTGAGTGGAGGAGGATCCAGGAGTGGCAAGTGTATATATAGTAGTAGTAGAGAATTCAGTTTTATAGTTATTACAATCAAACACTGAATGTCTAGATTTTCTATATGTACTTCCTTTTGGATCCTGTTTCTCTGGAAAAAAAATTTACTTAGCATTTCTCTAAAGAAGAAGAAGAAGAAAGAAAAGAGTGGTAAATAAAAATGTAAGAGCAGATCAGAGATCCATGTCCTCTCACTCCAACAATACAAAGATTTCCCATTTTATTTTCGTCACTGTGGAGATGCATCATAAACATAGCAAATACAGAATATTGTTGGTTCAACTTGTGCTTCTCACCTTTTTAACAGAAAGAAAGAAGTTTTATATAGATTTTGATTTGAAAGCTTTACTAAATCTAGCTTAGAAATTTCTTGAAAGTTTTACTAATTACCATAAAAAAAAAAAGAAACAATGTAGCCGTCAGATCCATAAGACTTTAAAATTCACTACCCAATGGTTGACTCCACACAAATATAGAAAAAGGGAAATCAAAAAAAGAAAGCAGAAAGACATGGAACAATATAACAGAGAGGATCTTTAAAAAGTTCACAGCTTTTTCTTGCGTCTTTTAATTCTTTCTGCACCATTTGGAATGTCACTGTTATAACTTACATACAAGGCCTAGAAAGGTGTTTTAACTTAGTTAAGTACTAATAAAAAAGGGGGAAATGAAGTATTAGAAGAAGAGCAATATATATGGCAACAAAGATGTCCTAAATCAGAGTACAGAAAAATTTGTGAAAGTTTTGAATGTTAGATGGAGTGTAGCGGTTGGATACTAGTATGGTTTGGAAACATATGCAAATTTGTATTGCTTCTTGCAGTTTGAAATTTGTCTTGTTGAGGATAAAGTGGGTAAAAGACAATCTATAATCGAGTGCAGACTGAAGAAATTATTTTCTTTTTAGATTTGGGTATTCTTCCATTTTATAGTGCATCTTTGTATTTAGTGTTGTTTTATCAAGTTATAAAAAATATATAAAAGCATTTTAACAAAGAGAAAAAAGGAAAATAATAAAAATAAAGCATGGAAATTGATGTTTGAAAATGGGCAGTTAAAAAAAGCTGCTTTTCATTTCCTAGCCGTGGTGATTTGTTTGCTAGTGTTTTGGATTTGGAATCAAATTCACTCCAAGACAACTCACCTCACCAATGCATGCAATTTTGCCCTCTCTTCTTTTCCTCTATAATTCCTCATTAAGTGTAATCCATATTATCCATTTTGAATGTAGGAATATTTTCTAAAAAAACTTATATATCAACTGAATTATAAGTGTAGGTATATCAATTACCTAACCATGTTCCCTATTAATAAGAAAAGACAGAATGCTTAGGTTTGATTTGCCATATGAAATTTGAGTTGTGGTGCCAGGTTTGTATCCTCAAATGGGACCGACAAATTATTAATAATGGAACTATACCCCAACCCAACCCAACCCAACCCAACCCAACAAATGTGTTTTGCTACAAATCTTTACAGTGTTTGGAGTGGGGCTAATGGTTTTACACGTTTGCCAACCTCACTACCTTTAGGCGGCCCAACCAGCTAGCTAAACTCTAATCCACCATCCAAACCACCATCAACACTTTGAAATAAATATAATAAATAGTCACCTAATTATTAATGTGTTTATGTTTTGATCACTAATTTTTTTTTTAAAAAACATGAACTTATCATTTTGTTTCTGTTCTGATCACTCTCCATTAAATTAGTAACACAAATAATGACATTTAATTAATATAATAATGCATTTAAGTCATCGACACCTACAAATAAAGTAAGAAAAGGAACAGGAAGACCTCCCATTAAGTCATCGACGAGGGGTGCAAAGTAATTTTTGAGTTATGTCAGTTACTTCCTTTTCTAAAAGGTACTTGATTAACTATGGTGGTAGAAATTAACAAAGAACCAAGCATCATTTCTTCTAATGGTTCTGGAACTAAGCTCAACTTTTCAAGATCATGAAGTAAAAGAATAGTTGGACAATAATATTAGTGATTAAAACAGAATCAACCATAATATTAGGGACGAATTTGACAGTTTTATAATTCGATGAATTTATAATTTTAAATATCATGAACAAAACAAAATTAAATTATAGTAGTATGTTATGCAAATAAGAAGGTAATGTAAGGACAAGGTGATGTACCATTTTGGAAGGTAATTACACGGATGGTGAAAGGAGGGCCCAAAGTACAATTGAACGTGCATGGGCTCCTATTAGGCCTTAATCATCAAAACCCAATTCTCGTTTTCAATTAATGCCCATATTCCCATCTGTTTCCTTTTTAAGCACAGTGTGGGGTACTTGTGTCCGACGGAAAAATGCCATCTCATAGAAAAGGTGGAATGTTTATTATACCTTTTAACCACTCCAGGATGTGCACATTTTTTGCAACAACTCTTTATACCTCATTAGTCAAACTCATATTGCATCAATGTGGTTATGTTTAGCTGTATTTTAATTTTATTGTTATAAACATTTACTCACACCGGAATTAAAAATTATTTTTTTCTATATCTACGAATGAAGAGTATACATTTTTATGTTGGTGTGATTGTATATATTGTGTTGGTACCAAAGGAGACTAGAGATAAAATCAAAATAGAAATCAGGCTATTTGTTAAAACCACAGGCAGTATCTCTTTAGGCGCCCACAGTCTTACATAAAATACTAGACATAACTGATTCCGCCCCCCCGCCCCCCCCCCTTTTTTCTTTAAAGGAAAAAAAATGTATAGAAAATAGAAAAAAAATACCGATTATTTTAGGATTGCGTAGAGATATTATTCAACATTTGTAAAAAAAAAAAAGCATTTTAGAAAATACCCAGTCTGATATATAGTAGAAGCATTAGAAAGAAGTAAAAGAAAAGAATAAATTACTGAGTGATTTGAAGTGAAAATAAGACCCAGGTAGGTCATTTGTACGGACGGACTCCTGAAAACCAGGAGGTATATAATATAAGATGGTTTCAAGGTAGAGCTCGCAATGAGATGTGGCGAGATGCACGCAGTTCTAAGATAAAGGGAGCTTGCACTTGGCACGTGCATCTGTTGCGGATTTTCTGCCTCTCTCTCCCCTTTTGCTTGCTTGCATGGCTTCCACTTCTCAACTGCTGTCCTCTTTCTGTTTTTGTATTTATCCCTTTATTTGTCATTCAATAAATCCTTATTCTTAATAAAACTCCTAACAAATTCAACATTTATTTGGACATAAATTACTTATTTACCGGTTAAAATATTAAGGAATTGTCCAATGTGTACAAAAAAGAAAATAAAGGCTGTAGAGTTATAGATATATATATTATTGGCATTTTGGCCCCTTTGTTTCTCAAATTACAGCATAAATTAGAAGACATAATAATGTATTTGTAGAAAATTCCACTATCCTATAATCAAGAAAAAAAGCTCTAAAGGGTAATAAAGGTATATAATATAAGAAATGAAGAAGTAAAGCTTTGCAAATTTAAAAAGAAATAAAATAAATGATTGAGTATGAAGTTAATATAAAATTTGGAAAGAGTACATACTGATATTTAATTAAGGAGTTATAAGCAAGATGGATGGTAGATTATGTAATAAAATCGTGCATGTAGGGTTGTTTGGAAAAGGAGGAAAGCGCCAAAACCAATCTCATTTACCAAAGAGGGGCAGTCCCCAACTTTACCTAAACAAGAAGAAGAAGGGAAATTAAAGAACACACTCCACACTCACCCCCGGTTTTCAGGTCTTTTACTCCTTTGGAAACCACTGCGCTGCCCACCTTTATATTAACCTTAATCTTTCCCTTCCCCTTCTCCTCCTTCTCCCTCGATCTCTTTCAGAAATATAATTACGATGAGGATGAGCTGTAATGGCTGCAGGGTCCTGCGTAAGGGCTGCACCGAAAACTGCACCATTAGACCTTGTCTTCAATGGATCAAGTCCTCTGATTCTCAAGCCAATGCTACTCTCTTCCTTGCCAAATTCTATGGCCGAGCTGGTCTCCTCAACCTAATTGAAGCCGGCCCCGAAAACCTTCGCCCTGGTACGTACTTCATTAACCCCACCCAACCAAAAACAAGATTTCATTAATTGCTTTTAACTTTTTTTTATATGCATTTTGTTTGTAGCTATTTTTAGGTCACTTTTATACGAGGCCTGTGGGCGTGTGGTAAATCCAGTTTATGGGTCAATTGGGATGCTTTGGTCCGGGAACTGGGGTGAGTGCCAAGCAGCCGTTGATGCTGTGCTAAAAGGCTCCCCCATAACCCAAACTTCATCATCTTTGGAATCAGTTGAAGAAGAGCAACCGATTTCCCCTCTCAAGACATACGACATCCGCCATGTCTTCAAGGACACCAAACCAGCTGCAGCAGCAGACATCGACAAGGTCAAGACCCGCACTCGTTTCAAGCGATCCAGGACTCGCTCCAAGCGACAGGTGGTTGACTCGTGGATGAGCCAACTCGGAAATGGTGACAGCAAAGAAGATGAGAGCACCTTCTCTGTGGAGACCGTGGAGGGTTCGCTGGTAAACCACGCCAAAAGGGGTCCTATCTTGAAGTTTGAGGATAGTAGTAATGTTGGCTTAGAACTCACTCTTGCTTTGCTTCCTGAGGCGACGCACTTAGGATGAAATAATCCACCCTTAAACAAAAAATGAATCCTCCTTTTTTTGCTTCTTTCATTATAGATTGAAGAAATTTTGGCGGCTATAAAACTATCACCTCTAGTTTCAACCTCATCATATGATAGAATATTAGAATGCTGCAAGTATTTTAAACTTTGTTTCGTTTCTGTTTGGGTCAAAAACAAATGTTGATGGGTTCCCTTTATTTTAAAGACAGCTATATGAAGTTGATAGAATTATTGAATGGTGCTTTCTAGTTTGGTGATATGGTTAGGTGTGATATACTTTCCATATATGGGTTTGTTTAAATTTGTAGGTTTTGATTTATGAGTAGGTTATCACGATGCTGACAAGGCTGCAATAAGAAATATGACTGGCAGTGGCACCCCAATTTAGATTCTTCTTGGTGCTTGCTGCTGTGAGTTGTAGGCTTCAATTTATTTGTTCATTTGTTTATCTTTTTAATCTAAAATTCTATTCGTACTCTTTTAAATTAGGTACATTTTATTTTATTTTTATTAAAACCAAATAAATATATTCAGAAACGTTAAACAAAGATATTCATCAATATTTTATAACGCTCTATTCATTAAAAGGAAATAACGCTTTAGAGTCTTGGGCAGAAGGCAAGACAGGAGCCTTTGAGCATGGTGGCCACCACAGGGTTCCAAGGCAGTGGGGTCATTCCACGTAGACTTGTGCGTTTACAGTTTCGGACAGCTGCTCCTCATGCACCGGTTCTTGGTGTTTGGGAGTTTCCTAGTATTATTGCTTTGCATATGTTTCTCACACGTGGGAACAAAAATAAACTTGCTTCCGTTTGGATAAAATTGGTTTTGGTTAGATTCAAAAACCAACTATGGTAAGATTAGATATTACAGGAGTAAGATTTCTTTTTTTAAGGAGACGTACGGGCAGGTTTGAATCGGGTTTTTTTGGATTCATATTTTTTCGAGGCTTAAAATTTTTGGACTAAGCTTTTTCGGGCTTGAATATTTTCAAGCTTAGATTTTTTTAGATTTAGATTTTTTTATTTTTAATTCAGATTAGTTTGGGTAAGTTGGACTTTGACAAATTTAAATAATTTTAAATTATGAAAATTTTAATCGTAATGATTCATTTTATTTTTATATTTGATAATGCAATTCAAATTCGTCATAAAAAACATAAATTATATATATTTAATAAAAATATGATAGTCGGTATCGTATTAGTCGATACGTACTAAGCCGTTCCTCAATTAATACCAAATAATTTAGGCTCCGTTACAATCAAGATTTCAATGTGTACTGATCATATTGATGTGTTTTGGCTCATTTCAGAACAATATTAGCTTGTACGGGTGCATATCAAATATCAACCCATACTAATTGGTATATAATTTTGATATATTAAACCTAACTTTTGTTTTTTTGATCTAAAACATTTTAAAGTTATTGAGCTTGATTAATAATTTTAAATTTTATATTTGTATATAAATATATTTATATTAATGTAATTTATTAAAAAACTAAAGATTAATAATTAAGATATATTTGTATACATATATTATATATAATTTATGAAAAAATTAAAAATTAGTGTAGCACCCCTTAGCCCATCAGGAAAGTAATAAGAATTAATATAAACGACCTATTAATCAAACCTTGCCATCAAAGGTGAATACACTTAAGAAAAGACAGATTTGTAAACTGCAAATCAGTGGAGATTGGCGTTCATGACCTTTTACAATTAGGGACAATTTCACTTTATATGACAAAATAATATAGTTGCGAAGTAAAAGAAAAAGTTAAATACAAAACGTGTGTATATGTGTAATATCCCGAAAATTATTATTGTAATACCTCAAAAATTACTATAGTAAGAAAGTAGGTATCCTTGATATAGTAAAATAAGGAAATAAAATGACAAAAAGGGAAATTTTGAGTTATGGCAACATTGGGAAGTATATTATGATATATTAATTCAAGAAAGGATTAAATCGTAAAAGTGAGAAAAGTTTTGTTGATTAAGAGTAAATACTCAAAATTTGAGGGGATAAAGTGTAAATATGAAAAGTTAAAGGACCAATGGTTCAAATATTTTAAGGGTGGAATAATCTAGAAAATAAGGAAAATGGATGAATTAGGACCAAATTGAAAAGGCGAAGAATTTTGAGGGACTAAATCATAATTTTACCAAATTAAGTGATGACTCAATGATGGAATTTTCAAAGATTATAAAGGGAAAAATGGTCTATTAGAAGAGAGTGAAATCTAGAAGGCAATGATGATGTTTAAGATATTTTAGATTAATTAAATAAATATTATTTTATTAATATTTTAATTTGATTTTTAAATATTAATTTATTATTTTATTATTTTATTTAGTATATATATAAGAAAAGGAACATGAAGAATCAACATCCCACCATTTTTCCCATGCACCAACGTGAGAAGAAGAGAAAAAAAGAGAAAGTTTTGCTTTCTTTACAATTTGGTCCTTCCACCAAAAATTTACTATTTTCACCTAGAAATCAAAAGAATTTCCATATCTATCAAGAGAGAAAGATAACAAGGAGACTATGGGGAACTAGAATATCAAGTTAGATTCAAGAAAGAGAAGCTAGAGGAGAGAGAAAATCAAGTTAAAGGTTGAAACTAATATGACAAGGTAAGGACATCAAGATTTCAATATATTTTTAAGTTTGATATTATTGAAAAAGCATGGAAATGATATTATAGTAGATTTTTCTTAAATAAGGTCTTATGTTCTTGATATATTAGTGAAAGGAAATAAGAGAAAGTGATGGGAAATATTATAGAAAAAAAAGAATAAGAGAGTTTTAAACTTAGTAATCAACATCTTGCATTAAAATAGTTTTGAACACCAACAGTAGTCTAAATTTGAAAAATCACGAAAAATTGTGGAAATCAAATTATAAGATGAATAAAATATTAAATTAAATCTTAATGAGTTTAGTTTTTCATAGAAGAAACGATGTAAGCAATGGAAATGTAAATCATGAGATATAATAAATCTTGTGAGACAAGGTCAGAATGATTTCGGGTTCCCCTATTCTGACTTTTGAAAATCATAAAAAATTTTAGAAAAATAATTAGGGGGTTAAATTTATATTTTTAAATAATCAATGAGTCTATTTTCAATAGAAACAAACGGTAACATCATCTGAATCCCGTAAGATGAGATAATTGATTTTTAGTGAAGAAGGGTCGAAACTATCAGACAACAGAACAGAGATGACTTTAAAGAATAAACTGCACTTATTGTCTAAACCAAAAATTCTGAAAATTTTATGGTAAGAAGATATGTGGGTCTAGTTTCATATAAATTTAGCGTATCTTAATTCGGAGTTCCGTATCTCAAGATATAAATAATTTAGTGAATATGACTCAAGTGGATAGCTTTGAATGAACATATAAATAAATAGTGAAATTATAGATAATGTTACATATAAGCATGTTCTATACATTAAGGATGTGGAATGGAGAGGAGGAGGAGTAAAATATATAATTATTCAACTAGCATGAGTTTTCATTAAAAATGGTTAATTTGCATGTTTTAGGTTTAGGGACTAAATTGAATAAAAGTAAAATTTTAAGGGTAAATTTGTAAAAATGTCAAAAAGTGACCAAATTGCATGAAATGAATTGTTTTATTATTTAAATTAATAAATTGAATGAAATATTAATTTAGATCAAGATTGGGTGGAAATTCGAGGAAAATAGAAAATTACCAAAATGTCCCTGAATTTTGGTATTTCTGCAATTTAGCGTGGTAAGTTCGTATGAACTATATTCTGTATAATTTTAATTAAATTGAATGTTATTTGGTGATGAATATTATATAAATATGTGTTTTATTATTGGAATTGAATTATTATTGGTAATCTGTATAATTATTAGATGCATTGAAATGATTATCGAAAGCTCGATTGGGTTGGAAGCTTGTCGAAGATATATCACACTATCCATTGGTTCTATCAGTAATTTTGGATGATTTGATTCTGGTTATAATGGCATGAATAAGTTAAATTGGCCAATGTTAGCTCATTAATGTTTTGATTTTGATTGGTTATAAATATGAATGCTTGATGAAATGAAATGTTTATAAATTAATTTGTAAACTCCGATAATGCTCAATAACCCTATTCTGGCGATGGATACGGGTTAGGGGTGTTACAATACGCCATCCGCCAATCAGTCATGCATGATACAAAATAGACAAGTGACTCATTCGCAGATGCAGCTTTGGCACAGTCCCCTTCTAAGAATCTTATTCTACTAATCAATTGCCTGAGAAAGAAAGGTAACAGAGTAAGTTCAATCGAACTTAGTGCGTTCCAGGTAGATAAATATTGTTTATCGAATTACCGATAATCGACCCAAAAATAAAGATATTTTCGAACTTAGTCTTATAGACACATTATGTCAAGTTGGTAGTACAGTTTTCTGATAATGACACTTAGTCAAAACAACGCACAAGGTATCCCTAGCGGACACATGCCGCCAGCTTATACGCACTTTTTACAGACACCTATGTTTACCTATAACCCAACCTTGTGCCAGCCTTAGGCCTATTATTAGAATCCAGAATCGTATATCAGCCAAATCATATTTGTTTTCATATTCCTTGTTAGGTTGAACATGTGTTCTCCCGCAAGGTCAGGCTGTGATCTGCCTGTTCGGTTTGCAATAAAGCTTCCTTACCGGAGGCATCACAAATAAAGCTTCTTTCCAAATTTCCACATATCACAAACAGCCTAGCACTAGGCTCGTACACAAGGTGATTATTTTTACCTCGACTATGGCCATGCTCACACACACAACACAGACTTATTACACACTTGTCAATACAAGACACACCAACCCATCTTCAGTAGGGACAACTTACCTTTCATAACCCATATATCATAGAATTTTCATAACTCAAAGGAAGCAAGAAGGAACTCACCATGAACTTCAGGATAGAATCTACTCTATTGGTCCTTTGCCTCGATTGCTCGGACCTTCGCTAGCTTCTTGAGCAGTCAACTAGTACTATTAATGGCGTTTGACAAACTTCTGGAAACCTTTCTCGTCTCCTCTAGCACAATTAACTAAACATTTTAGAGACATATGGAAGAACACAGGGAAACAAAGGTGAAACATGATGGCTATAGGCATCCTTATATAGCACAAATAGCGAGAAATAAGTTTAGTGGGAAGGTCAAAAGTCCCACTAATGCCTTGAAATTATGAGACTAGGCTTGCCTAATTAGATTTGAAATCTAATATTTTACCAAACACAACTTCTACCATTAATTAGAGGGGTAAAATATTGCTTGTACACTTAAACAACCAGCTACATGTCATTCAATTACCTAAACATATCAAGATGCCATCTACAGTATCTAGTTCAAATCCAACTAGATTTCAACTAAACTGTAACAACGGTAGCTATCGTTTCCACATAAAATAATTCTATTGTTCCGTGAACTGACAAGTTCGCCCAGAACATTTGGGGTTAGGGGATCGTCTCATAAAAGAGTCCACCAAACCCAACACTTTAACTGATAATTCACCCCATTACTACTCCGGCTTACTCAATTATACGCCAACATCATATCGATATGATCTACGCCAGGCGGGCTGTTACAATTAGACTATAAATATATACATATATGTGAAAATAAAAATACCAATAAACTCAAAATGTGTAACAGTTTGATTTTTGACAGTATCGAAAAAGTTAGTTGTGGGATCAAAATTGTTAAATCGAGCCATCCAAAATTTTTAATCGAGCGGTTACGAAGCAAGTATGGAATTATGCAATAAAAATATTAGTAATTAAATTAGAAATGAACTTATTTAGTAAATAATTAAATGGAATATTAAATAATACAAGAATTAAATTGATGGTGTATTAAATTAGTGGAAATTAATTTAGAATTGAACAAGGACTTAAATGATTATTTAACCAAGAATCAAATGTTAATAAAATCATATAAAAAATATTTGGCTTGTGAAATTATTAATAGTAATTGTTTTTTATTATGAATTATAAGAGAAACAAGAATAAGTTGATAGTTAAGCATGAGAGAATTATATATATATGTGATACCTTGAAAGAAAATATATCAAATTAGATGAAATTAGAAAGATAACGATGGTGAACGTGTTTAAAAGGTATTTATATCCTTGACTCCTTGATACGTATGAGGTGTATTAAATAAGTATGTGTATTATAGACTACTCGATATATTTGAGATATGCTTAATGGATGTGTATATTCTTATTGTCGAAACCATTTTTATTTTTGGAAAAAAAAATTAGTTGTCGATGAAAGTTTGGAGTCGCCACCGATCTTTTATTAAGCTGTGATTGGGTCACCTAAAAACGACTTTGGTCTACGAATTTTAGAAAAACGGGTCCGGGAGTCAGTTACGTATGAGGAAGGATTAGCACCCTCATAACGCCCAAAAATTGGTACTTAGTTAATTAATTAATGTCTTAATGTCAAAAATTTGAAAAATATAATCCTTAGCAAAAACTTAAAAACGTTACGTATTAAGACCCTTATCACTTCAGAGAAAGAAAATGTCACACCCAATGCGTTAGGGCACGACATTCTAATTTCCTCAAAAATGAATTAGGCCAGAATACTCGTTAAATAAAAATTTAAAAGAATATCCATTTATTCAAGATTTAAGAAATCGCGGCCCAATACGTTAGGGCACAATTCCTCCAAAATCCCAAACTTAGAATATTTCCTTTATTATTTTTTAGAAAAAATCTTCATTTTGAGAAATCAATGCGTCACATCCAATACGTTAGGACACAACGTGTTGAATTCCCAATAATGAGTTCTTATTTTTTGATTAAAGAGAAATGCTCGATTGTTAGATTTAACGAAGAAAATCGGAACCCAATACGTTAGGGCTCAATTTCCTTGAAAATCCTAAATACAAGCATTATCTCAATTTTGAAAAGTTTGAAATCGAGTAAAAAAATGATGGGATGCTACATTAAATATACAATGCAATAATAAATATTACAATGGCATAGAAATAATATGAATAAATGAATAAACAAAATCGATAACATGCAAAGTATCAAATAAATAAAAATATGAAAACATAAATCAACAAAAAATAAAAAAAATAAATAAAAAAAGAGAGCGCGTAACATATGCATTGGAATTATGAGAAATAAAATACATGATTTACATATAAAATTTGAATTATAAAATTTATATAATGCATTTATGAAAATAAAGAAAAATATATAAATATACATATATAAAATTTTTAAATATATGTGTTAAAGATACAAATATGTATTTAAGCATTTTCGAAAATATAAAGAAATGCGCGTATGTATATGAAAATATAATAGAATATTCGAGAAAAAGAATAAATATATATACATGTAAAATATATTAAAAATAATATCTACATTAAAAAAATATATGTATTTGTAAATATGAAAAATATTAGTTAAAAAATAAATATGTACATGTATAAAAAATAAATATACATGTATATATATAGATTTTAAAAAATAATAATACTTTCTTTATTAAAGTTAATTAAATTTAAGAAAAAAATATTAAAAGAGACTAAATTGAACTACAAATATAAAAATTTGGGGTAGATTCACAAATAAATAAAACCCAAATGATTAAATTGAACACGCGAATTACATAGAGGGGTTGGAAGGGAAATTTTCCCTTCTCTAAAACGGGGTCGTCCAGGTAAGGTTAAATTGAAATTGAAAATAAATAAAAGGGCGAATTTAAAAATATAAAAAAATTTAATTATAAAATATTTAAAAGGTGGAGGGGCTAAAAGCACAATTTTCCCCTCCGTATAAAACACGCGGATCCTAAGGTTGGGTCGGGTCGGATTCAGGTCAACCTAGGCCTTAAACGATGCCGTTTTGAAAGGGCTATTTAAGCCAAAATTCAGTTAAAATTTTCATTTCATTCAGCCTTTTTTTAAAAAATCAAAAACTTTCCAAAAAAAAAACTCTCTCCCCTCTCAGTCGTCCGGTCTCCAGTCCGGTCATCGGCCACCGCGCCGGACGCCGATCTTCGGCGCCGGCACCGCCGTATACGGTGGCCGAAGAAAAAATAAAATATCCTTTTCAACCCTTTCGAATCCCTTAAGCCCAAATCTGGGTTCAAACCTTTAAAAAAATCAACTGAAAATGCGAAAAGAGTCCCGAAACCTTTCGGTTTCCGGCCACTGATCCTCGAGGGTGGCTCCCTCATCGTCTAGACGTCGCTTCCGAAAGAAAGGTTGTTTCTTTCCTTTTATGTAGTTTATTTTTATATTCGAATATAAAAAAAATAACAATAGATTAAAATAAAGCAAGATAAAAAAAATGTAAATGTAAACCTTGGATTGATTTTGCTCTGCATCATATTCTCCGTGAAAGTAATTGTTTTCTTATTGATTTTTTCGATCCGTATTACAGTGTTTTTGTGGCTCTTTATAGCCGAATGAAAAAATAATAGCAGAAACCAATCTAAAGAAGAAACAAATCTGTTTCTTTATTTGATTTTCGAATATTTGATTGTGTTTCCTTTTTTGTTTCTCTTTGATGCGCAGGTATGAAGATCAGGGACGCTTGTGGCTGCGGCGCAAAGGTCTTCTTTGGAAACCCTAGGGTTTCTGCAAATGATTTGGGCCACAGAGCTTTGGGCCCCTGTTGTATTTCGAGTTTTGGGCCATATAGGCCTGTTTGTAAAAATGGACTGTTTGTTTATTGTGGGACGGGTAAAAATTTGGGTATTACACTTACAATGTGATATCTAATCACTATCTCATAGGATATAAGCTCTATCATACAATAGAATATCAAATGTAGTTTAAGGTATATACGAATGTAACTACTTAAGCTCATCTGTGTTATGTCGAGATATGTTTATATTTGTTATACTTGAAATTTTGGTATCTTATGATGATAATGGTAAGTTATTTGACTACAATATGTTTTAATGAATTATTGATAAAGAAAAGCATGCCCTATTAATAGTTTCAGATAGAGTTATGGGTATAATTAACATGTCATAGGGTCCGTTTAATAGGCGGGAGATCTAACGCTTTATGCGTGTTATATGGATCCAATGCTTTATGTGTGTTATATTTGATTCAGTACTTTATGTGTGTTATACTTGATTCAACTAAATTCCCTGAGGGTGAAATCGATGCATTTATGCTCCATTAGCACTTCTGTGCATATTTTGGTGCATTGGTGGATTGATCCATGTATCCATCCTCAAATCTAAGTCAGTTAATAAGGGTTGAAATAATTAAATGAATGTGAAATATAAATGATAAATGATTATAAGTTTAATATAAATAATTCAGGATGAAATATGTTATATAATCGAGACAGACAACATTGTAGATATCAATTGTGTAAATTAAATGCCCTAATGGTGCATTATTATGGTAATAACAAGAAAACTCAATGGTTAATTGCATTAATGTTATATATATAGGTGTTTCTTAATTATGTTTCATTATTTAAATATATTGAATTTAAATTATGTTAGCACCTATGAGCATTCAATACTCCGCATATGATTATGTTTGTTTTCCATGCATAGGTCTAGAGCAGGTTCCTAATAGATTAAAGTAGTAAAGGATCCAAGGTTAGTAGCTTAGCTAAGCTTAACTCGGGTCAAGTTCGTGTTCTTTTGTTGGTATAATCATAACTAATGGCATGTATCTAAGTTGAATCTTATGGCTTAATGCATAATTTTGATGGATTGGTATGTTTTGGTAATTGACTTATAAGGTTTAAAATGATGGATTTCTATGCTTAATTAGTTGACGATATGTATGTTTATAAGTGCTAGTTTATGTAATTTACTTGGCTAGGATATGATACATTAATTGTCCTGTTAGGAAGTATATGTGATTATGTTTAAATATGTCAAATTGATGTTTATGTAATTGGTTATATAATGACATAAGTTAAGTGTGTAATAGGTGGTAAGTTACATGCTTGGAAATATACATTTTGGGCCATTTTACGTTAGTGTCTCGAGATAGCACGAACATGTCTTGAGACCAAAAGAATAAAATTGACCTTTTGGTGCATTTCATTGTTTTAGGTCTTAAGAATAGGTGACTTATGTCTCGAGACAAGGGAACATTGAAGCTAAAATAGATTTTCAATGTTCCAGGTCTCGAGACAAGAACCCCTTGTCTCGTGGCATCCAAACATTGAAGCTAAATTAATAAAATAGAGGATTTGTGACTCTAGCCCTGTCTTGAGACATGGAATATCTAGTCTCGAGACATGAACCTAGTGTCTCGAGACATATCCACATTAAAGTAAAAATAATAAAATTGGAAAAACCTGTCTCGAGACATAGTGTCATTGTCTCGAAACACACTATTGGACTTTGTCATTTAGAGTTTAGATTTGAAACTTAACTTCAGATTTGATTCTGTTCAATTCCTAAATGCATTAAATGACTTTATTTGATGATCATTGAACACATTTATTTGTATAGTTGGAAATGTATGATATTTAATTTCTTTGATTTCCTATCACAATGATAAATGAAATAAAATTTAGTATGAGTTGCTTCAACAACGTAATGTGATGCCATACATTCAGATTCTACGATTGGGTTGAGTGCGGGGAGTTACAAAAATGGTACACCAAAACATATTGACACCGGTATGTATCAGTATCGAGAAAAAATGGTATGCTTATTGGTATGGTAATGACTACCTTTTGGTGGCCTTCGATCACCGAAAAAGGTGGCGGTGGCCTCAGTGATCGAAGGGGACATGTAACGACCTGATTTCCAGTGGTGTTGGAAAGTCCAATTCTGAAATGTCATTTCAGTAAACTGTATAGGCTAGTATAGAAATATATTAAGGTTTGGTTTCGTAATTTTATTTAATTGATAGTTAATTAAGGTATAACTGCAACGATCCTAAAGTTAATGGTGTCAAAAAATGCGGTTTCAAGACCTTGTTTTCTTAAACCGAACCCGTAAAATATTTAAAAGGATTTACAAAATTCTATTTTATAGGTGAATTGAATTCTGGATAGGTAATTTTATTGAATTAAAGATTATTTAAGGTGTAGGGACTAAATTTTGAACGCGGTAAAAGTTCAAAATTTGCTAAAGAATCTTTAATTAGAACTTTGATAAGGGACTTAAGTGGCAATTATAACACTACATAAACGAAAGTAGATGGTGGTAGGTTTTGTAAGGATGAATGTTATAAATTTTAATTAATTAAATAAAACTTAATAATGAAATATGATAAAACAAAGATAGTGGAGAAACAAAACACATTTCTTATCTTTTTGATGCAAAAAACAACCAGAACAAGAAGAAGAGAGGAAAATTTTTGGCTATTAAGGGTTTCAATCTTTAATCTTCAGTTGGTTAATGTAATTTAGTCTTTTTCTTGTAATTTATATGTTTCTAAATCCCGGAAGCTTACTCTAGTTGACCCATATGTCATTTCTTAAAACTGTTAAAGTTTTTAAATGATGCTATTGATGATTTCTTAAAGTTTTAGGTACTAAATTGATAGATTATAAGCTTGGAGATTAAAAATGACTAAATTGTGAAGTTAATTTATATTTTTTTCAATAGGGAATAAAATGCATAAATTTCAAAATTGGTGCTAGAAATGAGGAATAAGAGGTCCAAATTGGAATATAGTGAAATCGGGGTGAAGTTTTAAGTTCTAGATTGAAAGTTAGGCTAGTTTTTTTAGGGACTAAATTGAATAAAATACAACATTTGTGTAAATTTACAATTGAGTGTAGAATTGACTGTATATTGACGATTTTGTATATTTATGTTAATCTGTAGCTAACGATAACTTGGATTCCTCGAAAAGGAAGGGAAAGAATAAGGTCGTCGGTTTGTATTTCTATAATTCAAACATTTTCAATTATTGCACTTATGAACTGTGTTGCATGGTAAGATTCCAAAATGAGCTGAATGGAGGTTATTTGAATTGATTGTTAACGATAAGGACTAATTGAATAGTTTGAAAATATTGTATATTGTTATAAGTGTGCAATTGAATCAGTTTTGTGATGAAATAGTTGTCACATATGTGGAATTGAGAAATTTATTATATATATGAAACTAAAATAAGGGTGGGTAGTCGATATCAAATAATAGTTCAAAAATGTGAATTTGATATTGCATGATTTAATTGATTTGGTTTTGATGTATGGGAAAATGTATGTATTGCAACTATGATAGCTTGATTTAATATAAACAAAATAAATTGTATAATCAAGTGATGTATTAGGACTTGTAGATTGACATATTAATTTGCATTTGCATTTTTGTTTGTTGGTTTATGCATTACATGATTTCTATTATGTTCTAATGTTCAAATATAGAAATACCACTGATTCATATTCAGCGTACGAATTTATTTACGCGCGCAGGTTAGGTGTTTTGGACTATCAAACAACGACTTTCAGCATCCACCAAGAATCTCGAACTTAAAAATCTTGATGAATTTCTTTTTCTAGTTAGGGCATGTACTTAAGAGAGTCTTATATTTATAACACGTGAAGTTAAAAGGATGAATTGGTATTTTGTTATAGTATGTGTATATGTTAATGTTTTTGGTTATGACATGAATCATATATGTATATATATGTATATGTATGTGGAGATTGGTTGAATGTTTTGATGATGCTTGGTATGGAAAATGTTGTGGATATGTGCTACGTATGAACTAATCATTCTTGAATGGGTTAAACATACATATTTGAGAAGATTGTGATGTTTAGGTATGAATGCACAAACATGTTTAAGAAAGCTTAGATGATGAGCAAGTAGGCTAGTAAGCACCCTTAGTTGATTGATGGTATAGAAGTGAATTGATAAGGTTAGATGACGCTTGAATGGTTTAATATGGTATTGAATGAAATTGTAACACCCCTTACTCAAGTCAGTCGCCGAATCCGAATAACGAATGTCACATTCTTTGCAAAAGCAATCCACATCAAGAACATTCAAATTTAAATACAATTTTATAATCATTACAAATCACATACCATATATACATAGTAAATTGAGATTAGTAAGGACCTAATTATGAAAATCTAAACATGAAATGGGATTAGATTGTAAAATTTCAAGTTTTAAAGTTAAAATCAAAATTCATAGTTGGTATTAGACTTGTTCATGGGCCCGAAGGCCCACCCGAAAAGTGGGAGGGTTTGGGTGAAAATATCGGCCCAAAAAATGGGCTTCGACAAAAAATAAGGCCCATTTAGAAAACAAACTGGGCATCGGGTAAGGCTTTTTTTCCCCAAGCTTGGCCCGAATATGCACAAAAAAACTATTTTTTTATTGTTTTGTTGTTATTTTCTTGTTATTTCACTATTTTGGGGTTTTTTACAAAATTATTATAAAAAAATAAAAAATAACCAAAATATTATAACTTTTTTTTATTTACCAAAATATTATAAATTTTTTTATTTACCAAAATATACCAAAAAAAACAAAAAACAGAAAAAAAACCCTGACACAGCCTGATCAGGCCAATCACATTGGCGGCACCAATGGTGCCAAAGGACTAAAATGTTAGTTAAGGGTAGTTTCAAGGACCTGACATGCAAATTTATCATTTTGAATTTTGAAAGTTAATTGCTGCTGCTGTGCGCACTAAAATTGAAATATGGCTAATTGCCTTCTAAGCCCTTCTTATTTATTGTTTTCTTTTTATTCCCCTTCAACTCACTTTTTTATTTAATAACTCTATTTTAATTTATTAAATTTAATAGTTTATGTTAATAGATAAAATAGTTTATGTTTCCATTATTTTTTTCCTTTTGATTTAATATTAGTTAAGGGAATATATTAAATTTATAAAATTAAAATAGTTTAATTTAATAATTCTATTTTCATTTAAAATATAAAATTTACTGAAATATAAAATTTGTTGCTTCATAATATCTTAAGAGACTATTTTAATTAAAATAGTCTAACATGTTTATGTTATAAGTCTATTACGAATATATTAAATTTATAAATAGATAAAATAGTTTATGTTTCCATTATTTAGTCTAACATGCTTATGTTATAAGTCTATTAAGAATATATTAAATTTATAAATAGATAAAATAGTTTATGTTTCCGTTATTTTTTCCTTTTGATTTAATATTAGTTAAGGGAATATATTAAATTCAGAGGATTAAAATTAAAATAGTTTAATTTAATTTTTTTAAATTAAAATAGAGTTATTAAATGAGAATAGTTTATTACATTAAAATAGAGTTATTAAATTAAACTATTTTAATTTTATAAATTTAATATATTCCCTTAACTAATATTAAATCAAAAGGAAAAAATAATGGAAACATAAACTATTTTATCTATAAACATAAACTATTAAATTTAATAAATTAAAATAGAGTTATTAAATAAAAAAGTGAGTTGAAGGGGAATAAAAAGAAAATAATAAATAAGGAGGGCTTAGAAGGCAATTAGTCATATTTCAATTTTAGTGCGCACAGCAGCAATTAACTTTCAAAATTCAAAATGGTAAATTTGCATGTCAGGTCCTTAAAACTACCCTTAACTAACATTTTAGTCCTTTGGCACCATTGGTGCCGCCAATCACATTGGCACCTTTGGTGCCGCCAATGTGATTGGCCTGATCAGGCTGTGTCAGGTTTTTTTTTTTCTGTTTTTTTGGGTATATTTTGGTAAATAAAAAAATTTATAATATTTTGGTAAATAAAAAAAAGTTATAATATTTTGGTTATTTTTTATTTTTTATAATAATTTTGTAAAAAACCCACTATTTTGCTACCATTTTACTATTATGTTGCTACTATTTTGTTGTTATTGTTTGGATATTGTATAACTCTTATTTTATTGTTAATTTTGTTACTATTTTGGAGGCATTTGCTTGTTAAGTTGCACCTATCTTAGTGTTATTTAAGTATACATATTTTTTAATTTATTTTCAATTTGTTGGGAAACATTTATTTTAATATTTTTAATTTTTTTGATGTATAATAGTTTTTTTTAAAAAATTATATAAAAAATAATATAAAAAACCTAATACGACCAGGTCAGGCCCAGGTTTTAGCATTTTTATTTGGGCCAGGCTTGGTCAATATTTTAAGCCCACTTTTCAGGTTTGGTTGGGCCCGTCTTGAACCTAACCCATGACACTTCTAGTTGGTATCGATACTGTATCAATACCTTTTTAAAAATCGATACCAAATTACGTTTCTGTTTCCTTTGCAAATCAAAGGTATTGATATTTATCAACTGGTATCAATAATTTATGAAAAAATATCGATACTTATATAAATATTCGATACAATTTTGGCATTATGTTTATTTTAAAACTGTTCATATGATTAAGAATTGATACCAAATGCCAAAATATCATACCTAAGTTCAAAAATGGTAAAATCTCATATTTAAAATGTCTATTTCATGCCAAAAACACCTAAACTCAAATGGTACCTTATAAACACAATTATAATATAAAAATCATCAACTAAATACATTTCTATTCATTTCCAATATGCCAAAAACATCGCTTTGAACAATCAACCTAATTGTCTAACCAATATGTCACAATTGGCACCTCAAAACATTGAACCTAACATGCAATCATTCAACCATTCAAACCATCTTTCAATTGATTCCAATTAGCCTTATAACTTAGATGCAAGAATTAACAAATCATTTCAAACATGGCATAGCATAATCATCATCTTTCCATACCTATATCCTAGTATATCACCTAAGTAACTTATAATCACATAACATACTCATTAACTACTTAACAAGTTACCATTATCATGACTTTATCATCACACACACAAATGTTTACATATGATTCACAAAATGCCAATATAACCCAAAATGGACATCATATAACCATAATACTTATTAGGTACATGCGAAGACCCAAAATGAAATACATCACCAACACTTAAGTTTGGGATTACTACTGGATTTTGAGTTGACGCTCGAATCGATAAGTACCTAACTTGCATACAGGAAAAATAAACCGTACGCTAATTATAACTCAGTGGTATTTCTATAATCCGAACATAAAAGCAAAACATATATCATAAAAATGTATGAGTTAAAATTGAAATGTTATGCAACTTAACAAATTCAAAATATCAATTCAAATATCCATAGATTCAAAACCAATTCATTTCCATGATATTAGTACATGAATATCAAATTTCACAAGTCATTTTATAACACAATCCTTGTACTGGCTCATTTCATTTCAATTTCTAATCTCATGTTTTCATGGAACATGATATTTCAATGTTTACAAATCAGCCCACACTTTCACATTTTATTTCCCATTCAATTCCATTTCTTATTATTTTGACATATCGAAATAAAATAACTCATTTTATCATTTATATCCCTATTAACATGACTCAGATTCAAACAGATACGCAAATCCAACCAACACACCAATTTGACACCCAGTGCCTTATTGGATAAATTTGAAGCAAATAGTTGTGCTCAGCGCTATAAATAAGTTGACACCCACTGTCTCATCAATTGAACTGAAGCAAATTGACACCCAGTACCTCATCGACTCATAGTCGAAGTAACCTTGAACTCTTCCTATCCTATGACATGCCATTTATATTCGACTCAGCCCGAATAGTTAATAGGGTTTTCATTACTTACTTCATACAAAATCAATATATATATTTACCTTAATTATATCATGAATTCATCTATTAAATAATATGAAAACATTAAATGTCTCAATATGCATTCAATTTCATAATTATACAAATATTTGCATCTTTCACATATATTCAATTTAGTCCTTAAGAACATCAATTATTTTGAAACAACCTAAATACATCTCATCATCACAAATTGTCTCACCTTATGTTCTTACCATGCATAAGCAGTTCAATATGCAGCAATTCACAAGCAATTTGGATTATAGAAACACAAACCATAAACTCCGAGCTATTCGTCGACGATTTTATCTTTTCCTTTCTTTTTTTGAGGAACTCGGGTCGACGTTAGCTACGAATTAAAAAAAACACATAAAATTATCAATTTTCAACCATTTTCACATTCAATTTCTAATTTATACAACTTTTGCATTTTATTCAATTTAGTTCCAAAACTGGGACTAACATAACTTCCAAATTTAACCCCAAATTTTTATACCAATTTCATTTTAAACCTATTTTAACTCCCTAGTTCTCATTTCTACCCCAAGATTTCAAATTTTTCATAATTTGGTCCCTATTGCACAAAATCTTCAATTGACTTTACAATTTAGTCCTTTTTCAATTCTAAACTTAAAACCTATCAAATTAATCCCTAAAAATTCAACTATTCAACTATAGTAACATTCTCAAACTTTTAACAATATCGAAAAATATGATATGGGTCTGCTAGCTCGAGGTACCAAGATTCTGAAAACATAAAAATTACAAGAAAATTACTAAATTGAACTAACCAATTGAAGCTTGAAACTTTTAAAACCTAAGGTCGTGCATTGATCATTATTATTCTCCCAAAATCGATTCTGAAAACTTTTATTTTAATATACTTTAATCTTTTTTTTTCATTTTAATTCAACAAAAATTGTATTATACTCACAATTAGAAACCAAACACTCAGTTTTAAGGGTATAATTACTATATAAGCCCTTTAATTTAGGTTCTAATTATAATTCTTTAAGTAATTACACTTTTATCACTTATGCGATTTAGTCCCTGTACTTAAATTAAGCTTTAATTTTATGAATACAGTTGCTAACTGGACCTTTACCCTCCTGTTGAAAATGGGAGTGCCAATGAGAAAAGAGCTCACTGAAATGAGCATCCAAAATCTTGTTATCAATGCGTTTGGATTTTGGCAAAGCTAATTCCATCGCACTACGTTAAATTGTTATAAAGGAAGCTTTAAATGCTACTGATCAGTAGGATTGGTTCAAAACGAGAAAGAACGCCACCAAATAGAGAGGATATTGTTGGTGCAAAATTGTTAATGTTACAATTGTATGTTTGTAATAACAGGAATAAAAATAATAATAATAATTGGTTGCGTAATATTTGCAGTGCTGTAAAGAATTTGATTTTTTTTCTTATAATCGTCAGTATTATTATTTATTTCAAGTTTTAGTGGGAGTAAATATGATGGTTGTATTTATTATTGAAATTAGATTATAGGGACTTCTTTATTAGTGGGATTTGATCATTTATTGATGAAGATTGTGTGGAAAATTTGAAGATTGTTGATTTAAAAGGGACTATCATGCTCCTTTCATTAATTTTGAAGATATGGAAGATTATTTAGGTGAATATCTATATATGAATGTAGTCTACAGTCCTCCATAAAGTGTAGGAACTAAAAAGCATCAAATCTACTCTATAAGAATGGTTTAGCTTGATAAAATTCTATTGTTATTTTCCTTTTTAAGAAGCGTTTGTTGTTTGGGAGTTGTTATAATCTTCGATATGAAAGTTTGATTGAGTGAATGAGATCATAGAGTGAGGCTTCATTAATAAAGTGATTAAATAGGCTTAAATCATAATTTGTATTCCAATTTAGTATTAATTCAGCTCTGAGTAAAATTTCATAGACAGATTTACATCCAAGTGCGTAAATAGTCTTTGCTTTTTATACTTATATTCTTTACTTGCTTTTTTTCGTTGTTACAACAATCTTGCAACAATCCTTTCGACGCGGTGGAGCGCTGAGGAACTTGGAGATAATATATTAGCTATTTTCTATGGCCCGTTGGTAGTGGTGGACTCAAGCTTAGCTAAATCAATGGCCATTAAAATGGAACTGGAGGGCTTTGCCAAGGTAGGACTTACAATCGAATCTGACTCAAAGATGACGTGCTATGATGCTCTCATATGCTTGCCAGGCCTTGGATAGCAGTACCAGTCTACCCTCAAATTGATAACTTAGCTTCTGAAATTGGAGATGTGAACTTTTGTTTTGTATTTAGACAATCAAATGTGTTGGCCAACGCATTGGCAAAGTCAGGTGCATTTAGGCTATGCTTATTTTCGGTTTTCTACAAATCTCTACAAGTACTGTAATATGTAAGTTTTTTTTAATGTTTTGGCTTAAGTCAACTCAAAAGACGTTAGCCAGGAAAAAGGACAAGGATGCCTTCTGCATCTACTATAGAGCAAAATGGAAAACAAATGATGTTGCAGGCAACGACGTTTAAATTATAAACCAGCAGCGGCTGAATGTATAAACTGGCACCTAGTCCCAAAGCTATGAAATCAACGACCCTTGTTAACTTGCTAAGATGTTTCTTTCAGAGCCTTTGATATGGCTCGAATTGTGGATGGAGTTGTCCGACAGCAACCCCCAATAACTTTAGCTCCTTGGTTGCGCCATCTTGGTGCACATAACTCAAATTCTTCATCACCAAAGCACATTGATGGCTGCATGGATGCAACATGTTTTTGCTTTAACTAATAATTGCAGAGAGTGACTGCTAAAGCATGTGAAAACTAATGGACTTACCAGCCATTTCTTTGCTCTACCATCCCATATGGCCCCGCTATTTGGATAAACGACGATTGCCTTGGTTGTCAACTGGAACAGCGTGCAGTTACAATTAGAATCATTAGTTTATTACTTTCTCTAAGATTTATCTGACTGTTGCTTGAAGGAATTTACCTCCTTAAATTTGCAGACAAGGCTTTCAATAAAATGGGGAGATGCACAATTTATTCCAACTGCATTCACTTTCTTGCTCTTGTTTAATATCTCAAAGCACTCCTTAAAACTCTCTCCAGATGGGGCATTCTCACCATCTACAGAACTGAAGCAGATCCATGATGGAATTTGAATGTTTTCTTCCTCAAGCAACTCAACACAGGCCTGCAATTGGAGACAGAAAGAAGCTGTCACACTGTGAAGGAAAAATCCAGCCAAGGAAAATGGATATAGAACATTGTTAAGAGCATTAGAACACAAAGGCATTTTACACTCTACCGCAGCTTGATAAGAGGGAGGTAAAATTAGATTTCTACACTCTGAATGAAAATTTCAAACAAAATGCGTGCAACAGTCAGTCATGGATCACGGATTGCTAATTAACCTTTGCACCCACTGTGCATTATACATGCACCACTCGTCGCTGCTCGGTTTTGATTAGGAATGGATCAGTGATCACTAGAAACTTGAAAAGCTAATGAAGAATGTAACTTCCTACATGTAAAGTATACATGAGAAATGAAACATGAGGAAGAACAAACCTGAGCTTCAAGTTTATTGGGAATGGTCTCAAAGGCTAGCAAATCTGGACCTGCTTCAACAATAACTTGTAATCTGCGCCGGTGAAAATCTTTCAGCTTATCCAGGTTTACTCCCGGTCCATAGCACCCACTGAAGGAAAAGACAGAGCACATGCAGACAATGTAATCATGTTAAGCAAATGAAAGATGTGTGATATCTAAAAGATTTTGAAAATCTTTACAAGTTATACAAATTCCCCGAACCTGTATTCCGATCCATCAGCCAGATATGCTCCATAACTTCCAATTGAGGCTGCTACCAAAGCTCGGTTGTAGCTATTCCCAGGAACACATCCGACACGATCCCAAAACTTATCACGGGCTTCCACTGCCAATTTGACACTCTTCTTTAGTAATGACTCCCCTTCTTCAAGGGATAGTCCCCGGGAAAGGAATCCAGGAATGGTAGCCTGTAATATAAATTGGAGTAAACTATGAGATAGAAAATTAGGAGAAAAACAGGATATTCAAGGTCAACTGATAAACTCCAGTTGTTTTTTGGTAGCAAGTCATAATCAATTTCAAGAAGATAACAATTGTTTTCTTCAGCCTTCAAGTCTGGAATGTGTGAATAATTATAATTAAAATTGGGTTTATCATTTACCATATAATCTCAAATAAATTACTCTTCCTAATATGAAGGCAGGCAAGTTTCTACAAAGATATGTTGCTTGTTTCCAAGGAATCAATCATTGCAGATGAACATATACAGATGATAACTACATTATTTTCTGTCTGGTTCGTTAATAAGCCAAACTTAGGGAAAAATCAGAATATTTTCCATGAATTTTCACAAGAAAGTGGTGGACCTATTGCATAGAAAAAGGAAGCATTTAGCTCCTATCCTTTTCACCATATCCATATTGTGAATGTATGAAAGGCAGAAGATCACATATTAGCCTAACAAATCAAGTCAATCGGCTGAATCTGAAAAACACTAATAAACAAACCTGGTAAGATGAAGTAACCAAGATATCTGCACCAGCCTCCAAATACTCAAGATGAACCTGAACATATGAACACGTTGGTTCAAAATCTAAAACCAAGTCTCAAACTTTATACCCTGTTTTTGACATGGAGTCATTTGCAGAACAGCAATGTACATATTTTCCAACAAAGCTGAATGAAAAAGAAGACCGAAAGGTACCTGCTTGATAAGGTGAGGGTCTTTGATCAAGCAAAGAGCGCTCCAAAGTGGGTCATTAATGGAAGCACCATGACTCTCAAGCTGAGTAGCAAAACCCCCATCCATCACAGCACAGCCTCCAGCTTTTTCTATCAAATCTTCCAACAATGAAGCTCCCTTCTCAAAACCCATATTTTTTCTTTTCGTCGGTGTATGATGCAGAGTAGCGTGTTCTTAGATAGATGGAGAAAGAGCAAAGCTTTGTTGGCGCTGGTAATAAAAGGGTTTTGGGTTGTTATTTCTGCTCTACCCAATATATTGGTGTTTTAAGAAACAATAAACCAATAGGGTTTTTCATTTGGCGTTGGTCATTTATAGCTTCGTTGATCATCATGATCATGGACTTTTTACCTATTTTAGTTTGTAATATACCTACCTACCTACTACCAACCAACCTTTCTTATTACAATTTATTCAACATTTTTATTTTTTACCATATGCTTTCTCTCTTGGTCAAAAATTCCATCTACATACATGCTTTGCTTCCCTCTTTTTAATTTAATGTTTTGAAAATGTTTACTTTGAGTTTTTTAGTTTTAACCATTTCCATACCATATTGGCCAATATTCCATCTAGATACATCAAACAAGAGGTTTTGTTCTCTCTCCTTCAAATAACCCAATCAATTTTAATTTTGATTTTTTGCCATTTCCATACTCTCTAGCCCAACATTCAATCTAGATACATTAAACAAGTGGCTTTGCTCTCTCACTTTGGAAGGGGAAAAAAAATCAATCCATTTTAATAAAAAAAACAAGGGTTTTACTCATTAGTTTCATTGTATAGGCACTTTACATTTCCTAATGTTTTGTAGTATATCATTTATGGAACCAAATATCAATTATTAAAAAAGATTTAGTATTCACTTTCCCACTTTGCCTTCATGCAAAGAATGCATAAATGACAATAAAAAAATATATTTACATTAAAAGAAATAACTATTATTTATATTTATATCAAACAATAAATTTACATATATTAAAATTGTTATAAAATAAAAGACAGAGAATAAAGAACAAAGAGAATGAGAGAGCAAAAGAGAGAGTGTATTTTATTGATCAATCGGAATATATACAAAGCTTCTCCAAAGTCTCTTTTTATGGGCATAAAAATTATAATGAAGTAGAGATCTTCTTCTAATGACTATTAGAATTTAAAGTATATCAAAATTTATCTAAAAATCCTGTGGGAAAAATTTTCTTAGTGAAGGAAAAATAGTACACATATCTATAATATGCATAATATGATGTTTCACTAAAAATCTTAACAGAAAAACCTAATGGGACAAAACCTCAGTTAAGGGAAAAAGAGTTCAGCACGTATTTACTCCCCCCTCATGAAAATATCACATAATATCTCATATTCTATGTATTCAATCTTGAATACTAGCTTTCCAAATGACCATTTGAAAGTATTTTCTAAGCATTTATATCAATATTCTTTTGAGAGTCATGAGTGAGGGAAAATTTGGGGAAATATATTTTGATCTTCTTAGGAGTTTCAACAATATCATAGCAAACTTTAATCATAATTCTTCTATAAAAATAAAAATAGGTATTTTTGATCATTTTATAATCCTCTTTCAACTATTATTAACTAAGTCAAATTTACCACATATGTTCAATTATTTCAATTCATATAAGTGAACAATTTCCTAATAATTTCAATATGCTTCTAGCATTCTAAATCCTTCAAGGATTTTAATATAAACTTTACTATATAGTGATTCATGAAAGGTTATAACAACAACCATTAGACGCAAGTTAAATATTTTATGAACCGTTAGTTTAATAATATATCTAAAAGTTATTGCATCCACCACAAAAAAATATTATATCTTTTCAAAATCAATGTAAGGACTTAGCAAAAACTTTAAATTTTATTCCATTTTGCAAAACTACTTCATTTGCACCTTTACTAGCTTTATACCTTTAGATATTTAGACTACTGGTCCAAAAACTCAACAAATTTAATTGTACTTGAGTTGCATCTTTCTATTTTAACCAATTTATTCTATATCTATATTTCTCAATAGATTTATTCAAGATCCTCATTTTATTTCATTATTTCAACAATAATATTACATGCAAAACCATTATCGACCACTTTTATTATCGGTTCAATAATTTCTCAAATTGACATATGTAACAGGCCAATTTTGCCCGGCCCACTACAAACAAAAAAACAAACCAAAAATAAAAAAAAATCCATTAAAGTCCAAAGACCATTTACAAGGCCTGAAAGCCCAAAATTTACAAACCCAAATAATATAAAACCCTAAAGCCCAAATGGCCCACAACCTAAACTATTTTCAATAAAATTAAAAACCCTAGCCGCCATTCTTCTCGCGCCGCCCGAGGCACCTCGTCCCAAGGCCTGACGCCCCTACCACCATTGCACCAAAACGACAAAGGAAGCCCTTCTCTCCTCTCCATTGACCGCTCGCCAGTGCCTACAAAAGAAAGAAAAAGGACAACAACAGTAGAGAAACAACACAACAGAAACAGTAGAAACATTGAAAATATATAGAAAAATCAAGATCTAATGTATTATTCGGCATAAAAGCCAGATCCACCATGTATTCTTTTATACACACAAGATTAATCAAAAACAAAATCCAAAAATCCAAAAGGTAGTGATTTCTTTATATATATTTTCTTTCTTTATCTTTTATTTTCGAAAACATATATATAAAAATAAAAATAAAAATGAAACATTTTTACCTATATCGCCGTCTTCTCCCTTCGTTTGGAAAGACCGACGAACCCTCGAGGTTCGCCAAATGGTCGCGATGGAAGAAGACAAAACCGAAGGGTTCCTTTGATTTGTTTGGAATTTTGGTGGGCTCTTCGGGCATTTTGGTCTTAGATCGGGGTAGAAAGTAGTAAAACGATAAAAAACGCCCCTTCTTTATTTTGCCAGCCACCGTAGACGGCGGAGCCTTCACCGGCGGCCGACGCGAAGGCTCGCCGGACCAATGGCCAATCTTAGGGTTTGCTGTAGAGAAAAAAAAAGAAAAAAAGGTTTTGGTTTTTTTTTATTTAAAGGCTGAAATGATTTTTTTTTTAAAAATTAACTTAAATAGCCATAGTGAAACGATGCCATTTCAGAGGAGTCCAGAGGGCCCCAAAACGACGTTGTTTAGGTACCAAACCCGAAATCTGAAAAATGGCCTATTTATGCTTTCGATCCTTCCACTTTTTAATGACATCTCAATGGAGTCCTACTTCTTCTTTCTCTTTTTAATTTTTACCATATAATTTCATTTTTCTTTCATTTTAGTCCCTATGGAACGGTGTGTTTAAGGAGTTTGGGATAATTTCATATTTAGTCCCTATTCTTTTACGCACATTTCATTTTAATCATTTATTTTTTAATCTTTATTAAATTGTTTTCTTTTATATTTATCTACTTACGTATTTATTTATTATTTATCTATTCTTTCTCATATATTTAAAATTATTGTTTATATTCCTCACATTTTGTGTATATGCCTTCATTATTTTTTTTTAATTTTTCTAGCATATTTTGCGAATGTCTAAATCTAATATTACTTATTTTATTTATTCTTTTATTCTTTTACTTTTTAAATACTTAAATTTCATTTTTTTCCTATTTATTTATTTATTATTTTTTATATATTTAAATTCGATATTACTTATATTTCCCTTTCATTTTATTTTTTCAATATTTTTATTTCAAAATTACTTTATTTATTTTGTTATGAATTAATATTCTTATTATTGCCACATTTACATCATTTATTTATTATCACCATGGTGTGATTATTAATGTCAATGTTATTGTTATAATTATGTTATTATTATAATATTTCTTCATTTACTTATTATTTATCATTCTATCTATATAGTCATTTTAAATTATCTCATTTTCACTATATCATACATTAAGATTCAAACATTTATCCATTTGTATATCATGCCCGAATGAATTAAATACACATCACCTTAAGTATTACGTTCATTTTTTCGCGCAATGCATAAAAAAAAGAAAATTTTAAACTGAAGCAAATGTTCATTATTTTTTCAATTTTCGACACTAAAGACATCAAGTAATTAATTAGGTACCAATTTTGGGTGTAACGAGGGTGCTAATCCTTCCTCGTGCGTAACCGACTCCCGAACCCATTTTTTAGATTTTTGTAGACTGAAATTTTTTTTTAATAAATCAAACCTCTTATTAAATAATGATTAAATTACGAGGTGATCCTATAACACCTCTTAAAAGTGATTGGTGGCGACTCCATTTTCTTTTTTTAATAAAAAGTAAAAAATTGTTGAAAATTGATTACTTTTGGTCTTTTTGTCGAAAATTGTTTTAATAAATCAAGCCGCAAGTTGATTAATTTTGGTCTTTTTGTCGAAAATTGATAATTTGCTTTAAATTTACAATCCATTCGTTGCATTTCATCCTTCATGTTTTGATATCTTAGGTTGTATAACGATTTAGTATATCTATTTTTTGGTTCAAAAGATTCTTTTTGTGTGTTTCCCGCATATTGTATTTGCATAAATGTTCGATTTTGCCCTTCTTAAGTGGGAGTGAAAAGCCATTCCTTCGTGAGGTCTTCACCTCCGTATAGGATAGTGGATCACATTTGGGATACATCCGTACCTATGTCTTCGTGAGATTTTCATCTCCGTATAGCCATAGGGAAATGTATTCTCCTAAACTGAACTCGATCCATATGAGCCTATAATGGGTGAGGATCGAGGAATCTGTCGGTTCAGGTACCCTTACTTTAAAACTGAACCATATATAATGAGCCCTAAGAGCCTACCCTAAATAGAACCACACCAAACCCCTAGTTGTCACCCGAATAGGTGCTCTATTTATTATCTCTTGCTTGCTTTGAATTCTAGATTTGTATGAAATGTACTAACTTGTTTCGTTTTGTTTTGGTTGTGATTGCATTGCATTTTCATCATAGAAAAGGGTGTTGGTTCACGTTCAGTGCTAAATAGAGAACTTGTCATAGAAAAGGGATTTCTTGATAAAGTGGAGGATAATGCAACCGTCTGAATATGGTCTGAGAAGACACAACAAGAAAAGGGTGACAACATAACTACGATATCAGCATTACATTTCATCATATGCATTAAATTTTACAAAAAGACCCTAATTAATCAAAATTATGTCAGTTACCTTGGAAACCAACAAGAATCTACCAATTGAATATCATTACGGTACCCACGGAAAAACCAAAGCAATGGATCAAAGATTAGAGAGATTAGAACATATTCAAAAGGACATGCAAGATCAATTGCAAGCGCAACTACAAGAACAATTAGCTAAAGTACAGCAGGACATGAAGGATCAAATACAAGAATCCCAATGAAGTATGATAAGCTAGTTGACACAATTGCTAGCCGAAGGGATCGAAAAAGAAAAAAGCACTATGGTTAACTCGAGGGATGATATGAAGACCCTACATACCCTCTAGGTTTTACCCCGGTAAATGCCCAAGCCTAACTAGATACATACCCTCTAGGCTTTACCCCGTTACCATAAGGCCTCAACAATATTAAGCCGGTACCTCAACACCGGTTAATTACCTGACAGTTTCAGGTTCCAATCCTAGGGATAATCCGACTAATCCAGTTGTGGCCGATTTGGATGACATGGCTGAAGTGGATAGTGCAAGAGTTGAATTGTCGAAACAGCTAGAAGACTAGTGCAAGTGGTTGGAAGAGAAATTCAAGGCTATGGAGAGTGCCGACTAACTCTGCAGGATTGATGCTAAAGAGCTAAGCTTAGTCCCGGGTCTAGTACTCCTACTAAAATTTAAAACTCCAGAATTTGAAAAATACAACATGACTAGTTGTCTTGAAGCCCATAACACAATGTTCTGCCGAAGGATGACATGATACATCAATAATGACCAATTATTAATCCACTACTTCCAGGATAGTCTAAGCGGGTCAGCTACGTTTCTTTCTCCAAAAGAGGTGGCTGGACTTGTGTTGCCACCTCTCTCCATGTTTGAGCATACTGCCTAAAGCTTTCACTTTGTTTCTTTTCCATATTTTGCAGTGTAATTTTGAACAGGACACTCAATTGAAAATTTCACTGCATTTAAAAAGTTGATTGAAAGGTTCATCAAGATGGGGATTGTAAGGTTCGATGATCCATTGGGACCTAATGTGGCAAGAAATCCATTACCTAGTCATTCAGACCAAAGGGTAAAGATGACCAAAATCAATGTTGTGGAGGTGAAATCCCCGCTAAGATGGGTCTAGTAGAAAATGATAGATGGAGGATTAATCATGCAAGATTCAGAGGAAAGGCCCAAAAGAGTAAGAAATTACTATGAGTTCCATGCTAAAGAAGGTCATGAGATCCAAGAGTGCGTTGAGTTCAGGGCCCTAGTACAAAATCTGATGGATAACAAATAAATGGAATTTTATGAAGATATCAAGGGCTTGGAAGAAGGAGATGTTTACGCTTCAGAGGAATGATCAATGTAGAAGGTCCAAAAGGTCGATCACCCGGTGGTGATTATTTCATGACCAAGAAACAATGAAGTGAGAGCATAATTTACGCCGATGGTCATAATTCAGAAACCCGTGACTTTTCCCTACAAGGATAGTGAAAGGGTTCCACGAAATTATGACTGCAACGTGATGATATTGAGAGAGGAGAACTCGGTTAGCACTTCAGAGAACAGCCAGGACATGGGTTTCTACATGCACAATGGGAAGCCTTATGATCCTGCAAATACAAGAACCAAGCTCATTGAAGGAAAAGCCTTGACGGTCGAACATAAGAAAGAAACGACGACTAGACTTGAATCACCTGTTAATGAGCAGGTAACGAAGAAAGAGGGTAAGGAATTCTTGAAATTCTTAAATCATAGAGATTATAGTGTTGTAGAATAGCTACACAAATAACCAGCTCGCATATCAATACTAACTTTACTCTTGAGCTCAGAGACACATCGTAGCATGTTGATGAAAGTGTTAAATGAAACTTATGTCGCTGATGATATCTTTGTAAATAAGCTAGACCATCTGGTTAACAATATAAGTGCCGACAATTTTATCTTTTTCAATAATGATGAAATACCGCCAGGGGGCATGGGATCCACGAAGGCTCTACACATCACCACCCACTGTAAAGGATATACATTGCTAGGGGTGTTAATCGACAATGGATCTGCACTGAACGTCTTGCCCCTATCCACACTGAATAGGTTACCAGTGGATAGCTCTTATATGAAGACGTGCCAAAACATAGTGAGAGCATTCGATGGTACAGAAAGAAAGGTGATGAGAAGGATTGAGATACCTCTTTTAATTGGTTCGAACACATATGAGGTAGACTTCTTGGTGGTGGATATCAAGCCCTCTTATAATTGCTTGTTGGGGAGACCTTGGATTCACTCAGCTGGGGCAGTGCCGTTACCACTACACTAAAAGCTGAAGTTGATAACAGAGGGTCGACTGGTAACGATAAACGCTGAAGAAGATATCATTGCATCCGTAACCAGTGACATACCATACATAGGTGCAGATGATGAGGCAATAGAATGTTCCTTTCGATCACTGGAATTTGTGAATGCAACCTTCATTGTTGAAGGGAACAAGATCCCAATGCCCAAAATATCCAAAACTACGATGATGGACCTGTAGTTGACAGTTGGGAAAGAAGCCTTACCCGAGAAAAGACTCAAAAATACCTATAAGGAAGGGTCGAGGCACCAATTTTGATGGATAAACAAGACCACTTTGGCTTAAAATATAAGCTAGATGCGAGGCAAAAGAAGAAAGAGCTAGAGAAGAAACAAGAAAGGAGAAGAGTGTGATTGAGTGGGGGAGAGGTCACTTAGGAACCGATAACCTTTCCCCATATATCCAGAACAATCGTGTCAGGAGGAACCATTTACCCTGAACAGAAGATGTCAAGAAAAGAAACTGTAGAAGAAATGTTGGAAATATGAGCATCAACTCTATATCTGAAGAAAGAATTAGGGAAGAGAACTTATCAGACATTTACCCTTACATACCTAGAAGTGCTCTGAATAATTGGACTTCGGAAGAGATTTTTGTAATTTTTAGAATAAATTCAGAGTAATGCTCAAAACATACTTATTGCTCTAAGCCTGGGAACAATAAGAATCCTTTTGTAAAAAAAGACATATGTCCACTATTTTTATTTCAATAAAATGCATCTTTGTATCTCATTTCGGCAAATATTCTTTTATTTTTTCCATTTCATTCATACTCATACTACACAAATAATTATTCTTAAATTTATTTTTTCTTTGGGTCTTCCTTCGTTCTTATAACAAGTCTCCAGATATTAATGATATGAGTGACGCTGCTACTAACTCAAGGACTCCTTTTAAGCAAGATATGTGTCTAGAGGAACCTCAGGACTTTGAAGATGATCGAGATTGTAACCTATCTCTTAATTTGTTAAGGATAGTAGAACAAGATTAGAAACAAATCCTACATTACAAAGAGTCAGTAGAAATTGTAAGTTTAGGAAAAGATAAAGAGATGAAAATCGGAGCTTGTATCACTACAGAGACAAAGCGAGACCTTATTGAGTTACTCTAAGAATTCAAAGATGTCTTCGTATGGTCGTATTGTAATATGCCTGGGCTAAGTACTGATATCGTGGTACACTGACTTTTCGTAAAGGAAGAATGCAAGCTAGTTCAATAGAAACTCCGAAGGATGAGGCCCGACATTCTACTGAAAATAAAAGAAGAGGTCAAGAAACAATTCGGTGCTGGTTTCCTGCAAATGGTTAAATACTCGGAGTGGGTAGCTAGTATAGTCCTCGTCCCTAACAAAGATAGGAAAGTGCGAATATGTGTAGACTATAGGGATTTAAATAAAGCCAGCCCGAAGGACAATTTCCCGTTGCTTCACATCGACATCTTAGTGGACAACACAGTAGGTTATTCACTATTCTCTTTCATGGATGGTTTCTTTGGTTATAACCAAATAAAGATTCATCTTGAAGACATGGAAAAAACCATATTCGTAACCATGTGGGGGACATTTTGCTATAAAGTAATGCCGTTCGGATTGAAAAATGCGGGAGTGATGTATCAAAGAGCCATGGTAATCCTGTTTCATGATATGATGCATAAAGAAATCAAGGTTATGTCGATGATATGATCGCAAAATCCCAAACGGAAAAAGAGCATATACAAGTTCTAAGGAAATTTTTCTTGAGGTTGAAAAAATTCCAGCTAAAGCTCAATCCAGCAAAATGTACCTTCGGGGTTAGGTCGGGGAAATTGCTAGGATTTGTAGTTAGTGAAAATGAGATCGAGATTGACCTAGATAAAGTCAAGGCTATACAGGAGCTGCCTCCGCTGCGCACTCAAAAAGAAGTCTAGGGTTTCTTAGGGAGATTAAATTGCATCGCCAGGTTTCATTTTACAACTGACCGAGAAATATGACCCCATATTCCATCTCCTTAAGAAACAAAATCTAGGTGTATAGGATGAGGAATGCCAGAAAAGATTTAACAATGTCAAACATTACCTGTCCAATGTCCCAGTGCTAATGCCACCTAGTCTAGATAAGCTACTGATATTGTACTTGGCAGTATTTGAGAATTCTATGAGATGCGTGGTGGGCCAACATGATGAGTTAGAAAGGAAAGAAATAGTGATATACTACCTCAGTAAGAAGTTCACTGAAAGTGAGACAAGATACTCACCGAATGAAAAGTTGTGTTGCGACTTAATCTGAATAACTCGAAGATTGAGACAGTACATGTTGTACCACATAACTTGGCTCATCTAAAAAATGGACCCTCTAAAGTACATGATTGAGTCGACTGTTCTAAATGGAAGGATGGACCGATAGAAAATTCTACTTTACAAATTTGATATAGTCTATGTGAACTAGAAGGCAGTAAAAGGGAATGCAATAACAGATTTTCTAGCCAGTAGAGCTCTAGAAGATTACGAGCCTTTGAACTTTGATTTTTCAAATCAAGATCTGATGCATGTTGCAACCACTGAAAAAGATGCTCAGGAAGGACATCCTTGGAAACTAAATTTTGACAGAGCGTCAAACGCTATAGGTAACGAAATCGAGGCAGTCTTGGTATCCCCAAACAGAGATCATTATCCCTTTACTAGTAAATTGGATTTTGATTGCACAAATAATATGGCAGAATACGAAGCATGCATCATGGGTATCTGTGTAGCCATAGAACGCAAGATCAAAGTACTAGAGGTATATGGAGATTCTGCACTAGTAATCTATCAACTCAAAGGTGAATGGGAGACAAGAGACCCTAAATTGATCAATTATCGAAGGCTGGTTCTTGAGTTAATTGAGGAGTTTGATTACATCACCTTCTGCTACCTCCTGTGAGATGAAAACCAGATGGCTGATGCATTGGCTACTTTAGCTTCCATGATCAAAGTGAACAAACAAAAGGATGTAAAACCTATCCAGATAAGTATTTATGAGGCTTTGGCTCGTTGTTACAACATCGAGGAAGAATTAGAGGATGATCACCCTTGGTACCATGACATATTACGATATGTGAAGAATCATGAATACCCTGATCTATCAATTGAGAATGATAAAAGAATATTGAGAAGACTGGCCAATGACTACATCTTAGATGGGGAGATCCTATACAAAAGGAGAAAGGATCAAGTGCCACTAAGATGTGTAGACACCATTGATGCCAAGAAGATTTTGGAAGAAGTCCATGAGGGCGTTTGCGAAACGCATGCTAATGGTTTTACAATGGTCAGACAAATCATGATATTCAGATATTATTAATCCACCATGAAAGGGGATTGCATCAATTATGCCAAGAAATACCATAAGTGCCAAATTTATGGAGATAAAATTCATGTGCCTCCTTCACCTCTTCATGTCATGACTTCTCCATGGCCTTTCTCTATGTAGGACATGGATGTCATTGGGCCGATATCACTAAAAGCTTCCAATGGGCATCGATTCATCTTTGTGGTCATCGACTACTTCACTAAGTGGGTAGAAGCCACATCTAACGCCAATGTCATGAAGTCGATAGTCAGCAAATTCTTGAAAAAAGAGATCATATATCGGTATGGAATGCCAGAAAGGATCATATCTGACAATGCATTAATTTGAACAACATCATGATATCAGAAATCTGCGGTCCGTTCAAGATTAAACACCACAATTCGTAGTCGTACTGCCCAAAAATGAATGGTGCAGTGGAGGTAGCCAACAAGAACATTAAGAAGATCGTAGGGAAAATGACAGAGACTTATAAAGATTGGCATGAGGAATTACTATTTTCCCTCTATACCTATCAAACGTTTGTCAGAACCTCCACCGGGGCATCGCCTTTCTCTTTGGTTTATGGAATGGATGTGGTTTTTCCCATCGAAGTCAAGATTCATTCCTTCTGAGTTTTGTCAGAACTGAAGTTAGATGAAGTAGAATGAATCTAATCCCGATATGATCAGCTGAACTTGATTGAAGAGAAAAAGTTGAAAGCTATCCTTTATGGTCAAATATAGAAAAAACTAATGATACGAGCTTATGACAAGAAGGTTCGCCCCAAAGAATTCCATGAGGGGGACCTAGTATTTAAAAAGAGCATTCCCATATAGAAAGACTTTAGAGGAATATGGATGTCGAATTGGAAGGGACCTTATGTGATAAAGAAGGCCTTTTTTGGAGGAGTACTAATTTTGACCGAAATAGATGGTAAAATCCTACCTAATCCTATGAATTCGGATTAAGTTAAGAAGTACTTCACCTAAAAAAAATAGGGAGGCCAAGGCAAAAACTCACAAAAGGTGCATTGAAACCAAAGATGTTTTGAGTTGAAAACCCAGAAAAGGACAGCTCAAATTTGGATTGAAGATTGAATATGTGATGGTTGGGTCTTCTCAGAAGGAAGAGTGTTACATCTTGGGGAATCAACAGAGTACTCTAGATCTCCTAAATACATATCAGGCTCAAAACCGTCCTCGAGAAGTTAGCGCAGCGAAGCTTATGCTACGATATCTGGGGAACCTAGTTTTATTTTATTCATTTTGTATTTTAGAAACGTTCGTTATTTTGATTAATCTATTCATTTCAAGCTTTTCTCCCAATAAATTTCAACATTGTCCATTGTTACAATCTTTTTCAACCATTTTTCATTGAAATAACAATTATTGGACTAGTAATATTCAAGTAAAATGATTTCTTGCATATTGCTCTGAAATTTTTCTAAATAATACAAGGACCTAAAACAAGACCACTAGTTAGAACTAACCAAATCTAAGAGTTGGAAATGTTTGGGAACGAATAGTTTAAATTATGATCATTTCCTCAGGTTTTCTGTTAAAGATACCATCTTAACAAAGAAGGAAAGGTAATGCGTCAGTGATAGAACCTTAATGAACAACGAGTAATGTCAACCTAAGCATTAAAAGGGGATCATTCTCGAAAAATGACATTTTGCATTCATGAAAATATCATTCATACACATCTAGTTAGGAGCATTTGACTCATTCTGATCATAACATCCTAATTGCTTGGCATAAATATAGGCCCATGAAATGGTTCTACAAGTCATGTTCCCTAGAGAACGGTATAACAGATCAGTGAAACAACAAATCTTATACCCCTGAAGTTGCAGTAGGTCGGATTAAATCTACCATAACAAGTCTCATCTCCTTTAGGTTGCAGTGGAGCAGATTGAAAATAACAAATCTTATCTCTGAAGTTGCAGTACAACAAATTGAAGTTACAAATCTTATCTCTCTGAAGTTGTAGTAGAGTAGATTGAAGATAACAAATCTTATCTCTCTGAAGTTGCAGTAGAGCAAATTGAAGTCACTGTAGTGAATCTTATCCACCTGAAGTTGCAGTGGAGCAGATTAAAGCCACAAATCTTATCTTCCTGAAGTTGTAGTGGAGCAAATTGAAGTTACAAATCTTATCTCCCTGAAGTTGCAGTGGAACAGATTGAAGATAGCAAATCTTATCTCCCTAAAGTTACAGTAGAGTAGATTGAAGCGACAAATCATATACCTCTGAAGTTGCAGTGGGTCAGATTAAATCTATCGTAATGAGTCTTATTTCCTTGAAGTGCAGCGGAATAGATTAAAGCTACAAGTTACAAACCTTATCTCTCTGAAGTTACAATGGAGCAGATTGAATATGCGAATCTTATTTCCCTGAATTTGCAGTGGAGCAGATTGAAGATAGAAAATATTATTTCCCCAAAGTTGTAGTGGAACAGATTAAAGCTACAAGTTACAAATCTCATCTCCCTGAAGTTGCAGTGGAGCAGGTTAGAGCTACAAATCTTATCTTCCTGAAGTTGCGGTGGAATAGATTGAAGATAGCGAATCTCATCTCCCTGAAGTTGCCGTGGAGCAGATTGAAGCTACAAATCTCATCTTCCTAAAGTTGTAGTGGAGCAGATTGAAGCTACAAATCTTATTTCCCTGAAGTTACAGTGGAGCAAATTGAAGATAGCAAATCTTATCTCTCTGAAGCTGCAGTAAACCTGATTGAAGCTACAAATCTTATCTCCCTGAAGTTACAGTGGAGCAGATTAAAGCTACAAATCTTATGTCCCTAAAGTTGCAGTGGAGTAGGTTGAAATTACATTTCCTATACCCCTAAAGTTGCAGTGGGTTAGAATGAGGCTACTTGAAGAAGAGAAGCATCAAAGAAGTCAAGATTCGGCAAGACCAGACAAAATTGATCATTTTTAAAGTATTTTCTCCATTCCCGTTACACGACAATGAACAAAAAGGGGTAGCTGTAACAGGCCAATTCTGCCCAGCCCACTACAAACAAAAAAAAACAAAAATTAAAAAATTAAAAGATAATAAATCCATTAAAGTCCAAAGTCCATTTACAAGGCCTGAAAGCCAAAAATTTACAAACCCGAATAATACAAAACCCTAAAGCTCAAATGGCCCACAACCTAAAACATTTTCAGTAAAATTAAAAACCCTAACCGCCACTCCTCTCGCGCCACCCGAGGCACCTCGTCCTGAGGCCTGACACCCCTGCCGCCATTGCACCAAAATGGCAAAGGTAGCCCTTCTCTCCTCTCCGTTGACCACGCGTCAGTGCTTGCAAAAAGAACGAAAAAGGACAATAACGACAGAGAAACAACGCAGCAGAAACAGTAAAAACATTAAAAACATACAGAAAATTCAAGATCTAATGTATTATTCAGCTATAAAAGCCAGATCCACTATGTATTCTTTTACACATACAAGGTTAATCAAAAACAGAATTCCAAAATCCAAAAGGTGATTTTTTTTATATATTTTCATTCTTTATCTTTTATTTTCAAAAACATATATATAGAAATAAAAATAAAAATGAAACATTTTTACCTGTATTGATGTCTTCTCCCTCCGTTTGGAAAGACCGACGGATCTTTGGGGTTTGCTGAATGGTTGCGATAAAAGAAGACAAAACCGAAGGGTTCCTTTAATTTGTTTTGAATTTTGGTGGGCTCTTCGGGCATTTTGGTCTTAGATCGAGGTAGAGGGCAGTAAAACGATCAAAAAGGCCCCTTTTTTATTTTTCCGGCCATCGTGGACGGCAGAGCAGTCACCGGCGATCGACGCGGAGGCTCACCAGACCAGTGGCCAGTCTTTGGGTCTGCTGCAGAGAAAAAAGAAAAGAGGGTTTTGGTTTTTTTATTTAAAGGCTGAAATAATTTTTTTATAAAAAAATTTAACTTAAATAGCCATAGCAAAATGACGCCATTTCGGAGGAGTCTAGAAGGCCCCAAAACGATGTCGTTTAGGGGCCAAATTCGAAATCCAACCCGATCCTTTAATAGGATTTGCGTGTTTTTGAAAAATAGCCTATTTATGCTTTCGGTCCTTCCGCTTTTTAATGATATCTTAATGCAGTCCTATTTCTTCTTTCTCTTTTTAATTTTTACCATGTAATTTCATTTTTATTTCATTTTATTCCCTATGGAACGATGTGTTTAAGGAGTTTAGGATAATTTCATATTTAGTCCCTATTCTTTTATGCACGTTTCATTTTAATCATTTATTCTATTTTATTATTTTTTATTTCATACCCTTAATTTCATTTAAATTTTGATTTAATCCTTTATTTTTTAATCTTTATTAAATTTTTTTCTTTTATATTTATCTACTTACTTATTTATTATTTCTCTATTCTTTCTCATATATTTAAAATTATTGTTTGTATTCCTCACATTTTTTGTATATTGCCTTCATTATTTTTTTTATTTTTCTAGCATATTTTTCGAATGTTTAAATCTAATATTACTAATTTTATTTTTTTTATTCTTTTACTTTTTAAATACTTAAATTTAATTTTATTTTTTGCCTATTTATTTATTTAATTATTATTTATATATTTAATTTGGATGTTACTTATATTTCCTTATCATTTTATTTTTTTATATTTTTTATTTCAAAATCACTTTATTTATTTTGTTATGAATTAATATTCTTAGCACATTTACATCATTTAGTTATTATCACCATTATTAATGTCAATGTTATTGTTATAATTATGTTATTACTATTATAATATTTCTTCATTTACTTATTATTTATCATTCTATCTATATAGTCATTTTAAATTATCTCATTTTCACTATATCATACATTAAGATTCAAACATTTATCCATTTGTATATCTCGCCCGAATGAATTAAATACACATCACCTTAAGTATTACGTTCATTTTTTCGCGCAATGCATAAAAAAATAAAATTTTAAACCGAAACAAATGTTCATTATTTTGGAATTAGACAAGTCTTGTTCCTAACACACAGAATATGACTTCCTTCTAAAAACGAGATATTCTAATATTTACTTTAAAATAAATAAAAAACGAGATTTAAGTAACATTCAATCTGCATTTATTCTAGTTCTCGAGAATTTAAGGCATTGTGTCCTAACTTACGGTATATGATCCTTTCTTTTCGAACAACTTGAAATAAGTCTTTTTTGTGAAAATTAACTTAGTTAAGTAATGACTTAATAAGGGATTGTATTTTGAATTCTTTTCAAATTTTCAATTTTCGACACTAAAGACATCAAGTAATTAATTAGGTACCAATTTTGAGCATAACGAGGATGTTAATTCTTCCTCGTGCGTAACCGACTCCCGAACCCATTTTTTAGATTTTTGTAGACTGAAAAACATTGTTTTAATAAATCAAATCTCTTATTAAATAACGATTAAATTACTAGGTGATCCGATCACACCTCCTAAAAGTGATTGGTGGTGACTCCATTTTCATTTTTTTAAATAAAAAGTCGATTTCAAAAATGGTTTCGACAACATAAGCATCGAGATTTCTTTATTTTCACTATTTTAATCTTCAGTTTCAGGTACCTGAATCTCTTCTGAAGTTTAGTTATGTCTTGGGTCTCTTCTGGAGCACCCGCCTCCATTGTATAACCATCTAGAAGAATTTTTTTCTTTTATGATGATTTTCATATTTGGAACTTGTATTGAGTTATCTTTGTTGAACTTCTGGTTCAAATTACTCTCCCCCTAACTCATTACAAGTTATTATTTCTCTCCCCCTAATGTCAGGAAAACTATCGAATCAAAATACTAATCACAAATCATGTTATAATTGAATCTCCAAAATATTTAAAACATATAATAATACAAGGAGACTTGTATTTAATATATATTCCCAACTTTATTTGAGAATTCACTCATCTTTGTGCATTGTGGTGGATCAATTGAAATATATACGCACATGCAAAAGTTCAAAGATGGAAATATTTAGCTCTTTACCAAAAACCAATTGTAATGGGGAGTATTTATAATTTATTGGCTTAATGCGTACAACACATAAATCAACATAATCTAATGTTGAAATAGAAAGTTTAGTTCTCATAAGTAATGGTCTAGACATTAATCATAGGCGTTTAATCAATAATTTCTCTAAACCATTAAGTGCATAAATAACAAACTTTTACGAAAGTTTTTCAAACTCAATCAATAAAAGACTAAGATATAAACTCATCAGCTTTAGTAATATGAATTGTCTTAATTGCATAATCTGAAATTAATTATTTAAACAAACAATCTTGCAAACAACAGGTTACAAATTGATAACACATATGTGATTATTTTATAAATGCATTTACCAAAATCCTATAATATCAAAACCATCCACACGGTGGATGAATAGGCCCATATTTATTTCAGAAACACAAGACCTTAAGTCTCAACTTTAGCTAGTGAGTTTCTAACAATCAATTTTCATTAAGAACAAGCAAAAAATTAGAATTCTTTAAATTAAAGAATCTTCTGGTTCTTTAATTAATATTCATATGAATTCTTAATTAATTTTCGCATCATATATGATCTAGGATGGTCTAACTATTGGGAAATTTGCTCATATTGTAATAAACATGTAACTATTTTCTATTTATTTGAACGATGAATAAATAAATAAAATTAATTTCACATTTCATTATAATGTCTTTTGTATTTTCTATCTTTTATATTTTGCATACATAGCGAAATTATGACAAGCAAATATTAGACCTAAGATTGTAAATTAATTTTCAAGTCAGACAATTGGCCCAATGGGTAATTGAACTTGAAAATTGGACCTAAGATTGTAAATTCAGCTCGGGAGCCCAAAACCAAGATCAATACCCAAAAATTGGTCGAAGCGGGCCTTATATGTGAAACTGGGCCAATGGTCCAACCAATGGCTAAACCGGACCAGCCGGGTCATCATTCACCCGGGCTGAACCAGTAGCAGCTGAATTGACTTAGGGTGCCGTAAGGGTGTCGCACTTACATCACCGAACACAGTGGTGCCGGTGGCTGCGACGACGACATCTCGGTGGCCAATGGCAGTTGGTCATCGGTGGCTGAGCAGTGGAAGAGTTACACTTCTACTGGACTCTACCAGAGAATTTGATTTCAGATTATCTATTCCAAAAATAATATTATTTAATAGTTTAATATTAATTTTAATTTAATACTTAATCTTAATAGTATTTTATTAATTTACTATTAAAATGATTATCTTAATATTAAATTTCTATTGTTTTAATAAGATTTAATATTAAATTTAATCTAATATTTATCTTGATAAATATTATATCAATTTAATATTAAAGTGAATAAGTTTAATTATAGTTGAACTATCTAAACTCTCCCTATATAAAGAGAGTCTTGGGTCATTATTTACACACTTGAATTCAAGAGAAAGTTGTAGAGAGAAAATTCTCTGAAGAGATTATTCCAAAAAATTTCTAGAGATATTTTTCTGCTTTACAACTTGACCCAACAGTTTAGAGAAATTTTTAACATTACCCTACTGGTAATTTTTGTGAAAAAATTTCTGATTTGAAGCGAGCCCACACTCGGCAGACATGAGCTTGAGGATAGCGGAAAAGACTACTCGGTCGAAACACTCATCCTAGACGAATCGAAAAGGTACAATTTTGATTAAATGTTCATTACTTTAGATATCACAACCAAGATCTTGTTTTGAAAAAAATTTTAGAACTCTGGTTTTATCTTAAATTTATTTTCGATTGCGTTTTCCAAACCCATTTTTTCCAACACTAACTGGTCACGCCAAGTAGTAAAGGCATTCGTATCAGTAAACTTCTAGTTTACTTTAGCATGCATTTCAATTGTACTAATAATGTGAATATAAATTGTGACAAATTGATAATTTTACTGTCATTCATTTTATTTTGTATCCACATATAAGTACTATTGTGACATTTACTACTGGAAATGTCTAAATCAATCTGAAGTCTATAATGCCACTAAGTCAATAAATATATTTTCTAAATAATTATATGCAATATTCACTTCAGGGAATATGCCAAAATCTTCAAATGCAAGGCATTTGGTCTAGTGGTATGATTCTTGCTTCGGGTGCAAGAGGTCTTGAGTTCAATTCAAAATACTTTTAAAACCTTTTTAACAAGAGTTCTGCATAATCAATTAACTATAAAAAAAATAACTGCCTATTTCATAGATAGAAACAAGCATATATTAAATATATCAATAAAATTCACATCTCAAACATAAAAATATGACATAATGAAAAACAACAATGTTTTTTCTTTCATAACCATCATCATAAACATGCATGAAACTTAATTTAAAATCCAACCATTCATACTCATAGAACTTTTCATTTACAATTGCTCATGTCATTTCTCTAAATAATTAACACATGGAATAAAACATATGAGCTACTACCTTTAACAATTCTTTAAACTAAATCAAATCTCAATAACAATAAAATTCATTGGTTTATTAACACAAATTTGCATATTTGATTTTTTTAACCAAATATATTATTTAATTATAAAACCTACTATAGCGACATAAATAAATCAGTTAATATTCATTTTCATGAACAAATGAGATGCTTAGAATAATATGTAACCCATGTAATCAAAACTTAAAAAGAAGATCATCTCAAATATTTAAATCATATATCAAGTTGATTTAATATTTAAAGATGTACCTTTTTTTCTGCGTTGAGTCTTGACGATTTTTTTAAGAAGTAAGAAAATTAAACTCCAATAGCATAACCAATGACTTTTCATACATAAGTTTTCTCTCTTGCAAGTTCTCATCAGTACTATTTTTCCACGTAATTTTAATTGAGAACTTATTCTGAATACTGTAGAGTTATACTCACAGTTTTTTTAAAAAAAAACTTGCAACTTCAAGTGCATCCAACCATAACGAGCTTTAGATAGAATTACTATATTCTATAACTCATAAGTAGATCTTTCACAATCATATATTTTGCTTTCAACCACTTAATGGGGATGATGACAAAAGATCACAAATATAGTTATAATCAATTTAGTTTAATAACAAGAGTAATCAATTACTCAATCTTCCCTTTTTTTCATCATTTCAAAATATATATTTATAACAATAGTGATTCATATTAAATATAATATTTTCTTCATTGCAATCTCAATATGATATCCATTATAATAAATATCTTTTAAAACTAATGCATTAACCATCACAAATTTTATACTTTTTAGATATTGATATATTAGCTTTTCTAGAGCTTTCAACTAATTTTGTACTATCAAATATTGAAATAATATTTGTTTGTTTTAGAACCAAATAAGATAAATATTTTCTGTCTGTAATGATAGAATTTATTACTACATTCTCATATCCTTCCTCAAAAAATATTAACAGAAACAAAATATTTAGACATATGCCACATATGTGGCCAACAATATTTCATATCACATGGATAACATAAGTTATCTTTATCCTTTGAAGAGTTACCTTGAGAACTCTCATTGTTCTCTTATTTATTACTAGGTTCCCACTTTTAGTGGTCCATGATTATATATTTTATTTTCTTTATGTTTGCATTCACGTCGGGGAATGCAACAAATCTAGCATGATTAACTTCTAAACACCTCAATTGATTCTTTATTTCATAATCACCATCGCAAACATATGTGGATTTCAAATTAGAATCTATCTATTCATGTTTGTTATGATAAGTCTCTAATTATCATAAACATGATATAATAAATAAATCATAGTAAAATATACTTGAAGATCTTTAACACCATTAACTTATAGAATCTTATGATGTTCTAATAAATTATTTGTGCTTTATAATTCAATCTAAAATGTATAATCCAATCATTCATCAATGATAAAAAAAATTCTCTTTAAAGGGGATCAATATCACAAAAACTTATATTTTGCATCGACAATTAATATATACTAAAACAATTATTTAAAAATAATATATTATAAAGTTTTATTAGTAAACCTTATGAATCCATTGATATTCAATAATATAACTTAATAATTTGATTAGACTTGAAACAAATAAATAATAATCATACCTAAAAAAAATGAAGCTCCTTACCAATTTAAATTTTGCTTTATAAATCCAAAATCCATGTTGAGATAAAAAAAAATTTCACCATCCAAACCAACAGACTACAGTGCCCATCTTGGTGTTGAGCCTCTTAGTGTATACTCAAACCTTCCATTCGAAGTAATACTCTTTTACCAACTTTAATAAGAAGTAAAACAAGTTAATTAAAGTAATCTCAATTTAATTTAACTTAATTGAAAATTAATCTAGATATAAAACACTAAACAGATAAAAACTTCCTGCAAAGAGTTGCAAACAACAGCAGGCGAAAGGCAGTAAGTAATGGAGAATCAGGGAAGTAAGTGCTCAATTTGAATAGCAACCAGCGGCAATAAATAGCCATTTGAAGAAGCAAAGGAGCCAACGAAACAGAAAAATAAGAGTAATTTTAGTGGTCGGAGGTTGAGTTTTGGTATTATGGATGAGGCTTAATGGTTTACAAAGTTGTCGCTAATTTAATCCACCTAAAAGAGAATCTTGCTAATAACGTATTATAAAATAAAAGACAGAGAATAAAGAACAAAGAGAATGAGAGAGCAATGAGAGAGCGTATTTTATTGATCAATCAGAATATATACAACACTTCTCCAAAGTCTCTATTTATAGGCATAAGAAGTATAAATAAACTAGAGATCTACTTCTAATGACTATTAGAATTTTAAGTACATCAAAACTTATCTTGATCTTGATGGACATCCACTTAATAAGATATTTATAACAAAAATTTCATTTTTATTAAAAAACTTATTAAAAGTAAAAAGTAAATTATTTAAAATTGTAAGAGGAAAATAAAGTTAACAAAAATTTAGGTTAAATTATTCTATTAGTCCCTATACTTTGTGAAAGTTGTGAATTTAGTCATTATACTTTTTGAATTGGCCAATTTTAGTCCCGTACTTTTCAGATTTTAAAATTTTAATCTTGATCCAAACAGTAGCATTTAAATTCGTTTAGGTAAATTCAATCACTAGTAATGTACTATGCAAAAAGTTGTGTATTTAGTTCATATTCTCCAATTGGATCATTTTATGTTCCTATATTGTTTGAGCTTTGAAATTTCAGTCTTAAAGCAAATGATAGTCATTAATCCATTAATTGGATTTTTTGTGAGTAATATGTAGATGTGTAAATGAGACATTAGTACTCACAAGCTATTCGAGTTTGAATCGAAAATCTTTTTGAACTCAACTAGGTAATTATCCAGCCTAGCAGCTTAAGCTATCAATCAATCCAAATTTAAGCTTAGTAATACTCAACTCAAACAACTCACGGGCCTTATTGATCTTTTCATTTTTTTATATTATTAAATTGCATTATTAACCTTAACATATATTATTAACTCTAAGCTTAATTATCGAGCTGAACTTGAATTTGAGTTTGAGTACAAAAATTGGTAAAAGAGCTTAATGCTTAATTAAATCTCAAGTAGCTCGATTATATCTCAAGCTAAGCTTGAACTTAAAAATAGATGTTCGCTAAGTACAAGTTCTGAATTTTGAGTTGAGCTCAGCTTGGCTCTATTATACTGATAATAATATCTAGAAGTAACAAGCTTGCATCGCATTATACATATGATAATATGTTTGCCGCATAAAATTTTGGAAATAACAAAGTTTAATGAATTTAATAGTTATGATTTGGTGAGGACTAAAATTTTAAATTTTAAAATGTACAGGGAGTAAAAATGATCAAATTAAAGTACATGGACTAATTCCACCACTTTCACAAAGTATAAATACCCTTAGAATATAACACCATTGCACAAATGCTGTGATGGTTCTAGACCTTAAGCCCATATAAGTTTTTATGTTTGATTTAGGGTCTATTTGGATAACATAGAGTAATTAAATGAAAATGTAACTACTAAAGTAGTAATTAAATGAAAGTGTAATTACTACTATTGTAATTTCCTAGACATATTTGGTTGCCAAGGTGCAATTACATTATTATTCCCTATGTCATGTTTGGTAGTACAAATTGTAATTATACAGTTACATAATTTATATTTTAAAAAATATTAATTACTATAAAGAATTATTAGCATGATAAAAAAGTTCTAAACAAGAGAAGATGGAACCTATGATGAATCTTATTGTTTGATTTCTGATTTACGTGATAAATACTTGATTCTTGTTCTCAATTATGTATGCTTATTTCTTCTTTTAATATTTCTAAGATATTAATTCAAGTTTAATGTGCTTATTTCAGTGGAGCAAAAGTCTCTGTTTAAGAGTAGATCTAACATAATTGAGTGGAGTTGCATGTAATCCTAGAAATAGGACGACATAAATCTACCAGATTAGAGTCAAATCTAATAGCATCGAGTTAATGTGACAATAGGGGTTTTAATTAGAAAGAGATTTCAATTAATCAACCTAGAGTGAGTTGTTCTTACTCTCAAAAGAGGTATTAACATAATTTAGGAATTTCTACGGATCAAAACACAAGTGAATAAATCATTTAATTCAAATTCATAATAATAGGTGAAGTCTAGGTGGATTCTTTCTTGGGTACTGTCTATCTCATTGGTTATCTTTGATTATTTTCCTATTTCATTCTCTGTTGCATTCTTAGTTAGATTAGTTTAGTAATTTTAGATTAAAAACAATCACTCCAGTTTGTCGACTAAATAATAGAAAAAAGGTAATTACTAGTATTTTTAGTCCTCGTGGATACGATATTCCCTACTCACCATAACTATACTATTGTTCGATAAGTGTGCTTGCCTTAGTCGTATTTATAGTTAGTTTAGTGACCATCAATTTTTAGAATAACAAATGTCCTCTCAACCACATTTCGAAGTATTGAATATCTCAAATTAAAGAGTTCGTGAACCATCTCTGGTGCTAGGCAACTTGTGTCTAGTTCCATTCTCTCAAAGGGTATTATACCCACAATATGGGGAAAGAAAACCTTTTGGATTTGTATAATTAATATCTATCATATAATATATGAGTTCACGGTGCAAATAGTCTATAGATTTAATCAGAAAAACTTTTATAAACTTAACGTAGAGAAAGAATTAAGTTGAAGTATATATCTTTTTATAATATGTAAATTAAGAAAAAATATATAAAATCTACAATATATTATCATTATTAAAAAAAAAAGGTTGATATTAGTTATGCAAATAGAATAAGTTTTCTTATACCATATCATGTGGTATGATACCATTTGAGAGAATGGTGTCAGACACAAGCACCATAAACAATTCGCAAACTCTTTAATTTATGACATTCAAGGCTTCGAAATGTAGTAGAGAAAATATTTCCCATATTAACAACATCACCTTACTATGACATAAAAAAAATAATGTTAGATTTACAAGCATGTTGCACATTTCATAACTTCAACAGTTGGAGTTTCAAAAAGAAAGAAATACTCTCTCCTATTTACTCCGTCGACGAAGAATCAAATTATCACTATATTTATTCCTTTTTCTACTTCTTCTTCCAAGTGTAGGATAACCCCAAGGGGTTTTAGGTTTTTTTCTACCAATTGGAGCCCTCCCTTCACCATGCCCATGGGGATGGTCTACAGAGCTCATAACTACTCCTTTTACTACAGGACGCTTACGTAGCCAACATTTAGATTCGGCTCTACCCAAACTTTTCTAGTTCACCCCAACATTCCCCACTTGTCCGACTGTTACTGAGCAGTTTTTGGATATCAACGAGCCTCCCCAGAAGGTAACTTTAATGTGGCCGATTTCCCTTCCTTTGCAAGCAATTTCACAACAGCACCCACTGCTCTAGCTAATTGTCCACCCTTTCCAAGTAAGATTTCTATGTTATGTATGGCTGTGCCTAAGGGCATATAGGTTGAAGTAGATTCTTCTTTTTGATCGATCAATCAAAACCCCTTCCCAAACTGTACAAGCTTCTTCCAAAGCATACGGCTTTTTGGATGTAGGTGATGTTAGATTTACAAGCATGTTGCACATTTCATAACTTCAACAGTTGGAGTTTCAAAGCGTACATGGAAGAAGGAGATCTCGATAATCTTAATGATGTAGATTCAAATTATATGATGATGAACTTGGTTAAGGGCCAACAGAGGATGATAAAGAGCATATGTTAATTATTAAAGAGGGAAAAACCCAACAAATATGCACTAGAAAAAATAGATAAAATTACATATGATGTTTATTTTTCTTATTACTTTTATTAGTAATCATATTATCAACTATTTTTTTAAAACTAACATAATACATATGATTATTTGATTTTAACTTTTGTTATTTGTTTATAAATTATTTTTATTATACTAGTAATGTTTTAAAGTAATTAATATTTTTAAAATTATAAATTATGTAACTGCATAGTTACAATCTGTACTACCAAACATAACATAGGGAATTACAATGTAATTGCACCCTGTCAACCAAATACGTCTAAGGAATTACAATTTTTTGTAATTACAAGAGAAAGTAGAGCAATTACTACCCTAGTAATTAAACTTGCACCGAGTTACTCTATATTGTCCAAACTAGAGGTGATCATGAAAATTACATCAATAATGACTTTATACTTGTGAATATAAAAATGAATTATATTAAATAATTTTATATTTGTATAATAAAACTTAAAGTAAAAAATAATACATAATAATTTGATAAGAAAATATTTTATTAAACCCCTAAATTATTTCATAAAAAAATATTATTTGATGTTTAGTTGGTGAAGTTTTTTAACTCTACAAGACAGGTTGAAAGTAGAGGCGAAGTCAGACAAAATTTTCTGGAGTCAGAATTAAGTTATAATTTTGATAAGAATTAAAATACAATTTCATTATACTTTTACAATTTTTTAAAAATTAAATGAAAATCTTATAATTTTTAAATTATTATTAATTTATAATTTTATACATTTTCAAAAGAAAAAAAAGTAAAATTTAAATTTTAAGGGACCAGGGCCCTTTCTCTATCCCCTTTTGCCACTCCTGATTAAAAGACGGATATATGTAATCATGTGTCTCATTTATATAATTTTATTTTTGTAAAATCAATTAATACCACTTATCATAAAAAAATCCCTAAATTTATACCAATCAAACCTGCCGAATTAATATTAATAAAAAAAAACCCACCCAATTATACGGATAAAAGGGTCTACCTACCTAAGCCGACGCATTTCCAAAGAATGATTTTATACTTATTAAATGTCAAAATCAAGTTTAAAAACAAAAATATTAGACTTCAATCATAGATTAATTTACTTCAATCAATCAACTCATGGCTTGAATTAAAAAAAGAAATGACATCATCTCTCCCCTCATTTTTGTTTTTGTTGTCATATGAAAAATTTTAAATAGAATTATGAAGAGATAAAATACAAAAAAAGTTATTACACAAATACAGAGTTAAGTGGTAGGTGTCTCACCATGCTTTGAATTGAATCTAGTAAGCGATAGACGGAAGAGAGAGAGAGGGGGTAGGGAAGACCATGGACATTCACTTAAGAATACACCTGCCTTTTAAGTCTAAGTTTACTTTGAAATCAATCTTTGAACACCGAAACGTAACAACCACGTAAAAGACTTCAATGCTGGTGCACCGCCGGTCTGATTCAACCACCAATTCAAGCTGCACTTCTAGTAAGGTTTTTTTACCAACATTTCGCGTTAGATTTGTTATTTATTTATGTTAAATTACAAAGTAAAAAAATTAAAGGTTAAAAGTATATTCTAATTTCATATACACTTTGAACATTATTTTGGAATTTAATTTCTTCTTTTATTTTCATGAATATAATCTTTTACTTTTTGGATTTCAAAATTCAAATCAAGTCGTTATCATCGTTAAAATTTTTCTATTAAATTATTTCACATGGAGTTTTAAAATTGAAAAAATATTCACTTGATAGTCATGTAAAAATAAAAAATAATTTTAAAACTATTTATTACAATTTTTCCTTAGAAACACATCATAATAATATAAATATATTTTGGTTTAATAATGTTCTTAAGAAAAAATGATATTAACATTTTGATTGAAATAGTCAACAATATTAACTATTTAGATTAATTAATGACATTACAAAAGTAGACAACCAAATTATGTCAAGAATTAATGCATATAGATTAAATCTCAAGTTTCAACATAATTTAGGGGCCAAAATTAAAATTTGACCATTGTCTTATAATGTCAAAAATCCAATTGAAACCTAAAAGAAATTGGAATTCAAATATCAATCTCTACTATTTTGAAAGTATTCAAATTATATATAACCACCTAATATATTAATTGAAAAATTAAGGATATTAAATATTTTAAATAATTAATAACATTATAAAAATATATAAACTAAAAAAAGAGATTAAATATCAAATTTAAATATATTACAGAGTTGATTTTGTAAAAAAAAAAAAGAAAAAGAAAAAAAGTGAGTGTGATGGTGGGTGTGTCATTTGTCAACAAAAGAACGGTCGGTATATAGATTCCACAAAACCCGTTGCCTGAGACCTAAGTAGTAGACATTAACTAGAATAGGAATGCATAAATACTTAATGTTATATACAGCTTTCACAGCTAACATAATCTAAGAGAAAACACAAATTCAAAACATATTCCACCGTCAAAGGGATCTCTCTCTCTTTGTTTTGTGAAATATTTTCTTTTGCAAATACATACTATTATTATTATTATTATTATTATTATTATTATTATTATTATTATTATTATTACATTCAATTTTCTACGGAAAAAAGGTCTGTAATTTGGGTTGAAGCTGGCAACACGTTTTCTCTTGCTGTTTTCCTTTCTCTCTTTTCGTAGGCATCCAGAAGTAGCATGGGATGCGCGGTACTGCCGTGTGGGAACACGATGAAAATAAAAATTATATAAACAAATTAAATAAGCTCCAGCTGCATCGACTTAGATTCATGCATAGGATTGTTCTTCCTCATATGTTACGTGGATATTTCATGCCACATAAAATTTTCCTTTACTATTTGTAATTAACGACCGTCCATATTACGTGAGCCTTGTGCTGTGAGGGGATTTTAACTGAGTCATGAAGCAAAGCGAAAAGAAAGGTGAAAGGTGCTAAACCATGAAGAAACTCTACTGAAACACTCGAATTTGTAAAACAAAGAGAATAAATCTTTTGAGAAAATCTTGAATTCCAATCACTGCTTTCTCTCTACACTGAGCTCATCTATTTATAGCACAATTGTTTAACGATTCATAACAAACTAACAACTTACAACTACTTAACTGTTTGCTAACAACCATTCAGCTGAAGCTAAAGCTAAAGCACGCACGTTTTTTTTTTTTTTTTTATATTCTCCCAGCTTCATCTGTTTGTTTAAATATTCCCCTTCAATTGCTTCATCTACTGACATCACACACAATCTCTTTCGATGCCCCATATTAATATATATATATAAAAAGAGCTGATAGCTAGTGGCTTTTTGAAACTGTGCTGTAGCAGGGTTTTTTTATCAAAATAAATTTAAAAAATGGCAAAATGAACAAATTTTGGAGGAGGAAACAGAAATCGATTTCCTCATTTTTCTAGACATTTGTCGGCCCTCAAATATGTTTCTCGTAAGAATCGAAAAAAAATAAAATAATATGTATCGGTGTCAATGTTGTTAGAGCTATTATTGTAGTGAGTTAGTTAGTTAAGTAGTTAGCTAATGACTGCTCGTGTTAGTTAATGTCAGTTACAGTAGTTTACTTCTCTATTACTATAAGTAAGCAATAATTGATGTTCTGTAAAGTAAGCTTTTCTTGAATTCAATATTATCAGTATGTTTGTTATCTTAACATGGTATCAGAGGTTTTCTAGAAATTGTTTCGTGTATTTTTTGTGAGTTTATGGCTTTGCCTTCTAGCCCTTCTGATATGCACTCTGCCACTCCTAAAATGGCGTCGAATCCTGCTGATAGGGTTGTTGATAGTCATTTTTTTTCAACCAAAAAAATTAGTGTGTTACTAGATGATAATAACTATTTGTTATGGCGTCAACAGATTCTTTTGGCGCTTAAAACCTATAGACTGCAGCATTTTCTTGAATCTTGCACAGCTGCTCCTCCTCGACAGATTATGGATGCAAGTGGAGCTCTTCAGGAGAATCCATAATTTGCTAGGTTTGAGCAACAAGATTGTGCTCTAGCCTCATGGCTATTATCTTCTGTGAGTACGGGTGTTTTGCCTCATCTAATTGGTCTGGATTCCAGTGCTCAAATCTGGAATGCCATCCTTGCTCTGTACAGCAACAAGACTACTTCCAGGTTGATGTCTTATAGACGTGCCTTACATTCTCAATGTAAAGGAGATCTCTCTATGAAGGATTTTCTTATGAAGATCAAGAACTATTGCGACAGTCTAGCTAGTTGTGGGGAGATTATTAGTGACCATGAACATGTCACGGCCATTCTTAATGGTTTGCCACCGGAATATGAGTCAGTCATCATAATTGTCAATGTTAGTCAGGTTCCATATACTGTTCAAGGAGTAACTACCATTCTTCTTGATGCTGAAACAAGACAACAGGTTGTGGTGTGCGAGGCTCCTAGTTCAGCTAACTTGGTATCTAGTCAAGCACCGACTGCTGTAAATGAAACTGTGTCCACACCAGTGTATCGCCACTCTTCTAATACTCGGGGGCGTGGGCGTGGTCGCTCATATGGATCGAGAGTTCAGTGTCAATTATGTGGAAAGCCAGGTCATCTTGTTGATCGGTGTTACCATCATTTTGATGCTTCATACAAAAGTATTGGTTACAAACCTCCACTGGCTCCTCAAGCCAATCTAAGTATGTTTGGGCCTGGCTATTCGACTTCACCTTGGATGACTCATGCAACTACTGTCAATCAGAATGCTCCATTAGGTTGGTATTGTCCACCTATTAAATGTTCTAACTGGACTAATCCGTTTCTTCATACCACTCCACAGCTTGGTAGCATGTCTACTTTAGCATTCGCTCCAGCTCCATAGTCTCAGGCCTTTGTTACAACTCTAGGAACGGTGGCAGATAATGCCTGGTATCCTAACTCCGGAGCTACTCACCACCTGACAAATTCAAGGTCAGCGTTAAGTGAAAACCTACCTTATAATGGTCCAGTTAAAGTTTATGTGGGCAATGGCTCAGCTCTTCCTGTCATGTCCATGGGTCAGTCTTCTTTGATCACTCGGTCACGACCTTTACTTATGAAGTCCTTGCTGCATGTTCCTGGAATAACTAAGAACCTTCTTTCTGTATCAAAATTTACAAAGGATAATAACGTGATGTTTGATTTTTATCCTACACAGTGTCAAGTTCGTGATCTAATGACTAAGGAGGTTCTTCTTTCTGGTTCTGTATGTTATGGATTATACAAATTACATTCCAGTGGTTCTGGCTCAAAGATGCTCTCTGCTCAATGTTTGACTGCTAGTACTATGATACCCTTTGATATTTGGCATTATAGATTAGGGCATCCTTGTAATGCTACGCTTAAGAAAGCCTTGACTCAATGTAATATTCCTGTTGTCACAAACAAACATGCTACTTGCTATACTGCTTGTCATTTAGGGAAAGAACATAAGCAACATTTTCCGCATTCTGACTCTGAATATACTGCTCCATTGCAACTTGTGGCTGCTGATGTCTGGGGACCTGCTCCAGTTGCATCAAATGGATTTCGCTACTACGTTGCCTTTACAGATGCTTACTCGAGATACATATGGTTATATTTTCTACGAAATAAGTCAGATGTTCTTAGTGTATTTGCTGTGTTTCATAGACAGGCTGAAAGACTATTGAAGCAATGGTTAGCATGTAGCAATCACATGTTTTATTATTATTATTATTATTATTATTATTATTATTTGGATGTAATGATGTAACTTAGTTGTATTCCAACTAAGTTTGTTAGTGTAGTAGGTGGTGATTTATTTTAAGTGGATGTAATGATGTAACTTAGTTGTATTCCAACTAAGTTTGTTAGTGTAGTAGGTGGTGATTTATTTTAAGTGGATGTAATGATGTAACTTGGTTGTATTCCAACTAAGTTTGTTAGTGTAGTAGGTGGTGATTTATTTTAAGTGGATGTAATGATGAAATTTAGTTGTATTCCAACTAAGTTGTCAAGTTGTAAGCTTGTATAAATAGGCTTTATGCCATTTTAAAAAAATATGAATGAATTCAATCAAGATTTCATCCATATACTCTCTATTTTAGCTTTGCTTAAAATTTATTTCATTTTTCTTCTTTGTTTCTGCCGCAAGTCTCGATTCTTGCTCGGCAAGCTTTTTGTTGAACCTTGCTATTTGTTGCACTTAGCTCCAACAATTGGTATCAAGAGCCTATTTCTTAAGGGATCTGTTATACAAATTCATGGCTTCATCAAGCTTTTCACCAGCTGCACCTCAAGTCTTCAATGGAGAAGGCTACCACATATGGGTGGTTAAAATGAAGACCTACCTACAAGCTTTCGATCTGTGGGAGGTAGTCAACTCAGATGTTGAACCAGAGCCACTTAGAGGCAATCCAACAGTAGCTCAAATCAGGCAGCATGCTGATGAGAGGACCAAGAGGCACAAAGCCATGTCTTGCATCCAGAACTCAGTGTCAGATGTGATTTTCACAAGGATTATGGCCTGTGAATCACCAAAACAAGCCTGGGACAAGTTGCAAGAGGAGTTTCAAGGGACAGAGAGGACAAGGCAGCAACAGTTGCTGAACTTAAGGAGAGATTTCGAGAATTTGAAGATGAAGGAAGAAGAAACTATCAAGCAGTACTCTGACAGGATTATGGCTGTGGTTAACAGCATTAGGCTCCTTGGAGAGCAGCTCAAGGAAGCTAGGATAGTGGAGAAGGTTATTGCAACTCTGCCCGAGAGGTATGAGGCAAAAATCTCATCTCTCGAGGACTCAAGGGACCTGTACACCATCTCCCTGACAGAGTTGATCAATGCTTTATATGCTCAAGAGCAAAGAAGAGCAAGCAGACTGGAGGAGCATCAAGAAGGTGCCTTTCAGGCAAGAACAAACACTGCCTACAAAGGCAAGAAGGCCTGGAGAGACAAGCCAAGGATTGATGTTGCAAGAAAAGAGGGTCAGACTTGCAAGCACTGCAGAAGGGCTGGTCATCCAAAAGAAAAATGCTGGTTCAATCCAGATGCTGTATGTCAGCATTGTAAAAAGAAGGGTCATGTTGAGAGAGTCTGCAAGAGCAAGGCCAAATCAAGGCAGAGTCAGTTTCAACAGATGAAAGCTGAGGCTCGAGTAGCTAAGGAGGACAGTGACCAAGAGGAGCAAGTCTTTGCTGTGTTATGCTCAGCTGCTCAAGAAAAGTTCTCATCTGGTTGGCTTCTAGACAGTGGATGCACCAACCACATGACACCTGATGCTACAATCTTCAAGTCTTTAGACAGAAGCTGCAGAACTAAAGTCAAGATAGGAAATGAACATTTTATTCAAGCTGAAGGTAAGGGTGATGTGCTGATATGCACCCCCACAGGTGCCAAAGTGATTTCAAATGTGCTTTTGGTGCCTGAAATTGACAGAAACCTGCTCAGCATAGCTCAGTTGCTGGAGAAAGGTTATTCTGTTGTGTTCAAAGACAACCAATGCCAAATCAATGATCCAAGTGGATCCAAGCTGATGGCAGTTCCTATGGCTAATAAGAGCTTTGTAGTTGACTGGACCAGGGAGTCAAACATTACCTACACAGTTACATCAGATGAATCCAAGCTTTGGCATCAAAGACTGGGACATGCCAACTTCAGATCGATGGCTCGAATGGTCAGAGAGGACTTGGCTGAAAACTTCATCAACTCAGTGGATCATGATGATGTGTGTGAAGTGTGTCAGCTAGGAAAGCAGGCCAGACTCCCATTTCCCTCGAATCAAGCCTGGAGAGCCTCTGAAAAACTCCAACTGGTGCACACTGATGTGTGTGGCCCTATGAGGACTGAGTCATTAAGTGGAAACAGGTACTTCATACTGTTCATTGATGATTTTTCAAGATATTGCTGGCTTTACTTCCTAAAACAGAAATCAGAGGCGGCCTCAGTGTTTTGGAAGTTCAAGACTGCTGCTGAGACTGAAACAGGTTGCAAGCTGAAGTCCATAAGGTCTGATAATGAGACTGAGTACACCTCAGCTCAGTTCCAAGCCTTCTGTGATAAGGCAGGCATCAAACATCAACTTACCAACACATATACACCTCAGCAAAATGGTGTAAGTGAAAGGAAGAATAGGAGTTTGATGGATATGGCCAGGTGCTTGATGATTCAGAAGAATCTGCCTAAAGCACTATGGGCAGAGGCAGTTAACACTGCAAACTACATTCAAAATAGGCTTCCAACCAAGGCCTTGGATCAGAAGACTCCATTCGAAGCCTGGTTTGGATTCAAGCCATCACTGGCTCATCTGAAGGTCTTTGGATGCATCTGTTATGCTCATGTACCTGCTGTCAAAAGGGACAAATTGTCTGAAAGGGCTCGACCTGGTATTTTTGTGGGCTACAGCACTGTTAAGAAGGGCTATAGGATCTTGGATCCTTCAACAAAGAAAGTGTCAGTCAGTAGGGATGTGGTATTTGATGAAAAGTCATGTTGGAACTGGGAAAAACATGAACCTGAGAAAGTTTCAGAAGGACTTGCAGCAGATCAAGCTGAACCAGATCAAAATGTTCCTGAAATGGACATTGATGATGAACCAGTTAGAGGAACAAGACCATTGACTGAGATTTATGAAAGAGCTCATGTAGCCATAGCTGAACCAAGCAATTTTGAAGAGGCTGAAGCTCAGCAAGAGTGGAAGCAGGCAATGGCTGAGGAGATTAGCATGGTTGAGAAGAACCAGACCTGGGAATTAGTTGAAAGGCCAGTCAAAAGGAAGATAATTGGGGTGAAATGGGTGTACAAAGCCAAGCAAAATGCTGATGGTACCTTGAACAAACTGAAAGCAAGGCTAGTTGTCAAGGGGTTCAGTCAGAGGTATGGCCTGGACTACCTGGAGACCTTTGCACCAGTGGCCAGGCTAGACACCATCAGATTACTGATTGCCTTAGCAGCACAGCTCGAGTGGAAGATCCATCAACTCGATGTGAAATCAGCCTTTCTGAATGGTTTCTTAGATGAAGAGATCTATGTTGAACAACCACAAGGGTTTGAGATAGCTGGCAGAGAGCATATGGTCTACAAACTGAAGAAGGCCCTATATGGCTTAAAACAGGCTCCAAGGGCTTGGTACAGCATAATCGATGGCTACTTGACTAATTTGGGATTCGATCGAAGCAAGAGTGAGCCAACACTGTATGTCAAGAAGCAAGGGACACAAACACAGCTCATTGTATCCCTATATGTTGATGACCTGCTGGTGACAGGAGGAGATCGAGCAGTGCTGGTCGATTTCAAGACCAAGATGCAAGAAGTATTTGAAATGTCTGATCTAGGGGAAATGTCTTATTTCCTTGGAATGGAGGTGACTCAAGCACAAAATGGGATATTTCTAAGTCAGAGAAACTTTGCCACAAAGATTCTGACCAAGTTCTCCATGCAAAACAGTAAAGCAACTAAAACACCTGTTGCTGTTGGAGAAAAACTATCGAGCCAAGGTGATTTTGAGAAGGTTTGTGAAACAACCTACAGAAGTCTAGTTGGTTGTCTGTTATATTTAACTGCCACTAGACCAGACATAATGTATGCTGTAGGATTGCTCTCAAGGTTCTTGCATTGTTGTAATAAAAAGCATTTACAAGCTGCTAAGAGAGTGCTTAGATATGTCAAAGGCACTTTGAGCTATGGTTTAAAGTACAGCAAGGAAGGAAATCTGAAGCTGGTTGGCTACACTGATAGTGACTGGGCTGGCTCGATAGATGACATGAAAAGCACCTCAGGGTATGCTTTCAACCTTGGTTCAGCCATGTTTTGCTGGAGCTCGAAGAAGCAAAGTCTGGTGGCTCAATCTACTGCTGAAGCAGAATATGTGGCAGCTGCAAGTGCTGTCAACCAAGCCATTTGGCTAAGGAAAATCTTAGCTGATTTGAAAGTGCATCAAAAGGAAGCTACTGAGATCTTCTGTGACAACCAATCTTCAGTTGCAATTGCTAAAAATCCAGTGTTCCATGGAAGAACAAAGCATTTCAGCATCAAGTTGCATGTTGTTCGAGAAATGGAGCAAGCTCAGGAAGTGAAACTGATCCATTGTAATTCTGAGGATCAACTTGCAGACATTTTGACTAAAGCCCTTAATGTCACAAGGTTCGAATGTCTAAGAAGGAAGCTAGGTGTTTGCTCCATGCAAACCAAGGAGGAGTATTGAAGCAATGGTTAGCATGTAGCAATCACATGTTTTATTATTATTATTATTATTATTATTATTATTATTTGGATGTAATGATGTAACTTAGTTGTATTCCAACTAAGTTTGTTAGTGTAGTAGGTGGTGATTTATTTTAAGTGGATGTAATGATGTAACTTAGTTGTATTCCAACTAAGTTTGTTAGTGTAGTAGGTGGTGATTTATTTTAAGTGGATGTAATGATGTAACTTAGTTGTATTCCAACTAAGTTTGTTAGTGTAGTAGGTGGTGATTTATTTTAAGTGGATGTAATGATGAAACTTAGTTGTATTCCAACTAAGTTGTCAAGTTGTAAGCTTGTATAAATAGGCTTTATGCCATTTTAAAAAAATATGAATGAATTCAATCAAGATTTCATCCATATACTCTCTATTTTAGCTTTGCTTAAAATTTATTTCATTTTTCTTCTTTGTTTCTGCCGCAAGTCTCGATTCTTGCTCGGCAAGCTTTTTGTTGAACCTTGCTATTTGTTGCACTTAGCTCCAACAAAGACTTCTGGGGTGCAAGCTTAAAGTTCTGCAGTCTGATGGTGGAGGTGAATTTCAAGCTTTGTATGGTTACCTGTTACAACAGGGTATTGTTCGACGTATCACCTACCCATATACGTCACAACAAAATGGTTTGGTGGAACGCAAACACAGACAAATCATTGAAACTGGCCTTTCTATGATGGCTCATGCTGGTTTACCCACCACCTACTGGAATGATGCGTTCTGCAGTGCAGTTTTCTTGGTGAACCGGTTACCTTCTTTTCCATTAGGAGTATCACCCTATGAAAAACTATTTTGAGAGCGTCTCAACTACACATTTTTAAGGGTATTTGGCTGTTTATGCTTCTCTAATCTTCGGCCATACAATACTTCAAAGCTACAGTATCGGTCAGGCCCATGCACTTTTCTTGGGTATTCTCCGTTTTATAAAGGCTATCGGTGTCAGGCGGTTGATGGTAGGGTTTATATCTCACATCATGTCACATTTCATGAAGGCGAGTTCCCATTTAAGCAAAGTCACTCCAGGTCACTAGCTCCTTAACCTGTCTTCTCTTCTTCTAGCTCTAAGCTGCTGGTTTTACATTCAGGTTCGAATGCTTCAGTCTCACCAGTGTCTCATGGTCTTTCATCCCCGAGGCTCAGTCCAGTGAAATCTATGTCTAATGGTTCTTCTCCTCACAATAACAACCTAGATCAGGGTCCGTCTTTAAGCAACAGCTCGCAACAGTAGCCCTCGACTAATTCTTCAGCTCGTACTGCATCCCCTATTTTACCAGTTAATTCGCATGCCATGGTGACAAAAAGCAAAGCTGGTATTTTCAGACCAAAAGTATACTTGAGTATTGTTAGTTGTGCCCCCACTGAGTCTCCTACTAACATTCACGATGCCATGAAACATGCCTGCTGGAAAACAGCTGTTCATGAAGAGTTACAGGCTCTTCTTCGCAATAAGATATGAGAACTTTGTCTGCTACCTACTAACAGGAAGATCATAGGATGAAAACGGCTTTTTAAAGTCAAAAATCAAGCTGATGGCACTGTGGAGAGGTACAAGGCGTGTTTGGTGGTAAAGGGGTTCTCCCAACATCCTGGTTTTGACTTTCGAGACACGTTTAGTCCAGTTGTTAAGGCAATAACAATAAGAAATGTTCTAGCAGTTGCGGTTATGAAGGGATGGTCTCTGAGACAAGTTGACGTGAATAATGCATTTCTTAATGGGGATCTCACAGAAGAAATATATATGGCTCAACCACCCGGTTTTGAAGTTGAAGGTGCTAATGGGCAGAAGCTTGTGTGTAGGTTGACCAAAGCTCTTTATGGCTTGAAGCAAGCCCCTTATGCGTGGTTTCAGACGCTCACGCAACATCTTGTGCATTAGCTTGACTTTCGTACCTCAAAAGCAGATCCATCCTTATTCATTTGTGCCTCTACTGGACAGCTACTGCTACTTATGATGTATGTTGATGATATTGCAATTACAGGAAGTTCTGTTGAAGAGATAGGCACAGTCATTCGTTTATTACATGAAAAATTTACGCTCAAATACATGGGTCAACTAAATTTTTTCTTGGGTATTAAGGTTCAACACTCCTCTTAGGGATTATTTCTCAATCAAAGGAAATATATTTCCGAGATTCTAAAAAGAACTGGGATGACTGGAGCTGTATCTACCCTTACGCCTATGGTGAGTACTCCAAAACTAACTGTATTCGATGGTCACTCATTGTTTGCTGATGACTCGTTATATCGGAGTACAGTTGGTATGCTTCAATATTTGTGCGTTACACGTCCAAACTTAGCTTTTTGTGTAAACAAACTAAGTCAATACATGAATTTCCCAGTGATGATTATTGGAAAGCAGTTAAACGTGTCCTGCGTTATCTTATTGGGACTATGGATCATGGTTTGTTTTTGTTAAGAGGACAGATTAAGTTGCAGTGTTACTCAGATGCTGACTGGGCGGCTTCAGTTGAAGATAGGCATTCCACAATAGGGTATGTGATTTATCTTGGCTCCAATCCTGTTGCATGGTGCTCCAAAAAGTAACCTGTTGTGTCCAGATCATCTGTTGAAGCTGAGTATCACAGCTTAGCTAACTGTGTTGCTGAACTGTTATGGATCAAGCAGTTGCTAGAAGAAATCGGGGTGTCAGTATGTCAGACACCAGTTGTCTGGTGTGACAATACTTCTACTATTTCCATGGCTGCCAATCCAACTCATCATGCTCACATGAAGCACGTGGAAATTGATCATCATTTCATCCGGGAGAAGGTAATTGCAGGTGTTCTACAAGTTAATTTTGTTCCATCCACAAGACAGATTACTGATGTACTTACAAAACCTATACCTCCAAAACAATTTGCGAATCTTTGACAAGATCTACAAGTTAGGGATTGTAAGATTAAAACAAAACCAGGAGAATGTTAGAGCTATTATTGTAGTCAGTTAGTTAGTTAAGTAGTTAGCTAATGACTGCTCGTGTTAGTTAATGTCAGTTACAGTAGTTTACTTCTCTATTACTATAAGTAAGCAATAATTGTTGTTCTGTACAGTAAGCTTTTCTTGAATTCAATATTATCAGTATGTTTGTTATCTTAACAAGTGTCAGTGTCAATCAAATGTTAAAGTTAGGATCTCAGTCAATATTAGTCAACAGTGACAAAGAGTCGACTTTAGTGGCCCGATTTCCAACTAAATTTCCATCCCATCCACAGCAGACTAGGTGGAATATATGGAAAGGAAATTGGTTTGGCAGAAACTGATTTCCTACCTGGTTAGCCATTAATTCACATCGATGGTTCCGTGGATGAAAGTGATGGGCCAATAAATCGATTTGTAGGGGATCGATTTCAGCAATCACAAACCCTTTTCAGCGAATTGAGTTCCATATTCTCCAAGAATCGAATTCTCTGAGATTCAAACATTAAGAATCAGATTCTCTGAGATTCAAACATTAAAAAAAGTTAAAAACGATTGTTACTCTGGCAATTAGAGTTTGAAGAATTTTTCGCAACCGAAAATTTTGGTTAAGGTTATGTAAAATTTATTTTTTATTTTAATTATTTTAAGATGTTATATTTTCTATATGTAATTTTGTTTTTGAAGCGATTTTTTATTAGTTTAACTAAAAGTTTATTCCAATATAATATACTATAGGTTTATTGTACAATATGAGCAATCAATTTTGTAGTAGTGGTTTATTACAATGGACAAATTCGTGAGACCGAAGTTGACATTGTATGAGATTTAGATATAGTATTAATCTTGTAATTTTGAGGAGTTGAAAATGAAGTTTAGCCACAAAAAAAAATTGCAAAACGTTGTGGAAGGACAATACGAGATTTCATGGTTTATTACTATGAGATTTCTGACATCATTAAATCTCGTTATGATTAACCAATTTGAGCTTCTTGATGATGAAGATGTCCAAAAAATGATAACAACTCATTTCTACACTAGAAATCATGTTGTGGAGTTATATGCAGAGTTGGATGATGTTGACTGAGGGAATGCAGTCGCTAAAACTCCTACTTCGTCCAAACCATACATGGAGGTGCCAACAACATTGCAGGGGAGACAACCTTCATTTTTACAATTTAGATTTTGATCTTAATGTATCTTTAGAATACCCGTCTGTGTCTGCTCAACCATTGATATCCGATGGAGTTCAGTATCTTTCATTCAACCTCAATAAAAGAGTTAACCACGAAAATTTGATTCCTAATAATACCAATGAGTACAACATAGGTACAACAAATGAGAATTTGGCCATCGATATCCCTCGGAGTTTAGTATCTTTCATTCAACCTCTATAACAACCCAATTTTCAATGATATTGGAAAATGTCATTTCGAAACCCTGTTTTCGTAAATTAAGTTCGTAAATATTAAATATGAATATTTACAGAGTTAATATAAAAGTATATTGATGTTTGGTCCATCAATTTTGTCAATTAAATTGTTAATTTAGGTGCAATGACTAAATTGTGAAAGTTTAATTGCTATAGATTTTAATTGCCCAAAGACTTAGGGACTTAAATTGCAATTAGAAAAAGGCCCAAAATGATAAATAAGCCATTTTTCAACATAAGATAGTGGATGATGATGTTAATTTTATTTAGCTTAATTAATAAAGAATTATTAAGGTTGAACTTAATTAAAGTAAACTAATTAAAGGCTAATTAGACAATAAATAAAAAATTTGGTGGGATGCTTATCATCTCTTTCATTTGTGTCGTCCTCCATAGCCAAAAACTATCAAAGTTTCAACCTTTTTCCTTGGTACACTCGGCCATAAATAGGTAAGCAAAATTAGGTCATTTTCTAATAATTTTTATAGAATTGAGGTTATGGGAGCTTGATTTAGTTAGCTCATGTACCAATTTGTAAAACTGTTAAAGTTTTAGAAAGTTGTCTGTCGAAACCTTTTTGGAACTCGACTTTTTATTTTTAGAAAAAATGAAGACGGAGTCACCACCAATCCTTTTTATTAGGTGTGATCGGATCACCTCGTAATTTGATCATTTTAATAAAAGGTTAGATTTACTAAAATGATGATTTTCGGTCTACAAAATCTAGGAAATGGGTTCAGGAGTCGGTTATGCATGATGAAACATTAGCACCCTCATAACGCCCAATATTGGTACCTAGTTGATTACTTGATGTATTAGTGTCGAGAATTGAGAATTTAAAGAAAATTTAAAGTACGATCCCTTTTTTTTTGCATGATGTTATTTGATTAAAATATCGTTAACTAAATTAAATTTTATGGAAAAAGCCTTCTTATTTCGAGTTAATCGAGAAGAAAAGATCATGCCCCGTAAGTTAGGGCATGAGGTCTCCAATCCTCGAAAAGAAGAATAATCGCCATTTAATTATTACCTAAGTCCTATGTGTATTGAATTTTAAAAGGATGTTCGATTATTTCAGTTCAAGGAGAAAGCCGTACCCCGTACCCCGTAAGTTAAGGCACGATTTCTCAAATCCCTAATTAAAGAACATCGTCTCGGATCTAATTATTTCCTATGCGTCGGGTAAAAGCGAATATAACATTTAATGTGATGTGCAATTAATTTGTTTGAGTTTGGTACCAAATGAACGAGTGTATGTAAGCATAATAGACAATAAAATAATGGCAAAAAAAAAAAACAAAATAGCTACATAGGTACAAACGAAAAAACATTATTAATGAAATAATAATAAAAGAATAAAATGATTGTAGTAAAGGTATTGAGGGTAAAATAGTAAATGACTATAACATGATAATAAGAATAGTAATAATAATCATATCTATGACAAAAAAAAATAACTACTCAAGGATGCAAATAAAATTGCATAATTTAGAGAGGGGCAAAAATATAAATGATCATAAAATAAAAATGCCAGAAATAATAAAATAATAAAATAACAAAATAACAAATAAAAAAATAAGTAGGCAAAGGACTAAATTGAAAGTTAAAAGAAATTCTAAGTATAAATTAAAAAACAAAAAAGGATTAAATCAAAATAAAATAAAAAGTACAAGGACTTAAGGTGTTATTTTCCCCAACCCTGCATACGTGTCATTTCCTTGGTAGGTCAACAGTGGGTCAAGGGACTGATTTGCAAAGAAATTAAAAATTATGGGGTAAAAATTAAAACAAATAAAAAGGAATAGGACGAAATTAAAAATGAGAAAAAAAGAGGAAGGACCAAAATGGCAATTAGCCCTTCCATGCGAAAACACGCAAATCCTAGGGTGTCGGGTCAGCTTTGAAACGACGCTATTTTGGGCATCTAAAGCCAAGCCTAAAACAACGCCGTTTTGGGAGCTTGTATAAGTAAAAAAATATTTAAAAAATCATTTGTAACCATTTTTAAAAAAAAACTCTCTCTTTTCTCTCAACCCCTTTCCCTTGTTTGGCCATGGGGCGTCGCTAGTCGGCCGCAGCCACCGGTCATCGGCAACATCGACCGCTGCCTCCGGGGGTCAAAAATTCCTCAAAAAGTTCCCTTTTGATCTTTTAAACTCGTAAAACGTAAATCTAGGGTTAGAATCCCCAAAAACTGGACCAAAATCTAACCAGAGGCGAAGAGACCTTTCGGTTTCTCCCTTTTCTGATGGGGCTTTCAACGAATCCTAAGAGATTCGGAACCCTCTCAAGCCGAAAAACGGGCCCTCACGACAGAGGCGCGGTGAAACGGGTAAAAAACATAACTTTTCCCCTTTTTATATTTTGAAATTTAAACGATAAACGAGCAGATGAACTACCTCTTGTTAAACTTGTGGGCTTTTTGTATTCAATTTTTCTTGATGAATGTATTACAAGATGATTTCGGCTTTTATGGCCAAATATATTACAAGGTATATTATTTTTTGTTTTTTGTGTTCTCTTCTCTGCTTCTGCTTTTTGCTTCTATTTCTCTGTTGTTTTGCAGTAGTAGTGGCAGAGGGGTGGCACACCTGCCGGCGTGACGAGGCTGCGGTGCAAGAGAGAGCTAAGGTTTCTGTTAATTTTTAAGGTTTTGGGCTTTCGAGGTTTTTTTTTGTATTTAGGCCAATCTATTTTTGTAAATGGACTTAGTATTATTGGACTTTCTATTTTATTTATTTATTGGTTTTTGTTTGGGCTGGATGAATTTGGGCCATTACATTGTCATTACTTATTTCTTGAAGAATTTAATTTAAAATTGATAGATTTTAAGCTTAGAATATGAAAAGGACTAGATTGTAACGTTTAATTGTTAGTTTCGTACATAAGGACTAAAGTGAATAAAATGAAAAACTATTATAAAATTTTGGTAGGAATAGAAAGTATAAGGTCCTTAATGAATGTTTGTAAAATTGGATTTTAAACCAAGGTTTGAAATTAAAAGTTATGGCTATTTCAAATTCAAGGACTAAATTGAATAAAATGTAAAATTTTAGGGGTAACAAAAAATAAGGTCATATATGTTCATTCATGTCATGGCATATTATGAAAATGTTTGGTATTGATGGATTGTATAAAATAATTGTTTATATCAAGAATTAGATCAAAGCGGAATTAAACAAGGAAAAGCTAAAATTGTTGACTAGTCCCTGAAGAATCAACTCGTTTGTGTTTTGAACAGGTAAGTTCATATGGTATTTATTATTTTAGGATGTTATGTATTTGATTTAATTTATATATGTTTGAAATTAGATTTATTAATTGTGGATTGATGTGCAAGGCTAAGATTAAACTGAATCAAAAATATTAAATTAAATGTGTAAAAGATGCCCGTGTGAACTTAGTAATGTAACGAGCTGATACTTAGGGGTGTAGGAAAGTGCATTTCTAGACCTTCGTTCCCATAAATCGGACTCGTAAATATTTATTAAAAATATTTACGAAGTTAGTTGTGTAGTTAATTAGGTTTCAGTTAAGTGAATTTATATGATTTAAAAGTAATTAGGTATAAGGACTAAATTGCATATATGAAGAAAGTTGAATTATAGATTAAAGAATAATTAAAAGGGCTTGTAATAGGCCAATTTTGGCCTGGCCCATATACCTTACAAAAACTAATAAAACAGTCCATTTACAAATAAAATAAATCCAAACCTAATTCGGTCCAAATTATGTGGCCCGATTACAATTAACCCTAGTCCAAATTACTAAACCCAGTTAACCTAAGCCCAGACCTAACCCAAAACCCAAATCTGCCTTAGCCTGAACTAGAAGAATTCCCCAGAAACTTCTAAGGTTTCTGAAGATCCAGGCGCCGCAGCAATCGGGGCTCTATGCGCATGTGTGCCTCTTCCACGACCTCCGTACCTGCGAAACAAATGGATCCAAACGGGAGTAGGCGCAACAAATAACGGAATAGATAGTTTTTTATGATTTTTTTGTACATCTCAGCTATAAAAAGGTCGATTTTAGTCTGTAAAGGGGGAGGAAAGGAAGTATTCGATATACAAAAAAAATACACAAAAACAGTCATTGAAGGTAGTGACCGATTCTTTTTTCATTTTTCTTTCTTTGTTTTTAATTTAATTTATTTTAAAAATAGAATAGAGAAATATTGAGAAAGGGGAGAGAAAGGTTACCTTTGCCTTCAGATCCGCTCAAATGGGGCCAAAAGTCCAACGGGGCTTGTCTTCGGCCATAATTCGCGGAGGAATTGCGGCGGAGGTGTATTGAGAGGCGGCGGTAGAGGCAGGGTTCGAAAAAACCCTAGCAGAGCAGCATTTAAAAAAAACAAGCTGCAAATGTTTTTTTATTAAAAAAGTTTGTTTAAATAATAGTATAATATGACACTGTTTTGGGCTAAAGTCCATAGCGCCAAAACGACGCCGTTGAGCGACTCTTGACCCGCGCGGTGACTTGACCCGAGGAAGGACCCGCGCGTTTTTGTCATTTGGCCAATTTGTGCATTTAGCCCCTCGCATTTTTAATTAATTTAATTCATTTTCTTTTATTCTCTTCAATTGATACTCTAAATTTTATTCAATTTTCGATTTGGTCCTGGTGAAACGGTGCGTTTCAGAGGACAGGGCTTATTTTGCCATTTGGTTCTCCCCTCTTCAACGCGCATCCAATCTAGTCCCGATTTGTTTTGTTATCTTAGAATTCATTACAATTTTGCCTTCAAGTTTTGTTCTATCTTCAATATAGTCCAATATTTAATTTAATTTAATTATTATTTATTACTCTTTAGGGTTTTAATATTTAAGCTTCATATTATTTTAAATTCATCATTAATATTTTAAATTTATCACATATTATTATTTACATTTATCGTTTATTATTTTACATGTTTTCTACGCAAATTCAATATAATTAATATACATTTTTTATAGTTATATTTTATAATATATATTTTTTAAAATTCACTTTTATATATTTCTATGTTTTAAACAATTATGGAATAATACTCTTATACATTATTATTATATACATAATTTATACTAAATTATTTTTATTCTATGCTATTGATTTCATATTATCTTAACTATTACCTTTAAATTCTCTTTTAAATATGTTTATGTATCTTCTTTCAAATTTATTTATATGTATAATCTATTTCTTTTAAACCTTATTTTATTATATATTTTATTTATTTCAACTTTTTATCTATATTATTATATATATTATATTAAGTTTTTTACTCCATATATATTTATTATTTAAATTGATATTTGTATATTATTTTATACATTTTTCCCTTGTATAATATTCGCTTCAAAGTTCATTTAAATACTATTATTTATGTAGCGTTTATTTTTTAAACTCTATTTTCAATCTATCACAAAATCATATATTGTTTATTTTAAAACCTTTGCATGCATAATTTATTGATTATAACTTCTCCTCTTGTTTTTTTTAGTGTATCTTTTAAAATTGATTATTAATTCATTTGATTTTTGAATATTGATATTGATATTTGCATAGGGAATAATTGAGATTATTGTTGTTATGCTTGTTTATATTTTATTTATTGGTCATTCATTATTCATTAGTATACATTTTATCTTCAAATTATCCTTTTGCATTGTACATTATCACTCCATCGCATTTTATTTGTTTAAAAGGTTACGTCTAATATCGTTCAAGTATCAAAATTATTTTATTCAAAAGTTTTCAAAATAATACTATATGTCATTTTTGGAACTTCGAGGATCCGTGCCCTAACTTACGGGGTTTTTGATATTCCTGTCGAACTAAAACGGTTAAACATTTTTAGTTTTCAAATACACCAATTTTCAATAAAAATTTTATGCCTCGGGAATTCAGGTGTTGCATCTTAACTTGCGGGATATGACATTTTATGCCTCGGGATGAGAAGGCCTTTTTACATCCAAGTTTATCCAAGTATTGTTTAAAAAATATGGCATTAATAACAAGGGGAATCGTTTTCAATCTTTTCAAATTTTTTACGTTCGACTTTAAGACATTAATAAATCAATTAGGTACCAATTTTGGGTGGTTCGAGGGTGCTAACCCTTCCTCGTACATAACTGACCCCCGAAACCATCTTTAATTCGTAAACCAAAATTGTTTTCAGGGTGATCCGATCACATCTTAACAAAAGATCGGTGGCGACTTCAATTTTCATTTTTTAAGTCGACCCCATTTTTCAAAATAAAAATGGTTTCGGCAGGGCTAAAGAAGCAATTTTATCATTATTTCTTTAGTGGGACGGCATTAGTAAATTACATATAAATTATGTGTAAATTTATTGTATATATTATAATAATTAAAGTTAAAATATATTATAATATGTTATCTAAATTATTAAGTACATATATATTGTTGAAACCATTTTTTTTTGAAATACGCGGGTCGACTTGAATTTAGAAAAACGAAAAAAATGGGAGTCTTCACCAATCCTTTTTTATGAGCTGTGATCGGGTCACCTCGAAAAATAATTGTTTTTATAAACAATTTTATTTGTTAAAACAACAATTTTGGTCCACGAAATTCAAAAACATGAGTTCGGGAGTTGGTTACATACGAGGAAGGATTAGCACTCTCGTAATGCCCAAAAAATTGGTACCTAGTTGATTTATTAATGTCTTAATGTCGAAAATTTGCAAAGATTCAAAATACGATCCTTTTATTTAATAGGACACTCGTATAAATCAAATTGCATGTTAAGACCCTCTTATTTTGAGAGATAGAATGTCACACCCAATGAGTTACGAGGTGATTAGTCCTTTGATTTTTAAAACTCATGCAGTGAAGTTTAAAAAGGATATTCAATTGTTTAAGTCAGATGCAAAATCGAAGCCTAGTAAGTTAGGGCACAATTTCTCAAAATACCAAACATAGAATATTGCCTTTATTTTAAAAAATTCTCGTCTCGAGAGAACAAAATGTCATATCCAATGAGTTAGGACACAACGTATCGAATTCTCGAGAATGAGTTTTTTTATTTATATTTCTTGATTAAAAAATGATACTCGATTACTTAGATTCAACGAGGAAAATTGGAACCCAATAAGTTAGGGCTCAATCTTCTCGAAGATCCCAAATACCGAATATTGCGTTATCTTGAAAGCTTTTGAGTAAAATAATTTCGATACTTAAATGATATATGAATAAAATATTAAATTGACAAATGTCTACAATACGAATGTATTAATAAACAATTCATAGCATGTATAACAACAATGATTACATAACAAACATCATTTTAATGCTAATATTACCAATCAAAAAGTATAAAATAAATAGTAACCATGAATAATAACAATAAAAAATAATAATAAAACATCAAGGCAATATTAAAGTTGAGAGGACAAAGGGAATTAATAAATAAATACACAAATAAATACTTAATGAAAACAATTTATGAAATATTTTAAGAAATAAAAAAATGGTGAAATTAGAGTTATGGTAATAATAATATCATTATCATTATCAAAAAAATAAAAGTAATAGATATATAAAAAATAAAAAAAACAAAGAAAAAGAATGAAAAAATAAAAATAAATTTAAGAAAAATAAATAATAATAAACGGAATAATAGACAAACAATAAAAATAAATTAATCAAAGGACTATATTGAAATCAAAATAAAATCTGAGGCAAAATTCGTAAATAATTTAAAGGTAAAATCGAAATAGGACTAAAATGAAACACGCTTGAAAAAGGAGATCCAAATGGAAATAAGCCCGATTCTTGGACATGCGTCACTTCCCTAGAGGTTTACCGCGCCAGGGACTAAATTGTAAAGTGAAAAAAGTTTGAGGTCCAATTTAAAAATAAAGGAAAAATTGTGAAAGGACCAAATTGAAACATACTGAAAATGCGGATGGGCTAAATGTGCAAATTTCTGATTAATCAAAAACACACGGTTCCTCCCCTCAGGTCGGGTCACCGTGTGGGTTAAGGCCAAAATGATGTCGTTTTGGCGCTTGGAGCTATGGCCCAAAACGACACTGTTTTACATGTCTATATAAATCAAAAAAAAAATTTTAATTATTTTTTACTCTTTTCTCCTCAAAAAAAAAAAAGAAAAAAAAACTCTCTCCCCTCCCCTTAAAATTTCTAGAATCCGGCTAAGGTTTCGGCGCCGGACGCCGATCACCAGCAATGGCGCCGCCATCCGCAGTGGTTGAAAAACCGAAAAGTCACCATTTTTTTGGATTTTTTAGTTCTTGGACCAATAAAATGTTGATTTTTATCGGAATCGGCACCTCCCTCGCAAACAAGGTACGTTTCGATCTTTTTCTTTTTATTTATCTTCTATTTTTTTCTAAAAAAATAAAAGCGAAAAGAAAAAAAATAAAAAAAACAACTGCCTTTGATTTGTATTGCTTTTTTTTTGCTATTCTCTTTTTTCCTCGTAAAGAAAAATGGTACAGAGCTTGGGGCTCTTTTTATAGCCCGAAATTTCATTTTTATTTTTATTTTTCTTTTATTTTTACATTATTTTTTGTTAGATTCTTCTCGTTCCTTCTTTTTGCAGGTACAAGGCCGTTGGTGGTGATGTGGAGGCACACGTGGCGATGTGGCGCGCTTGGCTGCCGTTAGGGCGTGCGGCGACTAGCTTAGGCTGTTAGGGTTTGCTTTTTTTCATGGGTTTAGGGCTGTAAAAGGGTTTGGGTTTCTGCTGATTGGGCTTTAGATTTTTGTGCTAATGTTGTAACTGGACTGTTTATGTTTTTTTTTGTTTATTTAATCTGTATTGGCCTGGGCAGAATTTGGTTTTTACAGCTGCCCCTATTTGCTCACTGTCGTGCAACGGGAATGAAGTAAAGACTTTTAGGAAAGACAAATTTTGCCGGGTCTCGTTGAGTATTGACTTCTTGGTACTACTGCAATCCACTGTGTCTTGTTGCTTCGATCCACTCCATTGTAACTTCCAAGAGATACAACTTGTAGCTTCAATCTACTCTACTATAAATTCAAGAGGATGAGATTTGTGATTTTAGTCTGATCCACTGCAACTTCAGGGAAATGAGACTTGTTATGGTAGATTTAATCCAACCTACTGCAACTTTAGAGGTATAGAATTCATCATTTTAATCCACTCTACTGTAACTTCAGGGAGATAGGATTTGTATCTTCAACCTGTTCCACTGCAACTTCAGGGAGATAAGGTTTGTGGCTTCTTTGTAACCTACTCCACAGTAACTTCAAGGAGATAATGTTTGATATGATCTGTTCTACTGCAACTTCAGAGAGATGCGATCTGTAATTAATAGCTTCAATCTGTTTCACTGCAACTTCAGGGAAATGAGATTTGCTATCTTCAGTCTACTCCACTGCAACTTCTGAAAGATAGGACTTGTCTTCAACCTGCTCTACTACAACTTTAGAGAGATAGGGTTTGCTATGATCTGCTCTACTGCAACTTCAGAGAGGTAAGATCTATAATTTATAGCTTTAATATGTTCCACTATAACTTTAGGGACATGAGATATGCTATCTTCAGTCTAATCCACTGCAACTTCAGGGGGATAAGACTTGTAACTTCAATCTACTCCACTGCAACCTCAGGAAGATAGGATTAGTTATCCTCAATCTGCTCCACTGCAACTTCAGGGAGACAAAATTTGTAACTTTAATCTACCCCACTGCAACTTCAGGGGGTAAGATTAGTGGCTTTAATCTGCTCCACTGCAACTTCAGGGGGATAAGATCCGCCATAAATGACTTCAATCTGTCTCATTGCAACTCAAGAGGTATTGGATTTGTAACTCCACTGATCTGTTCTCTGGGAAACATGACCTGTAGAATCCATTTCATGGGTCTATTTATGCCTAGTGATTAGGATGTTATGATCGGAATGAATCAAAATCTCTTAACTAGATGTGTATGAATGAATACAGAATGTCATGAGAATGATCCCTTAATGTTTGAGTTGTCATTGCTCATTGTTCATTAAGGCTTTATCACCGACACGTTATAGCTCCATCTTGTTCGGCTGGTATCCTTAAAGAAACACTCATATTTTACTTAACCAGATTGCCCTCACTGTAACCTTAAGGTTCAATCTACTGTACTTTTGGGACATAGGATTTGTACCATCTTCCTCCCACTGTAATTCAAGGGTATAAGATCTGGCTCTTTCTCAATCCTCTCGTATTGCATTTCAAGGATACAGGATGTGAATTTCTTTGGTCTTTTACACCATTCCCAAATTGTCACGACCAGATGTTTATGCACAAATGTAGAATTTTCTTCTCCAAGAATAACCTCATTTTATTGCGTGGAGATCATTGCTTGTTTGCTCATTGAAGCTTTATAACTAACACGATATTTTGTCATTTTGTTCAATTAATATTTTGACAACAAAATCTGAAGGGATAGGCTTAATTTAGACTCCTCCTTCTCAGATATTTCCAACCTTTAAACCAGGTGCGTTCTAAACAATAGTCCTATTTCAGGTTCTTGTATTATTTAGAAACTTCTAGAATAATATGCAAAGCTGCCTTTGTGAAAGTATTGTTAATCCATTAATCATTATTCCAATGCAACATGCTTTGCAAAAAATCATAACACTGGTTAAGAATAGAATTGATTTGGAGCATAGCTCGAAATGAATAAATTATCCAGGATAGTAAAAAAAGAATTGGTTGAGAACACATATCTTGGAAAGAATAAAGTATTCCAACAATAGCAAATTCAGTAATATGAAGACTAGGTGCCCCAGATATCGCAGCTTGAACTTCTCGGTACCAACTTTCTAAAAATCATTTTGAGCTTGACATGTGTTTAGGAGATCTAGAGTATTTTGTTGATGCCCCAGATGTCACATTCCCTTTACTGTTGATTTAGGTATAGTAAGATCACCGCATACTCTATTTTGATCAAAATTTGAGCCGCCCTTTTCGGGTTTTCAACTCAAATCCCCTTTGGTCTCAAGGCTCCCTTTACGGGTTTTCACATTGGCCTCTCCTTTTTTTAGGACTCAAAGCGCCATTTGCGAGTTTTCTATTTGGTCTTTTTTTTAGGACTCAAAGCGCTCTTTACGGGTTTTCGCCTTGGTCTTTCTTTTTTTAGGACTCAAAGCGCCCTTTGCGGGTTTTCGCCTTGGTCCCTTTTCCTTCCTTAGGTGAAGTACTTCATGACTGAATCTAAATTTACAAGATTAGGCAAGTTTTTACCATCTATCTCGCTCAAAATCAATGCTCCTCCAGAAAAGGCATTTTTTACCACATAAGGTCCTTTCCAATTTGGCATCAATTTCCCTCTAAAATCCTTTGTAGAGAAAGGATCTTTTTCAACACCAAGTCCCCCTCGAGGAATTCTCTGGGACGAACCTTTTTTGTAGGCTCGCATCATTCGTTTTTGATACATCTGATCGTGGTGAATAGCTTTTAACCTTTTTTCTTCTATTAAGTTCAACTGATCGTATCGAGATTGGATCCATTCTGCTTCATCCAACTTTAGCTCAGCCAATACCTAAAGAGAAAGAATTTCAACTTCTATGGGTAAAACTGCCTCCATCCAATAAACCAGAGAGAAAGGCGTTGCCTCGGTGGAAGTCTTGATAAATGTTCGATAAGCAAAGAGGGCAAATGGTAATTTCTTATGCCAGTCTTTGAGGTCTTAGTCATTTTCCCCAAAATCTTCTTAATATTTTTATTAGCTGCCTCCACCGCACCATTCATTTTTGGGCGTACGGTGACGAGTTATGGTGTCTGATCTTGAATTGACCGCAGACCTCCGCTATTGTGCTATTATTCAAATTCAATGCATTGTCAGATATGATTCTTTTAGGCATTCCATATCGACATATGATCTCATTTTTCAAGAATTTGTAAACTGCTGACTTTGTGACATTAGCATATGAAGTAACTTCCACCCACTTAGTGAAGTAATCAATGACCACGAAGATGAAACGATGCTTATTAGAAGCCTTCGGCGATATTGGCCTGATGACATCCATACCCCACATAGAAAAAAGCCATGGAGAAGTCATAACGTGAAGAGGTGAAGGAGATGCATGTATTTTGTCTCCATAAATTGACATTTATGGCACTTCTTGGCATAATTGATGCAATCTTCTTCCAGGGTAGACCAGTAGTACCTTAATCTCATAATCTGTCTAGCCATTATGAAACCATTGGCATGCATTCCGCAGATACCCTCATGGACTTCCTCCAAGATTTTCTTAACCTCCACAGCGTCTACGCATCTTAATAGTATCTGATCCTTTCCCTTTTTGTATAAAATCTCTCCATCTAAGACATAGTCAATGGCTAGTCTCCTCAATGTCCTCTTATCATTCTCCGTTGCTTGATCAGGGTACTCGCGATTCTTCACATATTGCAGTATATCTTGGTACCAAGGCTGGCCATCCCTTTCCTCTTCCTTGATACTGTAGCAATGAGTCAGGGTCTCATAAATTCTCATTTGGATAGGCTTCATGTCTTCTACTTTGCTCACTTTGATCATGAAAGCTAGAGTAGCCAACGCGTCAGCCATCTGGTTTTCATCTCGTGGGAGATAGCAGAAAGTAATGTCATCAAACTCATCAATTCGAGAACCAGCTTTCGATAGCTAATTAATTTGGGATTTCTTGTCTCCCATTCTCCTTTGAATTGGTATATCACTAATACGAAATCCCCATATACCTCTAGTACTTTGATTTTACGTTCTATGGTTGCACGGATGCCTATGATGCACGCCTCGTATTCTGCCATGTTGTTTGTACAATCAAAATCCAATTTGTTAGCAAATGGATAATGATCTCCGCTTGGGGATACTAAGACTACCCGCCTTTTTAATTGCCCATAGCGTTTGATGCTCCGTCAAAGTTTTGCTTCCAAATGCGATCCACTTGGGAATTTTCTTCAGTGGTTGCCATATACATCAGGTCCTTGTTCGGGAAATCAAAATTCAAAGTCGCGTAATCCTCCAAGGCTCCACTAGCTAAAAAGTCTGCTATTGCACTCCCTTTCACGGCTTTCTGGCTCACATAAACTATGTCAAATTCAGAAAGCAAAATATGCCATTTGACCATCCTCCCATTCAAAGCACTCAACTCCATCACATACTTTAAAGGGTCTAATTTTGAAATTAGCTGAGTCGTGTGGTACAACATTTATTGCCTCAATCTCCGAGTTGTCCAGATCAGGGCGCTACATAATTTCTTAATAGGCAAGTAACTTATTTTACAATCAGTGAATTTCTTACTGAGATAGTATATCGCCCTTTCTTTCCTTCCTGTCTCATCATGTTTACCTAGCACACATCCCGTAGTATTATTAAACACTGTTAAATACAATATCAGTGGCCTTTCCGAACTAGGTGGTGACAGTACTAGAGTATTAGACAAGTACTATTTTATCTTGTCAAAAGCTTCTTGACATTTTTCGTCCATACACCTAGATTATGTTTCTTCAGAAGACGGAATATGGGGTCACATTTCTCTGTTAGTTGTGAAATGAACCGGGCAATGTAATTCAGTCTTCTTAGGAAACCCCGAACTTCCTTCTCAGTACGTGGTAGAGGTAAATCCTGTATCACCTTGACTTTATCTAGATCAATCTCAATTCTTTTTTCACTGACTATGAAGCCTAACAGCTTTCCTAACTTGGCTTCGAAAGTGCATTTTGCTGGATTGAGTTTGAGCTGGAGCCTCCTCAGTCTTAAGAACAATTTTTTCAAGGCTTGCATATGTTCCTTTTCTATTCTGGATTTTGCAATCATATCGTTAACATAAACCTCGATTTCCTTGTGCATCATATCATGGAACAAGGTTACCATGGCTCTTTAATACGTTGCTCCCCCATTCTTTAATCCAAATGTCATCACTTTAAAGAAAAACGTTCCCCACAGGGTCACGAATGTGGTCTTTCCATGTCTTCGGGATGCATCTTTATCTGATTGTATCCAAAGAAATCATCCATGAAGGAAAACAATGAATAGCTTGTTGTATTATCCACCAAAGTGTGAATGTGAGGTAATGGGAAATTGTCTTTTGGGCTGGCCTTGTTCAAGTCCCTATAATCCACACACATTAGTACTTTTCCATTTTTTTAGAGACGGGGATGATGTTGGCTACCCATTTTGAACAATTGACCACTTGTAAGAACCCAACATCAAATTACTTTTTTACTTCTTCCTTTATTTTTAGCACAATATCAGGCCTCATCCTCCAGAGTTTCTGCTAAACTGGCTTACAATCCTCTTTTGTAGGAAGGCAGTGTACTACAATGTCATTGCTTAACCCGAGCATATCCTGGTATGACCATGCGAAGACATCTTTGAATTCTTGGAGTAACTCAATGAGGTCTTGCTTCGTCTTTGTGGTAATGTCAATTCCAATCTTCACCTCTTTTCTCTCTTCCAAGCTCACAATTTCCATTGATTCCTTGTGAGGTAGAATTTGTTTCTCCTCTTGTTCTAACATCCTCAACAAGTCTAGAGATAAGCCACAGTCTACGTAATCTTCAAAGTCATGAGATCCCTCTAAACACATATCTTGTTCAAAAGGAAATTCTGAGTTTGTAACAGCGTCACTCATGTCGTTGATATCTAGGGACCTATTGTAGGTACAAAAGAATATACAAATAATGTATGAATTTAAGAATAATTATTTGTACATTATGATTATGAATGTAATGAAAGAATGATTTGGAAGAAAATCCTTAAAATAATGAAAGAATAATTACTCGTATGGAAAGAATGAAAGAATATTTGCTCAAAATGAATGCAAAGATGTACTTCATTAAAATAATGATTTTTGGACATGAGCTTATTTCACAGAAGGATTCTTATCACTTCTAGGCTAAAAGCAACAAGTATGTTCTGAACATTACTCTAAGTAAACTCTAAAAATTATAGGAATTTCTTCTGCAGTCCAATTGTTTAGCACACTCCTTGGTTCATAAGGGCGGATATCTAACAAGGTCTCTCATTCAGTTGCTTCTTCAGATATAGCATTGATGCCCCAATTTCTGAACATTCCTTCCGGGCCTTCATTATATTCAAATAATTCTAGTTCCTTATTATCCATTAGGCCTTGCACCAAGGCTCTGAATTCATTGCACTTTTGAATCTTATGCCCCACTTCGTGATGGAACTCACAGTAGTTCCTCATCTTTCGTAACTTCCTCCTGAATTCGAAATGATTGACCCCCTTTTTACGATCTCCTTCTAGACCCATCTCAAAGGAGTTTTTATTTCTACAATGTCTGCCCTGATTCTTCTCCCCATATCTTCACTCATTGCGTTTACCCTATTATCAATATGATTGGGTAACAGATTTCTGTATTAAATTGGTCATTGAATTTGACAATGCCCATATTGATCAGCCTTTCGACTAGCTTTTTGAAAGCAGTGCAGTTTTCTATCGAGTGCCCCACGATTCCTGCATGGTATTCGTATTGGGCATTTGCTTCATACCATTTAGGGTACGGGGGTGGTATTGGCTTTAAGTAAAAAGGAGAAACAACATGTGCATCAAATAAAATTTGATACAATTCCCCATATGTCATCGAGATTGGCGTAAATTGGGGTTTTTCAGTGTTTTGTTTTGTGCCAGATTCTTGTCTTAATGAACTTTATTAACCAACAATCACCTTTCTTGACTGGTTTACAGTAATTGATTTTGAGTAACCCTTATTATATGTACTTGTGTTGTTCACCTCGTTTTTCTTTTTCCTCGAGGCTAACCTTTTGTTACTTTCTCCGGCATCTATCTTCCCACATCTTATGGAATTATCAATCATCCCGCCATTCATGACTATATCTGAAAAAAATTTTGTGGCACTTCCTAGCATGTGTGTGATGAATCGGGCTTTTAGCGTGTTGACAAAGAGCATCGTAGTTTCTTTTTCTAGGAGTCGTGGCTGAACTTGGATGGCAACTTCCCTCCATCTCTACACATATTGCCTAAAACTCTCATTCGGATTCTTCTCCATGTTCTGTAGAGTAATTCTATCAAGAGTCATGTTCGTTACATGACTATACTGCTTCATGAATGCTTGAGCTAGGTCCCTCCATGAACCAATCCTGGTACGGCTCAATTGGTTGTACTATTTGGATCCTTCCCCCCACCAGACTATCCTAGAAGTAGTGTATTAGCAGTTGATCATTGTTAACATATGTAGTCATCGGTCTATAAAACATGGTAATGTGAGCCTCAGGGCAACTGGTCTCATTGTATTTTTCAAAATCTGGCATTTTGAACTTGTAAGGAAGTACCAAGTTTGGAACCAAGCTCAGATCTTTAGCATCAATTCCATGAAGACTATTAGCGTTTTCTATTACTTTGAATTTTTTCTCCAACCATTTACACCTGTCCTCTAGCTGTTTTGGCAATTCTGTCTTTGCTCTTTCTTTTTCTTCCACTTCATCAAAATCGGGGATAACAGGATTAGTTGGGTTATCTCCTGAGTTTGAACCTGATCCAACTTAAAAGTTCATTGGCATCGAAACACCAGCCTGAAATTGTTGAGGCCTAATTGTGACGGATGGTCTCATTGGGTACATTTCAGCTTGGGTTTGTACATTTGGTGGAGTAAAACCCGGAGGATATAGTGGCTCCTCATTATCTTCCCCAGGATTGGCCATGAGGCCTTTTCCCTTATCTACTCCTCCAACTTATAATTGAGTCAATTGAGTCATCATGTATATTTGAGATTCAAGCATTTTGTCCATTATGTCTTGTTGGATCTTAGCCAGCTGCTCTTGCATTTGTGTTTGTAGTTGGTCTTGCATTTCCCTTTGAAATTGTTCAAGTCTCTCCAATCTTTGGTCCATATCTTTTGTCTTTGCTCGGGTACCGTAACGATGTTTGGTTGGTAGGTTTTTGTCAGTTTCCAGATTAACTCTGAAATGATTTTAACCAATTAGGATCTTTTGGTGGACTTTAATGCATATGATGTAATGTAATGCAAATGCATGAAATGAATATAAAAAGAGACGTTGATTCTGATTCAATTCTGTTAGAACAACTTTACTAGAAAATAAATCTCTTTACATAAAGTGGATATATATAGCTTTGCCCTCATACTCTAGGTGAAGACATCGATCCTTTCCTTCATTTGGATGTTAAGATAAACCTCACGAATTTTCTAATGGATGTCTCTACTAGCTCCTTTTTTGCTTGATCCAGGCCACAACTCATTGCTCACTCATCCTCGTGATGCTCGTTAGCTTCTTTAAAAAGGTCGGGACGTTGACAACTCTCGAATAATCTTTGTCAACTTGAAACCTCAGGCAACGAAGCAAAGTTGTGTACTCCTCCGTTAAATTATCACCCTTCTCTCGTCGTATTTTCTCGAAACATATTCGGGCAGTCGTATTATCTTCCACTTTATCAAGAAATCCATTTTTCATGACAAGCTCTCTATTTAGCAACTGAACGTGAATCAACATCTCTTTTTTATGAGGAAAATGCAATGCAATCATAACCAAAACAAAACAGGTTAGTACTAAGCAAGAAAAAAAATAAATAGAGCACCTATTTAGGTGACCACTAGAGGTTTGGAGTGGTTCTACCTAGGGTAGGCTCTTAGGGCTCACTACATGCGGTTCGGTTCTAAAGATAGGGTACCTGAACCAGCAGATTCCTCGATCCCCACCCATTATAGGCTCATACGGATCGAGTTCAGTTCAGGAGAATACATTTCCCTATGACAACACGGAGATGAAAATCTCACGAAGACATAGGTACAGATGTATCCCAAAAGCGATCCACTATCCTGCACGGAGGTGAAAACCTCACGAAGGAAAAGTTTCTCACTCCCACTTAAAAGGGTGTAACCGAACGGTTATGCAAATGCAATATGCAAAAATATGTCAAGAGACTTGAACAAATAAAGCAAGCATATCAAAATGATGCAGACTATAACATGCAATGAAAAGATCGTAAATTTAAATCGAATTCACAGTTTCTGACAAAAAGACAAGAAATAATCAACTCGTGGCTTGACTCTCTTATTTAATATCCCCAGTGGAGTGGCCAAGCTGTTGAAACCATATTTTTTGAAAAACGCGGGTCGACTTGGATTTAGAAAAATGAAAAAAATGGGAGTCGCCACCAATCCTTTTTTATAAGGTGTAATCGGGTCACCTCGAAAAATAATTGTTTTTATAAACAATTTGATTTGTTAAAACTACAATTTTGGTCCACGAAATTCAGAAAGATGAGTTCGGGAGTTTGTTACATACGAGGAAGGATTAGCACCCTCGTAATGCCAAAAAAATTGGTACCTAGTTGATTTATTAATGTCTTAATGTCGAAAATTTGCAAAGATTCAAAATACGATCCTTTTATTTAACAGGACACTTGTATAAATCAAATTGCATGTTAAGACCCTCTTATTTCGAGAGATAGAATGTCACACCCAATGAGTTACGAGGTGATGTTTCACATCCTCGAAAATGAGTTAGTCCTTTGATTTTTAAAACTCATGCAGTGAAGTTTAAAAAGGATATTCAATTGTTTAAGTCAGATGAAAAATCGAAGCCCACTAAGTTAGGGCACAATTTCTCAAAATTCCAAACATAGAATATTGCCTTTATTTTAAAAAATCATCGTCTCGAGAGAACAAAATGTCATATCCAATGAGTTAGGACACAACATATCGAATTCACGAGAATGAGCTTTTTATTTATATGTCTTGATTAAAAAATGATACTCGATTACTTAGATTCAATGAGAAAAATTGGAACCCAATAAGTTAGGGCTCAATCTTCTCGAATATCCCAAATACCGAGTATTGCGTTATCTTGAAAGCTTTTGAGTAAAATGATTTCGATACTTAAATGATATATGAATAAAATATTAAATTGACAAATGTCTACAATACGAATGTATTAATAAACAATTCATAGCATGTATAACAACAATGATTACATAACAAACATCATTTTAATGCTAATATTACCAATCAAAAAGTATAAAATAAATAGTAACCATGAATAATAACAATAAAAACAATAATAAAACATCAAGGAAATATTAAAGTTGAGAGGACAAAGGGAATTAATAAATAAATACCCAAATAAATACTTAATGAAAACAATTTATGAAATATTTTAAGAAATAAAAAGATGGTGAAATTAGAGTTATGGTAATAATAATAATATCATTATCATTATCAAAAAAAATAAAAGTAATAGATATATAAAAAAATAAAAAAAACAAAAAAAAATGAAAAATGAAAAAATAAAAATAAAAATAAATTTAAGAAAAATAAATAATAATAAACGAAATAATAGACAAACAATAAAAATAAATTAATCAAAGGATTATATTGAAATCAAAATAAAATCTGAGGCAAAATTCGTAAATAATTTAAAGGTAAAATCGAAATAGGACTAAAATGAAACGCGCTTGAAAAAGGAGGGCCAAATGGGAAATAAGCTCGATTCCTGGACATGCGTCACTTCCCTAGAGGATTAGCGTGCCAGGGACTAAATTGTAAAGCGAAAATTGTTTGAGGTGCAATTTAAAAATAAAGGAAAAAATGCGAAAAGGACCAAATTGAAACAGACCGAAAATACGGATGGGCTAAACGTGCAAATTGTCGATTAATCAAAAACACGCGGATCCTTCCCTCAGGTTGGGTCACCGTGCGAGTTAAGGCCAAAATGATGTCGTTTTGGCGCTTGGAGCTATGGCCCAGAACGGCACCGTTTTACATATCTATATAAATCAAAAAAAAATTAATTCATTTTTACTCTTTTCTCCTCAAAAAAAAAAACACTCTCTCCCCTCCCTTTAAAATTTCCAGAATCAGGCTAAGGTTTCAGCACCGGACCACCGCGGTGGCTGCTGATCGCCGACGACGGCACCGCTGTCCCTGGTGGCCGAAAAATTGAAAAGTCGCCATTTTTTGGATTTTTCAGTTCCCAGACCAATAAAACGCTAATTTTTATCTGAATCAGCACCTCCCTCGCAAACAAGGTACGTTTCGATCTTTTTCTTTTTATTTATCTTCTGTTTTTTTCTAAAAAAAATAAAAGCGAAAAGAAAAAAATGAAAATAAAAATAAAAACAACTACCTTTGATTTGTATTGATTTTTTTGCTATTGTCTTTTTTCCTCGTAAAGAAAAATGGTACAGAGCTTGGGCCTCTTTTTATATCCCGAAATTTCATTTTTATTTTTCTTTTATGTTTACATCATTTTTTGTTAGATTATTCTCGTTCCTTCTTTTTGTAGGTACAAGACTGTTGATGGTGAAGTAGAGGCACACGTGGCGGTGCGGCGCGCTTGGCTGGCGTTGGGGCGTGTGGCAGCTAGCTTAGGCTGTTAGGGTTTGCTTTTTTTTTTCATGGGTTTAGGGCTGTAAAGGGGTTTGGGTTTCTGCTTATTGGGCTTTGGATTTTTAGGCTAATGTTGTAACTGGACTGTTTATGTTTGTTTTTTATTTGGTTTTTATTTTTTTGTTTATTTAATTTGCATGGGCCTGGGCAGAATTTGGGTTTTACATATATTATTTAATAAAAAAAATAAGTAAATTAAAAAGGAATAGAAAGCCAAACAAAATTAGAAAGAAAAAGAAAGAAAAAGAGAAAGAAGAAAAGAAGAAGTCACGCAATGTTAGGGCTCGAAAATTTCAAAGTTTATTTGGTTAGTCAATTTAGTCCCTTTTTATTGTAATTTTTATATTTTTAGAATCCCGATACTAAGGGTTACTCGACCCATGTCAAAATTTTAGCAATTATTAAGTTTTTAAGTGTTATTAATGTTGAATAATTTTAGTATTAGGGAATTTGATAGATTTTTAAGTTAGAAATGGAAAAGGATTAAATTGTAGAACAAATTGTGAAATTTGAGTATTAGGGACAAAATTGTAAAAAAATTGAAATTTAGGGATTTAAGTGAAAATAGGGAGTTAAATTTAGTTAAAAGTGGACTTTTTATGAAAATATAGAATTAAATGTGAAAATAAAAATTAGTCTTGGTTTAGGGACTAAATTGGAATTTAGGAAAATATTGAGTAAAAATTGAAATATTCAATATTCAACATGAAATTGAAGTTGAAATTTTATTGTATTGATGAATTTTAATTGTTTTAATTCTGTAGCTAACGTCGTACCGGAATCCTCGACTAAAAAGGGAAAATATAAAATCGACGTGGAATAGCTCGGAATTCTTGGTTTATATTTCTATAATTCGAACCTAGTTACTAATTGTTTTATTTTGATTTAATGCATGTGGTAAGTGGTTGGGGTGAGTATTTGACACTTTGATATTGAATTGAATTAAAGTTGGTTGAAATGGATTAAATTGATATATATATTATGAACGTATTGATTATTTGAATTGAAATAAATATATATGTGTAAATGTGATAATGCGCAAATATGATAATTGGATATTGGTTGTTTTTGAAATGTGAAATTAAACCCTATTAACTGTATCGGGCTGAGCCGGATATAGATGGCATGCCATAGGATAGGAAGAGTTCAGGGATTTCTTCGACTTCGAGTCGATGAGGCACTGGGTGTTAATTTACTTTGGTTTAACTGATAAGACATTGGGTGTCAAATTTATATAGAGCAGGGCACAGTTACTACTTCGGATTTATCCGATGAGGCAGTGGGTGTCAAATTGGTGTGTTGGTTGGATAGTGTATCCATCCGAGTCCGAGTCGTGTTAATAGGGGTAAATAAATAATAAAATTCTATAATTGATATTGAAATGACATGGTATGAGAAATGGAAGTGATATAGTGAATTGAAAATAGAATGTGAAAAATATTGTAAACACATGGAATATATGAGTTATATACTCATGAATTGAATATGGAATGGACAATGCCATTGTTTAAATGAAATGTGAATCAAATTGTGAAAGAGCTATTTATATAGCAAGTATGAGAATTGGGATATTTGTGAAACAAATGAAATATGATAACATGTGTAAGTTGAAATAGTGTGAAATGATATGTTATTATGTATGAATTCAAAGAGGTGGCATATGGTAGTTGAGATTTTTAAATATTAATATGTGTTTATATTTCAATTATACAATTGTAATCTCTTATCTTTAAATATTCGGATTATAGAAATACCACTGAGTTTTACTCAACGAACGGTTTTATTTTTCCATGTGCAGATTAGGTACTTCACTTTTGATCGCCGATTCAGCATCCAAAAATGATCCCGAACTCAAATGTGATGATGTTTATTTTTTGTCGGCATGTACCTAGGATGTCTAAATAATAATTATTTTCTGGATGGATTGTAAATAAGGTTATAAGTGTAATGTTAGTTGGTATATACATATACGCATGTGTTTGTGTTTGAAGCCATATTATGGCATGGTAAATTGAACCAAATTTAGATATATGCATGTGAAATTAAGTTGATTCTTAAGTGTTTATAAACTAGGTAAAAATGAATTGAATTTGGTATGTTTATAATTTGGATTAGAATGATGTTTTGATGATATAAATGTGGTACCAATGAAGGTACATTAGTTAGGCACCTAGGATGATTGTTTTAGCATGATTTGAATGTGTTTGATCGTGTTTTGAATAGGTTAAACGAATGGTTTTAAAGTTGTTTAATGCCCGAGCATGTAGGAAATGGTAAATTGGTTGTTTAATACACCTTTTTGTTCTACACGGCCAGACACACGGGCGTGTGACTTGGCCGTGTGAGACACACTGCTAGCACACGGGCGTGCGAGACCATTTCAAAGGGTACACGGTCGTGTGGCTTGGCCGTGTAACACAAGTCAGAGAGTTACACAGGCACAGACATGTGCTAGGACATGGCCGTGTGTCCCTACTTCGAATGCCCACATGGCCAGAAACACGGCACGTGACTTGGCCGTGTGAGTCACATGGCCTGGCCACACGGCCATGTTAACCTTACAGTTTTGAAAATGTTTAATGCATTTCGAAAATTTTTTTGAGTTTCCGAATTAGTCCCGACTTGTTTCTAACGCGTATTTTGGGCCTCAAGGGCTCGAATAAAGGACAGTATATATGAGTTTGATTGGTTTCTAACCTGAATATTATGTAATATGAATTCTTTTGAAATTTCTGTTTGTTTGATCTGTAAACTCTGGTAATGCTTCTTAACCCGGTTCTGGTGATGGATTCGGGTTGGGGGTGTTACAAGTAAAGGGTTAGGATACGATTGGCATGCCAATAGGGTGTTATACATGTTTGCACAAGATTTCTTATAGATGTTATTGAGATCCAAAATTTGTTACGAATTTTTGATATTTATTCGACATAAATTTAGCTCGGACGAGTAACCTGATGTGTTATAATAAAATTTTATCCCGGACGAGTAACTTGATATATATATTCAGCTCGATTAAGTAATTGGTGTTGTGTAGTTACCTGTGTATTAGAGTCCGTTTAGCAGGGTTTATTAGGCGAAATGATGTATATGAAATTGAGAAATATAAATGGGTTGAAATGAATTTGTTATCCAAATGGAAGGTCATTGAATGAATTGAGCATGAAAATTTTGATTGGAGTAATGTTTTTGGCATGTATGTGATTGTATTATTCCTTGATTGAATGTGTTTTTGAGATTAGTTATCTAAAGTGGCATGAATTGGGATGTTAAGTACTTGTGGTATCATATGATTTTTATTATAAGCCAATGCTCATAATGTTGGAGTTTGGGTTGCCATGTCTAGCCAAATATTATTCCAAGATAAAATAACTTGAAAATGTTGGTAAGAATAATGTAAGTCTTGTTTAAAACCTATGAACTTACTAAGCATCCTATATGCTTACCTTAGTTGTTTTCTTTCCCTTGTAGATCGTCACCTTGCAGAACTCGTCAAGCCGGATCGTCTCAAAGCTCACACTATCGCCGAATTGGTAGTTATACGATCACTTTGAGTCTAGGGTTGTGGCATGTATATATAATGTAACAACCCGTTTTTCAGTGATGTCTAAAACGGTAGTTTTAGAATCCTTTTTTTCGATGATTGAGTTAGTAAATAATGTTATTTAATATTTACGAGTCTATTTTAGTATTATATTGAATTTTGGTATAGTAATTTTATTGAATCGATAGCTAATTATGGTACAAGGACTAAATCCTAAAAGTGATAAAATTAAATCGCTATAGATTTTTAGTGACTAAAAAGATTAGTTAATTGTTATTAGGGGTCTAATATGGTAATTAAGCCATTTTAATTTAATGGTGGACGGTTGAAACACATTTTATTAAGTAAATAATGTTAAATTTTATAATTTAATTAATTATAACAAAATAAAACATAAAACAAAAGAAAATGGACTTGTCATCTTCATTTTATTTTTCTTCTCGAACCGGTTCCACCATTGAAGAAAGACCAAGGCTTCATCCAAGCTTTGTTCTTCAATTGGTAAGCTTAATTTAGTCATTTTCTTGTAATTTTTATGTTTTTGAGATCCTAGGAGCTTGATTTAGCTAGCCCAGTGACTATTTTGCAAAAATATTAAACTTCATAAAAGTTGTCATTGTTGAATCTTGAAGCTTTTGGTACTAAATTGATACATTTTGAGCTTAGATATGAAAAAAAACTAATTTGTAAAGTGAAAGTTGTTAGTTTTGAACATAGGGACTAAAGTGTAAATATTTCAAAATTGAGGTTAAATTTATGTAATTTTAGATATTAGAGGGCTGTATAAGGATGAAATTGAGATCTTTATTGAAACCGAAGCTCAAATTTGAAAGTTATGATAAATTCAGTTTTAGGGACTAAATTGAATAAAATGAAGAACTTGAGAGAATATCTGATAAATGAAATTGAATTGTTATATAGTTATAGTATGCTTTTAAATGATGTTTGGAATTGATAATTGAATTAAATTAAATTATGATTTAGATCGGGATTTAAACCAATTGAAGAATATTTGCGGGAAAGAGAAAATTATGGATTAGTCTCTAACATCATATTGGTTGCTATTTTTTCCAGGTAAGTTCATATGGTGTAATTATATCATAATCCTTGTGAATGTTATATTATGAACCTATGTATGTTTTGTTAAATTTTAAATTAATTGTAATTTAGTACTAAATGGTGAGATTTTGGTTAAATTGAAAAAGGGTTAAATAGGAACTTACATGATGGAATTACCCCGATAAAACTTGTAAATGTATCCTACACATGGTAATAGGTTGATTTCTGATGATTCCGAGATCCAGCATTTGTTGCTTACTCGAAGATACAATTGAAACATGTTTAGCTCAAAAGATACAAGTGAAACTTAATTTGTCTTCCTTCGATAAAAGCATTTTTGAAAGGTAAGATGAGAAAATCCAAACTGGGTTTAAGTTGTCTCACTAGGATTTGGGCTATAAACTTGTAGGCTACATTGCATAGACTTATGGGTCTGTAGTTATTCACTTCCTCTAGGTTCTTCCTTTTCAGGACGAGAACTATGTATGTCTTGTTCGTTTCCTTGAGCATTTTTCTTATAGCCAATCACAAAGCACCAAGTAGCATCTTTATGTTAAAAAAATAACAAATATTTTCTTTTATTAAATGTATATACACATTAAAAATATATAAACAAATGGAAATAAATATATAATATATATAATCTAGAAAAAATATATAAATTATAAAAATAAAAATTTACAAAAAAATAATAGAAAATAATTTTTTGAAATTAATAATAATATTATAAAAATTCTAAAAATTCTAAAAAATAAAAAAAATAAAAAAAAAGTTTAAAAATAAAAAAATTATTAAATTCTAAAATATATACTTCTAAAAATCTAAAAAGTATTTAAATTTTAACTTTTTCTTTTCAAATTACTTGAAATTTAAATATTTTTAAATTTTTATAACATTTTCAATTTTTATATATTTTTTTGATTTTTTTGAGATTTATAATTATATATTTTAGAATTTAAAAAATTAATTTTTTTTAAAAAATTATTATATTATATATATTTGAAATTTTAATAAAATAATATATAATACTAAAAAAATAAATAAAAGGGACACGTGGCGTGTTCAATAGCGCCACAAGGACGATCAATGCTTGGTCAGCATTGGTCAATAGTAATGAAAGTCAAAAGCATTTTTAATATTTAATTTTATTTTTTATTAAAATTAAAATTTTTATTTTAAATAAACCTAAATGACACATGACACTTTTTATTGGCTAAAGTTGCTGACAATTTTTTGTAATGTTCGTTACAAAATGGACCAAAAATAGAGGAAATTGATACTTTAGGTGCTAAATTGAGACAAAAAAAATTTAAGTACCAAAGTGGGAAAAGGATACTTGAGGGGCTAAATCGTGAATTAAGCAAAAGGAAAAATATCAAAACTATACATGAATTTTAATTTAATGTGCAATTTGATGCATAAACTTTGGTTTGGTGTAATTATACATATGAACTTTAATTTTAGCTCATATATATATATGAAACTTTGATATTAATTCAACTATATAAATTTAAAATTTTAAAAATATCAATTTATTTTATATTAAATAAAAATAATTATGTGTATATTTAAAATGTTAAAATACGATGATATTATATCATAATTATATTAATAATTAATAAAAATTAAATTAAATTAACATGTAATATATAAAATTACATAAAATTAAAATACATATATAATCTCACGAATTGAACCGAAGTTAATTATCTCCTAAAAGAACACTCTAAATACTTTTTTTTTAACTACACATTTATAAATTAAAGAATAAAAAAAAAGTAAAAGAAAGGGAGTCAACCTCACATAACCATAAGTATCTTAATCCACTTTTGTCTCATCACATCACCCATTTTATTATGTTCTAATCAATTGCATGACAATAAAAATTTAAGATAAAATAAATTTTTAAAAATACTAATCTATATTAATAATTATATAAAAGGAATATCATGCTCACACCTGGATACCTTCTCTTTTTTGGTTTTTTATAAGAAAATCATAAATTTTCAATTTTAGTTCTTTGCGTCAAATTTTAATTTTCATCCTCGTGTTATTCTCAAATTTAAGATTCAATCTTGATATTTCAACTTTTTTATATAATTTAGTACCTCAATTTTTTACAATGTCATTAATTAGCTTAAATAATTTATTTTGATTAAAATGATGTCACTTTTAAGAATTATTAATACTATTAAAATAATTTGTTAAATTCAAGTCCATTGTAATGACATTTTTTGTTACATTGGTTACTAAATGAATTTTTTTTATTTTAAAATGTTATACCAAGAAATTAAAAAAAAAATCTAACCTTCTTAAAAATTGGATTTGAAGTTTGAAAATCTTATCACATGTTAAAGCATGTGTCCCTTGATAAATATCTTATGGTATAGGGTGTATTTTTTCATAACATATATTAATTCATATGGATAAAATAATTATTATAATTATTTTTAAAAAATAAAATTAATAATTTAAAATATTATTACATCATCAACTCAAGCCCAAGTCTCATCTTTTGACTCTATATATAACCCAAAAGGTAAACCCACTTACTGGGATAGGCACTAAACTCAATTACTCAAATTATAAAAAAATAAAAAAAATTATTTACAGTATACTAACTATTTCTTAACAACGTAGGATTATTAACACTACAAACTATTAACAAATGGTAGCTCCCTTTCTCCTTTATCCTTCCCGACTTTCTGAAATTGGAATTAAATACATGAAATCAAAGTGGTGGTTTTGAAGCACTTCTACTCCAATCTCCTAAACCCATCGTCGGATCATCACCTAACTTTAACAATGGCTTCTTCTTGATGTTTTCCTTGGTCCCACTGTTCAGATCTTCGCATAAAGTCCCAAAGTCTCGTGAAAGGAAAGGAACTGAATAAAACTGACCACAATGGCTTGTGGGTATTTTGGATCTTTATTCTTTGGTTTTTTTTTTATGTTATCTTTTCTATTTTTTTGGTTGTTGAATTTTTAGGATTTTGAATGAATGAAGAAAGGATAGGTACTAATGTGTTGTTGGGTTACTAGGTTCTTAATCTAGGGAGTTGTATGGTGTGATGAGATGATGGAGGCTCAATTTGGTGATGAGTTCTAGCGATGGAGGCATAACTTTCCATCAAATACTTAGATTGAAGGAGAATGTCAACAATTCTATGTTTTTTTTAGAAACTTTGATTTGGTAATTAGAATAATGTACTTCAATTTTGAAAGGTTGATTAAGTCTGGTTATAAACGATTTTAGTTAGTAGACGCTATTGATGTTGCAATGTGAGTTTTAATAGTTGCGACAAGAGAATAAAAACAACAAGATAAACAAAGATGAAGACCGAGAACTTGTTGATGCAATTCGATTCAATAATCTACCTCTGTGGGGCCTTATCTAGATAATGAGTCTATTATACAAAATTTTCACATTACAGATTTTCTAAACAACCCAATCTACTCAAGCTCACCAAGGGTAATTACAATCACAAAGATCATACAGCTTGTATGCTCTCACTCTCAATCCAAAACCTCCATATATATAAAGCTAAAATTGATAATACGTATTGAGATATCAAATATGCTGGTAATGCTTTGACTTCATGTTTGGTATATTTGACTCCATTAAATACTTAGATTGAAGGAGAACGTCAACAATTCTAAGTTTTTTTTGTTGAGAAACTTTGATTTTGATAATTGGAATCCCGTCCTTTTAATTCTGTAAGGTTGATTAAGTATGGTTATAGAAAATTTTAGTTAGTAGACATTATTGATGTTGCAATGTGAGTTTTGATAGTTAGGGCAAGAGAATAAAAATAAGATAAATGAATATGGAAACCGAAAATTTATTGATGTAATTCGTTTCAACAATCTACCTCTGCAGGGCCTTACCTAGATAATGAGTCCATTATACAATTTTTTCACATTACAGATTTGCTAACCAACCCAATCTACCCAAGTTCACCAAGGATAATTATAACCACAAAGATCAGACAGCTTGTATGCTCTCACTCTCAATCCAAAACCTCCTTATATAAGGCTAAAATCGATAATGCCTATTGAAATGTCAAATATGCTAATAATGCTTTGACTTCATGTTTAGTATGTTTTGGTACCTTTCGGTGCATGTAAAGTTGTGTTAAATGGCCCTAATTTTTACATTTTTAAACTTGAATATCGATATCTCAAGTCCTAGTATCGATAAAATTTAGCCTAAGTATGAGTATTTAAAACCTTGGTTTCGATACCTTTGCAAACAGAAGCTAAAATTTTGAAATAAGTGAAACAAGTATCGATATACGACCTTAAGTATTAGTACTCCAGGTGAGGTATTGGTACAACCCCTGGTGTATTGGACCAAGTATTAATACCCATGACCTTGATATCAATAACTAAGTTCTTGTTTTCATAAATGTGCATCCAAATGATGTTTTTAACCCATATAAAACCTTATTTTGCTTGTAATCAATCATGAATACATGGAATGTTGTTTTATGTGAAATGCGTGAAAGATAGACCAATAGTTGTCACTCCAACAATCAATGTATCATTTGTTGTCTAATCGAGCCTCCGAACTAGGTGAGGAGCGTTACACTCTTCCCCCTATAAGAATTGAAGAGCATAATTTAAATGTTTCAATTACGCTCAATACAATGAGACTCGTTAGTTATAATGATTACCTCTAAACATGACATCAATACGTAATTACACCAAAATCTATGATTAAATGCTAAAATTACATATTTTATGTAATTAAATTGGTTAAATTATGAGACTGCACCACTGATTTTTCCATGTTTATATTGAATTTTGTGCAGGGATGCAATTTGGGGCTAAATAGAAGAAAAAGAAAATAATTGGGCTAGATTGAATAAAGGAGCAAAGAAGGCGGGCCAAAGCAGAATTTTCCAAGATGTAATTAGCTGAAATTTTATGTTGACTTAGTGGGAGATTATGTAGGGATTTTTGTATCATGGAATATTTTATTTCCTTGATTTTCTATGGCTAGTGGCTCTTAATTTGGCAAAGCCACTAGTATAAATAGGGGGCACTTTGTTCATTTAATCATCAAGTTTTTAATCAAACTTATATCTCTTGAATTCAATCTTTTTCTTTCCTTTTTGCAAATTTAGTTGCTAACATTGATGCCTTATATTTTTTCCATCTATTAATTTCCAGCTTTGGCACCTAATCCTTGTGTCACCCTCACCCACTTACTTCCATTTCTTTTCATTTATTCAAGCTTCTCCAACTATGCCCAATACCAACATACCCCAAACCTTAGTCAACTAAATTTATTTTCAGCTTTAGGTCGGAGTTAGCCTCGTCAAGACCCATGAGTTATGAACCCAAGCAATTGAACTCCTAAATTCTAGTACTGATTATTTCTCCGGATTAAGAGTATGATTTTGTCAACTCACAAAGTCAAATCAACACTAAGTAAAAAAAGACGTCGTTTGATTTACTGTGGTTAGACGTATAGTTGGAATTCCGGAAGGATCGATTGTCTAATCGGTTTTCTGTGAACACGTTGGCGTGCCAAGTGGGGATTGTTGTTTGGTTCCGTCAAAGGAAATAGTAACCGAATCTAAATGTCCCACGCGATTGAGGACATTGGTTTGAGGTAGGCTCTTCTAGAATGCAAAGCTGCCGGAGTTCTAAATCACGAACGTTTCGTTGGTTGTTCGATCGGTAATGGTTAGTTATAGGACGTTCCATAACTAATTTACACAAGAAAGAGTTAGTGTCCGAGGCCTCCTTGGCAGCTATAACTAGCTTATTGGAAAAGAGGAGTTCATCTAATTTCGAGGATCGGTTCAAAGGCGAGGAAAAACCCGTGCTTGAAGCTGAGCTAAGTTTAATTAATCTTTCTTCAGATTTATTTAACTGTTTTATTATTTGTTTTCAGCTTTTACGTTTTACGTATTTTTCTGTTTATTTCAGGTTTTCAATTTTTATCCTCCCCCAAATTTCTTGGGCACGACAACTGCCCAAACACGAATCCGGTCAAGAAAGAGCAACAATTTTACGTGAGCCCAGTCTCTGAGGGATCGAACCTACTCCCTATACTGCTTAAATTACAAATTAGGCATAGGTTTATATTGGTGGACTCGACAACCATCAATTTTGGCGCCGTTGCCGGGGACTGGCAACACTTACAATTGTTTTAATCGTCTTCATGACCAGATCTTCATCCGGAGATCTCGAATACGACCCAGAGATCGAGAAATTGGCACGAACACGATGAAAAGAGACAGAAGCTCTTAAACATGCAAGTAAAGTAGAAGTTGAACTAAGACAAGGGATCCTAGAATCTGACATCAAAAAGTTGAGCCAAGCAATTCGTGCAGAGGCAATTCGACGTGGGAAACAAGTCGAAGTGGTTGAACCTGAGACCGAACCACTTCCTGAAACGAAAGAAGCAAAAGACAATCTCGGTGAACCAGAAAGAATGGAAAACCAAACCATTCGTCAACTAGCTGTTGTTCCTAACGAGCAAACACTATTGTGCATCAACTATTCAACCGGGGAAACCCCATTCGAGTTGAAATCAGGCTTGATTCACCTTTTACCCACTTTTCGAGGCTTGAAGAACGAAAATCCACACACTTACTTGAGAGAATTCCACATGGTCTGCTCAAGCATGAAACCTCAGGGAGTAACCGAAGATGAAATTAAACTTCGGCCTTTCTTTTTTCTTTAGTTGATACAGCAAGAGAATGGTTATTTTACTTACCCTGGTTCTATTACAACGCGGGATAACTTATCTCGTGTATTTCTTGACAGTTTTTTCCCAACATCGCGAGCAGCTGAACTTAGGAGAGACATAGTGGGAATCCGCCAATTGGAGAGTGAATCGCTCTATGACTATTCGGAGCGGTATAAAAAACTGTGTGCAAGTTGTCCTTAACACGGTTTGACCAAACAATTATTTCTTCAATATTTCTACGAGGGTTTGCTCCTTATGGAAATGAAGATGATTGACGCTACTAGTGGAGGGGCGCTTGTCAATATGACTCCTCAAAGGGCAAGAGATTTGATATCCACCATGGCGGTAAATTCTCAACAGTATCGGTCAAATTCAGAATCGACAAGAAGGGTTAATGGGGTAAAAATTTCATCCTTAGAAGATAAATTGGATAAGCTTAATAATATTATTCAATATATGCTTACAGAAAAGAAGAATCTGACCCAACTGTGTGGAAATTGTACTATGTCTGAACATCTGACGGATTTGTGCCTAATCCTTAATGATAATTCAACGGCACATATTGATGTTATCGAAGGTTTTCCAGGACCTTCGCAAAGACGCTATGATCCTTTCTCCAACACCTACAATCCCGGGTGGAAGGATCATCCCAATTTGAATTACGAAGCTAATCCCCAATATAATCCATCATACCAACCGAGGCCTTTGCAACCAAACAACAACAACCTAAGTCAAGTACATCTCTAGAAGCTGTTGTGGAAAGACTTGCCGTCGATGTTGTAAAATATCAACAGAGGACAGACGCATCAATACAAGAGTTAACTAATCAAGTTAGTAAAATCTCGATGACAGTTAATCGTTTAGAATCTCAAGGTGAATTACCTTCCCAGATAGAGCCAAATCCTAGGCAGAATGTAAGTGCAATAACTCTTCGTAGCGCAAAGGTTCTGGAAATAGTTCCAGACAAAATTCATGGGCAAGACAAGAAACGGGAAAAACAATTCTCTGATCTAAAAGTCAGATTAGAATTAGAAATTTGGAAACCAGTCGTGATGCCACCTCCTTTTCTAGGGAGGCTCGCAAAAGATAAGAAAGAGAAGGAGGAAAAAAATCCTCGAAACATTCAGGAAGGTGGAGGTAAATATCCCTTTGCTTGACGCTATCAAAAAAATCCTTCGTTATGTAAAATTCCTCAAGGAATTGTGTACTAGAAAGAAGAGGTTAATAGGTAACGAAAGAGTAAATGTAGGAGAAAATGTCTCCGCAGTACTGCAAAAGAAAGTTCCTCCCAAATATAAGGACCAACGTATGTTTGCTATTTCCTGTGAGATAGGTAATGTAGGCATTAAGAAATCCATGTGTGATTTAGGGGCTTCCATTAATGTTATGCCTTATTCTATTTATAAGTTGATTAACGTGGGTCCTTTGAAAAAGACAAGAGTAATAATCCAATTGGCGGATAGGTCAGTCATCTATCTTGAAGGGTTGCTTGAAGACGTCCTTGTTAAAGTTAACAAATTAGTTTTCCCTGCAAGTTTCTACATTATTAATATAGAGGATGATAACTCAACTAATTCATCTGACATTTTGCTTGGAAGGCCAATCCTAAGTACCGCAAGCGCAAAAATTAAAGTTCGGAGCGGAACACTGACAATGGAGTTTGATGGCGAAATCGTGAAATTCAATGTCTACGAAGCTATGAGTCATCCTAACTCACTGTCAAATATTTTTAGTATCGATATTATAGATTGTTTAACTCAATCTTATTCTGAATATCATGACTTTGATGAGTTGGAAACTGTCCTTTACAGAAGTATTAACATGGATGTTTTAAATTATCTCGAGGAATTATCAATTATAGAAGATCCATTGCGAGAAATTATCAAGCACTTGGAGACGCAACCATCGTTGACGAATCAAGGTAACCAATTTGAACTATTACCTTCCCAAACTAAAATGTTGCCTTCGGTTTTGCAGCCACCAACCTTGGAGCTTAAAGCATTGCCGGACTACCTTAAGTACGTCTTTTTAGAAGAGAAAGATATCTTACCGGTGATAGTGTCAAACAAACTAACCAAAGATGAGGAGGAAAGTCTAGTTCGAGCTGAGAGGTTATAAGGAAGCTATTGGTTGGACAATAGCTGACATAAAAGGGCTAAGTCCATCCACTTGTATGCACAGAATTTCCATTGAAGATAACATGAAACCAAAGAGAAATGCTCAAAGATGCCTTAATCCACCCATGATGGAGGTAGTAAAGAAGGAGATCCAGAAACTGTTAGATGCTGGAATGATATACCCGATTTCTGACAGTGATTGGGTTAGCCCAGTTGATGTCGTGCCCAAGAAAACTGGCGTGACAGTGGTGAAAAACTCGTTAGGAGAGCTAGTCCCTATCCGAGTCCAAAATGGATGGAGGGTTTGCATCGATTACAGGAAATTTAATGCAGCTACCCGGAAAGACCATTTTCCACTTCCCTTCATCGATCAAATGCTTGAGCGATTAGTTGGTAAGACCCATTATTGTTGTCTCGATGGGTACTCATGATTTTTCCAAATTCCGGTGGCTCTTGAAAATCAAGACAAAACAACTTTCACATGTCGAGAAAATTATGAAAGTCTTCATGGATGACTTCACGGTGTACGGTAACTCTTTTAACGAATGTCTTGATAATCTTGCTAAGATATTACAAACATGCCTAAAATTTATTCTTGTTTTAAATTATGAAAAATGCCACTTCATGGTTGACAAAGGATTAATTTTGGGTCATATAGTTTCCTCGAAAGAAATTGAGGTCGATAAAGCAAAAACAGATATTTTTGACTCATTACCTTACCCCAATCTGTGAGGAAAGTTCGTTCGTTTCTTGGCCATGTAGAATTTTATAGACAATTTATGAAAGACTTCTCGAAGATCGCGCAACCGCTTTGCAGTCTATCACAAAAAGATAAAGAATTTGAATAACAAGTCGTCAAGCTAACGACGTTAAACAAGCGCTGTTGGGAGGCAACCCAAATTTTTCCTTTATGCAAATAAAATTTTTGGGAAGGTAAAACGGAAAGTGAAAATGCATGTCAAAGATCGGTTCTGTCTAAGGAAAGACTTGGTACTTAAGAATGTCCATTGTGATTCACCTCTCTTTCCTGGAAACTTACCTAGTGCATTTATCATGACTATTTTACTAAATCCCATAATTTTGGTTTTTAATAATTTATTTCTTGAATATTTAAGCATAGCATTAGCTAAGCTATAAATTTGAGAAATAAAAATTGCACATTTTATTTTTATTTTATTTTATTTTTCTTCTTCCTTCTATTTTATTTTATTTTGCAGGTAGACCTTCCAAGACAAAATTTAGGCCCCCATGTCAGCCCACAAAATTCCTTCAATTTCAACCAAGGACCCACCATTTAACACCATGGACACACCTACGAGGCCATCCTCCACGACGTTGAAATACATGGGGAGTTTCTTTTTCTCTCTTTTTCCTACTTATCTTTACTTTTTATTCTTTAAATTACATTGGGACAATGTAAAATAAGTAGGGGGAGGGGAACATAAATTGATTCTAATTTGCTTATCCGTTGTCGCTTTTTGCATGTTTCTCGTGGAAGGTAAATAATTTCGTTGATAAATTGGGATGATCCACTTATGGTTTGACATACTTAGCTATTTAGATCTTTATGTATAAAATTTTCAATATCCTTGACTTAAAGCAAAAAAAAAGAATAATAATAATACTCCTCTGATATGAATGTTAAGAGTGAAAATTGAGGTTGTACACTGGACCGAGTAACCGGAATATGGTGCTTGGGTTGTCATCACATCTCGCGTAAAAATGTTCGTGTGGCTGTCCAATTTCTTTGCACTCACTCCGCTAACAAGCTATCACGAGTAGGGCGAAATAACCCACTTATAGACATCCGAATCGAGTAACCGGAACATGGTGCTTGGATTGTCATCATGACTCGCGTCAAAAAATTCGAAAATTTCCTAAGTACAAAAATAATAAAATATGGGGTAGGTCCTTCTTATTTCTTAGGCTAGGTTAATACGTAAGGACTAAATTGTTGAATTGTGCAAACCATGGGAGTCAAATCCTATTATGGGGGAATTTTTCCTTTTTGCAGATACATACAAAATGCTCGAGGACTAGCATGAACTAAGTAGGGGGATTTGATTAAATGCTAAAATTACATATTTTATGTAATTAAATTGGTTAAATTATGAGACTGCACCACTGATTTTTCCATGTTTATATTGAATTTTGTGCAAGGATGCAATATTGGGCTAAATAGAAGAAAAATGAAACAATTGGGCTAGATTGAAGAAAGGAGCAAAGAAGGCGGGTCAAAGCAGAATTTTTCCAAGATGTAATTAGCTGAAATTTTATGTTGACTTAGTGGGAGATTATGTAGGGACTTTTGTATCATGGAATATTTTATTTCCTTGATTTTCTATGGCTAGTGGCTCTTAATTCGACAAAGCCACAGTATAAATAGGGGGCTACTTTGTTCATTTAATCATCAAGTTTTTAATCAAACTTATATCTCTTGAATTTAATCTTTTTCTTTCCTTTTTGCAAATTTAGTTGCTGACATTGATGCCTTATATTTTTTCCATCTATTAGTTTCCAGCTTTGGCACCTAATCCTTGCGTCACCCTCACCCACTTACTTTCATTTCTTTTTCATTTATTCAACTTTCTCCAACTATGCCCAATACCAACATGCCCCAAACCTTAGTCAACTAAATCCATTTTTAGCTTTAGGTCGGAGTTAGCCACGTCAAAACCCGTGAGTTATGAACCCGAGCAATTTAACTCCTAAATTCTAGTACTTATTATTTCTCCAGATTAAGAGTATGATTTTGTCAACTCACAAAGTCAAATCAACACTAAGTCAAAAAATACGTCATTTGATTTAGTGTGGTTAGACGTACAGTTGGAATTTCGAAAGGATCGATTGTCTAATCGGTTTTTTGTGAATACGTTGGCGTGCCAAGTGGGGATTGTTGTTTGGTTCCGTCAAGGGAAATAGTAACCGGATTTAAATGTCCCACGAAATTGAGGACATTGGTTCGAGCTAGGCTCTTCTAGAACGCAAAGTTGCCAGAGTTCTAAATCACGGACGTTTCATTGGTTGTTCGATCGGTAAGGGCTAGTTATAGGACATTCCATAACTAATTTACACAAGGAAGAGTTGGTGTCCGAGGCGTCCTTGGTAGCTATAACTAGCTTATTGGAAAAGAGGAGTTCATCTAATTTCGAAGATCGGTTCAAAGACGAGGAAAAACACGTGCCTGAAGCTGAGCTAAGTTTAATTAATATTTCTTTAGATTTATTTAACTATTTTTATTATTTATTTTCATCTTTTACGTTTTACGCATTTTTTTCTGCTTATTTCAGGTTTTCAATTTTTATCCTCCCCCAAATTTCTTGGACACGACAATTGCCCAGACACAAATCTGGTCGAGAAAGAGCAATAATTTTACGTGAGCCCAGTCTCTGAGGGATCGACCTTACTCCCTATACTACTTAAATTGTAAATTAGGTGTAAGTTTATATTGGTGGACTCGACAACCATCAATCTAATTACTAGTTAGATGCCTAAGACAATAATTAAGAATGTAAATTTTCTGTCTCACTACATTTATTAACTTTTATGGCACCAAAAACAGTAAATTGACTTGAATTTAACCCTTCACGATAAACGTAGCCAACAAATTAAAGGGAGTGCACATCAAATAGACATCTTCACCCGACATTTGTAGTAAGTTATTACATCACAAAGATTGAAAACTTAGATAATTTCATCATTAACTCTTACAAAGTCTTCGTTAGAAACTTTGAAGCCTGTAATGAGTGAATTTTATCTGCGTTTTATGCTCACATTAGTTTCCTTTTCTTCTTTCCTTATGTTTCATGCTTTTGTTTTGACGCCAATGATTCCCTTCTAGTGATGAAGTTTAGTTACAATTAGATTCTCTCTTATAGCTGTAATGAGTCAAATGTATACAAATTATTCGATTGGGATAAATATTTTTTGAATTTAGCTTAAATTAGGATGTTTTATTAAAAACATCAAACGAGGTTGTATTTAAAATTATTTGTATTCATATTATTTACTTAAATTTAATGAATTTATTCACAAACATTAATATATAAATATATTATCAATCAATTAAAAACTTGTTGGTCAACAATAAAAAAAACAAAAAAATCATTTTTTAATTTCTTTTTAGATATAAAATAATGATTATAACATACATACATAAATAAAAATACTATTATTAGTTATAGCATAATTGAACAATAAACTAATTGTCGAAACCATTTTTTATTTTTGAAAAACAACAAAAAATTTAGTTGTCGACTTTAAAAAAATAAAAATTGGGAGTCGCCACCAATCTTTTATTAAGGTGTGATTGGGTCACCTAAAAATGACTTTGGTCTACGAATTTTAGAAAACCTGGTCCGGGAGTTGATTACATATGAGGAAGGATTAGCATCCTCATAACGCCCAAAAAATTGGTACCTAGTTAATTAATTAATGTCTTAATGTCGAAAATTTTAAAATATAATCCTTAGCAAAAACTTAAAAACGTTACGCATTAAGACCCTTATCATTTCAGAGAAAGAAAATGCCACACCCAATGCGTTAGGGCACGACATTCTAATTTCCTCAAAAATGAATTGGGCTAGAATACTCATGTAATAAAAAAATTAAAAGAATATCCATTTATTCAAGATTTAAGAAATCGCGGCCCAATACGTTAGGGCACAATTCCTCCAAAATCTCAAACTCGGAATATTTCCTTTATTATTTTTTAGAAAAAATATTCATTTCGAGAAATCAATGCGTCACATCCAATACGTTAGGACACTACGTGTTGAATTCCCAATAATGAGTTCTTATTTTTTGATTAAAGCGAAATGCTCGATTGTTAGATTTAACGAAGAAAATCGGAACCCAATACGTTAGGGCTTAATTTCCTTGAAAATCCTAAATACAAGCATTATCTCAATTTTGAGAAGTTTGTATTTTTTTTTAAAAAAATCGAGTAAAAAAAATGGTGCAATATTAGGTTGAATGCATGTATAAATGTCACAATAACAAATACAACAATAATTATAACAATGATGTAACAACATGAAGCTTAAACAAACTAAATTAATATAAAAGCAAAAATAACTAATGACATATAAAATATCAAATAAATGAGCAAATATATATATATAAATGAATTTATGAAGAATTAGAGGCATGCATATGAATTTACACGTAAAACTTTAATTTATAAAATTTATAATGTATTTATGGAAACATAAAATATATTAAAAATTATTAAATAATGTCAATATTGTCAAAATTAAAAAAAAATATGTGTATGCATATAAATATGAAAAAAATAGTCTAAAAATATAAATGTGCATAAAAAAATAAAAACATATATATTTTGAAAAATAAAAAAAATAACAATTACATTATTAAAATTAATTAGGAAAATAAAAAAAAAAACTAAATTGAACAGCAATTGAAAAATTTTAGGGTAAATCCGTAAATAAATAAAACCCAAAGGACTAATTTGAACATGAAAATTACATAGAGGGGCTAGAAGGGAAATTTCCCCTCCTCCTCTAAAACAACGCCGTTCAAAATCGGGTCAAATTGAAATTGAAATCAATAAAATGGTAAAAATTAAAAAATAAAAAAACTTAATTGTAAAAATGTAAAAAGGCGGAGGGGCTAAAAGTGCAATTTATCCTTCCGCTAAAAAACACGCGGATCCTAGGCCGGGTCGGGTCAGATTCGGGTCGGCCTCCCCGAAACGGCGCCGTTTTGGGCATCTGGGGCTCTCCAAAACGATACCGTTTTGGTACCCTATAAATTCCCCCAAATCTCAAAAAAAATTCATTTGAAACCCTTTTCTAAAAAAAACAAAAAAATACTTTCAAAAGCTCTCCCTTCCCAGCCCGTCCGGCCAGGGGTTTGGTCATCAGCCGGTCGTCGGCCACCGGTCTTCGGCGCCGGCACCGCCGTCTGTGGTGGCCGGAAAAAGAAAATCTCCTTTTCGGTCCTTCTGACCTTTTCAAGCGCAGATCGGGGCTCAAAATTCCCAAAATCCAACAGAATATGCGGGGAAATCACGAAAACCCTTCGGTTTTCGGCCACCAATCCTCGAGGGTGGGTCTCTCTCAACCGCTTCAGCGCCGCCTCAGTGTTCTAAGGAAGGTGATTTCTTTTCGTTTTTCCTTTTATATTATTCGTATATAAAAAATATACAATAATAATAACTGTAGATTAATGAAAATAACATAAATGACAACCTTAGACTGATTTCTACTCTTCCGATGTCGAACTAACTTTCTTCTGATGTGAAAGTGGGTTTTTTTTATTGATTTCGAATGCCCCTCCCTGTTACAATGTTACAATGGCTATTTTATAGCCGAATGAAATAAATCTAAAGAAGAAACAAATCTGTTTCTTTATTTGATTTACAAATCTTTGATTCGCTTTCCATTTTTGTTTTTCCTTGATGCGCAGGTGAAGATCCATGGAGATTCAGCCTACGTGGGAGATTGGAGTTGCGGCGCTCTTGGAGATTAGAAACCCTAGGGTTTCTGACAATTTTGGGCCACCGCAAATTGGGCCTGTGTTTTATTTTGGTTTGAGCCTATTTTGTTGTAATTGGACTGTGTCTTTATTTTGGGCCCTTTTATTATTTGTGCCCGGGCAAAATTTAGGCATTACACTAATTATACACAAATTATGATAAACAAATACAAAATAAATTGTTCCTTGAACTCGAATCTGATTTCAAGGTTTTTTATGTTTGTAATTGTCTCTTTCAAACAATATTTTCTCTAAGATTTGAATCTGGGTTCTCTACTTGAGAATGCAATAAACTATACCACACACTCAACAATTATTAGTTATGTTTTTTATATATATAATTAATGATAAAAGAAGCAAATTTAAGTTTGAATTTGAAATTTAGTAGGTATGAGAACCAAATTAATTCTTTTTTCTAATCATATATCCTTTTCTGTTTATGATCTGAGATTAGTTTATTTGGGGTAGATGTGTTATTGAAGTAAAATCTTATCAACAATGACAACTTGGTCCAAGTGTTGAAGCTACTTTTTATTAATAGTGAACAACGTCCGATATTTGGCAGAGTATGTAGGTGTTTTTGGCTGGCATTTACTCCTTTATTTCTTGAGTGAGAAAAATAAAACTTGGTTTGAATTAATAAAACTTTTGAGTTTTAAAAATCGAAACTCCATCAAACTTGGAAATCTTATACTAATTGAACTCAATTTGAGTTGATCACGCCTACTCGAAGACCTTTTAATGACTAGTAAATCAAACAGCCGATCAGTGGACCGGCTGAAACCTACAAAGACGGTAACCGGCATTAATAAGGGGACCCTACAGGGACAGCACCAAAAGGATTAAAAAGATGAGGGAAAAAAGACTATTATTATGATTGACAAATTTAGCTATAACTTTCTTTTTTTTTCTTTGTACAATCAAGCACATATATAGCATTTTCTGTTAAATATTCCAGGTTTATTTCAAGGAGCTAATCCAACCTGTTTCCACACTGTTTTTTCATTCCCTTGCAAGGGATATATTTAGTCAACACATAAATGTGATCATATTTGGTATCTATGTGAATTCATGGCTTGAAAAGAGAAAATGGAAAAGGAAGAGGAGAGACAAATGAGTAGGAGCTAAGAAAAATACAGAGGAGAAATATAAAGGCAGAGATGGAGTAGGATAAGAAGTAGATGATGATGATGATGATGATGATGATGGTGATTTTAGCAAAGTACTAAAGGCAAAGAAGGAAGGCCATGAATGAAGAAGCTGTCTAGAGCTTGACAACTTCAGGGATATGAACGGGATACCTATGGATGCAATCCTCCCAAGGCCCATCTGTTGGTTTTTTGATGGTTCGATTGCACTTCCATACCGCACTGTTACACTTGAATCCACTCCCAAAAGCAATCTGCCAAATCCTATCTCCCTTTTTCATCCTCCCTTTTGCCTCAAGGTAGCTCATCTCGTACCACAAGGATGAGGAGGAGGTGTTTCCGAATCTGTGCAATGTCATCCTGGATGCCTCTACGTGTTCTGCTGACAGCTGCAGGTTCTTTTGCAGTTCATCTATCACTGCTCGCCCTCCAGCATGGATGCAGAAGTGCTCAAACGCCAGCTTGAAGTCTGGGATATAAGGCTTCCACTTGGGGTTGAAGACTTTACGCCCGATCAGAGTGAGAAGAAATAGGAGTTGTTCCGACCCTGGAAGCACCAAAGGCCCTATTGTGGTAATGTTGGATTTTAAAGCCTCTCCAGCTATAGCCATGAGATCTTTAGATAATGATATCCCAACTTTGCCGTCTTTGTCTTCTTCTTCAAACACGCATCGGTAGGCCTTGTCATCGGCCCCTTTGTGGGTTCGAACAACGTGGACAAGTCGGTACTTGGCTCTCCGCCTCTCTGAGCGGCGGTTCGACAACAGGATTGCTGCGCCACCCATGCGGAAGAGACAGTTGGGAAGGAGCATAGCTCTTTCATTCCCCTGGTAGTAGTTGGGAGTGATGATCTCTGTGCTGACAACAACTGCATTAGAATTCGGGTGTACTTGGAGAAGATCCCGAGCTAAATCAATGGAGATAAGCCCCGCACTGCACCCCATTCCCGAAAGATTAAAGCTCTTAATGTTACTCCTCAGCTTGTATTTGTTGATCACCATAGCAGACAAAGATGGCGTGGGGGAGAAGAGACTGCAGTTGACAATAAGAATATCTATGTCTTTAGGTTTCAGCCCCGTTTTCTTGAACAACGAATCCATAGCTGAGAAAATAACAACCTCAGCCTCGCCTCTAGCGGCCTCCATGGTTGGCTTTGGAGGGATGTAATGAATAGCAGGAGGCAAACAAGTCTCTTCACCCAGCCCAGACCGTTCCAGAATCCTCATCTGGAACTCCACGCTCTTAGGATTGTTGCTCAAAATCAACCTGGAGTGCTCCATGAAAGTAGCAAAAGGAACCCTGCAAGTCACAGGAGGCTTGTAGCATGCATAATCCACAAGGTAGATGCATCGTGGCTTGGACATGAAGTAAACAGTGGCAATAAAAATGATGAAGAAAGAAGAGCACAATATCTGAATAAGATCAAAATGGAGGGAGTTCCATAGGTTAACAATCTCTTGAGGGCCTAAACGAACAACTTCAATAAGGATACCAACCATGACAGGAACCAACAAGAGAGTAAGAAAATGATCCACAACGTATTGGTAGCCAAGCTTAACATACTTAAGCTTGACAGAGCTGGAGAAATCGGGCGAGGCTGGAGGCATATTGCAAGAGATAGAGAAATAATTAAGAAGATAAGAAAAAGAGGTGTGGGTACATAAACGGAGCAGAGGAGAGGGAGGATTTAAAGGCAAAAAGGAAGAAGCAAAGAGGGAGAGGGTCAGTGGGCAGATGAGAGGAATAAATGAAGCAGTGGCATCACTCAACGCTCACTTAACTCCCTCAATTAAATTTTCCTAACTCCCTTTATATCCGTGTTCTAACTAAATACTTGCTTTCACCAATAACCTCTCTTTTGCTCTATCCGTCTCCTTTAATTTTGTGCGTACTTGGTTTTTCTTTTTCATTAATTATAACCAACCTTCTCATCCCCTCTGTTTCTTCTTTCTTCGCACTCCATCTCTCACCCTTCATTGTTTTAGGTCTACATTATTTAGTTAGTCTTTAATTTTCTTTTTTACTCAATAATAATAATCATATCTTTTAAGATTTTTATATAAAAAAAGTTCTTTATTTCCAACAACTTATACACTTCTCATTTTTAAAATTCAACCTTAATTTTTGAAGGTTTATTTGAATTTCAATTTATAATCTAATAAAATATATAATTTATTTTAATGAAGTTGTAAAATAGAATTAACCAGTTTATGAAAAAGGAAAAAGTAAACAGGGTTTTAAGATTTTGTACTTGTCTTTTATGTTCCAAGTGGCACTTATTTCGCAATCATCCATTAGGAAATTTATAAACACATGTGATGTAAATAAATGATTAGTTTTAGAAGGAAAAAAAAGCATCATGCAACCAAAATATATGTTATTTTGACTTCAACAAATTCATCTCACCAAATTTGGGGGATATTAATGTCCCCACTGTGAAAAACAAGTCAAAGTAAGCCGTGGGTATCAACTTTTTAAGTACTCTCCCTTCTGATTATTATTTGTTTAAATAGCTTGCGACTCATATGATGTGTAGATTATGTTTAGTTATTTACATTTTAATATTTTTTAAGTGTAACACAATTACAAAAATAAATATGAGTAATTATAATTATTAAATTATTACAAATTAATTCCCAACATGTAATGTCCTAAAATTCTTATTTTTTTAATTGTTAAATCATGTCAAGTAAATTAATTTGGTTCACTAGTTAAGTGTTCTGTTTAAGTGTTAAGGTCATTTGTTCAAATCATTTCCAAACCACTATTCTTGAACATCTAACTTATATATTATTTTTGCTCAATTATTGATAAGAATGAATTTGTTGGTTTAGTGATAAGTTTTATCTTACCTGGAGGTCTTGTGTTTGAATCTTTGTGCATGCAAAGCAAAAAATATTTTTGCAATTTCCTTTGCCTATGGCGCCAAGGAGATAAAAGTGGTGTTGAAATCAAATTCTTGGAAAAATCCACTATGGGTAGATTTTCTAAATTTTTTTTAATTTCCCAAAAATATTCCTAAAATCTCTCCACTTTCTACTGTCCCTCTTTGTCCACTTCTTCTCCTCATGTTTTGCTTCTTTTGGGCTTTCAGTAAGTTTCTGCCACTCTTTCCTTTGTTGGTTTTCTTTTCTTTTTGTTCTGTTCCACATCTTTTCCATAACCAATCTCTTTTTCATTCTCTTTGAAGACGCCTTTTGCCACTGTGTTACTGTCATATATTGTTCTGTCCTCTTGCCATTTCTTCACTTTTTGTCTATTCTGTTGTTGAGTTACTTTTCGCCAACGTCTTTTTTAGTCTTGATTGCTGGTCGTGGGTGGTAAGGATTTTGATTTAAGACTCGTATTCTGTAAAGGAGTTATTTTTCACATGCTTGGATATGAATTCTTATTTTGGGTGATAATAGTTTGAATGGCTGGAAATATGTGATTTAGGTAAAGAATTGGAAGTGGCTAATCTTCCGGAAAATTGGAAGCATTAGGAAATTCCTCTTCCATTGGGGTAAGTGATCAGTGCCTTGTTAAGGCCGAATCTTAGTGTTAAAAAACAATCAATTTGAATGTTTAGCGTTACCACTGATTTATTGGTCGAATTTAATATGACATTTGCTAAATAGTTCATTCTGAATGTCATTTTTAGGTGTTGGTATTGCTTTTGTTGCGTTGGCATCAAAACAACTAGGTGTGTAACGATAATCCCAAAAATTACTAAACGGTGCAAAATCAAAAAAACCACTGTTGACGCCACACGAGCTAGGTCAAGTGGGTTGTGTGGGCCCATTTTTCGTAAAAGTTAGGGTCGTGTTTGATGTACGTTTCAAGGTTAGCCTTTGCGTAAGGTTTGTAATGTGATTTGTATGACTTTTAAATATGAAATCTATTATTCTGCTTTTGTATGTGCAACTCCTGAAGGCATGTTAGCATGGTCTGATGTCTAAGCATATATGTTTTGTGTGCATTTGGATATTTGATTAGTGATTGCATGTGCATTGGGGTGAGATAATAATGTGATGGAGGAAGTGTTGGTAGTTTAATGATTTACCTTATCTGGTGGTTCAACCATACTTATCTGATTTTGGTGGCTCGACCACGCTTATCTAATTCTAGTGGATTACCGCATTATTTTTGGCGGCTTCGGCTGCACATTTATGTATAGTGACATACGTTCACTTATTGGTGTGTGGGGTTGGATGAGTTTTCTTTTTACCCTAATTGGTTTGTAAGGATGGACGGACATGGTGTGTAGCTATAGGGGTAGGATTTGATCTATATTTGCATCTGTAACTGAATCTGTATCAATATTGCATCTATATCTATAACCGATCTGTTTGTCATATTGTATCGCAAGATATACCATGCATTAGTAACTGTTCGAACCATGATTTTTCCATGAGGATGCTATCTTTTTTGTTTGCATAGGCTGAGTTACACACTGAGCTTGTTAGCTCATCCTTTGTTTTTAACTTCTCAAGTGATTAACAAACTTAGGACCGAGTGGCGTGCGGGAGCTCAAATTGTCCTTGAGTTAATATATAAGACGGTTTATGTTTTTTTAACTATTCTGGATTTTTCAGACTTTTTGAACTTTTTTTTTCATTTTTCATTTTCTTTTGTCGGATTTAGTAATTACTATTTTTAAACCACAAATTTATTTGTTTTTAAAATCCAAGTCACGGTTTTCAAATTTTAATAACTTGGAAGTTTCTGCTGAAAAATAAAGTAATCACTTAAGTGTTTTTCCTTAAAAAAGTAAATATTTTTAAAGAGTATTTTCCTAAAAAATGTATAGCGATTTACCAAAGTTAATATTGTCAAAACTCGCATTTTTGAATTCAAAATTTGGGTTTAAAATGAAATTATGTAATTCCTTAAGATTCGGTCATATTATCTAGGCCGGGTATGGGGTGTTACACAACAGATTGGGATTAACTGAACTAAAACTCTCATATATGATGAGACTTAGAGACCTATACATATAATTACTTGTGCTAGGTCTCAAACTTGGATTACTCAGAATCCAAGTTTTTCGTCTTTACCAACTAGCCCAACATATCTAATTTTTTTAGTTTAATAATGTAAGTATATCTAACATAAAATTTTGTAAGAAAAATTAAATCTTATAAAGCTTAGTACCTAATTCAATCATTATACAATAACTACAATTTTAGTATGATACTTTGAAAATTTTGAGGGTAAACTATAAAAATAGTCATTCAACTATATCTTTGGTTATATGTTAGTCACTCAACTATTAGCTTTTTCGATTTAGTTATTAAACTTTTTGAAATTAAATATTTTAGTCATTCTCCTGTTAATTGTTGTTAGATGAGTAGTGGAAAGCTTACGTGGGCTTTTTTTTATTAGTATATTAACAAATTTAGCCCTCTAACTTTTACACATTCGATCAATTTGTTCTTAAATATAAAAAATCACCAAATTTAGGCTTCAATCTTTACAAAATTTGTCATTTTAGTTTGAAGTCTAAAAAGATTTCAATAAATTTAACCTTCAGCATTTACAAATATTTTCAATTTATTTTTAATTCTAAAGATTAAAAAAAAGGAACTTTTTTTAGAAAATTTCATTTTTAACCCTTTAGCTCCCTCTTTGATTTTTTTAGCACCCGCTTAGAACCTTCAAAGCTAACTAACAAAAGCCTAATGAAGCATTTTTTTTCTTGTTTTCCCTAATTCGAAGGCCCCAACTAATTGAGGAATGAATCTGGGGCAGTGCAACACTATTGATGATACGTCTATGGTAGAGGCACTGCCTTGACCTCAAATATGCCAGTTAAGATATAATACTTAGAAATTATAATGAGAGAGAGAGAGATTTAAAGAATAATCATAAAATTAAATAAATCATATAAGAAAAATTAGCATAAATGACTTAAATCTTATGAGAATTTTCTAGGAAAAATCAAATGCATTCAAATTTTGAAGTTAAAAAAAAATTAAAATTGATGAAATTATCTTAACTCAAAGAAGGAAATATATGAAGGAATCTATTCCTCCTACTTCTATTTTTATTTTAGCTCACCCAAAATATCAAAGGGTTGGATAAATGGCTAAAAATGAATTTTTTTATCAAAATATTTTTCTTTTTTGGATATTTTTAGGATTAGAATTAAATTGAAAAATTTTGTAAATATTGAAGGTCAAATTTATTGAATTTTTTAGAATTTGAACTAAAATGAAAAATTTTGTAAACATTGAAGACTAAATTTGTTGAACTTTTCATATTTAGGATCAAATTGATAAAAATGTGTACATAACTGCCTCCAAACGTGCGAATGTTTAGTGTAAAAATTGTAGCATCCCGAATTAGGGGTTAGAAGGTTTTTGGTCTGCAAATAAGTCAGTGGTCGTGTAGATTTTTATGTTTTCCTTGCATTTTGGGAACAGGTTGAGTTGCAAGAGTGTTAGTCTATCCTTGGGTCTCGGATTTGAGTCCTTATGTGTGTTATTTTTGAGTTTTGGTTTAAGTCTAGTTTTGTTTTAAAGGTTAACTATTTATTTACTTTTAATTTGAAAATAGGAAGTGTTCCATTAAAAATTTCCACGTTCTGTTTTCTAGTCATATTAGTTTTTTTTTCCATTTTCTCCCTCACACGTTTTCCCTCTTTCTTTTTGTTTCCTCCTTCTTTTTCACTTTTTGGCCATTGTATTTTTGTTCTTTAAATTAATCCTGGGTTTTTATCATTGTCATTGTTGGTTGTTGGCCATAAGTGTTCGTTGCATTGTTTAATGTTGATTTGGGTAAGTATAAATGTTAGTTTCTTGATATTTGGTTCTTGGTTGGATTGATTTTCTTAAGGGTTAGTACTTTTGTAAATCGGGTATTTCAGATTGGTTGATTTGAGATACTTCGATTAATTGTTGGTTCTTCAAAGAACGTCAATCAGGTGTGTTTCTAAACTATTAGGGGTTAGGAACCATTTTGTCGTCGAAATACTCGTTTTTCAGGCTATTTTGGTGTGGTTTTGTGACCACACGAGTGGCCATATGGGCGTGTGTAGCACATGGGCAGTTCACACGATCGTGTGACATTGGGAAATTAGGGATTTCAACATTTTCTAGCACACAGCCTAGCCACATATCCATGTGGCTATTGTTTCAGGATTTGTCGATTTTTCACACAGGCGTGTGCCTTGGACACATGTTCGTGTTTTTTAGCCATACGGACGTGTGAGTTTGCCACACGACCGTGTCAACACTGTTTCTCAATTTTTATAATTTTTGAACAAATGCACAATGAGTTACATAGGCTACTCACACAGCCATGTAACTCGGTCACACGAGCATGTGTCTTCTCCACACGGTCATGTGCCACATCCACACGGGCATGTGCGTCTTTTCGCACGGGTGTGTGCCCCTTTCACATGGGCGTGTGCCTCTATCGCACGACCATGTAAACCCTTCACACGGCCTAGACCCTTCCACACGATCATGTGGCCCTGTTTCACAGATTTTTATTCTGTGTCACAAAATTGACTCGTTTAATGTTTCTGTGTAATCTTACCCTCAGTTAAGCCTCGGTAATTGTGTTTGGGACTCCGTTACAACTTGGATTCAAGTATGTGTGTGTGTTTTTGTGAGTTAAGTTTAGATAATCGTGAAATGTATTAGTGTGATATAACGAATGAGCTTGAGTTACTTTCTTGTTCGTACTTATTAAATGTGTACAAGTATTATTAACTCTGAATCTATCCGACTGAGCATGAATCACTATTTCTGTGAGTCTGTTAGTGAACTGTGTGCAATATTCATTTGCATAAAATTTTAGGTTATTGGTTGTGAAGAGAAGGAAGACTAATTTGGCTGTTTAACTGCATTGTTTCTGTATAGTGGGTTACTGCACTATTTATACATATGACAGCTCAACCGCATATTATTCTTCGAGTGGCTTAGTTCCATATTTGTGGTGTGTAGGGTGGATGGGCCTATCATGGTCCTATGTGGTGTGCACGGTGGATGAGCTTAATATAGCCCATAAGTGGTGTGCAGGGTGGTCGGGGTGGCGTTTGGTTGGTGGGGTGGGATCTTTGACTTGTTGCTTTCGTTACACATCTAGATATATGTCTAAGTATGTGAGCATTGGTATGTTGGCGAATTGATTAATACAATAAGAGTGTTTAACTAATATGTGTTTTGGTATGCTTTGGATACATCTTGTATATTAGATTATCAGTTTGAGCTTTTCGTATGTGATTTATGTTCATATACTTTTCTGGAATAATCGATGTGTTACTCGTCTTTTGCTTATTACTTTTGGTTTCGGACTCACACTGAGCTCGCGTAGCTCACCCTCTCTTAGTTCTTTAGTTTCAGGTAATTCTCGTGATTCAGTGTTGGACTCTCAGTGTATCGGTGATCTCAGCACTTCTTCTCGAGTTTTCTCATTTTGGTTTGGACTTATTAAAGTTTTCAATAAGTTGTTAAATTATTTCAAATTGGACTGTTAGTAACATTTTTAAGGACTGTGGTATAATTTGATTTGGACTCTCAAAGTTAATAATTTGATTTGAAATTTTGATTACGGTTTTCAGTTTCGAATTTGTTACAACATTTTCGTAGGTGGTTTTGATTTTTCTGAAATCATTGGTTTAAACTTTAATACAATGTAAGTTTTAAACATAAAATACTAGTTTGTGCTTTGCATTCAAACGGTAAGTATTATATTCTCCGCTGCAAATTAGTTTCATAACGCCAGTCTTTTAAATTTCTAAATCCGATTGATTTCAAATTCGGTGTACAAATTGTTAAACAATTTAGCTCAATTTAAGCAAACCATATTTGGATTTAGTTTTAAACAATTCTTTTGAAAATTATTCTTGGATCACTTCAGTGGTTAATATAACCTCCAAAATTCGGCCTAAACTTCCAGGCTGGGTTTTGGGGTGTTAAAAAAATCATGCAAATAAAATATATACAATAAAGTGCAGTATCTGCAAGCGAACATGTCAAATTGTAATAAAATTTTATGTTACAACGGAACACTGGGAAGTATCCTGAGGATCGTGCCCCAGGGATTGCAAATTAAGAATTTTATTTTTAAATTAATTACCAAAAATAATTACTAATCTAATTTACTCACGAATTGGTAGTGTGAATCCAAATTAAAGTATCTATTAAACTAATTAAATTAATTAACCTAAATTAAACTAATAGAATTTGCTATTACTAGTGTCAACGATGTGAACTCTTTGTTTATGATCGATTAATCCCTAATTATCAATTAAGTTGCTAATCACCCTCAACTGAGGTATTTACCACCCTTAACTAAGAATATCCTTTCGGTCTCATCTTCACTAAGGATTGCCACCTAAGTTACCCTTTTGGTCTCTTCCTAGGCTTACGAATACCCTTTCGGTCTCACCGCTTAACACAAGTTATACTCCACAAGAGACCCTCTTAGACTGATATATTTGAATAAAAAAATCTATAGAGCTTAATTCTTTAATTTTTAAATTTATAAACTAAATTTCAAATTTTGTCGAAGTACATGAGCTAACAACATATTTTAACCTTTTTTAAAAGCGTATGAATAATATTAATAAACGAAGAAAATCTAAATTAACTCTTAAACCACCTAATAATAACATGGTACAATATTTTTTTTATGAAAACGATTTTATTGCAAAACGTAATTCCAAAAACTTTTCATAAAACCTAAACCTTTTTGTACTTATAGCAATAAATTTTATGGAATTTAATACCTATGTTTCTGGACTAGCAAGACTTGTATATTCCTGGATTTCAACCAAATAATCTTTTTCCATTATCCTCAAACTCTTGGTTGCTAAAAGAGTGAGCTCTTATTATGAATTGAACACAAAATGAAAACTATAACTTTCTAGTGGAGAAAGTTCACTTTCTCTATGGTAAACCAAAAATAGTAAAACACTAACTCAAGTACTTGTGAATTTAGAATTTATTTTGTAACTAAATAGACTTCCCTAAATTTCGACAAAGTATCCACATATGGCAAGTGTGTATATTTGATCACCTATAGCCCCTATATATAAGAAAAAAAATCACAAGATTTCTACTTGAATAGGAAGAAACAACATTTTAATAGAAAATCCAGTCTTCTACAAGAACTCCATCTGGTGGGTGTCACTAGTGCACTGAGATGCTCAGTGTATCGCCCACCCTTATTGCTCCTAGGATCATTGGGCCCTTTCATATATTGGGTACAATTATATGTGCAATTTAGTTTTAATTTTAATTAAAACAAACTCATAATTTATCTAACTCGTAACCCAATTTTTTCTCAAAATATTATTTATTCAATTAAATTATTTTCTCAATCTAATTTTAATTCTGTCAAAGTCATGACGACTTTACCGTATTAGTATCTATGAGTAGATAAATTTAATTATCATGTTTGGTAAAACTACAATGACTAATTAATTTAATTTCCACTCCAAACTATTTTTCTTTCATCGTTTTCATTCATTTATTGTATCTTTTTTAATTAGAATCCATACAGGTTTGTGTTCAGTTAGCTAAGATATCAATTGGACATATATAATTATGGCTTCAATAATTTGTAATTAAGTTCTGACTCTTCGTATCTTAATTACAACATTATTTAGTCATGGAGTCAATCCATTAAAAGTACCATGATTAAACTCCCAATTATATACCATTACAAAAGCAACTTAAATTTATATTGTAACACCCCAAAATTTTAAGAATTTAATTGTGAGAATCTACAGTAATTGGATTTTTGTGTCTCTGGTTTTGTGATTAGGGTTTGGAGTTCGAGCCGCGTTGTTAACGGTTTTATAATATTTTTTTTGAAACAACCCTTGTCCATGTGTTATGTAGTTAAGTTTAATTAAGTGTACACTTGTGACAATAATGAGCCTACTGGTTCATTGGTTAAGCATCTGTCTGTATTATATTTGGTTCCAAGTTTGAATTCCAGGGTATGCGTACTAATTTTTTTCTTTGTTTCGTTTGACATCATTCTTTATTTTTCTTTTTGTTTCCCTCTCCTTTTCTTTTCAATTCTTTAATTTTTCTCCTTCATTTTGATTACAATTGTAAGTAAGTATGGGTCTAGACAAAGTCATACGCTGTTAGTTGCGTTGATCAAGGTTAGTAAGTAAGTTCCAATGTCAATTCGTTGAATTCTGGGGTTATACTCCGAATAGGGCATCTTGATCATTTTGTGTAATCTCTGATAATTGTCACTTGGTTTTCTTTTAGGCGGGAGTGTTGGGGTTAACAAACCTCAACTTGACAAACCGAGTGACCGTTGTTGATTTTCTGGTAAGTTTGATTTAGCTAAATATTTAGTGTCGAAACCTTCGACATAAAGAATTCTATGTAAAAGGTGCGTGGTTGTCGATAATGTTGGTTGATTGAGTTATTGGATGTTCATTTTAGGCTTCGGAGATTCTCCTCATTGTTGTTTCTTTGAAATCTTGCCAAGTGCGTACAAAAAACCTTAATTTTTGCAAGTTTCGATTGCCATAAATGGTGGCTATTGACGCCACATGGCCGTGTGAGCACACAGCTGTGTGGAAGGCCGTGTAACTCACTGTTTGTCAATTTGGGACCATATAGGCAGGGACACGGGCGTGTGTCTAGGCCGTGTGTGGCCATATTAGTGCAGGGTTCACACTGGAAATGGACATAGACGTGTGTCTGGGCCGTGTAACTCACTGTTTGTGGTACAATACCACACGGCCAGGGACACGGGCGTGTGTCCAGGCCGTATAACTCATTTTTTATGCTTCAAAACTACACGGGCAGAGGACATAGGCATGTGTCCAGGCTGTGTGGCAGGTTATTGGGGCCCGATACCTATTTTTGAGGTCGTGAATGTTGCTTAACACTGATATTGGCCTCCTCAATGTAGGAATGATTGAATTTGATTATATGAGAACTGTCTGATACTCTGAGACTGATGTGTGCATAACATAGTTATATGTATACTGTGATACTTATTCTGATGTTGAACTATTTTATCTATCTGTGAAATAAATTATAATGACTGAATACATGATACGGGTATGTGTGCTCTGCATTTCCATGAGTTGGGATACTGTGAAGAAGGAAGTAATTTGTTCTGAATTAGTGTCGAAGCCACCATACGTATAAATCTGATTCTGGTGCTTTGTCGCATTCTGATCTAGCAGCTAAGCTGCTTCTCTGTAAAAGTGTCAAACAGACACGCTAAGGTGTGCAGGGTTGGTTAGGCATTGAATGTACTAACCGTGTGTTGGGATGGCCGAAGACGGTGTGTAGCGGATGGGGGTAGGAATATTGCATTTGAATCTGATCTGTATCGTATATGAAACTGAAATTGCATATATTTATAACTAATCTGCTCTGAATCTGAACTGAAATTACTTCTTTATTGAACCGAATCTCTGAATTCGGACTATTTTATAAGTGAACATTAATTAAACAATCTTCTTTTACGCACTGAGTTCACAACTCATTTTGTTATTGATTGGATTTCAGGTGATTCCCAGTCTTGAACGGGTTGGTGCTGCGGGAGCTCAGTCAAACTTTTATCTTTCTTTTAAAATATTACGACAGGAGTTCGACAAACTATGATAGTAAGACTTTGGAAGATTATACACTTAACTAATCTTTGTGATGAACACTATGTGAATCATGATTTAGTATTATTGTGTTTGCGTGGTATTTAAGTATCGATGATGTAACTCTCTAACTTGGACTGAACGTCTAGGCTGGGTCTAGGGTGTTACATATATTTTGTCCAATGACCTTGTCATTAGAGTGCTACCGTCATATGTTATCCTTAATCTCTTTAGGTTAAATCCATGCACTCAATATGAGCTTATTTTATCTCATTGTCACCATTACATCTTTCACGATGGAAAAAAATAATTACTAACAAATAGTAATAACAAACACTCGTCCCTGACGAATGACCTATAGTCACATTCCTTTTCCATAATCTATGTAATAGTAGTGAGATAATATTTTTTGCTCTTTAATTGAACCATGAATTCCAATATTGTAAGTGAAGTTATGTCATACATAAGTCATATACCCAACATATCAACTTTTAGCAATGATACCAATTGACCACAAACTTTCAATATACCAAAATATATTAATTACATACGCATAGTCAGTCACTTACTGAAGACAGTGATAAACTACACTATGAACATCATAAGTGAATAAAATGATAAACGGATCTAGAACTAATTCAACTTGGGTCTTGTCCGATGTATTGTCAATCTAGAAAATCACAAATGTCTCTATCTTTTTGAAAGCCATCCACTTCGATGCCCAAGTCAAGGCATCTCTCAATTAGACTTAATAGAGAGCATAATAGCCCTTTGAATCAGTTGTTTAATTTTGATTCCTTGGACTATGAACCATTTAGATTACCTACAGCATAATCTACCTTATGATGCAAATTAATATTAGTTAGACCTCAGGTAATTAGTAAGCTAATATTTGTTTTGTTCATTTTGATTTTCATGCAAAAACTAGTTGGACTGTAACACCCCTTACTCGGTCCAGTTGCTGGACCTAAGCTACAAAATGTTACCACACGAGGCTCACATAACATACACCTATTCCATACATACATGGCGCACTATTTCATGAACTAAGCTGTAGCGAACTAATCTTGTTGGCTGTCCAACTGTGTGTTTAACTATAAATGGCTAAACAATGGACTATCCTGCATATACCATTATTGTGGAAAGTAAATTGGACACACATTTAATTTTGAAATTTTCTATGGACACCTAACTGGCGGATTATTCTGCGGATATCCCACTTTGTGATAGGTTCCGCAAAACATATAATGCGGAACATGACAGAACCAGAGTTCATTTTATTTACATACATCAAGAAATTCCAAAGTAATCACTTACAAATTTAACATATTTGTTTACAAAATAACAAACTATCTATATGCATACCACTTTGACCGAACTAAACCGAACAAACTAAACTAAGATACTACCACAACTTTGGCAGATAGTGTGAACCTCTTGATGATCTAATTGACATGCTCTAAAGGTTCAAAATCTACAAAATAAAAGTAACTTAGTTTTAATTATTAAGAATACATAGTAAGCTCATACAAATTCAATAATTAATCTATCTCACATAGTAATCATGAGCGTTAATTTAATATCCGAACATAGTTTACCTACCAACCAACACAATTTGTCAATGAGGTAAGTGTGTATACTTTGTCACATATAGTTAATCGAGTACAGAACATGATATGTTAAGACTTTTCATATTTGATTCATTCTCATATCTTACATTGGTGTGGACTCCTATTTTAATAGTCAAGTCTTATATTACTCTTCATTCCTTAATTCGTCAATTTTGAAACTCCACATGTTTTATATTACCCGATGGACATTGTAAAAGAACTCATAATACATGTACGCTTCACAATTGTAACACCCCCTAACCCGTATCCGTCGCTGAATTAAGGTTACGGAGTATTACCGATCAATTGAAAACCTTTAAACATCATAACATCCAATAAATTCAAAAAAATATCATATACCATTCATTCTCATACATTTCATCCCTATATAGAGCCCTCGAGGCCTTAAAACTAGCTTGGGAGCAATTCGGGACTAATTTGAAACAAAATAAAAAAAATCAAGAAAAAGAAGCAAAATTTGAAAATAAGGGACACACGGCTGTGTAGAACCTCCTAGGCCGTGTAACTTTCGAACAAGGGACACATGACCATGTGTCAGGCCGTGTAACTCTCAAAGTTGGCCCACATGCCCGTGTGCCAAGCCTTGTGTTAGGCTGTGTAACTCACTAACTTGCATACAAAGGACTCTTCGATGACACACGACTGTGTTGCGAGGCCGTGTGCCTCACACGGCCAAGTCACACGCCCATGTCTCAGGCCCTGTGAACCTAAAATGATCCATTTCTTACTCAACTTCACCCCTTATTGCATAGGTACCTACACACTTTCAAATACACATTTGAAAGGTGAAATTCAACTTCAAACACACTCAAACATGATAATGTATTCATTATATATATCAAAAATTTATCAACCTTGACACTTCAATGTGTTTCACCACAATCATTCCCAATTTGGTAACCAGAAACACATTTTATCTCTATGAATAAGCATCCATTTCATTACAAGCTTAAGTTAACTCATAGCATATCATTTTAACCATGACCTTTTAAACACATTTATGTAACAAATAGGAGATCACAAGTTGCTCAAGTGCACAACATATCACAACATATTACTCAAAAGCTAGGCATTTGACATAACAATACATAGGGTCCTAGTACATGCCATATACCAAAACCGAGAAATTAAGTCTACCAAGATTCCTGGATAGATTGATTCCTAACGTTGACCCGATCTTTTTAGCCTTCAAAACATAATCTACAAAATGAAAAAAATCATAGGTAAGCTTTAATAAAGCTTAGTAAGTTCGTTTAGAATTTAATAAACATTTCCAATCAAACATAGATTTATTCAACATTAGGCATAGAGATTCCTATTATACGCAGCTTATAACAGTAATTAACAACCAATTTAGTAGTTCAGTATACTCAGTGGTATTGCTCGGCTGAGCTTTTCATTAGTATATTCGTAGATTTCTACTCGTTTGAGCTTCACTCAGTATTACAGTAGAATTTGCTCTATTGAACATCATTCAGTATAATAGTAAGGTTTGCTCAATTGAGCTTCATTCAGTATAACGGTATAATTTGCTCGATTGAGCTTTATTCAGTATAACGGTAAGATTTGGCTCGATAAAGCATACTTTCAATATATGATACAACAGTAATTAAGAGCATATTAACAAGAATGTAAGCATTTTTAGAGTATAAATAAATATACGAACTTACTAGATTGATTTGTAGGAGATTCCAGAGTACAGAGTTTATTACGCAGTTTTCTCTTTTCCACGATTATCAACACGTTCTTGATCTAAAAATAATAATTTCATTCTATCAATTAGAATAACAACAAAATTTGATCCTATCATGCAACTAAGTCCTTTTTGTCAAATTACCTATTTTCTCCTTAACTTTTTATTTCATTCAATTCGGTCCTTAGGCCCTAATAATGCAATTTACCCATTTTTCCTAAACACCCATGATATCAAAATATTCTATAACTTCATATCAGCCCCCTATTTGCAATCATTTCACCTCAAGTACAAGTAATTTATCATTTAATCAATTTAGTCCCTAAACATTAATAATCATCAAAAATCACTTTCCAAAATAATTAAATCTACCAACAAGGTTTCATATTTCATCACAAGTTCTAAGAAATAACTTCATTCATCAATGACAACTTTTATAAATTTTAACAGTTTCACAAATTGGTCCTCGATTTAGCTAGATTTGTAACACCCCAAACCCAGCCTAGATGTTATGCCCGTATCTGGCAATGTCACACGATAGTGTTTTTGAAACCTCATTGTTACGTTTAAAACATTCCATGTTATTATCTTTAGTAAACCTTTGTTAGAACGTAGGAAGTCGTATTTATTCATTTAAAACTTTTGTTTTGAAACATCCCTCGTTGCGGAAGCTTTAATAAAACAATCTAAGTGATCATCTGTTTAGAAACTACTTTAACTTTTTGAAAGCTGAATTTCCTACGACCAGCAGGTATAAATTCATAAAGTAAAATAAATAAATGACCCAAAATTTAAAACCAAAGTCCTAGAGGGTCCTTAAATTACAACCCAAATAATCAATAATAATTAAATCATAAAACGTAAATTGAAAACCATGAAGTCCAAAATTTTCTGTGGTCACCGCTGAGTCCTCCGCCGCACCGATCCGTCTAAGTCTGGGGATTACCTGTGCACATTAAACAAAAAGGGTGAGTTTACGTAAACTCAATGTGTAATCCCGCAGAAACAAACAAATAATCAGTATTCACAGTGCACAGTTGAACAGTACTGGGCCTAAGCCCTTTTCAATATCAGTGACAGTTTGGGCCTTAGCCCATCTCAATACAATGTCAAAAATGCAATAGGGCCTTAGCCTATCACATTATCGATACCAGTAATAGTTATGCAGTAGCAAAATCCTACCCATTCAGCCTCTACACACCATCTCTGTCCAACCCTACGCTCCATGTGGGAATATAATCAACCCACCCATCGTTGCACTCCAAGTAGTACCGAATGCGGCACAAAATTGTAGTTTGCAGCTGAGCTGCTAGGCTTAAAGCCTTTTAGTACACTTTCTCCAAATAACAACCCCCAACCCAATGCAATGTAACATACAATGGAAGATATGCTATTATGCAATTTCAGTACATATATTAGGTTCAGATATTACCATGGTCAGTACAGATATCATTCAGTCAATTTCATACATTTAGGGGTTTAAGTAGCGCTTACCGACCTTACAGTAGGTTCACAGTCGACTTGGGAGACCTGTGCAACCTTAGAAACATTCCGGTAAAAATGGACCCACACGCTCGTGTGTGCCCGTGTGGCCTACTCAGCCCAAATTCGTCTTAGCCGTGTGATCCATTTCTAATGTAACCCATGCTAGCTAGATATTCATATATGTTTTCACTATTTACTTATATGTTCATTCAAAGCTGTCTACTTGAGTTATTGTCCCTAAATTATTTATATCTTGAGCTATAGAATTCCAAATTAAGATCCGCTTCATGTTTTCGAAACTAGACTCAAATACTTTTCTACCATAAAATTTTTAGATCTTATAGTTTATCAAATAAGTACAGTAAAATCTTCAAATCTATCCCGATTCTGCTGTTTGACAGCTTCAACCTTTCCTTACTAAAAATTATTTATCTCTTAGTAAGGAATTCAGATGTTTCCCTTTATTTCTCTTGAAATTAGACTCGTTAAGGATTTAAACATATAAATTCAATCCCCTAATTATTTTTTTACAATTTTCGATCATATTTCCAAATTCAGAACAGGGGAACCCGAACCTATTCTGACCTTGTCTCACAAAATTCATTATATCTCATAACTTACAATTTCATTGCTTACACTGTTTTTCCATGAAAAAATAGCCTTAAATACCTTTAATTTCGTGTTTTATTCAACCTCTAACTCAATTTCCACTATTTTTGATAATTTTTCAAAGTTAGACTATTGCTGCTGTCCAAAACTATTTTAGTGCAGAATGTTGATTTACAAGTTTATAACACCCTTATTTCCTTTTTCTACAATTTTTTTTGCATCATTTTCTCTTATTTCTCGATAGCAAGCAATTTCAACTTTTCGCCAAATCTTATTTTCTGCGTTTCGGGTACACACCTGGTATCATTTCTGATGCGTAAGCACTCCTAAGCCTCCAGAACCTAAAAATCGACTAGCAAATCTCCAGATTAATCACCTAATTCGTTTTTAATCAACCAATTTTGGAAGGAACTCAACTAAAAACCTAACGAAACCCTTACCTTGCTTGAGTAACCACGACTTTGCACAATCACAGCGTCGATTCAAAACCACCAGCCCCTTGATTAACTCCTAAACACCAAAAAGGAATCCCCCTTTCAGAGATTAACCAAGAATGATTAACAATAGACAAAATCATTACTTATCGAACACACGCAACCAACAATGAATAACCAAATCAATTGGAAAATAAAGAAAGAAACGGAAGGGGAAAAATAATGGAAATTTCGACAGCAACTGGGGAAAAGAATCGGCAGAGGAGAGAAAAAAGAAGAAGAAAACGTCAGAAAAAGTTTGGGTAATTGGAGAGAAAACTGAAACTCTACTTTTTTTCTGCAACAAAAAGATAATCAGATTGATAACCTCTTTCCCATTATCTCCTAAAATCACTCCCTATTAACCCACTGAAACACAACTATTTAGAATTTTTCCCCAACACATCTCTTAGTCGAAATTGGAGCAAAAATATTGTCTCCGTGCCATCACAGAGAATTGAACACAGGATCTTTTTCACACCAACATTTCACTTATCCACTAAACCAGCAAGCCCATTCTATTAATTATTTGCCAACTTTTACTTAAAAGCCTACTGACCAAAGATAAATACCAAAATTTGCCCAAGTCTTGGCTTAAACTTGGGACCTCACACACACCTTGACCACTTAACCACTGAAGCATATACACAATTGTGTCACACCTTCGCAAGAATAAAAGTAAAAATTCTGGGGCATTACAAGATTAACCTACTACGAGTCCAAAAACATAAAAATCACTAAAAATGGGCTAAGATTCACTTACCAAATTTTAAAGTTCCCAATTGAAGCATAAACTCAAATCTTTTTTCTTTCTTTTTTGTGGGGAGAAGGGGTGAAAGGAAGAAGATGAGATTTTTCTCATCTTTTTCTTTGTTTAATTTATTATTTATACTATGGTAATTTTGTAATTATTCCAACTTTCTTAATTAAGCTTTACTTAATCTAAGATTAAGCCTAATTAATCCATCTCCACTAATGAAAATCATCATCACATTCCATTAACTAAATTTCATGGTTTAACTTTCCCTTTAACCCCTTTTATTTAACTATTTAACTTTTATAGTTTTTACGATTCAGTCCTTTTTACTTATTAAACCATCTAAATTATAAAATTTCTTTTCCAAAATTTTACATGACTCTAAAGACCTTGTAAATATCTTAATTAAATAATATTTACGAATTATTTCGTCAGAATTATGGTTTCAAAACCACTATTTCTGACACCACTGAGAATCGGGCTACTACTCCAACAGAGGCTCGTTCGAGCTAATAATGTACAAAGGTGTCAGTTTACCTGTCTGAGATAAACATTTATTAACACAATGAAAGCCTAGCTAGGACTGCATATACAAGTAAGGTTACCAGTCTAGACTAAACCTTTAGAATTCATTTGTAAAAGAACACACACCCTTCACTGTATTAACGATCAACATTCCTCACGATCCAATCTGATCTGATTCACCTAAATCAGGTCCTTCAAACGACATTTACAGATGAATTAACGATTGATTTCAAGATTTGTCAAGGTTATCAAAAATTTTGGCAAGAATCGTAAAAGATTGAGTAATTGAATTGAAAGATTATTGTTGAATAGAAATACTAAGAAAATTCAAGATATAAACTTCGGGAACGAGATGCACTTACCAATTCTTGGCAAGAAAAGAGATGTTATTGATGGAAATTACAAAATCGATAAAAAGAACGATTGAATGGAGGATTATTTGATTCAGGAAAACAAAATAATTATCAACAATTAGGATGAGAATATGATGTAAAGAAAAGGGAAAGAAAATAAAAAAAGAGAATAAATAGAAAGAAGGAGAGCAAATTCTATTAGTATTTGGAAACGGGTAATATGAAAATCTAATTAAGAAAAAAAGAGAAAAAGATGGTGGAATTCTAATTCTATTGGAATTTTGAGGAAGGGCAAGATATAAATTCTAATTAGGAAAGAATTGGGTCAATTCCTAGTGTTCGTAAACCTTAGGGGCTGCACTTTCAATTTTCTCAATATTTTTCCAAAATTTGAAATTAAAATAAAACGGGGTGAAGGGGCTTAAACTTGGGTTCTCAAGGGGGAAACTAATGTTTTAACCATTAAGCTATTGTCAATTTCTTGTTTATTTTTACACTTAATCATATATATGTGTTTTGGGGCATTTTTGGTGAACTTATGAAATAAAAAAAGAATGAGGAGGCTCGAATTTGGGTCTAGAAAAGCTCTAGAATTTTAACCATTAAGCTTATAGCTCATTTCTTACCTAATTTAGACACTTAATTGTACATATTGTTTTCTTTTTAGAGACTTTTCAAATTTTCAAAATAAAAAAGGAAGAAGAGGTTTGAACTTGGGATCACAAAGGAGGGAAGTTAACTCTTAACCATTAGGCCTAAAGCCTATTTCTTGTTTAATTTTATCTCTTAATTGCATATATTTATTTCATGGTGTGACTTTTCCCTAATTTGTTGAAAATAATTAAATGGGAGGAAAGGACCCAACTTACATATTCTTTATCAGTTTACACATATAACACCATAACTTTAACACTTCTTCACTTAAACCCTCTTTCCACTTTATACAATGTCATAAAGTACCTTATTAACATTACAATTTAGTCATTTTCCCACTATTATTGTTAATTGTCATAGTTTCATAACTTAAACTTAAAATTTGTATAGTTAACGCTACTTCCATTTGATAATACTATACATAACATTATTAAAGTAGTAAATAAGCTACTTAATTGACATAATATATAATTAAAATATCTTAAAATAATTAAATTCTTGAAGTATTTACTATCAAAACTTAGGATTGGGGTTTAGGTTAGGAGAGGGAAGAAGAAGACAGTGAAAATTCCTAGTGGAAGATTAACTTCCTAAAAATTAGGCAATTTCCCTTTTCGTCACTCACTGTTTCTCCCTTTTTCCAATTAGGTCCTAACTAAATTAAAACACACTAATTTCAAAATAAGCCTTGTAATCAAGTTTCATTTTAAATTAATTAATAAAATAAAACCTGATTATATTATTTTAATACTTTAATTAATTATTTATGACCTTAATTTTGATATCCATTTCAAACCCTCGATTTATTTACAAATTTCATAAAGATAACCTTATAAATCAGTGCATGACTACTCTAGATTTTTACAAACCCGATTCTTGTAACCCCATTTTTGGGATGTGACAACAGGTATGTTATTCATGCTTCTATATGTATATATGATTGATTATGTGCTATGTCTATTTTATAGAAGTTAACTAGCCATTTTATGATGGTATAATTTGTGTAAGATGCCAAAGGTTATCATGTTTATACTTCTGTTTCAATTTTGAGTTATATATATGTATCGGGTAAGTTGAGTTAATTTTGTATGAACTTACTAAGCTATGATTAAGCTTACTTTTGTTTGTCTCCTTTTTTCTAGAGTTTGGAAATCGAGCAGTCGGTTGGATCAAGTCAGAGCTCACACTATCCACCTGCTAGTCTGGTTGACTTTTTATCATTTTGGTCAATTATAAGTGGCATGTAAATAGGTGTAAGGGTCATTGTATATATGTGTGAATGAAACCTTTGGAATAGTCTCTTTGGATGAATATGCAAGTAGTGATGATGTTTTGGTTAAGGATGAATCATACATTTGCTTGAGTGCATTTGATTTTGAACATACCCTAATTGAATGTATGTGCAATGAATGTTATGATGATTGTAAGTAATGGATAGATATGAATCTTGTACAAATTAGTGCCATTAAGTTATATTGTAGGAATTAGGTTTCGAGAGATTTGGTATGATATGGTATGCAAAATTGAGAGTGTGATGATTAAGTGTACATGGTAGTTATGTTTGAATGAAACATGTTGTGTTATTGAGGTGCCAATGCTTGGTATATTGGTTGATGAATTGTATGCTTAAAGGTTAGGTTATTTGCATGTTATTAAGTGCCTTGATGCACAAGTGATTGGGTTTTGGTTTAAACATGGAAAAAGTGATTCCAAACTTATGATTTTTAACCATTTTGGTAAAAGTATCGATACCGGGGACCAAGATATTGATACTTTATCAAATGAACGGTTTTCAAAATTGGAAAAACACCCCCTTTGATCAGTGCTTATAAAAAGTATCGATAAATCTTTGAAAATATTGATACCTCATAAAATGGTATAGATACCTAAAATTGGCAAAATGCCAAGATGGTATCGATAATGATTTTTGTATTGATACCCATTTAAAAAATATCAATACTTATTTCCTTAATATCGATACTCAACTTAAAATTTTGAAATTTTAAATATTGGTCCTTATCCATGTTTAAAACAAATATGATATGTTTATCTATTCATTTTAGTCCAAACGATGTTTTTAATTATTAATAAGCTTGTAAATGTTGCTAATTGATCCTTTCAAGTTTAACTAAATGATATTAATTGTGTATAACTATTTCGATAACTATTGTAGCATCTTGAGACTCGGGTTCAGTGACCGGACTGGTTAAGTGTGTTACAATTGCAAACAAACTTGTATTGGTACAACTCACAAGATGTATGGGTAGAAGTGGACTTATATCGACAGAAGTGGACTTATAATGATAGAAGTCCTTCTGAGTGTCGGTAGAAGTTTAGAGGAATGCTTCGGGTGCTCTCTGGCTTACTTCTATTGATAGAACTTCCTCCAAGTATGGATACAACTTACTAGACTTGTATATAAGGATTTTTAAACACTTAAAAATATTTTTAATTGACTCAAAAACACATGGATAAACTAAAACACGTTTAAAACATGTTTTTGAGTACTTTTACAAGTCTTTAAAATGCTTTGAAAATGTTTAACAGAAATTTCAATAATTATTTTCACCAAATGACTTAGGAAATATAAATAGAAAAATTTATCTTAATTATTGTTATATCAAAAGCTTAAGACATCAAAACTAACAATTCTCATGGCAGATTAGTCCAATATATTGTTCTTTAACGTACACTTATGTGTTAAGGCACTTGTCATCGATCAAGCACATATTAGTCTCAATTTATTATTGTTGTCCAAGCCCATAATAATACTTGATTAAGGATATTTAAGAATGATGATATCATGCTTTAGACATTATCATTATACAATTTATTTAAACACGGAAATAAGTACTAAAAACAATAATGACAATGTCTTTATTAATAAACTAGGAAAAACATGTTATTACAACCATCATATAATTGGCCTTTGGGCATACTCCAAACACATGTCAAATACACACTTCACTTGCGTCAATATTCTGTCAAAATATAGTCAAGTTATTTTCCCAAAATAATTTTTATATTTTGATAGAGTTTGTCTTTGGTTTCTAACCTTTGAAAGTTCACTTAGTTTTCATCGATTTATGAATAAATCCCATACTCTAGCAAACCAATGTTGAGATAACCGAAGAAGATTGAGTGGTAAAAAACCGAGAACGATAGAATCTGCCTAATCTAGAAACACTAGTATAATTCACATAATAGGTTTACTGCTATAAATATCACAGTTGGTCTGTTTTAAATAAAATTTTTAAAATTTCGCTATACATCCAACACATTTATGCAGGTTTATGAGTTTGAACAGTGCCGGACACCAGTGGCCACTACTTTTTGGCACTTTTCATAAACTACCTCAAATGTTGGTCAAGAAAGCTTCATATGGATTCTCTAAAATAGTATGTTATTGTTAGCTTTGATGTCTCAAGCTTTTGATATAACATCTAAGATAAAATTTAATTAATTATTGTCTAAGTCATTTGGTGAAAATATGGTTGAAAACTTTAAAGCATTTTCAAATACTTACAATATACTTAAAAATATGTTTTAAATGTGCTCTATTTTATCCAAATATTTTTTAGTCAATACCAAAGTGCTTTGAGGTGTTTAAAATGTTTTAAGGCATTTTGGTAGTCAAGTATCGAGACATGTAAGTTCAAAACCAAATTTTTGCTTCAAGGACTGCATGCCTTGAGACATTGTAACACCCCCTAACCCTAAACCTTCGCCAGAATAAGGTTACGGAGCATTACTGGACATATCAGATAACTTATAACTAATTCACAAATAAATAACAGACATAGCATACTTTAATCATTAATTCCCTTTATTGGACCCTCAAGGCCCAATTTACGTGTTAAGAGTGGATCGGCTAATTTTTCAGAAAACTTTAAATTTTTTTTCTCAAGTACAGGGCTCACACGCCCGTGTGGATAGGGGACATGCCCATGTGCCCCCTTGACACGCCCGTGTTGTTGAGCCGTGTGGCTCAACACGGCCAAGGTATTCTGGGACACGCCCGTGTCCCTTACCCGTGTAACTCTTTGACTTATACTTCATGTACAAATAGATTTCACACGGCTTGACCACAGACCCGTGTGCTCAGCCCGTGTGGATCATACGGCCAGCCACACGCCTCTGTGCTTGGTCGTATGCTAAAACTTGGACATTATGCTTCTCATTTTTAAGGTACCGGGGACACACGGCTATACTACACGCCCTTGTGTTAACCGTGTGTCTCACACGGTCTGGTCACACGCCGTGTGCCAGGCCGTATGGACTCTATATGAGCCTTTCAATACTAACCTAGCCAACCCTGCAAATTTCAAACCAAAACCGATTTGCAACCAATATAACAATCAATATATTTTCATTTTCACCCTACCTAAATTATATCTAAATATTGACTTATCAATTTAAATCTATTAACATTCATAGTACCGTATAAATTCATACTAATAAACTTTATTCATTTTCATTTCATACTTGTATCAAATTTGTCATATTAGTTCCATTTCATACTTATAACCAATTTAAACATCATTCTACAACCATAATCACAAGACTCTTATACTTAACCTATACATCACCTAGGTACATGCCACATTATCAAAACAAAGGTACATCACTAAAATTTCTCTGAGGTCGGGATTGCTCTGAGTGCTGGACCGGACACTGGCTTTCTACTAACCTGCGCACGGAAACAACCGTACGCTGAGTATGGGTATACTCAGTGGTATTACCATAATTCAAATTTACAACATTAATCGATAAATTATATACATTCAATTTATGCCTACAATTATTCATTAATTATCACATACTTTAAATCAACTTGATCATTAATAACAATAAGCAATATTTCACTATCTCAATTTCATTGGATTTTTCACATCTTATTCCAATAGTTCATTTCAATTCATATACGATTCATTCAATTTATCACTATATTCAATATCAATTCTATTGCAATTTGTACTCACTAATATCATATAACAACAATTTACTCTTAATCAAATCATGAACTTTCGGTTCATATATTCAAATCTCATATCTCGATTTCCAATTCACATATCAATTCACAATTTCACTTTCTCATTTCTTTCCATAGCTCAATCAATCACACTTATTCAAATTTTCTTATTTCAATTATTTACCCCTACTAACAAGACTCGGACCTTGGCGGATACACGGATCCAACCAAACACACCAGAATGGCATCCAATGCCTCATCGGATAGTTCGAAACAATAAAATGACACCTAGTGTCTCATCGGCAGAGCCGAAGAAAGTTGGTACCCAGTACCTCATCGAAACTATCCGAAGAAATATAGTGACACCTAGTGTCTCATCGACTCAAGGTCGAAGAATCCCTGAACTCTTCCAATTCTATGGCTTGCCAACTATATCTGACTCAGCCCGACTAGTTAATATGGTTTCCGAATCACATTTCAATTCAATCACTTTCTCATACTTTCAATTCAAATCATTCCAATTTAATCACAATTCAATTCAATACATTTTCCACTTTCCAATCAGTATACCATCAAATTCTCATACATATTCATACTTCATTTCAATTTCATTCAATTCACAATTTCTCATGTTCACAATTCAAATCAATTTCTCAATCCAATATGCATTTCAATACTACATTAATTCTTTTAGTTCAAATCATATCACTAGTAATTTCCATTCAATTCACATACAATTCAATATCATTGAATTCAATATCGATATTCACCTTATTTTTATTTACTAAACATATTATTGAAAATTCAACAATTGCTATTAATAAATTCAATACCAATACGTATTTATCATTCAATTCAATCTTGATACTTACATCAATTTGCTTATCATGTATATTAATTTAAAATTTAACAATTAATAATTAAATTCGAATTATGGTAATACTAACCGAAATTTCTCTCGAGTCACTCCTAGTCCACCTTCTCCTTTCCTTTCTTGGTAAATGACTCTTACACGACATTAGCTGCGTAATTAAACAATTAAAAATCATTAATACACAATTTCATCTAAATATTTCCATTTATACCTAAACTTTACCTAAATTCTAATTTAATCCATTATCAATACTAATTTTATTTTCCCAATCTAACTCCATATTCTCTCTTAATTCTTACTATAAACTCATTTTAACTCTTCAATTTCACCATAAATCCCTAATTTTGAGATTCTTTCAATTTAGTCTCTATTATTCAAAACTTACACTTTATTTAACAATTAAATCCTTTACTAACTTCTAACTTGAAATTAAATCAATTTAAGCCCTAATTCATCATCTTTCCCAACATGAACCATGTCTAAAAAATATAATATCTTACAAAATTTCAACATAAATCCAGTAATACTTTGTTTTAGGATTCCAAAAACATCAAAACTAAGAGAAACGAGACTAAATTGACTTACCAATTTAAGCTTGAGCTCAAAAACCCTATTTTTCCTTTTTCTTTTCTTTTTCCCTTTTGTTTCCTTCCTTTTCGTGAGCTTCTCTGTTCTTTTTTAATCTTTATTTCATTGTTTCTTTTATTTTCATTTCTTTCTTTTGTTTAATTAATAATAATATAATATATAAATGTATACATATATTAATTACAAATGTATACATATATTTATTACACATGTATTTATAATTACCACACACTTGTCACTTTTTATGTTTTAATTATTAGTTTAGTCCTTTCACCTTTCTCTATTCTATAATTAACTTTCACACTTAATTCAATTTAGTCCTAATGCTCAATTAACTTTAATTCAACTAAATTCACTTAACTAAAATCCAATTGGTCATATAACTAAATCTATAAATATTTTTAATAATTATTTTACGAGTCCGTTTTACCAAAACGGAGACCCGATTATTCACTTTCCAATGCCTGCACTTTTTAGGTCGTTACAGACATGGCTTGCCAACGACTATTTTTCAGCAAAGTCTTAAAACATCTTGTCAAGCCTCGAAACATACATTGCAAGGATAATTTTTAAGCTCAAATTTAATGCTTACATTGGCTAGAAATCATCCATGATGGCCATAAATGTCCACAAACTCATTCCTTGGTATAAATACAAGTCAAAGACACTTCAAGACATAAGATAGAGATATTCAAGCATCAAACACAAGAGAATTAGCTTTAAATCTCTATTTTTTGAATTTCTCTAGTTTATATTCTTTTGAGAGCTAATTTTCATGTATTTCATCACTACGATTTCTTTAATTTAGAGCTCATACTTGTAATCACACCCATTAGAGGTTAATTAATTGTTTTCTCTTTCTCTTTATTTTTCTAAATAGTGTACTTAAGGTTTTTTGGTAGAAAACCTTAGGGGAATTTAAAAGGTTCTAGTTGAGCCTTGTAAAATCTAGAGTGTTTTAGTTAAGCCATAAAAATTAGGGGGAAATGTTTAATCTTAGCCTTGTGAAATTAATAGGGGTTGTAAATGTTATACATTTTCCTTAAAAGGTATCAATTCAAGTATAGTGAATTGGGGAATAATTGGTTGAGGTATTCCAAGGTAGTAGAGGTAGGATATTCGGGTCGGACCATTATAAATTGAAGTATCCAAGCTATTCTCTCTTGATCTTTTTTTTAAAAATAGTGTGTACGAATTTTTCAAAATTACAATTCACTCCTTATTGGTATTTTTGGGCTTAATAATTATCTTATTATGGCTTGACATGTTATGTGTGATATAACACTTGTGTATCTCTATTGACCCAAAATTTAAAAACAGTTAGGACTAAATTGAAATAATTAACAAATAGTCAGACTTCACTGAGGAATTTAGAAATTTTAGTGGCCCAATTTTGATTTGGTTGGATTTCAATTATGATTCGGTTAAGATGGAATTGGTTGGTTCCATAGTGGGGGACAAAATGATTAAGGATGAAGGGTTGAGATGGTCGGTGAAGAACATGCCTTAGGAGTATATTTATATATAAGTGTGTGCAAAAAGATAGAATTTTCTCAATTCTATTTGCAAATCTTATTCTTTCCATAAAATCATCATTTTCAGATGTACTGAAGAAGAAAATGATATAACTAAATGGAGCTTTACATATCGTAGTAGATGAAAGAATTGAAGTCTGATAGTAGAGAAATTTAAAAACTAGTAAACTTTCTTACCTCTCTGTACTTGTAGAGAAAAAAAAAGGTGAAGCAGTAACACTTAAAAGTTTCTACATAATTCTAGATTCTGGGTTTTAAAAAGGTTGAACACCTTTATTTTAGTTAATAAATGGTTGTCATGCTTAGCTTCCAAGACAAAAAAGGCTCTGCATTTGGACAAGCTAAGTTGTTACGAATAATAGAATTCAGGTGAGTTTCTGCACCTTGCCTTTTGGATGATGGATGTTGTGTAAGCTTGCAAGTTGTGTGCTGATTGTTAAATGGTAGTTAACAAATGTTTAGTTAACTGGTGTGATGTATGTAAAATATGGGGCGGAGGGAAATTATTAAAGGGATAGATGAAGCTAGGACTTGGAAATGGGAATTTCTATTAAATACTGTCATACGATGTTACTGAGTGCAAACCGTGATGTGCGAAGTTTCAGGCCTTGCAAAGGGGACACTGCGGTGTTCGAGCATCAATGTTAGGAATGGTAAAATGGAGGAATGGATAGAGGAATATGGAAAATTGAAATTTCGTTAAAATTTTGCCATTCAGGATTACTAGAAGCAAAACGTGATGTGCAAAGCTCTAGGTCTTGCAAGGAGGACACTTTGTTGTTCGAGCATCAAGGTAAAATGTGAAATAGGTCCTTTAGGACGACACCATGACGACGATTATTAGTTTCTATAGAGCAACACCACGATAGCAATTAGCAGGCTCTATGGGGTGACACTACGACGACGGTAAGGTGCTACAGGGCGACACCTCAAAAGAGGTCTAACATGTAAGACCATAGTTCGGCTATGGCAATAAGGTAGTCTGTTGGGATAGTAAATACGTGGGAGTTTGCCAGGACAGTAAACACGGGGTAGTTCGTCAGGATGTAAAAAAATATGGAGAATTACATTTAGAAAGTTCGTGGTTAGGGAGGGAAGTCACCAAAGGCAATAATGAGTGGCGCCAAGGGAACGTTTCAACCCAATTAGGGTGGAAAAAGGGATAGACTCCTTAGGTAAGGAGGCCTACATTATGTCCGATAAGGCGGTTTTGCTAGGGAAGCTGTGGATCCCGCAAGAGTTAAGCTAACATGGAACAGGTGGTAACAGAATACAATCAAAATTTGTGAATTGACATAAAGCCAACTAAGAAGGTTGGGTAGGCTGATAAGATTCTTATGGATGGAAAGAATTGTTTAAGGTTGAATGGCTTGTAAAGTCCGACAAAGGATAGTGGAAAATAAAGGTTCTTCAAAACCATGGGAAAATAGTATTGATCTTGTTGCTCTATCCAAGGTAAAATTCGCATGTGAGCATCCTAATGAAAGTGCGGAAAGGGCGGGTGCTATGAGGCCACATTGTAGGCATCTTTCACCAAAGGAAAAAATAATGTATTCTGGTAAGGACCCGCATTATGGAAATATTATAGGTAACGCGGAGTGTCGCCAGTCGAGATAATTGAATACGAGAATTAGCAATGTGGTTTAGAAATAAAAGGGGTGAAACCCCAATGAGAAATCGTGATTTTAGCCACATCAGGAATCTAGGTCCGCCAATAAATGGCTCAGAACGCCCAAGTTATGGGTCTTAACAACTAGGTTCATGGAATCTCCTATGAAACCTAGGAAGTTTACTTTTGAACTAGAAAACTCAATTTCTTAGAAAACTTTAAGGGATTTCATATGCATATATGTACAGACCTCATTAAGTTCTTTCGAACTTATAAGGATTTCTGCTTGAATGCAGGTTAGCAAGTTACCCGGACAAATCAAGAGGGACCAAGCCAGACTCAGCCAAGTTAAGTGGTACACAGTAGTTGTCCATGTATACAGAGGAGCTCCAGTAGAGGCCTTGCCTCAGGGTATAAGTTGATTGTATATGTTTTTGAACTTCCATCCAGAAATTATAAACATTTGTTGGAAACAAAGCTCTTAAGAGTTTATCACCAACTATGTACAAGTCGTATTAACAATTAGATTTATAAAATCTAAGTTGTTAATTATGTAATCAAATTAGAAATCGAAATTTTTTTTAAGTTCTTTGGGTTAATGTAACATTTGGTATCTGGACCTGATGATCAAGTTAGGTAGAAGGTGTTACATGTAATTATGTTTTCTCTAGTCCATTGGGGGATTTTAATGCAGAATATTCTGAACTAGTAGCTATCAAAATTACATTAAAAAATTATGTTAGATGGAAGGGGTAATAAGAAAAACTTGTCAGTAGAATCCAATTTCAATGTTGGTAGTGTTTTGGTGTACTAACCAGTAGATTCATCTTTGGAAGTATGTTAAAGTCTTCAAATATCTATGCTATATTGAATCTTCTGGTTGAGTTGATGTTACAAGTCAATTAGGCTTAACTTGGTTGGAAATTTACTAAAATATAATTTTATATACAAAATAAGTTATATTGTTGTGAGAGTGCTTTCATCGTTTTATATCTTTTTTTTTAATTTTAAATATTGTGAGATTTAAATTTAAAATACAGTGAATTTTTAACATTTAACCTTATCATTTCAACCAAAACTTAATTTAACAAACAAATTTTTAATAAATATATTTACTACATCACACATATCATGAATGTGTTATAATTTAATATTAATTATTGTTGTGATGTAATTTCAAATTTGGAGTTAATTTGTCCATGTATGTAGAAGGTTAATTGTTGGGGGATGGCCTAGCAAAACCACGTTGGCAGTAACTTCATGTTTATGACCTGGTTTGGGTTATTATTATTATTATTATTATTATTGATGTACTGCATGTTGGCCTCCTTTTTATCTAAATAAATATTTTGATTGAGAAAAAATAATTTTTTTGGGTTAGATATTTTAATTTGGCATTTAATTTTCTTATTGTTAATTGTTTTACGTCAACTTGTTACAGATTTTAGGTATTTGTCTAAAATAGTTAAAATACATTGATATAACACTAACGATTAATAGCATAATAACATGTGGTAGCTTCAGATTTTGAAACATGGCAAAATATTAAAAAATTTAAAATTATTGTGTGTCACTATGTTATTGGTCGTCAATGTCATGACAACATTACGTCAACATATTTTAATAATGCTAGTTAGGTAGCTAAAAAAGTATCAAGTTAGTTTATCGTTTTCAAATTGTAAAAATAGAAGGTCGATAATGGTAAGAAAAGAGAGAAAAATAAAACACACAGATTTTTCGTCGAAACCCTTTTAGAAAAAAAAATCACAGGCAGAGGATAAGAAAATTCACTATGTCGAATTCGAATAATAGAAGAGGAGAGACGACTATGTTTATTTATAAGTTTGTAAAATCATATTTTAATCAAAGTCAAAAAAAATAATGCAATAAAATTAAAATATCTTATTTTAATCAACACTAAATAGAAGAAATATACTTCTATACGGACTTCACTTATACAGCCTATATTGTACCGCGTAGATCCCCTATCTTGTCACTTAACAAGAATTTGAGTCATTTATTTTTAACACAAATTTAAGTAACAATTAAGTAAAAAAACATATTCAAATATCAAATAAATATAAGATACCTCCGTGTATGTATATATATATATTTGCAAGTATAAGACTCAAATTAGTCTCCATATTACGATATGTTGAAAATTTCATAGATTTTAGAAAATGTTTGTTTCAAGCTTTTGGATGTAGATTTTCTTTATATATATATACATATATATAATTTTCAACCTTGAAACTCTTTTTAAAATCAATTTTTTTGGATTTAAGATTTTAATTTTTTTTATTTTAATTTTTAATTTTAATTTTTTTTTATTTTTTATTTTTTATTTTGTTTTGAACCTGCCCTGCCAAAATAAGAAAAGATGACAAAGTGAAGGTTTTTCTTTTAGCGGGGGGGGGGGGTTGCCAAAATAAGAAAAGATGACAATGTGTAGGTATGGTTAGTAGGTAAGAAGAACAGCTGTAAAAGTATCAGGAAGTCCTCTGGATTGTATTTTGATTTTTTATATATTTTGAAATGTGTTTAGTTAAATTTTATCTGTTAAATGATAATGTGAAATATTAATTTAAATGATTAATTACTAATTTGATCCTTAAATTATTGCTAAAATATCATATTGATTTTTTTAACTAAATAGCTTCTTTCTTTTCTTCGTTGCACTCTTCTTCACCATTTTCAGCTTCATCTTCAAATTTTCTACCAACCCTTTTGTTTTCTCCAGCTCAAATTGCACGCAGGCAGCTTGTTCTTTGCTTCTTTTGCTTCTGTTATCACTTCTTTCAATGTCAAGGCTAAATCATCCATGGCTTTCTTTTTGTTTTCTTCTGCACTGGCAATGGATTTAAGTTCACTTTTCAAAAAGGTGACTTCCTCAGCTAGATTCTTATCCCTTAATGAAGAAGACCGCTCATCTTGCGCACGAACCAATTTTTCTTTGGTAAATTGAAACTCCAATTCAAGTCTTTTTTAATGGTCATCCCCATGGAAGTTTGAGAGGAAACATTTGATGGGTTTTCCCATTTCTGCAAGTTTTCCAGGAGAGAATTTGTTTTGGTGCTTGGAAAGTTCAAGTGAAACCTTTGCTTGCTCAAACGTTTCGATTGAGCCACATATGAATCATATATCTTCTTCTCCGATTTTATTTTAAAATCATGTTAAAATAATTATTAAGATTATATTAAAATTATTAAAATTTATGCTAAAATAATAATTTTAATATATTTTTAATAATTTTAATACTTTATAATTATTTTAAAGATTTTTTAATTTTTTAAAATTATTACTAAAATTTAAAAAAATTAAAATGATATTTTAACTATAATTTAGGGATGATATTAATAAATAATCATTTAAATTAACGTTATATAAAATTTAACAAATGAATTAATTTATACGTTTAAAAATAATTAATTTAACTATTTTTTAATATAAAAATTGAAATGCAATCCCCCTTTAAATGAAGGGAATTTATGATATTTTTACAAAAATATCTGCAAACCATGTGGTATCTATAAAATTTAAAAAAAAAAAACATTGCAGAGACCGAGACAAGTGCAGTGTTTTGTTCAGACCCAAATTAAAAGGTACACGAAATGAAGAAAGAAGCAATTAGAAGTGGTGCACGTTTGATGGGATGCAATGGAGTGGAGGAAGGACAAATGTAAGATTTTTGCAATTTTTTTTACCTTCTTTTAGAAATCATAGCTTTAATGTGAACCCAAAAAAGATCTATACATTAAAAGAAGACCTGTTCATGGGCCGGACTGGGTTTGGGTCGGGCCTGGAAAAAAAATTCTGCCCGACTCTTAGGCTCGGGCCCAGCCCAGGAAAAAATAATAAGCCCGAGTCAGGCCCGGTTTTTAATAAACACAAAAAAATATTTTAAAAATAAAAAAAATATTTTTAATGTATTTTAAAATTAAAAAATATATATTTATTATATTCGGGCCGGGCCGGGCCCGGGCCAAAAAAGTTGAGCTCGAGCTCGGCCCATTTTTTAAACGGGCCTTATTTTTTTGCCCAAGCCCATATTTCGGACCTAAATTTTTACCCGAACCCTCCCATATTTCGGGCGGGCCGTCGGGCCGGGCTGGGCCGGGCCGCCCGGCCCATGAACAGGTCTAATTAAAAGTAGTTAATACACAAGGGGTCGGGTTTTTTACAAAATTATTATAAAAAAATAAAAAATAACTAAAATATTATAACTTTTTTTTATTTACTAAAATATTATAAATTTTTTTATTTACCAAAATATACCAAAAAAACAAAAAAACAGAAAAAAAAAACCTACAAAAAGCCTGCACCGAATTGACAATACCCTGGTCAGGCCAAGGTGATTGGCGGCACCAAAAGTGCCAAAGCCATTGGCGGCACCAATGGTGCCATACTGATTGGCGGCACTACTCGTGTTAAAAACACGAGCTCTGTCCAGTTGAAGGGAGAAAAATCAGAAAAAAAAGAAGAAGAAGAAGAAGAAGAGGTGCTGCGGAAAAGAATAGAAAAAGAATGTATTTTTTTAAAAATAATTGATTATATTGTTGTTATTGTTTTGTATATTTTGTAATATTTTTTGTTTTAGTTTAGTTATTAAGATTAATAAAACTCAAATTGATAGTATTATTATTATTATTGTTGTTGTTGTTGTTGTTGTTGTTGTTAGTATTAAGATGTTATTAATGTATTAAGATGTAACTTAGTAGTATTATTGTTAGTAAAAAACTAGTATTATTATTATGGTTAGTTATTATTTTTATTTACCAAAATAAACTAGTTAGTAAAAAACCAGTATTATTATTATAGTTAGTTAGTTATTATTTTTAGTAAAACCCTAATTAATAATTTTAGTGTGTATTATTTTGAGTATAAAATTATTAATATTATTATTGTGTTAGTTATTAGGATTAGTGGTTAAACGGTTTTCATGTACAAAATTGCATATTGAAACATTAAAATTTTTTTAAGTAATTTATTTACCGTTCGAGAATTTTTATGAGATTTTGTTTATTTTTTGACAGATTAAATATTGAAGATGGATGCTAAGTTTCTTGTATGCGTTTATTTCGATGGAGTCATCTTGACAACAAGTGTTGAATGTGTATTTGAATGTCGGCAACAAATAGTAATGAGATTTAATAGAAATGTATCGTTCGATGAAATGAAGGTAAGGATTAATGCAAAAATTCTTAGATGTTGTGGGAGAAGGATATCAAAAATTTTCTACAAGTTTCCAGTTTCGACAAATCCGGTCAAATTCATCGAAATAGAACTTGTAGACGACGAAGACGTGGAGACAATGGTCGATCTCTACTGTGGGAATGGGAGTGAGAAGAATGTACTGATTCACTTATTTGTTGAGTTAGTCGGTATGGAGCAAAATGAAGATGTTAATGCATCTGATGAAGAAGACGAGGCTGAAGAACCGTGGATGGTGGCTCCAATATCATACGTTGATAATGAATCGACTATGGGTGGGATCGGTATCGACCTGAATATTACACTCGATGTTGATATGGTTGGTAGTGAAGAAGAAGGTGCTGGCGAAGAAGAAGGTGGTAGCGATCATTGGGATGAAGAGGTCGATAGTGACGGTGATCCCGATGTGGACGATGTACCTGATGATATTGACGATGAAGATGTCAACAACGATGAAGGCATTAACGCTTCTTCGGTCGGGGAGCAGATGCGGCGTATTTTGATACACAATAATCCTGGGCCACACATGTCGCTCATAGACCCCGACGCAGCGTATGTAGCTGAGTTTCCAGAGTACTCTGAAATAGTTCATTCTCACGGGCTGGCCGTAACGTCTGATGATGAGGAGTTATTCATAGGCCAGAGATTCAGCTGTAAAGAAGAGTGCATATATGCCATTAAACGGTACAGCATGAAGATATCAGTGGATTATAAAGTCTCCGTGTCTACTCTGACAATATATGTTGGAGAGTGTTGGAAGGCAGCGGAAGGCTGCAATTGGCGGGTACGAGCTGCATTCATTAGAAGTTCTCAGATGTGGGAGATACGAAAATTTGTTGGTCCTCATACATGCACATCAACACGTATGACAGAAGATTATGGAAAACTTGATTCGAAAACTATCTGTACGTGTATCATGCCAATGGTGAAGGACATGCCGACTATTAAAGTTTCGGTACTGATTACCGAAATGCAAGCACGATTCTAGTATCGAGTCTCATATCGGAAGGCATGGATATCTAAACAAATGGCGATGGAGCAACTGTATGGGGATTACGATTCGTTGTATAACTAGCTTCAAGGTTGGATAGCTGTTGTAACACCCCTTACCCGTATCCAACACCGGAATAGGGTACGAGGCATTACCAAAACACATACACTTGTAAACGTATTTAACCGAGTTATAAAATTTCATCAAAATTAAAACTTTCAAAATAATTAACATGTTTCTATAACTTTTCACAATATATCCTCAAAATATTATAATCATAATAATTAGGGCCTGCGAGACCCGATACATACTCATGCAATTTAATGCTTCATTTCCATTTCATTCAATTCGCAATTTCTCATGCTCATAATTTAAATCATATCACTAGCAATTTCCATTTAATTCACGTACAATTCAATGACATCAAATTCAAAACTAATACGTATTTACCATTTAACTCAATGTTTATTGATTATACCATTCAATAACACATTTATGAAATTCTCAATTTAGCAATGAAAATATCACTTTAGTTTGAATAACAACATCGTCCTGATATAAATACACTACCACTTATCCATTTACTTTAATTCTTTTGGGCCCATTTGTCACTTACCATCCTTAATCAAATTACGGAACGGTCACGGAAAATTGAGTACTTCACTTTCACTTTGCCATAGTATAACTATGGTCTTACGTATGATCACTTATCACTTGTCCCTGATCAGATAAGTGTAGCCACCTATCACTTTGTTTCTTGATCAGATAAGTGTAGCCACTTATCACTTTGTCTCTTGATCAGATAAGTGTAGCTAAAGCTATCACTTATCACTTTGTCTCTTGATCAGATAAGTATAGCCGAAGCTATCACTTATCACTTTTCACTTGTCACTTGATCAGATAAGTGTAGCCGAAGCTATCACTTATCACTTTGTCACTTGATCAGATAAGTATAGCCGAAGCTATTACTTATCACTTTCCACTTGTCACTTGATCAGATAAGTGTAGCTAAAGCTACCACTTATCACTTTGTCACTTGATCAGAAGTACTCAAATCCGGCGTTCCGCTCAATTTGATCATTTATTCATATATCAGGCTTACCAACATGTGTTAATTCATAAACCATTCATGGTATTATTTCATGCCAAATCATATATTGAATATACCATACACACATACTATGAAACTTTATTTTCACACATGAGCTTAAACCATGACCAATAATGCACAAAAATAAGCATCATTCATATTTCATCGTTTATGAGTTATAATCAAACATATGACCATTTATACACGAATCATTCATATATTTCCCAATTTTCCTCCTCCTCCTCTCCATTCCACATCCTTAATGTGTATAACACACTTAAACAACATTAACCATAATTTCAATATTCACTAACATGTATATTCAAAGCTGTTTATCCGAGTCAGAGTCACTAAATTATTTTTATCCGGAGCTAAAGAGCTCCAAATTAAGATCCGTTAATTTTCCCTGAAACTAGACTCACATATCTTCATACCATAAAATTTTCATAATTTTTGGTTCAGCCAAATAGTACAGTTTATTCTTTAAAGTTTCCCCTGTTTCGCTGTCTGACAGTTCCGACCACTCTTCACTAAAAATTAATTATCTCATTGTACAGAATTCGGATGATGTTTTAGCTTGTTTCTTCTAAAAATAGACTCATTAAGGATTATAACCATATAAACTATAACTTATAATCATTTTTGTACAATTTTTATTGATTTTCCAAAGTCAGAACAGGGGAACCCGAATTCATTCTGACCTTGTCTCACAAAATCTATTATATCTCATGATTTACAATTCCATTGCTCACATCATTTCTTTTATAAGAAACTAGGCTCAATAAGCTTTAGTTTCATATTTTATTCATCCTCTAATTCAATCTCTACAATTTTTTGTGATTTTTCAAAGTTACACTACTGCTGCTGTCCAAAACTGCTTTAGTGCAAAATGTTGATTTCCATTTTGCCCCAAATTTCACAATTTATACAATTCGGTCCTTTCTCAATTAACCCCTCAATTAATCTAATTTTCTCAATTAGTACTTTAATAGACATTATAAGTTGTTACACAACTATTGAAATTCAGAATTTCCACATATAACTCTATCTTCAAACTCTTTTACTATTAGGTCCCAAACATTCACTTTCTATTCAATTCTTTCAATAAAATCAGCATATGAACAATTTAAAGCTCTAATTTCATGCTAAATCATCATATACTTCCAGCACATATTCATATCAACTTTCAACTTCTTTCATAAAATCAAAAACTAATGGATTTAACAAGTGGGCCTAGTTGTAAAAGTCATAAAAATACAAAAATTTCAAGAAATAGTCAAGAATTGAACTTACTTGTAATAAAAATATGAAGAACCAGCTTGAAGAAGCCCTTCCATGGTGTTTTAGCTGATGAGAATTCAGAAAAATGAAGAGAAATCTAGATAATTCCACTTGGGTCCTAACTTTATTAAGCAAATTTTGCAATTTTCCAATTTTGCCCTTAATTCATGCCTCTGCCGTCCAGCCCAAATAGACCTTGGGTCTATTTTCCTTTTAAGCCCTCTTCCTTTTATCATTTAAGCTATTTAATCATTTCCCAAAATTTTGCATTTGTTACAATTTAGTCCTTTTTGTTCAATTAATTATCGGAACTTTAAAATTTCTTAACGAAACTTTAATACTAACTTTTTAACACTCCATAAATATTTATAAAAATATTTATGGCTCAGTTTAAAATCCCCGAGGTCTTGATACCTCATTTCGATTCTAATTATTTTAATATTTATTTCTAGTGCACTATTCACTATTTCAAAAATTTTCCTAACTTCATATTTAACTTATACTTACTAAATTAATAATATTTTCTACCCATTTGTCGAATTTAGTGATCTCGAATCACCGTTCCGACACCTCTGAAAATTCAAGCCATTACATTTTTTTTTCGTCGGATTTGTGGTCCCGAAACCACTGTTCCGACTAAGCCTAAAATCGGGCTATTACAGCTGTTATGCGGGAGTACTTACCGATGACTGTGATTGAGTTGCAGACAAGGCCATATTACGGCCCGGATGACCAGTTACAGCCGGCAAAAAAGATTTTCCATCGGATGTTCTGGACGTTTGATCCATGTGTGCGGGCATTTCCCCACTGCAAGCCACTTTTTGATCCATGTGTGCGGGCATTTCCCCACTGCAAGCCACTTGTGCAGGTGGATGGGACCTGGATGTATGGAAAATATACACAGATCCTACTTATTATAGTTGTTTGAAACGGTAACAGAAATATGCTCCCGATAGCATTTGCTATCGTAGATAAAGAGAACATGGAGTCTTGGGAATTCTTCCTCACAAATCTGCGAAGGTATGTTATTAAGAACGATAACATTTGCATCATCTCCGATAGAGGGAAGGGTTTAATTGCAGCTATTAGGCGTTCCGGTGTGCCGTGGTGATCCGTTTACTGTATCCGTCACATTGCGGCTAACTTCCACAAAGATTATAAGAATGCAGAGTGGAAGAGACAAGTCGTGGCAATGGGTAAATGATAACCTTATATTTTTAATATAAGTTGCAATGTTTGATGTTATCGACTTACTAGAACTTATTTTTCCTTAATACGTATGCAGCGTACAAGTTAGAGCCACATATTTTTCGGAAAAGAATGATCCGACTTGAGAGTGACATGGAGGGGCAGACAAACACGACTTTCCAACAATGGTTGGGCACAATAGAGTCGTGGCAGTGGGCTCAAAGTTTTGACGAGGGCTTTCGTTATGGCCATATAACCACAAACTTAGTCGAGGGGATTAATGTTGTCTTGTTGAAAACACGTCATCTTCCGATTGCATCGGTATTTTCTGCTACTTTCTACAGGCTGGCTACTTTGATGCCAAGAATGGGTCAGCAGCAAGTCGACCAGATTCAGGCGAGACACGTGTTTGTCGAACATGTCAAGGATGCAATGGTTGCAAACTGTCGGTTGGCGAGGTTAATGAATGTGGAAATATATTCACAACGACTGGAAACATTTCGAGTTATTGAGACCATCAGTCGTCGACCTGGTATACCAAGTAGGTCCTACGGAGTTGATCTCCGGAACAGACGGTGCGAGTACAGGAGGTTCGAAACACATCATTATCCCTGCACCCATGTCGTGGCAGCGTGTGCTAAAGTCAACCTTGATGCTGAACAATATGTCGATGATGTGTACACACTGGAGTGCACATTGCGTGTCTGGGAGAATGAGTTCCCCGTCCTGCCTGACCTATCTACGTGGGAGGTGCCGCCGACGACTTTTGAGCTTCTCCCAGATAGAGGGCTACGGAGGAATTCAAGGGGTCGTCCGCAGTCAAGCAGAATCCATAATGAGATGGACATTAGGGAGAAATTTGACGGAAAGCGTTGTGGAATATGCAGGTTAAGTGGTCATAGTCGGAATAAATGCCCTAACCAAAACTTTAATGTTGGACTGTGGTCCGGATCGGGTCGGAATTGACCTAATGCTGTAAAATTTTTATGTATATTGTTATAAAAAGTATAATTCATTTGAAATAATTTTTATTATTCAACTTATGCTTATGCTTAAATTGTATTCAAATTGTATCCAAATTAAGTTAAAAAAATACCATGTGCGCATTTGGAATTATTAAAATTATATCGACAATAGAGGCATTTATAATTGGATTTAGCTTTAATATAATGAAAAAATAGAATAATTAAATTTATACAAAAAATTTCAGAAGTAAGCAAATATTAAATTAGAAATATTAAATTTATACAAAAAGTGCATTAAACCCCTAAAATTGATGGTTCGATGGTGTTGTCCTAGGGGTATACCTATTCGGAGGTCGACGATCACGTTCTGGGCGACAACCAACATCATCATTCGGCGCAGGTGGGGGTGTGGCAAACATAGAGGAAAAATCCTGTGGCTCGTTCGTCGTCGACGAACTTGATCCGGAATGAGTCCCATGATGCTGCGGATACGGGTCAGACGAGCCGGGCATGCCGTACTGCGGCAGGTAAGATCCAAACAGTTCAAAGTCATAGGCATATTCGCCCCCTGCGAAGCTCGAAAAATAGTCACCGCCCGCCAAATCCGAACGATAGCCATGTGAATCCACATTTGACTGTGATTGTTTGGGATCTGGCTGGGGCTCCTGCTCGGGCTCTGCTGGTTTCAGACAATAATATGCCATCGGATCTGGATCCATCGGGCCTGCTACGTCCGATCCCCCAAGTTGCTGCACGTGCGGGGGGATTACAGTCGACTGGCCTCCAAGTATATATGGCTTCCCGCAACTATAATACCATTGTATATACTCTAATGATGATTGCGGGTCGGTAGCCATAACTATCTGAGGTATTCGACGCAATCGATCGTTCCACAGTGCCACAAATTTTCGGTGCTTGATTCCCCAATTCAATTGAAATCTTCCTCTCTTAGTCATGCCGTGAACTTCCCCCACCTGGCACGGCAGATCTGGGATAAGTTGGATGCAGCCAAACTGTCGTAGCACCCGATCTCCGTGATACCACTCGACTACGTTGAAATTGATAATTGGTGCGTTAGTGCACCATATGTGGGAATCAACGTATGCGGACAAGGGTACAACATTTGTAATTTTTGACCTACGGTATGACATCCATATAAACTGCATGATTAATAACATTGTAATGAGTTAGAGCCATAATGTGTGAGTAAGATATAGAAATAGAATAGATGTCATGAATATTAGAATAGCAGCTTACCCCTTCCCGGGCATGCTGTTCAATCATGAGGCGGTATATCGGGACATCATACAACTTTCTGATGCTTGGATGAACACTCCACCTACAAAAAATAATATAGGGTTTAGGGTTGGTAACATTAGTCAATATATTATGACTACAAATAATGAAAATTTATATTTTATCACTTGAGTGGCAGTGGATACACATACGGTTGGTGACTAATGGATGCCAAAAATGGCAGCCGATAAAGCGCCTAGGACTGCATCGGTATAAGGCATCCGCCCATGTCAGTTACATCCAGGTTTGTCGCCCGACAAAGCTCCCGGTACAACATTGCTAGAATGGCGGAACCCCAGCTATACGACCTAGCAGTAGACAAATCAGCTAATAGGGGCAAGTACATCAAATGCACATTGTCGCCGTTTGCATCAGGCATGAGTACTGCCCCTACCATATGCATGATGTACGCTCGAGCAGCGCACATCAACTCACCTTCAGTTGCAGTTGCTGATAATTGTCCAATTTTGGCTTTCAGCCATGTAAATTTTATGCCGAAAAAATATGACTCACCGTCCCCTGGCGAGTCTCCTAGGAGCTAATAACAAAATGCAGCCGGATCGGTAAATGAAGATACTCCTATTACGGGACTCTTGTCAATTGGGAGCCCAAGTTGCAATGCAACATCCTCCAAGGTCACCGTGCACTCCCCGCACGGAAAATAAAAGTGTGGGTCTCCGGGCGCCATCGCTCCACTAGCGCAGATAATAAATCAAAGCGCAAGTCGGAGGACTGGATCAATGCTACTGACCCAAACCTGGCTAGCTCCAAGTACGGCATCAATCGTGCACCCGGAGCTTTCTTTAAAACACTCACACGGCCCCTTCATACTCGGAACGAGTCCTGATAGTGTTAAATTACAGAAAAATATTACGATAACATGATTTATTTGTATATACTGCGTATATCCTTTTTAAATAAATAGAACTTGTGATTAACAAATAATAAATCATACCGTGTTATTAGCCGCATCAGATATGTGTCTATCGGTTCAAATCAATGAAGCCATTCCGATGCCTGCAAGTTGAAAAAAAAGTTAGTAAAAACTCTTACTTCGGCCATTTGTTCGTATTTTTTCTCCGCATTTTATTCTTTTAAAAAATATCATAATTTCTAATTTTATAATTTTACATTATTTCAGTGCATAATGTTTAAATTTATTAATTTAGTGTGTTATTTAAATTAATTTGATGTAAGAAAATAACTCTTATCCCTGCCCTTTACTCGTATTATTTTCTCAATTTTTATTACTTTCAATAAAAATATATTATTTTCGTATTTTATTATTTTATATTATTTCAGTACATTTTCTTTGAAATATTTTGTATAATTGTTTCTGAATTTTATAAAAAGTTAATACTACACTCTTACTTCCGCCATTTGTTCGTATTTTTTTCTCAGCATTTTATTATTTTAAAAAATATCATAAACTTAGTCTTTTATAATTTTATATTATTTCAGTACATAATGTTTGAAATTTATTAATTTAGTGTGTTGAAGGGGAATAAAAGAAAATAATAAATAAGGAGGGCTTAAAAGGCAATTAGACACATATTGGTGCCGCCTTTTTATTCCCCTCCATCACCCTCTATTTTTTTCCTCTATTATTTTGGTAAATAAAAAAAAGTTTACAATATTTTGTTATTTTTTTATTTTTTGTAATATTTTGGTAAAAAACCCGAAAAAAACTCTTTTCCCTGCCCTTTGCTCGTATTATTTTCTCGATTTTTATTACTTTCAATAAAAATATATTATTTTCGTATTTTATTATTTTATATTATTTCAATACATTTTGTTTCAATAATTTGTATTAATTATTTCTAAATTTTTAAAAAATTTACTAATACTCTTACTTCGGCCATTTGTTCGTATTTTTTTATCCGCATTTTATTATTTTAAAAAATATCATAACTTTTAATTTTATAATTTTACATTATTTCAATGCATTATGTTTGAAATTTATTACATCTACAATTTTTTTTGCATTTTATTATTTTTGGTGAATATACAATTTCTGTTTTTCTTTTCGTATTTTATGTTTTCTTAAACATATTTCTTTATCATTTTACTTTTAATACTATTTTTCTAAAACAATTAATTTCAACATCCTAAGTAAATTTCATAAAAAAAAATTCCTAATCAACATACAATGTACATACCATGAATTTTTCATTCTAAATATATTTCATAATATATATATGCTAAATAAAATAATAAAATACGTATAATGTACATTACATAACATAAATTTTTAACACACAAATATTACAAAAAAATTAAATTTATAATAAAAATTATATTTTTTTTCTTTTTTTCCTTCCTTCCCGCTTCTTCTTCTTCTTTTTTTCTCTTCTCCTTTCCTTTTCTTTCCTTCTTTTTCTTTCTTTTTTCCTCTCCTTTCCTCTTCTTCTTCTTTCTTTTTTTTTCTTTTCTCCTTTCCTTTTCTTTCCTTCTTTTTCTTTCTTTGCTCTCCTTCCTTCCTTTCTTTCTTTCTTTCCCTCTCCTTCTCCCCCCCCAACCACCGACCGGCCCTATTATAAGCTTGGTGCCGCCAATGGCTTTGGCCTGACCAGGGTGTTGTCAATTCGGTGCAGGCTTTTTGCAGGTTTTTTTTCTGTTTTTTGTTTTTTTTTGTATATTTTAGTAAATAAAAAAAATTTATAATATTTTGGTAAAAAAATAAAAAGTTATAATATTTTGGTTATTTTTTTATTTTTTTATAATAATTTTGTAAAAAACCCCAAGGGGTCTCTCTTTTACTTTTAATAATTATTTAGCATTAATATAAGTTATTAACTAGTTTTAGTTATTTATTTTATTTATAAACTTTAATCTAATGTTGTTACTGACAATATTTTTTTCTTCTATTTTTGACCTTTTGATTTTTAATTTCAACAAAGGTACAGTCCATCCAAATAAATCTTAAGACCTTTCTGAAATTTTACTTTGAAATATCAAACTCTAAAATCTAAATTTAAAATTTTATTTCTTTTTATAACTTTTCTTGCTAAGATTTGATCTAAATCAATAGAAATGAAAGCTCAACGCCCAACCAAGCTGTTGACATGAGAGCGAATTATGGTAGGGTATGAAATTTAAAAAATTAGTATTTATCATATTAAATTATTAAAAATAAAGATTAGATGTGGAAGTAGAAGTGATCATGAGTCGGGCCTAAGTATGATATTAATATATTTTATGCTTGCTCAAACCTGGTCTGGCCCAGCCTAAAATATGGGTGTAAAATTTTACCCAAACCCGCCCATATTTTCAAAAGACTAATCCGAATCTATTTTAGGCCCGCCCATAATATTTGTTAACTTTTTTTAAAAAATATTTATTTTATTTTATTTTATTTTATTTTAATACTTAATATTTTAATATTTTTTGAAAGTTTTTAAATAGTCATCTTAAAATTATTTTAATGTTTATATTAGAGTAGTATTATATATTTAGTATAAGTTTATTTTTTAATGTGTTCTAAATTACATAATATACAAAAATAACATAATATAAAGTATTAGAAACTTAAAAACGGGTTGGGCTGAATTCAGACCATGAATGTTCAAGTTCCAAGCCCAGCCCATATTTTAAACGGGCCTTTTTTTGCCCAAGCTCTCTTTTTATGCTTAATATTTTTGTTCAAACCCCCTTAAATTTCGTGCGGACCTTTGGGCTAGGGCAGGTAGCCCGAGCCATGAACAGGCCTATGCGGAAATATATTTAAATATATCGATATCTTAAAATATATAAAGTTTGTGGTTTTGATATTCTAAATTAACACACAAGTAATTTAGAAAAAACAAAATTTTCTTTTCTAAAGATAGGAGGTCAAACAAGTTAAAATTTGGGACCATAGCCCTAATATATAACTTTTGCACATTAATATTAATTTATAATTAATCCATTCTCAATTAAAAATTAGTTACTAAAGTATATATATACATATTTGACCTATACTTTAAGTCAATAAACCTTAATCATATCATATCATTTTTAATTTAGACTAACTTATTATATATATATATTGTCGATATTATCCAACAAACGGAAATAGATTGTCTGTTAAATTGAAAGAAGAAGAAGAAGAAAATAGATTTCCTAAAGAATTGAAAAAGTGAAGAAAGGTGAACTGATACTAGATTTCCTAGTGAACTGAATGCTTGGATTTGATGACAAAGTGAACAAGAATTTTTTTTTTTTGGCTCTACATCAATTTTGGGGGTTTTTTTTTAAAAAAATTGAAATGAAAAAGATGAAAATCATATTTTTCTTTTTTCTTTTAGTTATTCAAATTTTGGGTTCTTTGTCTCTTCATCATTTTTTTTGTTAAGAAATATAGTGAATTTGATGAAAAGACAAAGAATTAGATGAGATTAGGTTTTTTTGTTATTTTTGTTAAGAAATAATAATATATACCTTTTTGTTTAAAAAAGAATACCGGTTATTTAATTTTAGGCCCTTAGGATATTTTGAAATATAAAATTCTAAAAAAAGTGACACATGTAATCATTTAAGTGATAGACATGTTCTGGTAGGTTAAAAGTTAATATAAGAGGTATCGCATTAATAAATGGCATAGACATTTTGAAAGTAGAAGTACCATATTAAAGAAATTGATAAATTTTAAGGACCAAATATGAAATTATTCTTATTCTTTATTAGTGTCAGCTACAATTTCTGGTCAATAAGTTTGGTTTGCCAAGATTAATGAAGGAGGGAGACACGAATTTAAATTCTGTCATTCTCTCCCCATTCTTTCTTTTTATTAAATATTGTAATAATGATTAAAAGAAAACCAAGAATTGGTTTATAGAAAAATAGTAATCTTTGTAGAAGTGCAATGTCAAATATCATGTTCAATGATCATTTTTCTGGCTTGTGATTTTGTGCATAGGGTTAAGGGAGAGTGCTGATTATTAGTATATATACATTTATAATTATTAATTGATAAATATTTTCTCTTATTTATAGATGTTTTATATTACATGTTAAATTTTTTATTTAGTTGATATCACGAGTTAAATAAGCACCAATTTAATTACATAACAATTAAGAATATTATTTTTAACAAAATAAATTATATTATTATTTGGGTTTTTTTATCTTTTTAATTTTTTATATAAAGTCAATATAAAAACTCTGACCATTATAATTTTTAAACTTTTTAATTTTACTTTTTAAAATATATAATTTTCACTTATGTTTGTGCTGTGTCAAGTTCAAGTACAAGCACAACTATAAATAATACTAGAAATTTTATCACACGCATATGTGTGTAGAAATAATGTATTTAGAACATAAGGTGTTTAAAAATAAAATACAATAAATAATGAAATGTATTATTTGAAACTAATTAATAATAAAATGTACCGTATGTGTAATATTAAAATAAAAAATTAGATTAAATTATGAATACAACGAAATTTAAACATGTAAATACATCAAATTAAGAAGATTAGATGCATTACAATTGTTTATCATTATCACATCCCAAGAACGGGGTTAGTAGAATTAGGATTTGTGAAATCAAGACTGGTCATACCCTGATTTATAATGTCATCATTGTGTGTTTTGTTAAATAAGATGGTTATTGGCCTAATGGTTAAGTTGTAGTGAATTTGTCTTTGAAACCTAGATTTAAATCCCTTCCCTCGCATTGGTTTTATTTTGTGCAATTTTGCTCCAAACTCTAGCAAGTGTCACGCCTTATTTATGCACGAAAATCATTTGTGTGAACCCTTGTTTATGTGAACCATCACACTAGGCGAACACCCATAATTTGCGACCCCTAAGTAGTGCGAACCCCCCTACAGTATGCGAACCTCAGACAATATGCGAATCCTTATTATATTCATGCGAACCCTTAAGTAGATGTTAGGTGAACCCATGTATGTAGCCCATGCATGCGAATCTGTATGTGGACCTTAGATATTACACGAGTTACATAGGACATGTGAACCCTAGGCACATGTGACTATATAGGATGAGCGAACCCTAAATAATATACGGACCGTACATGTTTAGTTATGCGAATCATGCTTTTTTATTATGCGAACCCTAAACTGATATCACATGCAAACCTATAAGTATAACATGCTAGCTTATAATATGTGAACCTATTAAACATGTGAATCCTCACGTAAGTAATTGTATGAGAACTGTATGTGCGAGCCCTTATGAGCGAGCCCGTGTGCAAATCTGTGAACTCGAAATTATATTGGATATTTCTAGTAATTTTTACCACCTTTTTACTTAAAAATAATATTAATCTTGAGTATTTGTTAATTAATTAAGTGAATTGTTCTTAAATGTTAATAATGGACATGAATTTATAAAGTATATGAATTTGTGCTATTTATATGATTTTGTGCATAAAATTAAAGTATTTCATGTTATTTATTAATATGTTAAATTTACTTATGCAGTGGGACTATAGAGTTGAGTTTATTATAATGTTGCATGGACATGAGCTATTATTCTCATGTGTTGGAGGGCAAGACCAAGCTTAATGGGTCATCAAGATGCCACCTTGACCTAATAAAAAAAGATGATACATGTTGGTCAAGTCTATAAGCTAGTTGGGTTATTAACCGTCCAGTTTAAGAGAAGAGAGGCCCAATTCGGCAACCACAATTTGGCAGCCAAGAAATCAATTTTGGGACAATTATTTGAAGGTTCTCACACTTTGAAGAACATTAGAAATCGGCACACAAGATTTGCTTGAGAAATTGTCCACCCCTGGCATGATTCAAGCATGATTTCATGCTTACATCAAGCAACCGGACCACCTTCTCTTCCACATATCATGGCTGGCCATATGAGGGAGAAACCCAAAGGATTGTTGCTGCTATTTATAGTAAACTCTCCCACCTACTTTAAGTATAAATATTACACCTATCTCACATTTTCAATCATCTCTTACTCATCCTTTCATCCCTCATTTTCACAACATTCTTTATTCCCTCTCTTGCTCTCTTCATCCACCACGCCTATCATTCCATTTTCCCCTAGTTTTTAGCCAGAAAAAGCTTTGAAGAGATCATTTTTTAGCCGACCACCTTGAGGAACCATTAAAAAAAGTGCAACAGGAGGAGCTGAGGAAAACACCTTCAATCAAAGCCCGCAAGACTGTCGACTTGAAATAGAGTTTATTCTTCCCTTACTTGTTGTTTTAAATTAATTATGTTTACAATGTGTTTTGTGATCTTGACATCAAAAATCGTAGCTTAAATCTATTTAGCTAGGTTAATTGCATTAATTCAATGAGATTTGTTTGATTCAAGTTTAAAGTGTTTGTGCCTCAGTCGGTCATGTTTTCAATTAAATTCAAGTATGTATTTCATTCATACATGATTGGATGCATTAGAATTAGTTGAGCGATCCTAACTAGATGATGGCTAGTGAATGCAATAATTGAAAAGTGCATGCTTAATTTAGATCCTAACCCAACTAAATTGAAGGTTCATTATAACTTTAACAAGCTCTATTATCTTGCATAGTTTTTAGGTTTATGTGATTAAACTGTTACAAACCTAACCCATCCTTGTTACTTCACATAAATGCTAACAAACCCTTAGTTTAATATGATTAGTAAAATGCATGTTTCACTAAGTAAAAGATTCCGAAAGAACTTAATTTGGTTTCCAAACTTATGAAAGATCGAGTTACCATCGAATGTTTTCCGAACACTATTAAGCATGATGAAATTGAATCAAGTTTATTAATGTAGTTATCATAACCTATTCATGTTAGTGATTGTTGAAGTTTGTGTTTTTGCTAAATTCATTCATACATTTTATTTCATACTTCGCATTTAGCTTAAATTGCATTACTGATCAATTTTTCATTTAGTTAAATTAATCTAGTTTAATCATCATCACTCAAACTATTGTGTTTTTATCACCAAATTGTTAACTTATAATTTTACAATTAATCGATAACATACACAGTCCCTGTGGAGACGGTAACTCATTTACTTACTTATTACTTGAATGAATATGTACACTTGCACAAACTGAGCGTTACAAAACCTCAGTGTGCGAGCCCTATGTGTGACCCCCGTGTGCAAACCTCTATGAGTGAACCTTGTATGTGCGAACTCATCTGTGTAAACCCTAGGTACAAACCCCTACGTGTGCAAACCTTGATGTGCGAATCCTAAGTTTGTAAACCGTAAGGTGTGACCCCCTAGATGCGAACCCTAATGTACGAACCCCAGGTGCAAACCCTAACGTGTGAACCCCTAGGTGCGAACCCTAATGTGAGAAACTCTAAGGTGCGAACCTCTAAAGTGTGAACCCATATGTATAAACCCCTAAGGTGTGAACCCCTATGTGCAACCTTATATGTGTGGCCCCTGTATGTGTTAACCAAACCAAACGTGTTAGATCACACGAAAACATTGTATATTTGAAGCTTTTTTAGTTCTAAAATTAATTTTATATATGAAACTGATGAGAATGGATGTATGTTCACATGCCATTAAATGTGAGTATGAAATACTGAATGTAAGCATCGAAAGATGATAAATAGCAATATATGCTAAGAATATGTGCATAAATCATATGAAAAACAGTTATGGAGGACGAATAAGTTCTATAGGAGATAGTGACAATTTAAGTCCACACCGAAAATCAGTACTACACGAAATAGGCAACAATGTCATCAAAATCGGATAAGTCAGGATGGTAGTTTAAAAAGCCATCAAAACCAGGTAGACTGGAATGATAGTTTATTGTAGTAAAAAGCCATCAAAATCGGGCAACCAAGATGGTAAGTTATTGTAGTAAAATTCATCGTCATAGATCACAAGTGAAAAATCATCTTCACTGGGAAATTCGAGATGGTTCGTTTTTTTATCTGTGTTTTGGTGTGTTGAGCGATGCTTGAGGGCAGTTAGGATGGGCGGGTAGGAAATTTGCATTTGCATTGCATCACGTACAAACAATATATACATTGATTTACTATATGTTCCATATGTTATGCTTAACTCACTATTATTTCTATGTTTTTTTTGTTTGTTTGTGCAATTATATATATTGATTCATAAGTTAGTCTCACACTGAGCCATTGTAAGCTTATTCCCCCTTTTCCTTTACCTCTCAGGTAACACAGAAAATTAGGACTCAGTATGGCATTAGAGGACTCTCGGGTTAGCAACTTGTTTTATTATTTTAAAAAGTTTCCATTTATCATTTATTTTCGAGATTGTAATTATTAATTTCATGTTTTTAAATCTTACATTTGGGATTGATTTGTTTATTTATTTTAAAGCAATATATTTAGTTAATACTCTAATATTTGCATGCTTTTCAGTTTAGAAAACCCTTACTTTAAATGTTTTCCGCTGCTTTGCAAAATACTTAAAGTTATGATAAAGTCTTTTCTTAAATACCTAAAAATCATGTTCTTGAAACTTCATATTAAAAATGTTGTAATCGACTTATTAAGTAAAACTAGTTTAAATTAATGAACGTCTTTCTTAAAAACAAAAGAGCTTTTTCCATAAAAATCAATGCTTCAAAAAGAATGGCTTTACAAGATCATCTCAGTAATCGAATGTAATGCCTTCGACTTGGCTGAAACTCCTAAGCCAAGTCAAGGGTGTTACAATAAATTACTGGTGGTTTATCTACAATGCGGTGTGTAGGGATGGTTGAGTTCCGGGGAACTCTTACTATGGTGCGTAGCAGAGTTGGGTAGGAAGTTTTTTGATAAATTGAAATTGTATTGTCATTCATAAACATGTGCATACAAAACTATGAATTCTGAAATATTATAGTGATGTATTGACCTGGAAATCAATACTGTGAATGGCTATACGATAGTGATTATTCTAAGAATTTTTATTTTGTATTCTTTGTCTACTGTAAACTTTAATTTATGTAGATTTTTTATAGTTGTTTTTGACACCTTTTTACTTAAAAATAATATTAATTTTGAGTAATTGATCACTAATTGGATGAATTTTGTTTATATTTCAATAATGGGCATGATTTAATAAAGAATGTAATTTTATACTATTTTGCATTAAATTTGTGCATAGCTTAGCTATTTTATGCTACATATTAATCTTGATATTATTTAATGCAGTTGAACCAAGGAAATTATGCATGATTTGTTTATAAAATAAAGTTACATGGACATGCCCAATTTCACTCTATATGGACAACAAGCACATGCAAAATGGGTCATGAAGAAGTTGATTTGATCCAATTGAAGATGGACCAATTGATGGACAAGTCTAGTAAACAATTGGGTCACCAAACTATCCAAACAAGGGAGAACAAGTTCAATTCAACAAAGCATTTGTGAGCAGCCCAAAAATTAGTTTTGGGGGATTTATTGGAGGTCCCTACACTTGCAAATAAATCAGAAAATAGCCATAAGATTTTCCCTTGAAACTGTCCACACCTTTGCTTAAATAAAGCAACCAACAAACCACTTCCTTCCACAATGTGTGGTTGGCTAAGCAAGTGAGTAAATTGGGGGATTCTACACGCCATTTTTAGTAAAATCACCTACCAACCTTCATTATAAATACTCACTCCCATTCCTCATATCAATCATCCCTCATCTCTTAAACATCATTCATCTCTCACTCTCATTTCATTCTCCCATTTTCTTTCTTTCTTTCCATGCATAAGCATCCATATTTTCCCTTTCCCTTAGCCAACAAATCCTTAAGAAGGTACTCTCTTGGTCGGCCACCTTGAGAAGTAACTTACGAAGAAGCGAATATAAAGATTGGAGGAAGACATTCCGATCAAATTTCGCGAGACTGTCAAACCAATCAGAGTTTATTCTCCATTATCTTTGTTTACTTTGATTTTAATAATGTTTGCAACTTGTTTTGTTATCTTGTCATCAACAATGGTAGCTTAAATTTGTTTAGCTAGAATGATTTCATTAATTCAATAAAGTTCATTTAAATTGTGTTATGATGTTCTGTGCCTTAATAATTCATTTTTCAATTAAAATCAAGCATTTATTTCATTCATACGTGACTGAATGCATTAGAATTAGTTGAGTAATCCTAGCCAGACGACGACTAATGAACGCAATAATTGAAAAGTGCATGCTTAATTTAGATCCTAGCCCGACTAAATTAAAGGTTCATAATAACTCGAGAGAGCTCTATTCTCTGACATAGCTATTAGGCTTATGTGATTAAATTGAGTCAAACCTAGCCCGTTCCTGTTACTTTACATGAATTCTAAGAAACTCTTAGTTAAATATAATCAGTAATATGCATGTTTTTCTAAGTAAAAGCTTCCGAAAGGACTTAATATTGGTTTCAAGCTTATGAAAGATCGAGTTGCCATAGGATATTTTCTGGAACATTATTAAGCAAGATAAAAATGAACTAAGTTGATAGATGTAATTATTCTAGCCTATCCATGTTATTGATTGTTGAAGTTTGTGAATTTGCTGCTAAACCCATCTCATTCATTCTATTGCATATATTGCATTTAGATTAATTCGCATTAAGGATCACTTTGCATTTAGTTCATTAATTTAATTCAACAATCAATCACCTAAAAAAATATTGTATTTTTCTACCAACTTGTAAATTCTTAATTTTAAAATTAATTGATTAACATACATAGTCCCTGTGGAGGCGATAACTCTTTTACTTACTTATTACTTGAAATGATTGTGTACACTTGCACAAACCACACGTTACATCTACTATCTTACATCGATTTACTTGTGATTGGACTCACATTGAGCTTCTTAAGCTCACTCCCCTTTAGTTTACATATAACCCAGAAGGTTAGGATGCATATTTGGCATCTAAAAGGTCTTGACTCGGATTAATAATTTCATTAAAAGTATTTTAGACTTAATATTATAATTTCTATTATATATAATTGTATTGTTTTATTCGAACTATGGCATGAGACTTAAGTTTTGGGTTTGTTTGGCATGCATGACATCTAATTTGATTTTAGGATATTGAAACATGGATTTTGAATTTAATTATGTATAAAATTATGGTTTTTCTTCATTAAAACTATTTTGAATATCACTTTCCGCTGCGATATCATGTAAATGAGATTTTTGAAAAGTAAATAAATTGAAAATCAACTTTTGCTAAGTAAACTTTAAAATCTAACTTTTTTTTTTAGAAAAATTTGATCTCTTAGTGAAAAGAAGATAACAAGCTAAATTTTTCTTCAAAAATAAGCAGATGCTTTGAAACGACTGTTTAATAAACTTCAATAGTTCTACTAGGTCATTTCGGTGGCCAATGTAATCTTCCGAATTCGACCATATCTTCTAGGCCGGATTAAGGGGTTACAATCATGATTTTGTCATTAATTTTAAGTTGATGTCAAGTTAACCTGTGACGCCAACTCAATTAATAATATTATCAATATGTTTAAAATTTATTTAATAATTAATATATGTATACTGGTAATGAACTTGTATTTTGATAATATTGAACACATGTTCGATCATTGAATTTTTAATTGTTTTATTTAAAGATGATATACAAATATAAAAAGACAAAAGCGTCATCATAATAATATTAACTATAATTGAAAAAGAAAAGATATTTCTGTAATTTCATAACTGAGTTGGTGGCTCGGTTAAAGATGACACCAACTACCAACAAATGTTGGGTACAGTGGCAAGACATATTACACTCAAAATGGGAGCACATGGTTTGAACTTTGGAGACGACATTATTGGGAGGAATAGTCATAGACTTTGAACATTTACCATAAACATAGACTTGAAAAGTACCATAAAAAAAGTGATACCAACTCAGTAAAGAGATTAAATATAAGTATATTAGATAAATCTATATAATTATAACCAAAATTAAATATTAGAAATCACAATCAACTCGAATTTAAAATATATACCGAACTAAACTAAAAATAAATTCATACAAAACTTAGATATGATAAATTTTAAGTGAAAATAAATTTAATGAAGGGTAAACTATCAAAATAGTCACTTTTGTTTACCTCAAATTACATTTTAGTCACTTATGTTTGAAATTTTACGTTTAAGTCACTTACGTTATCGTGTTGTAACATTTTAGTTATTGAGTCGTTAATTGTCGTTAACAATGTAACGGTAAGTTGAAGTGGCACGTTAATTCATAATTTTAAACAAAAATTTTAGGTTAATTTATATAATCAGCCCCATATTTTTTCGTTTTGAGCAATTAAAAATTTCTCTTTTATGTTTTTTTAACTTTCCTTTTTTTCTTTTTTTTTTCCATTCTCTTCTGCTTCTCCCTTTATTTTCCTCCCTCTCCATAGTTTTTCTATGTCTTTCATTTGTTAAAACTAATCCCTATATATTTTTTTGAACAATTTAATTTTTTCAAGTGAAGCGAGCTTGTGGACTAGTTTTAACAAATGGAAAACATAGAAAAACTACGTTAAAAGAAATTAAAAAGGGAGGAAAGCAGAAGGAGAAACAGAAGAGAATGGAAAAAAGAAAAAAAAAAGGAAAATTAAATAACATAAAAGAAAAAAATTAAATTGCTCAAAACGAAAAAAATATAGGGACCAATTGTAGAATTTAACCTAAAATTTTCATTTGAAATGATAACTTAACGTACCACGTCAACTTACCGTTACACAACGACAATTAACGACTCAGTGACTAAAATATTATAACATGATAACGTAAGTGACTAAATTGTAACATTTCAAACATAAATAACTAAAATGTAACATGACACAAATAAAAATATCTATTTTAATAGTTTACCCTTTAGTCACCAACTTACGCAAAATAAAATTGCTTGAATTTGAGTAGTTGATAGTTTGCTAACTAAAACGTCACCATCATATTGCTGGCAGATATATGATAGATGGTAGACAAGATAGATCAACTACATGGCATTTACGTGAAAGGTGATATTATGATTTTAAAAATTAAATAAAAATTTGTATGCTCATAAAAATATTAAAAAGAAATCAAAAGTAATATTCTAACATGGAACAAATAATAAGTTAATTTAAATAAACAAAGGTGATGTTATCTCTATTCTAATGATTCATAAATTTTATTGATTTAATTAAAGTAAATGTAAAAAAAACTTAAAAGTAAATATGTATCAATTAAAATTTTTGTCCTTAGCTAACCTTGATCTTTCTCAGCTGCCTTCATTAATGTCCAACTGGACCATCCGTTGCTGAATCTTAGCCTTTGATTTAGGGTATCCATTAATATTCTATTATATTAAATGTATCTTTAATATTAAATAAATATATGCAACCAATATTTTTAAAAAAAAAGCTTATGGTATTGCTCACAATGTTGGCAAACGCGGGGGCCTTGCCCATCTTATAAATTAATGCCAGTTAGTTAATTTTACTTAATTAATATAATTATTTAGTTGTAAGTTTTATATAATAATTAAAATTAATCATAGTTTCTCCTTAATTTTTAAATAAGAAGATAAATACATTTCAGTGCACTCGAAGCTTTGTCTTTCTATACTGACAACAATGTTGATATTAATCGAGCCAAGACTAAATTGATTATTTAGTTGCAATTTTAAATTTTATCCATTCACAACAAAAATATAAAATATAATAGACATAATGACTTTTTTGGCCCTCCAACTTTACAAAAAAAATTATTTTAAGTTTTCATTTAATTTTTTTACCTCTTTTAACATTTGAACTTGTATTATTTGTCAAATCACTTAAAATAGATAAAAAAAATTTAGTGTTTGTTAATGATCAATCACCACATCAGTAATTACTTTTTCATCCTTTTTAGGAGTAATTTTATAAACAACATAAATTTAAGAGCTAAAAATAATAAAAGATTAAAATAACTTTCTCTTTTATAAAATTAAAGGACCAAATAAGTTATTATACCAACATCATATATCAAATAACTAATCTTATGCATAATAAATAATCTTAACTTTCATTATCGTTTTTCATTCCAAATTGACTTTCGTGTTAAGTTATGCCGTGGGAATAGCATTAACTACAGTAATGGTTGAGGAAGAATAAGAGTTACTAGGGCTGACTCAAATGTCATATTGAAATTTCACAAAAGCGAAATAACAATATTTTGGGGAAAGCATTTAAATCCTTTTGCGATTTGATAAAAAAAAATACAATTAATCCTATAACTTGAAAAATACCCTCTAGTCTTTTAGGTGTAACGGAAAATTATCACTTTTCTAAAAATTTAATCTTTACTATTTATGAATATTTAAGAGCAAAAGGGAAAAATATTAAGGTTTAGATTTAACTCTAAGACTAATTTGATTATAACCTTTTATTATAGTATTTATTGATGCTTTTCTTTTGAATAAACAAAAAAGAATCAAAAACGAAATTGTCAAATAATTGTGCTTAGAGCAATTCACGCTTAATAGACTAGGATTTTATTCATTTAGGAGCGTATCATAAAAAAAAATTTATTGGTCGGGTCAATAAGACCATGAAAAGCATTTCGATTTATTTATCTTTTATTTTACACAAAATGGATTTGCCTGGGCCAATACAAGATTTTCTTTTAGTTTTTCTGGGATCGAGTCTTATATTAAGAGGCATGGGAGTGGTATTACTAACCAGTCCAATTTATTCTACCTTTTAATTGGGATTGATTTTTGTTTGTATATCCTTATTTTATATTCTCTCAAATTATCATTTTGTAGCTGATGCCCAGCTCCTTATTTATGTGGGAGCCATAAATGTTTTAATGCTATTTGCTATGATGTTCATGAATAGTTCAAAATATTATAAAGATTTTAATCTATGGACCATTGGGAATGACCTTACTTCGTTGGTTTGTACAAGTATTCTTGTTTCACTAATTACAACTATATTAGATTTTAATCTTATTTGGACTACAAGATCAAAAAAAATTATAGAACAAGATTTAATAAGTAATAGTCAACAAATTGGAAATCATTTAGCAACCCATTTTTTTCTTCCATTTTAATTCATTTCAATAATTCTTTTAGTTGCTTTGATAGGTGTAATTGTTTTGCTCGTCAGTAATAAATCTTTCTAACTAGGAATAGCAAGCAATCAAAATTAAACCTTTTTCTGTCTTATCACATCAATTTTCTTTGAATTCTATTTGAATATTGCTCGTGTATAAAATAGAAATTCATTTATTCGATATATTTCCAATAGATTCTTTTTTTGTTATACTCTAGTCAACAAATCTGTTGAATTATTGTTCATATTAATAATGAACCGAAATTGATAAGGAGTTGGTCAATGATGCTCGAACATAAACTTGTTTTGAGTGCCTATTTATTTTCTATCGGTATTTATGGATTGATCACAAGTCGAAATATGGTTAGGGCCCTTATGTGTCTTGAACTTATACTGAATGCAGTTAATATAAATTCTGTAACATTTTTTGACTTTTTTTATAGTCGGCAATTAAAAGAAAATATTTTCTCAATTTTTGTTATACCTTTGAATTATGGTTTGTTGTATATGATTGAGAATTCTACTGGAATGATTTTCGAGAATGAACAAATGATTGGTAGCCCATTTAGAAGTAGAATAGATAAGACAAATGATCAAAATCAACTTTCAAAGCAACTATGTATTATATTCAAGTAAATTGTGTTTTTCGTTTCAATATCCAAAGTTACATTTGGCTTTGAAAAAAAGTAAAAATTATCAACTAAATTTCAATATTAAAGATTTGATCCAAATATTTGTTAAGAATAAAGTTCATTATAAAATTTAATTACATTAATATTATATTTTATTTAATAAGGGTAAATTCATAAATTATCATTACATTTCTAGGAGAGTACTTATGAACCAAACATGATAATGTAACTTTTCTATAATTTTAATCAAGACCTTCTGATGTGTACCAAACATTATAAAGTAATTTTCCTTACAATCACATTGCCAGCAATCACATTCCATTGGAATCAAACATGGAAAAGCACTCAATGTTACCTTAAGGTTTGATGAAAAAAAACATAATGATAAGTTTAACCCTCAACATCCACATTTTTTGTCAATTTGGTTGTTATTATTTTATTTAGCTAAATTTGGCCACTAATATTTTAAAAAGGGTCAAATCACTTTTTTAATGCAAATGTTGACTAAAATATATATTTTTAAACAATGTTGGCGTGGTAGCCTGCATGATAGCTCACGTGTACTTCATTTACTGGTATTTTTATTGTTGATTTTGTTGGAAAATCTATTTAGAAACCAGTGTTTTTAGGCACGGTGAAAGTTTTAATTTTTTTCTTAAGTCAAGCCATTGTGTTATTTAGAGAAATAAACATTAACCAAAAGCGGTTTAAGTTGATCTCAACTTTCTACCGAATGACCTTCTCCGTTATACTTGAACCACGAACTCTTTGAGTGTGGGCTCAAAGTATCACGAGTCAATTGCACAGAAGGAAAATTTTATTAATTACTAATAGAATAGTTAATTCTCTCTATAACTGAAATTATGTGTTTTTCCCTAAAAACTAGAATTTATTCCATAAAATAAGTTACCACTATTTTCTGACAAAATAGACACTTTATAATGTGTGTGTATGTCAATAGTTCAACACATAGTTCCTATTCAGAATTAGTATAAGACTTTTGTTCGAATAAGGTCTAATTAAATAACAATATTTTAATAGAAAATACAACATCTTCTCTAAGTAAAAGTGTATGTAATAGGCCCAATTTGCCCTGCCCGTTAGTAACCAAATGAAAAACAAAAATTAAATAGTCCAATTAACAGTCCAAATTACAAAAAAAAATCCACCAGACCCAAAATTTAACCCATACCCAATCTAAATTCCTAAAACGGTGGCCCAATTACAATATGGCCCAATTACACCTAGCCCAAATCAGCCCAAAACACAAAAAACACACAGCAACCCTAGGGCAAACCCCAGCGCCACAGCAGCTCCTCTCATCCGCGCGTGCCAGGCCTCTGCACTCACGCGAGCCTCTGTACGCGCGTGCCCCACGAGCCATGCCTCCGAGCCGCTCCACGTCACCGTGCCTCCGTACGGACGTACCTGCAACAAACAAAAATGGGCAACGCAGCATCAAACAGTAAAACGACAGATAACAATTGGAAAAAAAGAAAATAGAGGATTTTTATTGTATTTTTATTTTTATTTTCATTTTTCGTTTCGGCTATAAAAAAACCATTCGAATCTGTAAAAGGGATCTCTTTTTACCCACACACCTATTGAATAAAAAAAACAAAAATTTCAAAGAAAAAAGACCAAAAATTTGAAAGGTGATTTATAGTTTTTCTTTTTTTCTCCATTTCTTTTCATTTTCTTTCTTTTCTTTCTCTATGCGTAACAATAAAAAATAAAAACGAGGGAATCATACCTTGTTTTCGGAAGCCGTCCAATCTCTGACCCTCTCCGTCGCAATCGGGGTCTTGGTGGAGGTCATGGACGTGAGAACGGCGTCGTACCTGGGGCTGGTACCTAGGTTTCTTTGAAAAGGGAAAGGGGAATCTAATGTTTAGGTTTTTAGGTTTTGTACATTTTTTTTATTTTTATAAAACGTAAAACGACGCCGTTTAGGGGCTTGCGACATGCGCGGTGACCCGACCCGAGGGAAGGATCCGCGCGTTTCATCTCAATGGTTTATTTTCGTGTTTGGTCCTTCTATTTTTGATTTACTTCAGTTTAATCCTTTTTTTATTTTTTAATTTGGCCACATAATTCAATCCTGCATCCAATTTCGTCCTCCTGTCAGTTGAGGAGACGAATGTCTAAAATGACGCCGTTTCCAATTATCTGACTTGAATGCCACGTGGGACTTGTGCGTTTAATTTCGGTGCTAGTCACCCTGATTTTAAATGAATTTCAATTCGGTCCTTTTCATTTCATTTTATTGCAAGTTTTACCCCTAAACTTCTACTTTAATTCCCAATTAGTAATTTGTTGTTTTCGCTACTAAAATAATTACTTTAATATTAATTTATCATTATTATTATTATTATTAGTGTTATTATTTATATTAGTTCATATATTTATCTATATAATTTTTTATGTATATGCATTATTTTATTATATAATATTATTTTAAGTGTTAACATTTATGTACGATACTATTTTATACATATATTAAACCGTTTTGATTATATACATGTATATATAATATATTATCGAATTTTTATTATATCTTTTTATTTATTTATACATACATACGATTTATTTAAAAAAAAAACAAAAAAACCTACTTTAATATATTTTGCTTACTTCAACTTTAATATATTATTATGTATATATGTTATTATTTATATTATTATTAAATCTTTCCTTCCTCATGTATTATTTATTTAAATTAATATATGTATATAATTTTATGTATTTTGATATAATATTTATTTATTGGGATACTATTATTTTATGAAGTATTTGTTTTTAACTATATTTTTTATTTATTTCAAACTTTCATGTATATATATATTATTTTAAACTTATTTTAACATAACTTCCCTTCTTTGGTGTTGTTTTTTTTTTTATTTTAAAACTTGATACATTTTATTTAATTAACTTATTACTTTTTTAGCTTTCTTATTCATTTTGCTTGCTAATATGGATGTTAGTATTTGCATAATGTAGGATATAAAATTGTTGCTCTTACGTATATGACATTGTTTATTTGTATATATTGAATCTTTGTTATTCATTAGAGATTGCTTTAGTTTACGAATTATCAATTCGTGTTGTACATTATTATTCAATCGTTTTTTATTCATTCAAAAGATTACAAATGACAAAGTTATTTCACACAAAAGTTTCTAAAAATAACACAATATTCGACATTTGGGATTTTCGAAAAGCTTGTGTCCTAACTTACTGGATTCTAATCTTCCTCGGGATCTAAGAAGCCGAATATCCTTTTTTGATTAAAATATAAAAGAAAAAAAACTCATTCTCGGGAATTCGATAGGTTGTGTCCTAACTCATTGGATTTGACATATTATTTTCTTAAGACAAGGATTCTTCTAACAAGTAATAATAAAGGCAATATTTGATATTTAGGAATTTTGTGAAATTGAACCCTAACTTACTGGGTTTTGATTTTCTCATTTGACCCAAATAATCAGACATCCTTCTAAAAATGCATGAGTTTTAAAGGTCAAGAGATAAACTTAATTTCGCGGATTTAAAATGTTACACTCTAACTTACTAGGTGTGACAATCTATTTCTTCGAAATAAATGAGTTTCATCTTCCGATTCGTTTCATTCAAATTTTCTTTTCAAATGATCGTATTTTAAAATCTTTTCAAACCCTCGACACTAAGACATTAAACAATCAATTCGGTACAAATTTTGGGACGTTACGAGGGTGCTAACCCTTCCTCGTGCGTAACCGACTCCCGAACCTATTTTCTCGAAATTCGTAGACCAAAAAATCATTTTTATTGGTGAACCGATCACACCCTAATAAAAGATCGGTGGCGACTCCTATTTTTATTTTCAAAGTCGATTCCCATTTTGTTTCAAATTTTAAATGGTTTCGACAGTGTAAAGGGGGGCACACCTTATGGGATACTAGGGTTGGCGCCCATTGCATGAATTATGGCCTTATTGGGCCTGTCTTGATTTTAATTATATATGTTATTTGAACTTTTATTCAACACTTGCAATTTACAAACCCAATATTCATTTTATATTTCCCAAAATATTAATTAATTAAACTGAATTAATTTCTAAATTAAATTATTTTCTCAACCCAATTCTAATTCCATTAAAGCCATTGCAACTTTATCGTGCTAGAACCCATAAGGAAAATATATTTAATTGCCTTATTCAATAAAATTGTGATGACTAATTAATTTAATTCTTTCTTTGAACTTCAATTATTTAATTGCTATTAATTAAATAATAATTCAAAAAATTTAAATTAATTTCTAAGTCATCTTTTTTACTTAGCGAGAAAATGCATTCACTGTGGATAGTGATACATGCGATATATTTCTCTTACTTCATCGTTTTCTTTCATTTCTTATTATTGGTTTTATATACAATTTCTTTCTGGTTATCTCAAGCTAGCAGAGAGACTAATTGGACATATATAATTACAGCTCCAATAATTTGTAATTAAGTTTCAACCCTTCATCTATTAATTCATCTATTAATTGCAACATTATTTAGTCATTAAGTCATTCTGCTAAAGTATCATAACTGAGCTGTATCTTATTATATGTCATCACAAAAGCTAATTCTCTGTGTATTTTGCAATCTTGTGTTAAGCATTTTATGTTGGAAATTGTAGATTGCAAATTCATTAGATATTATTAATGGATCACTTAGTGTGATTCATGAGCACTTATTCGAATTAGAAAGTGATGATTCATCCAATGGATACATTTGATTTCCATGGTACATGTTTCTTCTAAGAAGTATGTCCAATATGAAGGGTTGTGGCTCTTCAATAGTGTTCATTAAGTGCATATAAATAGAGGGACTATGGTTCTCAAAATATTCATTATTACAATCAATCAAATTTTAGAAATTAGAGTAAGAGTTAAGGAATTCCTCGATTTTGCTAATTAAAGGAAATTAAAAAGCTTCGTTGTATCCAGGAAGGACCTTTGTCTTAACCTTCTAGCAACTTTGTGTGGGGGAAAATTGTTCTCTTTGGAAAGTGTCACCCACACACGGCCATGTGGCCTTACGTCGCCAATTTTTATACTGTGTCTATTTTTGACTTGTTTGTGATCTTTTGTATTCCGACCCTCGGTTAGGTCTTAGTAAGGGTGGTTAGGACTCTGTTTGGCTAGGACTTATGAGTAATTTGTAATCATTACACTAGTATAATGATTCATTATTGCGATGTTGCCTAATAATTATATATTGTGATACTTGATTCTGAACCTGGAGTGATTTGAATGTGTGCATTTTTTATTCCGTACTCTGTTTCTGTAAGCCTGTGTTCAAAAGGTGTGCATTTTTCATTTGCATTAATCTTTTTAGGTTGGGTTGCGAAGAGAAGGGAGTTTGATCTATTTTGACAGTTTCAACTGCAATACGTCTGTATAGCGATTTACCGTACAGTACGACATATATGTCAGCTCTGCTGTATATTAACATTTGAGTTGCTTAGTCCACATACTTGGTGTGTAGGGTTGGATGGACCTTTTGAGGTCCTATATGGTGTGCATGGTTGGATGAGCTTAATTAGCTCTTTTAGGGGTGTGATCAGGGGACGGAGAGGTGTTTGGCTAGATGGGTGGGATTACTTTCTGACTTGTTACACACCATTTGCCTCTGTTTACATATTGTTTGTTTGAAGGTTGGGGTGCATGTACTGTTTGGTATCAACTAAAGTACTTAGTCTTGTGTGGATAAGTATTGTGTGTGACTGGAACTTTGTAAACGCGGCTTGTGAATTTTGTATCCGTATTTTTTATTTCTGATCGATTGTTCGGGTAATGTTTTGAGAGCATTTTGGTTTGTTTCTTCGTCCTTTTGCTTCTTACGTTTAGATTCGAACTCACACTGAGCTCGTGTAGCTCACCCCCTGAGTTTCCCTTACAGGTACATTTCTGAATTCTGACACTGGACTCGATATGCGGAGGTCTCGGGTAGTCTCAGTTAAAAATAAATTAATAGTTCTTCTTTTTAGTTTCCATTTTGTTATACGATCTTGAACTGTAAGGTTTTATAAAATCTGTGGTACAAGTTTTGTTTTTGATTTTTCTCGTAAATCTTACTTTATTCATAAATTAAACTTATCTGTTTTATTTTCTGATTGAGATCCAGAAGATTAAATGTTCTTGGTTCGTAAAGGGATAAATATGTATGTAATGGAATTTGAGATAATTTTTTTTGTAAAACTTTCCTACATTCACTTTGGTGATCAATGTAACCTCCGGGATTCGGTCTAACTTCTAGGTCGGGTTTTGGGGCGTTACAATTTTATTGGAGAGATATTATTAATTGTAAGTGAGGTTGTTTGGGGTGAGTGATTTCTAACAGTTTGGTTCATTGTTGGGGTTACAATTACTTCTTTGTGTAAGGATAAATCGGGCTTAAGCTAATAAGTGATTCAGACGATTGTTGAATAAGAATCATTCATTAAGCAAGACTTCGCAGATGTAGGATTGTTGATCCAAATTGCGTTAACAAATATCATGTGTTTATTTCTCTCCTTACTTTGCTTATTGCCTTACCTTGTTTAAATTATTCTATCCACGCCTCTATTCAAACTTTGAGATGGATTATTTTTTGTCTTTCAAATAATGGTAATTGATTTTGAAGAAAAATAATTTAATGAATTTATAATATAAAATAAAATTAAATGTAAGTTTAAAATATTTAATTTTACTTGGAAATAAAATATAATTTAATTTTATAGTACTTTAATATAATATGAAGGTAATTAAACTTTTGATTATTTTGTAATTAAAAAATGGAAGAAAAATAAAATAAATAGAAAATACTTGATAATTAAGAGCAATAGTATAGTTGTCCTTTTATACAAATATATATTTTGTTGATGGCAGAGTTATAAATCCCCATCGGCAAGTTTGGTTATTTGGTTGATTATGCTTATTACTTAGAATAGTGCTTTAAATAAAAAGAGAATGGGATATTTGAACCAACCTTAGTTAAATAAAAAAGCATATATATATATATATCAATCATGGAGGAAATTGTCAAGGTTATAACTGTTAAGAAAGATTAAATTTAGCATACATCGACCATTGAGGAAATTGTTAAGAATGAATAAATTTATCATTCATTATCTACGGTCTTCAATCAAAGTTAGCCAGAAAATATGGTCACGACTAGTGCTCAAGTACAATCAAAGGAATTCATCCAATGCAGAAGGATAGTCTTGACGAAAATAATATTGAGTTAATTTTTGGCTTATTCATTATTATACTCTCCTAATTTTTTTGTTACTTTAGCACTCTACCTTCATATTTTAGTCAATTCTTTTTATCAAAAAATGGTTGGAGCATTAATATTTTAATACTATTGGTGTGGTTGTATGCATCACCAATGAAGTACATGTAAATTGTCACATAAATTACAACATCAACCAATTAAAATTTTAACTATTGAAGAATAAGCTTTTTTGTCCAAAAAAACAATTTGACTAAATTTTAAATGTTGAGAGTTAAAGTGAGTAAAAAATGAATTAAGACTAAAATGATAGAATGGGTAATCGTTAGGGACTAAATTTGTCATTATGTCTTAATTTTTATTTTATTTTTTACTATTTCAAGAGATTAATTTGGATTTTGACTCTTTTTTTTTATCTTAGGCCTTGTTTGATGGACCATTGAAGATATTAAATCAATTGAAAATTAATATTTTCAATGATTTAATTTTTTATGAATGTTTGATAATTCAAAATAAAAACGATTTGATAGAATTTTTCTATAAAAAAAGTGTGAAAAATAATAAGTAAATACTTTTAAATTTTAATTTTTATTTAAAATAAGGTGAAATGTTTAAAAACTAATAATAAAATGTAACTTTTTTATAATTTAAAATCTATATTTATCAAACAATTTAATTAGACTCCATAAGTAATTTTAAGTAATATATAAAAAAAATATAATTTAAGATAAATACTCCAATTTATCAAACAACACTTTACATGTAACTTCAATTTATATTCATGACAATGAATAAATTTATACACTTACAAAATATCAGTTATTAAATAGTTATTTTAATATTTGTTTAATTATTAATTGATGATACTTACTGTGTATGAACTTGTATGGTATAGTATATTGAATAATTTTAAAATAATTAATAATATTAATTTATTTTTTATACTTTTATATAAAATTTAAAGTTTAACACATTAAATTTCTCAAATCCTTATATTTTATAATTCAAGTAAAAAAAAATATTTTTGCCCATGCCGTAAATTTCTTTAGGATTTCGTAAGTGTTGTTCTTTCTTTCTTCTATGCAACTTGTTGTTAGTTAAAATTATAATTTGAGATAATTTCAATCATATATTTCAAGTTTTTGGCCTCCAGAACAAAACTACTATCAAAGTTATTACTTACATTTATATCTCAACCACTCGAATGATACCAAAAGAAGAAGAAAATAAAGATCAGAAACTACTGCAATTTGCAGGTCTCCAACAACTTGGGAATTGACTTGTTCGCCCTATATCTATGACAAGGTACACAATTAATTAACTTCTCAAACATCTTACATAAATTCACCAAAACTAATGTTTTTTAAACATAATATATTTTTTCAATTCAATTTGGTAATTAAATTTATTTTCACACTTATACGTTTTTTTCATTTTCCTGCCTGAATTTATAATTAGATTTATTTTTATTTCTAAACTTGAATTCCGTCAAAATTTAATGATATTACCAGTGTTCTTGGAATATAACTAAATTGATTGATCGGATCTATTTGATAAAAAAAACTGGTCGGTATATTAATCCGATCGAATAAAGAAGTTTAACCGATTGAATCAAAAACTACTCAAAACCTATAAAAATAGAAAATTATGTCAAAAACTAATAGTCGAATATGTTGACTAGTTTAATTTTTTAAAATAGAAAACATTATGATTATTTATTTAATTTTTGTTAATTTAGCTGTTAAATTGATCAAACTAATTGAATCAAGAACAGTAATATGATCGGTTCAGTCATTCCTTCGATTATTAGAATATGATCTCTCCCCCATCCTTTGGCTTCCCAGTGGTCGATGGTGTCTTTTCTTGAGTTGGGCCAAGGCATACTCTTTAGCAGAGGCATTCATGCCGACGACTGGTGGGACCACCGTGCTTCTTTCTTCCTCGACATCCCTTGGCATTCCCTAAACCTCATCCTCCGATTACAGAGGTTGAGGAGCTTTTTAGGAGCTGGGTTTTACTGGTAATGTTTGAAGCTGGGACCTTTGGTTTTTTGGGGCCTGATTTTTATAATTGTATATATGGGCTTTCTGGGCCACTATTGTACTTATTCCCATTCTTTAATGAATGTTTTATGTTGGAAAGAAGGCATACTCATTTGGCCCCTAAACTATACAATTTTTTCACTTTAGTATCCAATCTTTTTTCATCTAACTTTCATATTTTCTGAAGTTTGGATGATTCTGTTTAAAAAAAATTCCATTATTTGACAAATTTTCCTAAAATCATTTTTCACAAGTTGTTCTTAATAAAACATGTAATACCAATTTTGCCGGGCCTGCATAAAAGAATACACGGCCCAACAAGTACAGGCCCAAAGCCTAGGCTTTACCCTAGCCCGATTTCGGCATGGCCCAGCGCAAGTATTCAGAAGCAGTAGCCATTAGCCGCATTCTGCTCAACGCTCCCAGCAACTTCCAGCGTCGCCAGCAAGACTAATCGGCGCACGTTTCGGAACCGATCACTCCTCACGATCCCTGCAAACACGGACTAAGAGTCCAAGAAGAAAATATTGTAAAAATAAAGCATTTTATCGGGCTATATAAAGCCAAATTTGTATACTGAAAAAAAAACAGCAACAGAGAGAGAAAGAAATACTGAGTTTGCAAAGAATATTTCTTTTTTCTTGAAGGTGAATCGTTTTTTTTATTTTTTATTTTATTTTATTTTATTTTTTTTCATCTATTCTTTTGATTTTTTTTGTTTTGTAAAATAATAATACAAAAAGTACGAAGGAAACTTACCCGAGAGCTCTATACTAGAAGTCTGTAGTCAATTTAAGATCAGACATCACAATTCGTCGCCGTATCGCCCAAAAATGAATGGTGCAGTGGAAGCGGCCAATAAAAATATAAAGAAGATTATGGGGAAAATGACTGAGACTTACAGGGACTGGCATGAGAAATTACCATTTGCTCTCCTCGCTTATCGAACGTCAATCAGGACCTCCACAGGGGCAACTCCTTTCTCCTTAGTTTATGGCATGGAGGCAGTCTTGCCCATCGAGGTTGAAATCGCTTCTCTCTGGGTTTTGACTGAGCTACAATTGGATGAAGCAGAATGGGTTCAATCTCGACACGATCAATTGAACTTGATAGAGGGAAAAAGGCTAAAGGCAATTCAGCATGGCCAGATGTACCAAAAAAGAATGATGCGAGCCTACAACAAGAAGGTCCGACCCAGAGAATTTCACGAGGGGGACCTGGTTTTGAGAAAAATTCTTCCTCTACAAAAGGATTTTAGGGGGAAATGGATGCCGAATTGGGAAGGTCCTTATGTTGTAAAAAAGGCCTTTTCTAGAGGAGCCCTGATCCTGGCTGAAATGGATGGAAGAAACTTGCCTAATCCAGTAAATTCAGATTCGGTCAAGAGATACTTTACTTGAAGAAGGGAGGGAACCAAGGTGAAAACCCGCAAAGGGCACCTTAAGACCGAAGGGGATTTGAGTTGAAAACCTGAAAAAGGCGGCTCAAATTTTGTTCGTCACGTGGTAGTCTTGTTGCACCTAAATTGGCATAAAGGAGTGGACGACATATTGGGGCATCAATAAACTACTGTGAATCTTCTAAACACGTGTTGAATTCAGAAGGGTCTTCAAAAAAAAGTTTGTACAGAGAAATTCAAATCAGAGATATCTGGGGCATCTGATCATAGTATTTGTATTGAATTCGTTGTTTTAGAATATTTCATTCTTCTTCTCCAATATAAATATCCTCAGGAAATTCCTCTATCTTTGACAATCCATTGCGAGCTATGCTCCCAAACTAATTTTTTTTATCCATCGTTATGATCTTTTCGCAAGCATGTTGCATTAGAATGATGATTAATGGACTAATAAAACTTTCACAAAGGAAGTTTTCATATTACTCTAGAAATCTCTAAATAATACAGGAGCATGAAGCAGGACTATTGTTTAGACTCCACTGGGTTAAAAGGTCGGAGATATCTAGGAGTCAAGAGTCAAGATTAAAATTTTCAAATCTTGACGAAGCGTTGTTATCACAAAGGAAGCCTTAATGAGTAATAATGACTTTAAGCATTCAATATTCATTTTTCATGACATAACATTCAAATGTCATTCATACACGCCTAGTTAGGAGCATTTGATTCATTCTAATCATGACATCCTAATCATTAGGCATAATTAGGCTCATAAAGTGAGTCATACAGGTCATGTTCCACAGAGAACAGATCGGTGAAATCATAAAGCCTTGTCTTCTTGAGTAACAATGGAGCGGGTTGAAAAGTAAAAAGATTAAAGCCACAACGGCGGATCTTACTTCCTTAGCAGTGCAGCGGAACAGATTGAAGCTATGACGGCGGATCTGGTTTCCCTGATATTGTAATTAAAAAGATTGAAGCCACAATGGTGGATCTTACTTCCTTAGCAGTGCAGTGGAATAGATTGAAGCTACAACGGCGGATCTGGTTTCCCTGATATTGCAATTAAAAGGATTGAAGCCACAACGGCAGATCTTACTTCCCTGATGGTGTGGTGGAACAGATTAAAGCTACGACGGCGGATCTAGTTTCCCCGACATTGTAGTTGAACAAATTGAAGATTACAGATCTTGCCTCCCTAAGCAGTAGTGGAGCAGATCGAAGATGGCGGATTTTACCTCCCTGAAGTTGCAGTGGAGTACATTGAAGCCAGTAATCCTATCCCCCGGTCGACAGTGGAATCGATCGAAGAAAGCAGATCTTGTCTTCATGTATTGGCGTGAAGTAGATCGAAGAAAGTAGATTTTGTCTTCCCATACAGGTGGTGAAGTAGATCGAAGATACAAGTCTTATCTCCCTAAAGTTACAGTGGAGCAGACATGGAGTAGATTAAAACCGCAGATCTCATCTTTCTGAGGTTGCAGTAGAGCAGATCGCGTCAAGATTTATCTTTTGGTTGTAGCAGAACAAATTGAAGCTATAGGTCATATCTCCCTGAAGTTGCAGTGGAATAGATTAAAGATAGCAAATTTTGTTCATTTGAGAAGTTACAACGTATGAATCCTATCTCTCCGACATTCCAGTGGAGTAGTTTGAAGTGCCAGTTCCTATACCTCTGAGGACGCGTTAGGAAGGAACGATGCTACTTGAAGAACGCCAAAGTCCATACGACCAGGCAAAATTGGTCTTTTTAAGTCTTTGCTCTATTCTCGTTACACGATAACGAGCAAAGAGGGGTAGCTGTAATACCAATTTTGCCAGGCCTGCATAAAATAATACACGGCCCAACAAGTACAGGCCCAAAGCCTAGGCTTTACCCTAGCCCGATTTCGGCATGGCCCAGCGCAAGTATTCAGAAGCAGTAGCCATTAGCCGCATTCTGCTCAACGCTCCCAGCAGCTTCCAGCGTCGCCAGCAAGACTAATCGGCGCACGTTTCGAAACTGATCACTCCTCACGATCCCTGCAAACACGGACTAAGAGTCCAAGAAGAAAATATTGTAAAAATAAAGCATTTTATCCGGCTATATAACGCCAAATTTGTATACTGAAAAAAAAACAGCAACAGAGAGAGAAAGAAATACTGAGTTTGCAAAGAATATCTCTTTTTTCTTGAAGGTGAATCGTTTTTTTATTTTTTTATTTTATTTATTTTATTTTTTTCATCTATTCTTTTGATTTTTTTTGTTTTGTAAAATAATAATACAAAAAGTACGAAGGAAACTTACCCGAGAGCGTCGCGCCGTCGCCATCTCCGTCGCGATCGAAGCTTTGGCGAGGAGGCCGGCGAATGGCGGTGCAATGATGCTAGGGACGAAACCCTAGCAGAGCAGAGGGAGTTTTTTATTTTTTTATTTTTTTCTCTTTTCAATCTGATGAAAATGTTTTTTAAAAGAAAAAATCTGTTTTAAGTAATGAAGTAAAACGGCGCCGTTTCGTCTAAGCCTTGACCCGCGCGGTGACCCGACCCGAAGGGAAGGATCCGCGCGTTTGGCTTCAAAGGGAAAATTGCGCATTTGGTCCCTCCCTTTTGTAGCGCGCTCCAGTTAAACCCATTTTACTTGTTTTAAAATTGGACCGCATCTTTGATGTCCGTTTCAATTTAGTCCCCTGCTGCGCAGCGTTTTGGAAAGAGGGGATAATTTCCCTTTTGGTCCTCCACTGTTGTACGCGCATTCAATGTGGTCCTGTCTTTTAATTTGCTTCAAATTTACCCATTTTTTCCCTTTTTAGGTTCAATTTAGTTTTTTGGCTACTTTATTTATTTAATTTGTTTTTTAAAAAATTTATGCTATATCATGATTTCATTTATTATTATTATTACCATTATTTCATCTATACCTACACAGGTTTTATACATCATACCTAGGCCTATTTAATATACATGTATTTTAGGTTTTTATATATGCGTGTTTTGTTTTATATACATTATCTTATTTCCTTAATTTTTTCTGCATCCATATATATATATGCCTATGTACATACGTTTTTGTATATGCTTCTTTTCTTAGACTTTTATATATTTTATATTTGATATATTTATACATACTCATATATTTTTGCTATTTTGTAAATATATACGTATGCATTTTTTCCCTTTTTATTTGGAATACATGTTTTTGTGTTTGTTTTATTGGGTATATTTTATTCCTTTTAATGGTATGTATACTTGTATATGTGTTAGATATGTGAACACATGTTTGCAGCTTTATTGCTATATTGTATTTGTATGTATATATTTGCAAATATTTATTCGTGTATACTGAAAATTAAAGGATCTGTATCATATTGTATATTAGCTCTTTAACATACCCTTTTGAGAATATATTTTGGTTTTAACCCTTCATCAAAGTTTTTTTGATTTAAAAGTTTTTTTTGAATAAAAGTATTATTTGAGGTTTGGGATTTACAAGGGAAATTGAGCCCTAACGTATTGAGTTTTGATTTTCTTTGTCAATCTTAAATGATCGAGAATATTTTTATTCAAATGCATAAAAATCATTTTGGGAACTTAACTTGTTGTGCCCTAACGTATTGGGTGTGGCATGTTATTTTCTCGAAATGAAGATTTTCGTATAAAATAAAAGTGATATTCAAGTTTGGGGAATTATGAGGAATTGTACCCTAACGTATTGGGACTCGATTTCTGTACATGACTTGAACAATTGGATATCCTTTTGCAAATTTCATCATTCAAGCTTATTTTAAAATCTTTTTAACTTTTGACACAAAAGACATCAAATAATCAATTTGGTACCGATTTTGGGCGTTACGAGGGTGCTAACCCTTCCTCGTACGTAACTGACTCCCGAACCTGTTTTCAAAATTCGCAGACCAAAATAGTTTTTAAGGTGGGCCGTTCACACCTTAATAAAGGATCGGTGGCGACTCCAGTTTTATTTTTAAAAAAAAGGTCGACAACTAAATTTTTGTTTTCAAAAGACGGTTTCAACAGCTTGGCGACTCCACTGGGGATTTTAGAGAGTCGAGCCACAAAATTGATTATGTTTGTCTTTTTGTCGAATATCAAAAGTTTTAAAAATTCATGAGTTCCCTTCACATTCATCGTTTTTCATCTTGGTATGTTGGCAACTTTACATTTGCATTTTGCATTTTACCCTTTAAGTGGGAGCGAGAAACTAGTCCTTCGTGAGGTTTTCACCTCCGTGCAGGGTAGTGGACCGCTTCCGGGATACATCCGTACCTATGTCTTCGTGAGATTTTTATCTCCGTGCAGCCATAGGGAAATGTGTCCCCCTGAATTGAACTCGATCCACATGAGCCTATAATGGGTGAGGATCGAGGAATCTGCTGGTTTGGGTACCCTTAATCTAGAAACTAAACCTCATTTAGTGAGCTTTAGGAACTTGACCTAGGTAGAACTATCCCAAAACCCTAGGGGATTCCTGTTTTGGTGTTTCTTGCTATTTTATGCTTGTTTATATCTTTATATGTGATACTGACTTGGGTTTCTTTTGTTTTGATTGCATGACATCATGATTGCATAACATTTCATCCTAAAAGGGCGTTAGTTCATATTCGGTTGCTAGATAGAAAGCTTATCATGGAAAAAGAGTTTCTTGATAAGGTGGAAGATAATGCGGCTGTCCAGACTTGGTCTGAGACAACACAACAAGAGAAAGGTGACATTTTGGCCGAGGGGTATGTGTCAGAGTGGTGGGACTTCACTCGTGTTAGCGTGACTCAGAGTAGCCTACAGGAATTAAAGGAAAATTGGGATCAGTGGAATGATGAGATTAAGCAACTCTTCTACTCTAGCTATGGAGACCTACCTTACTTGCTCGACGTAAAGGTGGATAAGCGCCTGTTCCGTGCCTTAGCCCAATTTTGGAATTCGGCTTATTGTTGTTTCACCTTTAGAAGTGTTGATTTAGTGCCTACAATGGAGGAATACATGGCATTGCTTCGTTGTTCAAAAATTCAAGTGGGCAAAGCCTATTCAAGAGCTACTAATGTTCCAACCTTTTTGAAGAAGTTGGTGAATATAACTGGGATGAGTGAGCAATGGGTCGCAGCACGAATCAAACAGAAGGGAGATAGTAAATGTATTCCTTGGAAGAATCTGAGAGATTTAATTCAAGTACATCCAGACACGAAGAAGAGAGTTGATGTTTTTGCTTTGAGCATCTACGACCTAGTTGTCTTTCCCAAAGCCTTGGGACATATCGATGAAGCAGTCACTGATCTTTTCGATCGACTTGATAAAGGAGTCACACCGGTTCCAGCAATTTTAGCAGAAACTTTCAGGTCACTGAACGAATGCCGAAGAGTAGGTGAAGGAAGATCCATTGGATGTGCGCAGCTTCTCTTGGCATGGTTTCACAGTCATTTCAGGAAGGTTGATAAATTTTCTTATCGAGTTTTTTTCTGAAACTTATTCGCCCTTAAAAGAAATAGTAGAAATACCGATGCAAGATGGGGCCTTAGAAGAAAGATGGATTGCAATTCTTCAGAATCTTCAAGAGGAGGACATTGAGTGGAGAGCTCCTTGGTTGCTGTCAAATGAGATATTGTATAGATGTGGAGATTTTGATTGGGTTCCTCTACTTGAGATTTGGGGAGCTATTGGTTATGCACCGTTACTGGTATTGAGGCAGTATAGATTGAGGCAGTTCGTACCTACAACCCAAGGATTAGCTCAAAGTGAGTTCTCGTATAAGTGTGATGGTTACAAGAAAAAGATTCGAGAAATGACAAATGCTTGGAGGCAGACTCGTCGATTGAAGAGATTGTCAGTAGGTCCGTCGATGACTCCTGAATATATTAGTTGGCTGGGTAGGAGGGTCAATGATAATATACCTGTAACAAGTCAAGGAGACAGCCAATTAGTGGAAAAGCATGTACATATGGTTCCTTCTGAGCTAAAAATCATAAAACAAGATTTTGAGAGAAGAAATTCTGAGCTTGAGAAGAAGATAAGGCAAATGGAAGAGGAGAAGATGAGTCTGAAGCTGGATGTGGATGTTCAGAAGCTGGAAACTGAAGGCTTGAGGAAAGAAAAGCGCAAGGCTGAGGAGGATTTGAATAGTTTGAAGGTGGATTATAAGAGGCTGCGTATGTCAATGAGAACTGCTGGATTGGGAAAAACCTCGGAGCAGTGGCGTCAAGAAATTCAAGAAGAAAAGGTCAAGGCTGATAGGTGGGAAAAGAGATTTCAGGAGGCTCAAAAGTAAAATAAGTCCTTTTAGAGGAGTTTGTCCGAAAGCCAGAATGAAAAGGATGAATTAAAAGCTAGGGTGGCTGAACTGGAGGCGATATTACAAGACTATGAAGCCAGAATTGAACATCTGGAAGCAAATGAAGATCATCAAAATGAACAGCTTCACTATCTTCAGGATCAAGTTGCAAGCAGGGATCACATCATGGGAGAAGCTGTGGTTCAGATTCAAGGGGTAGCTGAGCACTTGCAGACTTTGGCAGTACAAGCTGATGTACTAAGTGTGAAGTATGAATCAGAATCAGATCAGGGGCAGAAGTTGGCATCATTACTTAGGGAGATTAAAGTTCTAAGTGTTAGGGCAAAGCCGTATTTATAGTTATTTTATGTAAAGAAATTTTTTTCTAGTAAAGTTTTCTGAGTGGAATTGAATTATAATTAACGCCTTTTTTGCATTCACCCCATGCATCGCATCATATGCATTAGCATCGCATCATATGCATTAAAGACCTTTATTAAATCCTAATAAGTTAAAATTATTGCTTAGTTAACCTGGAAACCAACCAACCAACCCGACACCGATACGGCACTCGAGCAAAGACAAAAGATATGGATCAAAGATTAGAGAAGCTCGAACAGTACCAGAAGGAGATGCAAGACCAGCTTCAGCTACAAATGCAGGAGCGGTTAGACAAGATGAAATAGGAGATGTCTGAGAAGATGCGGGAATCTCAAGAGGACATAGTGGCAAAGTTAACCCGATTGATAACTAAGGGAGGTGATAAAGGAAAGGTCCCCATGGCAGATGCCAATGAGGGAAATGATGATGAACTTTTCTATCCTCCAGGTTTCACCCCTCCACATGAACGAGCTCAAGCTGAATACCCGCACAAATCTACTGTCACCATCATGCCTCAGCAATTTCAAGTTGGTGTTTCGAACCTCCAAACTAGGTCGGGTTTTAATCCTGAAAATAATCCTATTAACTCTACCATTCCTGACTTTGATGAAGTGGTTGAGAAGGAAAGAGTGAAGGAGGAGTTACCGAGACAGTTGGAGGAAAGATGCAGGTGGCTCGAGGAGAAGTTCAAGGCGATGGAAGTCACTGAAGGTTATCGAGGCATTGACGTAAAAGAGCTGAGTTTAGTGCCAGACCTTGTACTTCCCCATAAATTTAAGATGCCTGAATTCGAGAAGTACAATAGGACGACTTGCCCAGAGGCTCATATCATCATGTTCTGCAGGCGAATGGCTGGATACGTTAATAATGACCAGCTATTAATACATTACTTCCAAGACAGCCTTGCAGGGGCAGCATCCAAGTGGTACAATCAGTTGAGTCGAACCACGATTGGTTCATGGAGGGACTTGACCCAAGCATTCATAAAACAATATAGTCATGTGACAGACATGGCTCCTTATAGAATCACCCTTCAAAACATAGAGAAAAAGCCAAGTGAAAGCTTCAGGCAGTACGCTCAGAGATGGAGGGAGGTTGCAGTCCAGGTTCAGCCGCCGCTCCTGGAAAAAGAAATGACTATGTTGTTCATTAACACCCTGAACGCACCATTCATTACACATATGTTAGGAAGTGCCACAAAAAGCTTTCCTGACATAGTCATGAATGGTGAGATGATTGAGAACGCCATCAGGAGTGGGAAGATTGATGCGGGAGTGAGTAATAGAAGATCGGCCTCGAAGAGGAAGGAGAGCGAGGTGAACAACACGAGCATGTACAACAGGGGTTACTCGAAGTCAGTAACAGTGAGTCAGCCAGGGAAGGTGGCTGCTAGCCAGCAAAGCTCGTCGAGACAGGAGGTTGGTACAAGGCGAAATATTGAGAGGCCCCAATTCACGCCAATTCCTATGTCATACAGGGAACTATACCAAAATTTATTTGACGCACACGTAGTTTCCCCTTTCTATCTGAAGCCCTTGCAGCCCCCGTATCCCAAATGGTACGATGCGAATGCATAGTGCGACTATCATGCGGGAGTAACAGGGCATTCTATAGAAAACTGCACGGCCTTTAAGAAGTTGGTTGAAAAGCTCATTGGTATGGGTGTCGTTAAATTTGATGACTGAACCAAGGCAGAAAACCCACTACCAAACCACACAGAGGGTGGGGTAAATATGATTGGCGAGAACAAAAGAATCAAAGTAGACATTGCGGATGTGAAAACTCCTTTGAGATGGGTCTGGAAGGAGATGGTGAAAAGGGGATTGATCGTCTCAGAAGGAAGCTGTGAAAGGAGGGGGAACTACTGTGAGTTCCACCATGAAGTGGGGCATGAAATCCAAGAGTGTACGGAATTCAGAGCCATGATACAAGATATGAAGGATAATAGGGAGGTGGAATTCTATATAGGAGTTCAAGAAGAGAGTCATGTATGCACGTTAGAGTTGGCATTGGGAGTCTCGAAGGCTAACCGTCCTGTGGTCATCATCTCGTGACCTCAGAACAGTGAGGTTGGGGCACGAATAACACCAAAAGTAATCATTCAAAAACCGGCTGTGTTTGCATATAAGGATAACAGGATGGTTCCTTAGAATTATGATTGTAATGTGACAATCCCGAGGAAAGAGGATATGGTCAGTAAAGAGGATCAGGATAAAGGAAGACACTGCGAACAGATGAAAGATCGAGTAGAGCCAGTGAAAGAGGAAAGTTCGATTAGAAAGAAAATGGCAATTGGACCTGAATTGTTGGTCAATGAACCAATCAAGGAGGAGGAAGCTAGAGAGTTCCTGAAGTTCATAAAACATAGCGAGTACAGCATTGTGGAACAGCTACACAAACAACCAGCTCGCATATCTGTGCTGGCTTTGCTCCTGAATTTGGAGGGACATCGAAATGCACTACTGAAGGTGCTAAATGAAACTTATGTGGCCGACGATATCTCTATTAAAAAGTTGGATCGACTGGTCGAAAATATAAGCGCTGATAACTTCATCTCTTTCAGCGATGACGAAATACCACTTGGGGGTATGGGATCAACTAGAGCTTTACACATCACTGCAAGGTATAAGGGGTGCATATTACCGGGAGTTCTGGTAGACAATGGATCGACATTAAATGTATTGCCCCTATCCACGCTCAACAGGCTACCTGTGGATAGTTCGCATATGAAGTCGTGTCAGAACGTGGTTCGAGCATTCGATGGTATTGAGAGGAGGGTCATGGGAAGAATTGACATTCCCTTGTTAATTGGCCCAACTGTCTATAAGGTAGACTTCTTGGTTATAGATATCAAGCCTTCTTACAGTTGCCTATTAGGAAGGCCGTGGATTCATTCAGCAGGTGCGGTACCGTCATCGTTACATCAAAAATTGAAGCTGGTGTCAAAAGGTCGGGTAGTGACGATAGATGCTGAGAAGGATATCATTGCATCTGTGACTAACGATGCACCTTATTTGGAGACGAGTGATGATGCAATCGAGTGCTCTTTCCGTTTCTTAGAGTTCGTAAATGCAACATTCATCTTTGAGGGAACAAGATCCCGATGCCGAGAATATCAAAGACCACAGGGATGGGGCTGCAATTGATAGTTGGAAAATGAGCTTTGCCCGAGAAAGGATTGGGGAAGTATCTTCAGGGCCGAGTTGAGGCTCCAATGTTGAAAGACAAGCAGGACCGTTTTGGCTTAGGATACAAGCCAGATGCTAGGCAGAGGAAGATAGAGCAAGAAAAGAAACGTGAGAGAAGAAGGGCTCGTTTGACAGGGGATGAAGTCGAATTGGAACCCATGACCTTTCCTCACCTATCCAAGACTTTTGTATCGGGAGGATTCCTCTATCAAGGGGTCAGAAGTATTAACACGGAGTTGGAGAGTATTTATGCCGTGTATGAAGAAGTGACGGAAGGAAGAACCTTGCGGGATATTCGTCCTTACGAGTCGGGAAGGGTACTAAACAACTGGACTGCAGAAGAAATACCTGTAGCTTTTAGGATTTCCTCAGAGTAATGTCCAGAACACCTTTATTGCTTTTTAGCCTAGAAGTGATAAGGATTCCTTTGTGAAATAGGCTCGTGTCCAGAAAATCGTTATTTTAATAAAGTTCATGTTTGCAGTCATTTTTGGAGTAAATCTTTCTTTCTATAAGAGCAGTTACTTTGAATTTTTTTCCCAAACCACACTTGCATTTCATGCATGACCATATTGCACCGAGCAAATTCTTGAATCCATATTGTCTTTATAATAGGTCCTATGATATCAATTATACGAATGTCACTCTTGCAAATTCAGAGTCTCCTTTTGAACGAAATATGTGTTTAGAGGGATCGCATGATTTTGAGGATGACGAAGACTGTGGTTTGTCTCCTGACTTGTTGAAGATGGTAGAAAGGGCCAAGAAGCAAATCCTACCTCACAGGGAATCAATAGAAATTGTGAGCTTGGAGGAAGGTAAAGAGGTGAAGATCGGGTCGGATATCTCTACAAAGACAAAACAAGACCTCATCGAATTACTCCGAGAGTTCAAGGACGTATTTGCATGGTCATACCAGGATATGCCGGGGTTGAGTACTGACATCGTAGTCTATCGTCTTCCTATAAGAGAAGATTGCAAGCCAGTGCAGCAAAAGCTTAGAAGGATGAGGCCTGATATTGTGTTGAAGATAAAGGAAGAGGTCCAAAAGCAGTTTGATGCCGGATTTCTGCAAGAGGTCAAGTATTCTGAGTGGGTGGCCAACATCGTACTAGTTCCGAAGAAAGATGGGAAGGTGCGAATGTGTGTAGATCGAAGTTTATGTTGACGATATGATCGCGAAGTCCAGAACGGAGGAGGAACATGTGCAGGTCTTGAGAAAATTATTCTTAAGATTGAAAAAGTTCCAGCTCAAGCTTAATCCGGCGAAGTGCACTTTTGGGGCCAGGTCAGGAAAATTGTTAGGCTTTGTGGTCAGTGAAAAGGGAATCGAGATTGATTCAGACAAAGTGAAGGCAATACGGGATTTACCTTCACCCCGTACTCAGAAAGAAGTTTGAGGATTCCTCGGAAGACTGAACTACATTGCTAGGTTCATTTCACAACTAACCAAGAAATGTGACCCTATATTTCATCTTCTGAAGAAACATAATCCTGGTACTTGGGATGAAGAATGCGAAGAAGCCTTTAACAAGGTGAAGCAGTATTTGTCTAATACTCCAGTACTGTCACCACCTAGCCCGGATAGGCCCCTGATATTGTATTTGACAGTATTTGATAATTCCATGGGGTGTGTGCTAGGCCAACGTGATGAAACAGGGAGAAAAGAAAGGGCGATATATTATCGCAGCAAGAAATTCACTGACTGTGAAATGAGATATTCGCCTATTGAGAAGCTATGTTGTGCCTTGATTTGGACAACTCAGAGATTAAGACAGTATATGTTATACCGCACGACTTGGCTAATCTCAAAGTTAGACCCGTTAAAGTATATGATAGAGTCAACTGCTTTGAATGGGAGGATGGCCCGATGGCAGATCTTACTGTCTGAATTTGATATTGTCTATGTGAGCCAAGAGGCTGTGAAAGGGAGTGCAATTACTGACTTTCTGGCTAGCAGGGCTTTGGAAGATTACGAACCGTTAAGTTCTAATTTTCCGAATGAAGACCTGATGTGTATAGCCGCTACTGAAGAAAATCCCCAAAAAGGCCACAGTTGGAAGCTAAACTTTGATGGAGCCTCGAATGCTGTGGGCAATGGAATTGGGGCAGTCTTAGTATCCCCGAATGGTGATCATTATCCTTTCACTTGCAAATTGGATTTTGATTGCACAAACAATATGACAGAATACGAAGCGTGCATCATGGGTATTCGTGCAGCCATAGAGCGAGGAATCAAAGTATTAGAGGTCTGTGGAGATTCAGCATTAGTGATATATCAGCTCAAGGGTGAGTGGAAGACGAGAGATCCCAAATTAGTCAGCTATCGAAAGTTGGTCCTTGAATTGATTAAAGAGTTTGAAGACATCACTTTTTGCTATCTCCCACGAGATGAGAACCAGATGGCCGATGCACTAGCTACTTTAGCTTCCATGATCAAGGTGAACAGATATGAGGATATGAAGCCAATCCAAATGAGTATCTATGAAGATCCGGCTCATTGTTACAATATTGAAAAAGGAGAAATCGATGATAGTCATTGGTATCAAGATATACTACGATATGTAAAAAATCGTGAGTATCCTGGCCAAGCAACAGAGAATGAAAAGAGAACTCTGAGAAGATTAGCCATTGATTACGTCTTAGATGGGGAGATCTTATACAAGAGAGGAAAAGATCAGGTTCTGTTAAGATGTGTGGACGCCGTGGAAGCAAAGAAAATCCTGGAGGAAGTCCATGAGGGCATCTGCGGAATGCATGCTAGTGGATTCACAATGGCTAGACAGATTATGAATTCGGGTATTACTGGTCCACCATGGAAGGGGATTGCATCAGTTATTCCAAAAAGTGCCATAAATGTCAAATCTATGGTGATAAAATGCATGCACCACCTTCGCCTCTTCATGTCATGACTTCTCCATGGCCTTTCTCCATGTGGGGTATGGATGACATCGGGCCAATATCGCCGAAGGCTTTAAATGGGCATCGTTTCATATTCGTGGTTATTGACTACTTCACCAAATGGGTAGAGGCTGCTTCGTATCCTAACGTTACAAAGTCATCAGTCAGTAAGTTCTTGAAAAGAGAGATTATATGTCGGTATGGAATGCCTGAAAGAATCATATCCGACAATGCGTTGAACTTGAATAACAGCTCTATACTAGAAGTCTGTAGTCAATTTAAGATCAGACATCACAATTCGTCGCCGTATCGCCCAAAAATGAATGGTGCAGTGGAAGCGGCCAATAAAAATATAAAGAAGATTATGGGGAAAATGACTGAGACTTACAGGGACTGGCATGAGAAATTACCATTTGCTCTCCTCGCTTATCGAACGTCAATCAGGATCTCCACAGGGGCAACTCCTTTCTCCTTAGTTTATGGCATGGAGGCAGTCTTGCCCATCGAGGTTGAAATCGCTTCTCTCTGGGTTTTGACTGAGCTACAATTGGATGAAGCAGAATGGGTTCAATCTCGACACGATCAGTTGAACTTGATAGAGGGAAAAAGGCTAAAGGTAATTCAGCATGGCCAGATGTACCAAAAAAGAATGATGCGAGCCTACAACAAGAAGGTCCGACCCAGAGAATTTCACGAGGGGGACCTGGTGTTGAGAAAAATTCTTCCTCTACAAAAAGATTTTAGGGGGAAATGGATGCCAAATTGGGAAGGTCCTTATGTTGTAAAAAAGGCCTTTTCTGGAGGAGCCCTGATCCTGGCTGAAATGGATGGAAGAAACTTGCCTAATCCAGTAAATTCAGATTCGGTCAAGAGATACTTTACTTGAAGAAGGGAGGGAACCAAGGTGAAAACCCACAAAGGGCACCTTAAGACCGAAGGGGATTTGAGTTGAAAACCTGAAAAAGGCGGCTCAAATTTTGTTCGTCACGTGGTAGTCTTGTTGCACCTAAATTGGCAGAAAGGAGTGGACGACATATTGGGGCATCAACAAACTACTGTGAATCTTCTAAACACGTGTTGAATTCAGAAGGGTCTTCAAAAAAAAGTTTGTACAGAGAAATTCAAATCAGAGATATCTGGGGCATCTGATCATAGTATTTGTATTGAATTCGTTGTTTTAGAATATTTCATTCTTCTTCTCCAATATAAATATCCTCAGGAAATTCCTCTATCTTTGACAATCCATTGCGAGCTATGCTCCCAAACTAATCTTTTTTTTTCCATCGTTATGATCTTTTCGCAAGCATGTTGCATTAGAATGATGATTAATGGACTAATAAAACTTTCACAAAGGAAGTTTTCATATTACTCTAGAAATCTCTAAATAATACAGGAGCCTGAAGCAGGACTATTGTTTAGACTCCACTGGGTTAAAAGGTCGGAGATATCTAGGAGTCAAGAGTCAAGATTAAAATTTTCAAATTTTGACGAAACGTTGTTATCACAAAGGAAGCCTTAATGAGTAATAATGACTTTAAGCATTCAATATTCATTTTTCATGACATAACATTCAAATGTCATTCATACACGCCTAGTTAGGAGCATTTGATTCATTCTAATCATGACATCCTAATCATTAGGCATAATTAGGCTCATAAAGTGAGTCATACAGGTCATGTTCCACAGAGAACAGATCGGTGAAATCATAAAGCCTTGTCTTCCTGAGTAACAATAGAGCGGGTTGAAAAGTAAAAAGATTAAAGCCACAACGGCGGATCTTACTTCCTTTGCAGTGCAGCAGAACAGATTGAAGCTATGACGGCGAATCTGGTTTCCCTGATATTGTAATTAAAAAGATTGAAGCCACAATGGTGGATCTTACTTCCTTAGCAGTGCAGTGGAATAGATTGAAGCTACAACGGCGGATCTGGTTTCCCTGATATTGCAATTAAAAGGATTGAAGCCACAACGGCAGATCTTACTTCCCTGATGGTGTGGTGGAACAGATTAAAGCTACGACAGCGGATCTAGTTTCCCCGACATTGTAGTTGAAAAAATTGAAGATTACAGATCTTGCCTCCCTAAGCAGTAGTGGAGCAGATCGAAGATGGCGGATTTTACCTCCCTGAAGTTGCAGTGGAGTATATTGAAGCCAGTAATCATATCCCCCGGTCGACAGTGGAATCGATCGAAGAAAGCAGATCTTGTCCTCATGTATTGGCGTGAAGTAGATCGAAGAAAGCAGATTTTGTCTTCCCATACAGGTGGTGAAGTAGATCGAAGATACAAGTCTTATCTCCCTAAAGTTACAGTGGAGCAGACATGGAGTAGATTAAAACCGCAGATCTCATCTCTCTGAGGTTGCAGTAGAGCAGATCGCGTCAAGATTTATCTTTTGGTTGTAGCAGAACAAATTGAAGCTATAGGTCATATCTCCCCGAAGTTGCAGTGGAATAGATTAAAGATAGCAAATTTTGTTCATTTGAGAAGTTACAACGTATGAATCCTATCTCTCCGACATTCCAGTGGAGTAGTTTGAAGTGCCAGTTCCTATACCTCTGAGGACGCGTTAGGAAGGAACGATGCTACTTGAAGAACGCCAAAGTCCATACGACAGGCAAAATTGGTCTTTTTAAGTCTTTACTCTATTCTCGTTACACGATAACGAGCAAAGAGGGGTAGCTGTAATACCAATTTTGCCAGGCCTGCATAAAATAATACACGGCCCAACAAGTACAGGCCCAAAGCCTAGGCTTTACCCTAGCCCAATTTCGGCATGGCCCAGCGCAAGTATTCAGAAGCAGTAGCCATTAGCCGCATTCTGCTCAACGCTCCCAGCAGCTTCCAGCGTCGCCAGCAAGACTAATCGGCGCACGTTTCGAAACCGATCACTCCTCACGATCCCTGCAAACACGGACTAAGAGTCCAAGAAGAAAATATTGTAAAAATAAAGCATTTTATCTGGCTATATAACGCCAAATTTGTATACTGAAAAAAAAATAGCAACAGAGAGAGAAAGAAATACTGAGTTTGCAAAGAATATTTCTTTTTTCTTGAAGGTGAATCGTTTTTTTATTTTTTTATTTTATTTATTTTATTTTTTTCATCTATTCTTTTGATTTTTTTTGTTTTGTAAAATAATAATACAAAAAGTACGAAGGAAACTTACCCGAGAGCGTCGCGCCATCGCCATCTCCGTCGCGATCGGAGCTTTGGCGAGGAGGCCGGCGAACGGCGGTGCAATGATGCTAGGGACGAAACCCTAGCAGAGCAGAGGGAGTTTTTTTATTTATTTTATTTTTTTCTCTTTTCAATCTGATGAAAACGTTTTTTAAAAGAAAAAATCTGTTTTAAGTAATGAAGTAAAACGGCGCCGTTTCCTCTAAGCCTTGACCCGCGCGGTGACCCGACCCGAAGGGAAGGATCCGCGCGTTTGGCTTCAAAGGAAAAATTGCGCATTTGGTCCCTCCCTTTTGTAGCGCGCTCCAGTTAAACCCATTTTACTTGCTTTAAAATTGGACCGCATCTTTGATGTCCGTTTCAATTTAGTCCCCTGCTGCGCAGCGTTTTGGAAAGAGGGGATAATTTCCCTTTTGGTCCTCCACTGTTGTACGCGCATTCAATGTGGTCCTGTCTTTTAATTTGCTTCAAATTTACCCATTTTTTTCCCTTTTTAGGTTCAATTTAGTTTTTTGGCTACTTTATTTATTTAATTTGTTTTTAAAAAAAATTATGCTATATCATGATTTCATTTATTATTATTATTACCATTATTTCATCTATACCTACACATGTTTTATACATCATACCTAGGCCTATTTAATATACATGTATTTTAGGTTTTTATATATGCGTGTTTCTGCATCCATATATATATGCCTATGTACATACGTTTTTGTATATGCTTCTTTTCTTAGACTTTTATATATTTTATATTTGATATATTTATACATACTCATATATTTTTTCTATTTTGTAAATATATACGTATGCATTTTTTTTCCCTTTTTTATTTGGAATACATGTTTTTGTGTTTGTTTTATTGGGTATATTTTATTCCTTTTAATGGTATGTATACTTGTATATGTGTTAGATATGTGAACACATGTTTGCAGCTTTATTGCTATATTGTATTTGTATGTATATATTTGCAAATATTTATTCGTGTATATTGAAAATTAAAGGATCTGTATCATATTGTATATTAGCTCTTTAACATACCCTTTTGAGAATATATTTTGGTTTTAACCCTTCATCAAAGTTTTTTTGATTTAAAAGTTTTTTTTTGAATAAAAGTATTATTTGAGGTTTGGGATTTACAAGGGAAATTGAGCCTTAACGTATTGAGTTCTGATTTTCTTTGTCAATCCTAAATGATCGAGAATATTTTTATTCAAAATGCATAAAAATCATTTTTGGGAACTTAACTTGTTGTGCCCTAACGTATTGGGTGTGGCATGTTATTTTCTCGAAATGAAGATTTTCGTATAAAATAAAAGTGATATTCAAGTTTGGGGAATTATGAGGAATTGTACCCTAACGTATTGGGACTCGATTTCTGTACATGACTTGAACAATTGGATATCCTTTTGCAAATTTCATCATTCAAGCTTATTTTAAAATCTTTTTAACTTTCGACACAAAAGACATCAAATAATCAATTTGGTACCGATTTTGGGCGTTACGAGGGTGCTAACCCTTCCTCGTACGTAACTGACTCCCGAACCTGTTTTCAAAATTCGCAGACCAAAATAGTTTTTAAGGTGGGCCGGTCACACCTTAATAAAGGATCGGTGGCGACTCCAGTTTTATTTTTAAAAAAAAAGGTCGACAACTAAATTTTTGTTTTCAAAAGACGGTTTCGACAAAACAAACACAACATAAATATTTCTTTTACAAAATATTATAGTAATAATTAATATCATATGTAAACTTAATAATAAACAATGCTTAATTAAAACCTAATTTAAATTATATATATTACACATATGAAAGTGGATAGTCACACATTTGAGTTGTAAAGGACAAATATAAAATTGTAATATATATTTTTAAAATATTCATATTTTTCGCCCAAATTTTTTTCATATCTTATATCAGAAAACATTTATTATTAAATATTTATAAATTGTAATATATATTTATTATTAAAATATTAATATAAATATTTTTTAATAATATATTTAGAATATTATTTAAAATTATTATTTTTAATTTTTTATTAAAATAAAATTGTAATATTAAATAATTTATTAAAATAACAAATTATATTCTTAAATATAAATAATTAAATATGCATGTTTAAGAATATTGCACATTACAATATTTGATATTAATATTTTATTATTTTAATATTTTTTAAATATTTTAAAATAAAAATAAAAATTGATTATTAATATAATAATATTAGATTTGATTCAAGTTAATTTTTATATAAAGATAAATTATTCATAAAAGAGCTCATTTTCGAAAAATGACTTGCGCTTTTCAAAATAGTAAGTTAATTTACAAGAAAATTGACTTATTTTCCGTTGACCAAGTTGTTTTTCATGAAACAAACATTGGAAAATGCAGAAAACATTTTCCGTAAGTCATTTTCCATAAAACAAATGCACCCTCAAACTATCCTTTGTTACCCAAATTGGCCCATGACGTTAAAAAAATAAGGGTAAAGTACAAAAATGGTCACTAAAATATTGCTCGCGTTCTATTTTGGTCACTAAACTTTAATTTTTTTCAATTTAGTCATTAAACTAATTGAAATCAATTTTTTTGGTCACCAAGCAATAAAAGCCATTTGAAATTTGATAGAAGTGTTGACATGGGTTTTTTTATTGGTCTAATAATAAATTTAACCCTCTAATATTTACACATTCTATCAATTTGATCTTAAATATAAAAAAAACAACAAATTTAGCTCTTAATGTTTACAAAATTTATCATTTTAGTTTGAATTCTAAAAAATTTAATGAATTTATCTCTCAGTATTTACGAAATGACAAAATTTAATTTTTAAGATAATATTATTGATTTGAAAATGGTTAAATTTTACTGACTTAAATTTAAGCCTTTTCTTAATACATGTAAAATAAATCATGTACTTGAGAGTGCAAAGCGATTTCTTTTCCTTTAAGCTGATTGAACATTTTATTGCCAACGATTTGGCGAGTAACCACCCCAACAGGAGCAAACATGCCTTTCCCAATAGGGCTAGACACCATTTACATTCTTCAATCACTAAGCCATCCCCTCATCACGATTCAAGAAGAAGCACATACGCAGATCACAGATATCACTTTTGAACATATAAATTATGTCCTTAATAAGAATACATTTTCAATACTAACTCATTACTTCTCTATATCTCTTCAATTCATTATTACCGACCAAGTCTTAGTCTTGTATAGTCCTTACTAATTCCTCTAATTTCATTTAAGAGCTAAACAGAATTTGCCACCAGGAAAAATCTATTAGAATGAGCCATGAAGGTCACATCATGGTACGTCTAAAAGAACGTTCTTCATAATTTTTCATTGAGAGTCCTATTAAGACATGCCACTAGGGCAGTCCATCATAGTTATATAATCAAATTATATAAATAATTATAATATTTATATTTTAAAATATTTTTATAAGCTAATAAGTCCTTGTTTTAGTTGGAAAAGGTGAAGGTCCTAGGCCTTAAGTACCTAGGTTCGAGACTCATCATTTGCAATTTTATGCGTGGGTCTTAAAGTCACACCATGTGTGACACTCATGTCTGGGTTTAGTTCAACTAGTTCAGTTTATTGACTTTAGTCTGAACTGTACTAGTTTTTAGTCCGATCATATTGTAATGGTTTGATTGTACTTTACCATTCCTCTAACCGTATGGTTCATGGAAAGCTGGAGCCTTAGAAATTTCCTACCATAATATTACTTATTATTGACAAATTAATCCATTTGAAATGGACTTGCAAATGATCGTTTTCTTGAATGGAAATGGGCCAAAAATGAAATGCTTAATTATAAGGCTATCAATAGTTTCATTTTTGGGCCTTTAGCAAGACTAGGCTTAGCCCAAGCTCCTCCTGCTCTTTCGACTTTTCAAGTAGAAGAAACAACATAAGATGATGTGTAGCTGTTTTTCTTTTAATTAAACATTTCTCCTTCTTAATATTCCATGTTAAGTTAACCAAAAAAAATTAATTTCTTTTCTATCCTATTAGGCCTATGTGTATCCTATTAGTTTGTGTTACTTGGACTTCACTAAAAAAAGAAACTTACAGATTTATTGCTAAATAAATAAATAGAACATACTTGATTATAATTTTTATAATATATTTAGAATTTTTAATTTTTTATAAATTTCTAATTGTTTTGTAATTTTTAATATTTTTATTTAATTTTAAATAATATTAAAAAATTTAGCTATAGTTTAGGGGTCAAATTTATTATTAACCCTTCGAATTAGCATGTCATCCTCTTAAAAAAAAGTTAACAATGAGTGACCAAAATGTAACAATTTAATTAGATTAATAACTATTACGTAACATTTAAAAGTTAAGGGACTGAAACATAATTTTAAACAAAATTTTACTTTTTTATTTCTAATATTAGGATTGCTTTTACTATCTAAGTTGATGTTACTTGATGCATAACAATTAAATTCAAACATAGAATAATAGAAATTATTATCTACTATATTATTCATTTTAATTTTAAAATATTTTTAAAGAGCAGTGACATCAATGAGTTTTTTTATACTTACATTATATTATAACATATTCAGATGATTATATAAAATAAATAAATAAATAAGCCTTCAATTAAATAAAGAGCTTGAGGTCTTGAGAACTTTGTACCATGTTTAGTTCAATGCAATGAACCATGTATTCAAACTTAGTTCGGGCCAACCAAAACACATGTGCTTGGTTCATAACATAAACTGTTATGAGCCACTCCATTTAGCCCTCAATTCCATCTGAACTCACATGTCCATCATTTGACTTCTCATTGTGATAAACCATGTATTCATACTTAATTCGGGCCAATAAAAAAATATCTAATTCGGGGCCAACTAAAAAATATGGGGTTGGTTCAGAACCTAATCATTCTATTTATCCCTCTATTCTATCTAAGTGTTGAATGTCTATCATTTGATTTCTCATTCAAATTTTTAATTCAATGCATAAAGAATGGAGAAAAACTATATTGTCCACTATTGCCCCTATTTTTTTACCATCTTCTTCCCTAACCCACGCATATCATTCCATTTCAAATTTTGTCTACAACCAACAAATATTTTTTCTTGAAAAGTTTAATTTCACTCGCAAAGCTCGTGAGATTAAAAACAGCGGTGGCGGTGAGATTAGTTACTGTAGCGGTGAGATTGGATACTATAGCAGTGAGATTAGAAACAGCGGTGGAGTGTGCGTTTGGATTCAAACGCAGCTGTAGCGGTGAGGTAAAAATAGAAAATGACTTTTAAGGACATTTGATTAAAAATGATATATAATAGAAGTTTTTAAAATTATTTAACAATTACAAAATTAATAAATGATTAAAAATTATTACAATTATATTTATTTTTAATAATAAATAATTAAAAATGAATTAAAACTAGAGAAAAATTTAAAAATTTATTTTATTTAATATTTCAAAATTAATCATATATTTAATTATAGGGGCTCAATTCATTATTGAAAGATTATTGAAATTATTGAGCCTTTAGAAAAATAAAACATTATTGAAAGATAAAATAATAAAGCAACACTAGAATAAGGGTCTTAATGCATGTTATTTCAAATGTTTGTCATTAGTAACTCAATGCAAGACATTGCTAGCACCAAATAACTTTAAAACTAAAATCAACCGTTGGCTAGTAACTGAAATAGCCTATGGCCACCATGTAGAACGTGCAATGTCAAGCCTTGAGCTGGTCATCAATGCGAAAGGGAAGAGTTAAAAATCACATCTATTGGGGTTTTGACATCAGAGGAAGAAAACAGAAGCAAGTAACCCGGATGATGTAAAGATTAACTTCATTACTTGAATAAGCAATATGCCATATACATAAGTAGTCTGGATTACATGTGTTGGTTTTTTTAGCAGAAAACTAAGGAGAAAAAGAAAAACGAATGCAAAGAAGTTTGAACAATAAGAAAACTGAATTTGATTTCCAAAATTCAGATCTTTTTCATTGACTTGAGAAGCATTTATGTTACAATGAAATATGGCAGCTAACTAATGTATAACTGTTCCCACTAATACATTACTAAAGCCTAGATAGAATTACAAACAAAATGTAGCTTGCATACCAGCTATAACATCAAACATTAATCTAACCCTATTGAAATGTATTATAACAAGAGATAGATGTCTAAGGTGTCATGCTACTAAAGACATCTAAAATTGAACGTCCAAGTAAAGAAGCACAAATCTATGAATGTTTATTTAGGTAAAAAAAAATTCCTGAAAAATGCAGGCACAAAAGATGAAAAGATATTACCTTTGCATATTGCATGCCAAACTAGTCTAAAACCTTCTGTCCAAAAATACCAAACCTTTTAAGAAGCAGTTTTCAACTGATCTTAACAATGGAAATCGAGTCGTAGCAAAGTAAGGTCATAATAAATGGTGGATAACATGAAAGCAAAAATAACCATGAAGAAATAAATCTATCAAGTGAACCTCTTCAATTGTCGAGGTATGTTCCTCTAGGCGCAAATCATGTACACTTGGAAGAGCACTAGCTGCACATTTTCTAACATAGACAGATGGATCTCTAGCACACTTGCCCACAGCCACCAGAACAAGAGGTGCAATAACATGAAGACGAATTCTAGCCATGGTGCGAAGTGCCCATGCTCTCACCAAGGGATTAGGGTCCCCCAAATCCTTCTGGAAACAATTAATTGACAACAATGCTTCGTTGGGACGCCTACAAAATTAAACAGAGAAACATTAACAATAAGTTCAATCTACCTACTTAAATACAAGAAATACAATCCAGGTCACTCATCACTTCTCCTTTGAGCCACTATTATTTTAAACTAATGAGTTTCCACCATCTCAAGCACCGCTTTTATTAAGAAAAAGAACAGTTCTTCAAAATGAATTGTAATTAATTAAACTTGAAAAGTGCTTAAAAACCATGATCTAATAACTACTTTTATATAATAACTAGTTAAACTTGATACCGTTTCTATCCGGTGCAATTAGAGATAGATTTCAAGCAAGCATGTTCTTTGTTCATACTAATAATTCCCTCATTTACTAATATTGCTTCTTAACATACGGAAGCAACCATAGGAAAATAAAAAGAATATTGTAAGAGAAGTTTGCGAAACATACTTTTCAGCATAATGCAGTAGATACAAATAAACAAGTTTATTTACTTCCAAAGATTGAGATGCCACGTTTTTAACAACCTGTAATTCAAGCAACCAGAGAGATGAAAAACATATATACACCTCAATTAACAAACAAAAATAAGATTTAAAAGTATCCATTACCAAACCCTGATTTCATATCATGAATGCAATTATGAACAGCTATCTGTATTTTATCCACAGTCCTAGATCCAATTCAACCATTTCTTCACTAATCAGAGTACAACTATCAATAAAGATCCAATGAATTATAACTACAACACTCGATAGCTTAATTTTCTTTCTCAATTATCCTGTGATAAGTTCACTACACCTATTAAACAATGATATTTAAACTTTTAGACACTTAAATTTATTTACACTTTCCATAAACCTTATCAACAGTCAAAACGGTGATCTGAATGAAATTACAAAATTCAGATCACTTCAATATTAAATTTTAAGTAATTTTTTCAGAGTTCATTCAATAAAAAGAAATCAAAAATGAAAAACAAATTACCTGAGGGAAGTAATTGGAGACGTCGAAGCCTTGAGTGATGAGAGCGAGGAGTCGCTTGAGAGCCTCACACTTCTCCGAATCGAATTTACTATCTAAAAGCGGAGCAATGCTGACATCATCCGAATCGTCGTAGGGGTGAGCATCAATTCCAATCCGAAACACCATCGTCGACGCCTTGCTCAACGTCTCTGCCGTCGCTCCAAACTGTGGAAACATTTCCGAATAGTTTTTCCTTTTTCTTCTTTACACAAATTAAGAATTCATCAAAATTGAATTTGAAAATTTAATTTCAAGGGGGAAATTGAGAAGACTTTGTGATCTCTTGATGTACTAATGGAAGCATTCATGGTAGATTTGCCTGAGAAAGAGAGAAAGAGAGGAAACAAAACAGAATATGCTGAGAAGAGAAGATGAAGAACGGAAGAAGAAAAAGGAATGAAGAACGGAAGAAAGAGAAGGAGCCTTACCTGGATGAAGGAGGAATCGGAAGAAGTCCTTGACCAAACTGATTTGCAACCCAAGGGAAAGGGGAAACGGAAGGGGAAAGGGGAGAAGAAGGTAACCGACATCAGAAAAGCCTGAAGAATACAACTGAAGAACATATGGGTACAAGAGGAAAACAAAAAGCAATTGAAGTTGCTAAAATTTTACTGGAACAAAAGGCTCCAGTCTGGAATTGAGACTCCAGTGAGATGAAATGTATTTTCAACGCACTGAAGAAAGCTTTCCAAACACCCTTGCGTTTACTAACATTTCAGCTGCAATTTTTTTTAGCCTTAAAAAACCAACGTACTGAGATGCAGTTGCATCCAAAGGAAGCCTAAGTGTTGAATGTCTATCATTTGATTTCTCATTTAAATTTTTAATTCAACGGATAAAGAATGGAGAAAAACTATATTGTCCACTATTGCCCCTATTTTTTTACCATTTTCTTCCCTAACCCACGCATATCATTCCATTTCAAATTTTGTCTACAACCAACAAATATTTTTTCTTGAAAAGTTTAATTTCACTCGCAAAGCTGCAATTTTTTTTCTCTGTTTCGATCTCACACTTCATCTGGTTCTATGTCTAGCTTTCTCTCTCCCTTTCTCTTTTAAGTTTAATTGCTTGAAATTGGTGTTTGCTTTGATTTACATATTCTTTTTAATTCTCTTGCAAGCATTGATTTTTCTTTACTTAAAATTTACATGTACTTCCTCTATTTAAATTTGCTTTTCTTTTCTTCATTTCCCATGGCATTTTACCTTTCTCGTAAAAATTATAAATGGGTGTGAATTGTTACATTCCACCGTTAGTCAATTGCTCTCCATCATCTTTCCTTTTGACTTCCAACAATCTCAAGAGCTAGTAAGACCCATATTCGACAATCTTTTAATTTAGTTTTACAACCCTAGTTTTTATTGGAAATTTTTCCAAATTCTTCTTTTGGTAATATTAAAAAAAATCATTATTCTTTTCACCGCAAGCTGATGGACCTTTTAAACAACGCTAGGTTTCATTTCTTTAAGAACAATGTTCTAAATAATATGATCTAAACTTTTGATAGTTTAATGCTTATAGAGACTACAAATTTTTTATTATTAATGGTTTCCCTCTTTGAATGTATTAAGCTTGACCATGGGAGAAAACTATAAGGTGCAAAATTCATCATTGAAAACTTAATAAAATAAGTTTCTTTTTATTGCCTAAATTCATCATTAAACCTTTAGAACTTTAGGCAATTTTAAATGAATTTCTAATTGAAAGATTTGAAACAATAATTGTAAGTAAGCTTAGCAATACCAGAATGCCAAATGCTTTAGGCATTGGTGAAGAACAAAACAGGAAAAAAAAAGAAAGAAAAAAGAACATTTGATATATTTACGCAGTTAGGTTTCCTTATGTCTACAGGGTCTTGCTCAAAGAGATAATCCACTATCTTAACACCTCGTATAACAAGTGATTACAAGTACTAACACTTACCATATTAACAACCTCACTTTTGCACCTAAGATTTAGATCACTCTCTTCTAAGTTTCCCCCCTGAAAACTTAGTTTGTAAACCAAGTGACTTACTTGATTACGTACTAAATGCACTCTAAAAAACAAGTTCTGAATAACAGAATAAGTGCAAAACTCTTGACACCTTTTACCTAACAAACCTTTCAATATATAAGATCAATTACCATCAATCTTCCCATAAAAATAGCAAACTAATTAACATATAAAATATCTTTAATAAGTTCAGGATAAGGCTTCAAATCTTCTGGAAATGTTACCAAAATACTCAATCTAATCCAATCTCTTCAAAATAGGAAAGTGGATTTGCTTAATCCAATCCAAACTAGTCTTCAAGATAAATTCTTATAATAGGTTTGGATATCATAGATGGGCTTACACACATCCACATAATCAGTAAATATCACATCCCTAAATATTTGTTAATAAAAATTGCCAACTCCATATAAAGTAAGTTATGAGACTCAGTAGTGCCGGACAGCAATAGGCACTGGTCATAGCACTACTCTCACAACTGCTTGAACAATAAAACTTCTATCAAAGGTGAATGATCCTTTTATATTTAGAGAAAGAATCCAGCCTCGCTAAGCAAACTTCAAATCCATCATGATTTGCTCAAATCTTATCAAATCAATTACCCTTTATATAAGGATACAAAGGATCATAAAATCAGCTCATATATTAGTAAATAAGGTAAGTAGACTGCATAAGAATCCTTGAAACTAACATTGCTTGACTCAATCTCTTCTCCAATAATAAACACAATATTGTCAGCACAAGATTCTCAAAGAGAAGCAAGTAAATAATCAAGATATTTTGGTTAAATATGCCAACAAATAAGGTAAGTTATGAGCTTGAGCAATGCTTAACATCGGTGGACACTGCTCCTTGGCACTCCTTGTAAATTACCTCAACACTTATAATTATGCATTAAAATCCTTTTTAGAAACGTTGTAGGAAAACTTTACATCAATCCTTTTTTTTTTGGTATTATCATATGTGTCCTTATTTGTTTTATGATTTGAGCATAGCTATGTTCAAGCTAGGGGAGGTATTCAAGTAAAGCCATCCCAACAATGTCAAGTACTCTAGGATTCGAACTTGGTCCTAATTCTCAAGAAAGAAGTTCACTTTCACTTCTTCGAACTACTTATTGGTTTTACTTCAACACTTTGATGATGCTAGATTACAATTTTCATAAAGTTTGATAGGACACTTAGAATATATGGATGGAGCATTCAATTATATTTATTTTTATATATTACATGCTTAATTATGATGAGTATTAAACTAAATAATTAAGTTTAAAATCTAACTAGCAGTTGTTCTTGCAAAGAAATGGCATTAAGTTCGCATGGCATGTGAATCTCTTTCAAGTTGAATTCCAAAGATTACATAAATAGAGAAAGCTAATATCTAAATCTAACTATTCAAAATATTTTACAACAAAGTTAGTGCAAACTAATAATATTCTAACTTATTTTTCCAAATGATAAAAAAATTGACACTTTCTTATAATGCCTCACATGAAACATATAGATAGGCCTAGGTGTGTGGACTATGAATTAGACATATGTAACAATGGACTATTTTGCAATCTTTTGATTGTTGCAATATGACATCGCATTACTTTATCAATTTTTTATGATTATTTTTTTCTATTAAGTGAAACTTGTAATCTTCTTTAAAGGTATGTTAGTTATACACAATCAACAATGAATTCTTCCCAAAATTCAAAAGGAACCAAAAGGAAATGGATTTGCAAATGGATTTTGGAAGATGTTGCACTAGTTTTATGTATGATAGACTTGCATAACATCAAGACTTTTAATGTAGATACATGATTCAGAAATGATTACCTAATGAATTACAAAGAACAATAGAAAAAAATTACCTCTTGCAAACATGAAGGCTAAAAACCTTGAATCAAGGATTAGAACATTGAAGATAGATTGGGGAATTATTTATGATTACTTATAGGGGCTAGTACCTTTGACCGAGATGAGCACAAATAGATGGTTTGTAACAACCCAGATTTCAGTGGTATCAGAAATTGCGATCTCAGGACCTCATTTTCATAAACCAAGTTTGTAAATGTTAAATAAAGATATTTACGGAGTTATTGTATAGATGAATTGAAATCTAGGTATGTAATTTCTCCGAAATTATAGTTAATTAAGGTCTAAGAACTAAATTGTAAAATTTTAATTGCTATACAGTTTTAATTAGGAAAAGACTTGGGGGACTTAAATAGTAATTATCATAAGGACCAAAATGGCTAGTAGACCACTTTTGAATAGTTGGTAGTGGAATGTGATATAGATGATGATTAAATAATTAATTATGGTTTAAAACATAAGAAAATTGTCAATTAAAAGCTAATAAAGATTAATTAACTCATAATCATACTATATATATGAAATAAGTGGAAGAAGAGATGAAATTTTCATCTTCTCCAACCAAACAAAGAAAAGAAACCAAAAGGGAGGACGTTATTTTTAGGTTTTGAGCTATTCGATCTTTAATTCAAGTAAGTCCCTAACCATTTTTCTTTGTTTATTTTATGGAAATTAAATCATGGGAGCTTGATTTATCTAGCCTATGTACTAATTTGTAAAACTGTTAAAGTTTTAGGAAGTTTTGATTGTTGATTTCTTGAAGAATTAGGTGTGAAATTGATAGAAATTAAGCTTAGTTTAAGAAAAATGACTGAATTTTAAAGCTTAATTATTGATTTCGTACATTAGGGACCAAATTAAATAAAATGTAAAATTAATATGATATTTTGGTAGGAATAGAAAGTAGGAGGTCCCTAATGAATATATGTGAAATTAGATTTCAACCCAAAGTTCTAGATTGAAAGTTATGTTTGTCCTAGGTTTAGGGACTGAATTGAATAAATTATAAAATAAGCTTGATATTGTATTTGATTGTGATTCGAATGGAATTTGATGGTATTATATGTTTTATGATTTTATTTAGCTAACATTGACACGGAACCTTCGAGAGGGAAAGGAAAATTGAAAGTCGTCGACGAGTAACTCAAAAATTCGGTTTGAATTTCTATGATTTGGGAACAATTTATTTATTACTTGTTCATGACATTTTTCATTATATGGTGTTGATGTGAGTTATCAATGATTAATTGAACTGAATTGGTATGGTTAAGAATGAGTATCAAGATAGGGACTAAATTGAATAGAATGAAAAATAGTACAATTTAATTTATGTGTTATTTGGTATGAAATTGAGTTGAAGCATGCTATATTATATGATGAAATAACAATTTGTTGACAAATTGAAAATGGAAGAGATGTGAATTGATATATATATAATGAATCAGAAATTTGGTTACCCTATTAGCTATTTGGACCGAGTCGAATATAGTTGGCATGCTATAAAGTTAGGATATCGAGTGAAAACCATTATTGATAGGAAACCCAATGTGGTACATGCACATGTAAAGTCATCATTGTCGGGCAACTCGAGGTGACAAAATAATTAGAATGTGAAAATCATCGTTGTTGAGCAACTCGAGGTGGTAGTATGTACATGTATAGCGTCATCATTACCGAGCAACTGGGGGTGACTGATCTACGTATCCATTATAAGTCCATGTCTAGTTAATAGAGTTTAAAATACATAAATTGGCTACATGATTCATGAAACAAAATGATATTGAATTGTGTAATACGACAGTATGTGAAAAGAATTGAAAACAAGCCCTAAGGGACGATTGAACATGAATGAGCTATTAGGCTAATAAATGAATGAAATGATCAGATGAAAATTTAGCTTAAATACATGTAAGAAAATTGATGATTGTATATGATTATGAAAGGTATGTTAGGTACTTATGTATTGAATGGAAAAATGAAATGGATTTGTGCAAATTAAGTAGCATTGAAAGTTTTGGCATGAATATACATATGAATTGGTTATAAGTTTGGTCAAATACAAGGTGATTTGAAAATGAAAGTGTTGTGGTATGAAATGGTATGAGATTAGGTTATGAATTGAATTTTATATGGATGTATGCATATGTTTAATTTGATTATATTTACTTTAATCATGAAAATACCATTGAGCATTTTCGCTCAGCTTATGGTTTATTTTCTCAGTATCCAGGTATAGTAGATTCTCAAGAGTTCGAGCAATAGGTCCATCATCCAAGAAGCGATCCCTCGACTCAGAAAAGTTGGTATAATCTCGTTTTGTTTTAAGTTGGAAATTTTTTAAATAAAAAATGATGATGATATTGTGGAAGTATGCAAGCTTGACTATGAAGTTCAATCCATTTTAAGCAACTTATCTTGAACATTAGATTGGATTGAATTTGATCATATCAAGCAATCGAATCCATTGGATTGTGAAGATTAGATCGGGATAGCATTGAAGACATATCTCCAACAGTCCACTTTACATTGTTATTTATCATTATATTGTATATTGCTTTTTTAATTGTTGTTTAATAAGCAACTAATTGTAATTGACCTCTAGTATGTTAACAAGTCCCAAAAATCTTATATATTTGAGAGACTTGCATAAGTTTATACTGAGTATTTTGGGAATTCATTTGAGAGAGTGAACAAGTTTTGTTTACTGCTTAAGTTCTTAGAGGGAGAACTTAAAGGTAAGAGATCTAGGTTTTTAAATACAAAAGTTAGGTTTCTATACTGGGGTATGATAAACCTTAAAGGCAGTGGATTTTTCTCACTAAGCTAAGCTCCATAAATATAGGGAAACCAAACTGCATAAACAATCCTATGTGTTCTGTTTTCTGCTGTGTTCATCGTAGTTGTATCTGAAGTGGCCATTACAATCATTACTTCCATTCAAGCACTTTCTTTTTCTAAGCAATTAGCTACTTCCTATTTTAACAAAAAATTTTGATATAAATGAACCTAATTTTGCTAATTCAAATATCACTAGTACAACATTGTAAATGAAGAACATTAGGCAACTTATGCTTGAATTAAGTAGTAGCAGTGGCTCCAAAATTCTCATTCATGAAAAGGTCCAACAATTGGGTGTAGCTTTAGATGAAATTGAAGGCTTAATAGAGGATGAGTGAGATGTTGCAATGAAAAGATTATGATTGAGAATATTTATTTCTACCCATAAAATATTATTGTTGGGGTTCATATAACTTTTCGTATATGTAACTACAGGATGAGATAATGACATATAAACATGCCATAAGGTTTGTAATTTTTTGTATCTAAAAGACTACAAATCGAAGTTATGGTGTAAAAGCATCTAATGGGATGAGAAAATAATGTATAAGCATGTTTTAAAGGGTTTTAATTTTTGTATGTAGAAACTATAAATTAAACTTCATGGCATATTGTCTTGTCATATTAGGTTGTAACTTTTTTTCATATTTATCTTATAAATTAAAGGATATGGAGATGGACCTTTAGTCACACTACATATATTCAGCATTGTGTTATTATTTATAATCAAATTTCTAAATAAGTTTTCATCTTAGTATTGTAGTGAATTTTATGTTCAAAATTTTGTCTACGTATTAGTGATTTATACTTTTTTGTGTCTTTATTAATACTCTACAGTTTAGATACAATAATATGATTAATGTTTGAGAATTAAGAGGTTAGGGTTTTTTTTCTATGTTCCTAAATCGAAGTACCAAAATATGGTAAAAATTGGGCATAGATAAAAAAAAACAAGAAGAAAAGAGCAAACCGTTTGTATTTAGTGGATTTTTTTAACATTTTTTGGGTTTTACATTTGTATGTAAAAATTTGTTAAATGATATTTTTGTCGTTTGAGTCTTTTCTTATGATATTCCAATACCTATTCTCTTGAACCAAAGACATGAATTCTAGTACAATTTTCATTCTATTCTATCCAATCAAATCATTGTTATACACATTCCATTGAATTACTACTACATTTCATTCTAGCCAAATAGTAATTTCACTGAAACTCTATTTTATTCCAACAAACCAAATCTGATGTTGGTGTTTTAAGTTCAAGTCTCACCATGTGTGACTTTTTTCTCGTATTTGTTTTAGTTTAAAATATTTTCTCTCGTATTTGTTTTATATTTTTAAATGTGATCTAATTTGGTTAAGATTTATTAGGCTTCAGTTATTAAACAAAGTATGGGTCAAATATGTTTAGATACTCTAATAACTAATTTCTAATTGTTGCTACCTTAAGTTGCCTATTTGCTTAAAATGAAAATTGCAATGGATGTGCTAGACTGTAGTGGCCACTATGGCTTGGAACTATGAAAACTATGCAAACAAAAACTCAAAGAACACAAAGATTTCTTTACGTAGTTCAGCTTCTCTACGTCTATGGAGCCTAGCTTAGTGAGTAATTTCACTATCTTTAATCCACAATACAACAAGTGATTCACACTCTTATCACTCCTCAAGTATAGAGATCATACATTTGTACTTAAAGAGTAGAACACTCACCTCTAAATCCTCCCTATGAGAACCTGGGCAGTAAACACTCAACAATTTTTACAACATCAATTTGCACTTTCTCACAAGATAGTTCCACAATGAACATATTAGGATGCACTCAATAAGCTCTCATCCAAAACTTATACAAGCCTCCAAGCATATATCAGTTTCGGCTTGCTAACATAGAATTTAAGTTAATACAAAGTAATTCCTTGAAAATAACTATTACATCAATGACAATCAAAATAAAGTAACTCGAAGATATGCTCTCCAAAATCAGCAGCACTGTCTCGACCACATCTCCACATTCCAAGGACTTAAGTGATTCATATGAATCCATTCCAATCTTCAAATGCGAAGGATTGGTTCCCATATATGGACCAAAAATATCTTCGACAAAATATCACATAAACAGGTCCAAAAAATTTCTTCATTAAATTGTCAAACCAAATCATTCAAGTTTTTTAACCATCTCAATGACAGTTTGCAATTGGCACTTCCGAGTGCCACTCAACAACTCTTAACTGGTTGTGCCTCAACACTAATTGATGATGGGCTAATTAGAAATTCCTGTTAATGTACAAAGTTATATATTAGGGTTATGTTCCCCGAATTACACATACGTAACTTTTCTGACGTTCCATCTTTAGGAAAAAGATAGTTTCTTTCTCTAAAATACTTCTATGCAAATTTGGAAGATCAAAACCACAAGACTTGAATATTTCAAGATATCGATGGATTTAGACACGCTTCCACATTTGATTTTTGTTATTGATAATTTGACATAATAGATCCTAATTATAAATTAATAGTTGTTATTTTTAAAAAAATAAAAGTGGATTTTAAGTATTTTCCTAATTGAGTTGATATCCATTTAACTCATGACACCACCTCAATCAAAGACTTAATAATAATTGGACTTTTTTAAAAGTAGCACATCTAAAATAAGGATGAAAAAATTATGTAAAAGACATTTATAAAAGAAATGATTTAAAGATAACTAAGACTTTAGTTAAAATAATAATGTTGGGAGTTTGAAAACTAAGGTGTATTTGTTGTCGTGTGTGAGTATATTTTTAAATTGATTTTTATAGTTGAGTTGATGCATAGATATAAAAAGATATTTGAAAGAAAAATATTGTGGTCCTAAGTCACCCTTGTTTAGGAAAAAATCCAGATACTATCTTATTTTTTCTGGTTCAAACAAAGTCGTTTCCTTGGACCATTACTTGAATCCAACCATTACTTTTGGAGCAGCAATATGTAATTTTCCAGGGAAAATAACATGTGAGAAAAATGGAATTATTATATTTTATTTCGATTAATGTTTATGTTTCTGATCAGTAAATAATGATTTCGCTCCATTATACTTCAAATAATTTGGAACAAAATTTAATAAAAATTCATTTATGTAAATTGATGAATTGAAAATATTAAAAATTAATGAAGAAAGTTAATTCAAAACAAAGAAAAGAAGAAGAATGCTTATGTTATGAATGAAGCTAAAAGTAATTCTAAAGCCTTTCTTTTGTACAATAAAAGTTCTATTATAATTTCTTAAGTTTCAAGATTTTTATAAATAAAATCTTTGAAAATATATTGTTAAAATTTGAAAAAATAAAATAATATTTTTAAAAATAATGAAAATAGAAAAATTAATTAATATATAAATATATTAAAATAATACAGAAATTTGAAATTATATAAGAAAGTAAATATAAAAAAATATTTACATTAAATTAATGGTCACATTTAATAATAACAATTTTTAAAATTTAACTTTCTTTTCAAAACAAATCCACAAAATGGATAAATAAAAAAATAGATTTAAGATTGCTTACTTCACATAGTATAAATAACTTATAAAATAATTAAAAATAATATCATAATATTATATCACCTCATCATCAATAAAATAATATTCTATCTCTTTTCACTGTTGTTCGAATATGATTCAATATTGCCTCTTTGAAGAACGATTGTTTTAATGCTTCATTCTTTTTTATATAATTCTAACTTATTATTATTAATAATCTCCATTACTGGCAAATTTTCTTAGATGTTACTTGATTGAATATACTTAACTACTAAATGATATTTATAAAGCTAAAGTTAAATTTTTGTTGGTATATATTTCTAATACTAATTCTGTGATAATTAAGATACTTAGAGTTCTATTCAATGAATAACTTTATTTTACCTAAATAAAATTACCCATTTTTTAAATAATAAATAATTTTTATAGTAATTTCAAAATTAAATTATAATTATTTTTAAATAATAATTTTAAATTAAATTATAATTATAATTATCACAATATTTTTTTTATATATTTTATGTTTAAAGTTCTACTCAAGTAATATTTCTATTTTAAAATTAGAAAAACTTTGTTTACATCAAAATTTTTGTAATTAATAATTGTAAATTAAATTATAAATATTTTAAATTGATAATTATCATAATTTTTATTAAATTATGATTTTTTGTTTCTCAGAGTATCCACTAGAATTAGCTCAAAACTTGTACTTAAAAGTTTCTCCAAAACTCATGCTTTTATATATATCATAACTGTAAAGTGTTAAATTTATATGTAATTTTAAATAGAATGATAAATTATATTGGTGAATTTTAATATTTGCCTAGACAAAAAATTTGCCCTTTTAACCTTTTTCTTTGGATATAGTCATTATTTCTATAATGAACGCTACTTGTTTGTAGGTCGATTCTTACCTAAATACAAAAATTAGCTCCATCAACCTAAAATTTAAGCTTATTCAATTTGATTTGATCACAAAAAGTCAACAACTCAAATTTGTCTAATCCAAATTTTAAAATGACTTGAATCTAGAATAATCAAATACAAAATAACTCAAACTTGAAACAATTCAAACTAGAAATGGCCCAAGCCTAAAATAACTTGAACCCAAATTTACCTTAAAAATTAACATGAAATGAATAAAATTAAATTTGTAAATTTGTAAAAAAAATTATTTACTAATACTTATAGCATAAGTTATTATTTTATTTTAATTTTATAGGCTTTTTTTACCCTGATAATACAAAAAATAATAATTATATACCAAAATGGTATCACCATTGCATTATTTACCAAAATTGTATGAAGTGAATAGTGCCAAGGGGTAATGCCTAACAAAGTAGCGACTTTACCTATTTTTTTCTACCCAATCATAACGCCATTATTAGGCCATAATATGTTTTATTTTAAAATAATTTTTAAATGGTAAAGGGGTCTTATATGCCGGCACCAATATTATACGCCTATACCGGGTAAAATCTAGGCAAAATACAAGTTAAAAAGGGTGTTGGAGGGCCACTCACTGGCGGCACCAAGGTTGGAGGGCCTCTATCAGGCAGTGCCAGTAGAAGGAGGGCCTTTGTTAGGCGACACCAGTAGGAGGAGGGACACTGTCAATGTAACGCCCAAAATTTCTTAACTTTGTTTCTGTGAATTTTGACATAAACGTGTATCTACTTCAGTGGTTAAGTGTTTTGGGTGTGTGTATGAGGTCTTGGGTTCAAGTCTCACTTTTGGAAAATTCTATTATTTTTTATCCTAGCCTTATCCCCGTTGGGTAGGCTTATATTATATTTTTAGTAAACTAATCTCAGAATGAGCTTGCCAGTTTGAGTGGTAAGGTGTTAAAGGTATTGTGTTTGATTCCTTGTGTGAGCATGAATGATATTTTTGCTGCGGTTGTGAGATAGAGGTTTGATGGAGGTAGAATTCTAAGGTGGTGGAGGTGGAGGTGGTTAGTGGGTAGGATTCTGGAAGATTTAGGTATTAGTGCGTAGTTAGGATAATTTCATTAAATTATATTTTATTTTTTAAAAAAATTTCTCTCTCTTCCCAAAATTGATTTTGTTTTTGACGTTTTCTTCCTTTTTTTCTGTTCACTGTCAAAATTTTCTCATTTCTCTTTCTTTTCCGATTCTGTCACAAAATTTCTACGTAATTCATTATGTCTCGATTTTCGGTATCCATTTCGATTTGGTAAATGGTGTGATTTGTTGTTTCGTGTTTAATCTTCGATTTTTGTAAAGCATTTGTGGAAGTTTTGTTGAAATGACATAGCAATGCGTAGTTAAGGAATTTGACGTTTTTACAAATATCGTGTAGGAGAAGGCTGTGAATGAGAAGGTTTCGCTCTGACGACCTGAACGGTATAAGCAGTAGTTTGTCGTTGGTGGTAAGTCAGTTTCATTGTTGGATTTTTGTTGATGAATTCGTTAATCAAAGTACTAAATTGATGTTGGGTAATCTGTTTTTAGGTTTCGAAAGTCTCGGGATTGCTTCCACATCAAAATCGAATAGGTGTGTAACGAAAACACGAGAAATCAGGGTTCGATGAAAGCCAAAAAAAGAGATCTATCGACGCCACACGGGCGTGTGCCTAGTCATGTGGCTGGCCGTGTGTCACACATGACCATGTGACAGTTGAGTGTGGCCGTGTGAGCCACACGAGCTAAGCCAAATTGGGTGTGTAGACCATACGGGCATGCCACACAGGCGTGTGGATCTTGGGCCAGGCCATGTGGGCCACATGAGCATGTGGGCCCACATGAGAATATGGGCCTAAAATTTTAAATTTTTCCCTCGGGTCGCACGGGTCGTTCCAATCGATTGTGTATGATAACTGTATATGAGCATGCGGGACATGTTAATTCTGTTAATTCGATATATGTATTCTATATTTCTGTATAGAGTGAGATTTGTATATGTGGAGGAAGTGTTCTGTACAACGACCTTTTGCCTATTTTCTAGCAGTTTGGCTGCATATTATTCTATTATGTGTCGTGTAGACACTATATGGTGTGTAGGAATGGGTGGGTGTTTTATACCCCACATGGTGTGATGGAATGGTCGAATATGGTGTGCACAGGATGAGGGTAAGATTTTTTACATCTATTCTCATTATCTGATTCTAATATATGTTTTTGTTAAGGACTTAAGTCTGTATTTGTATATGTTCTGCATATGAAATATTCTGAGTTTATATGTATGTCTTTCTCTATTAGGTTACACACTGAGTTTGTGAAATCTCACATCTGTTTGTCTATTCTGTTTAGGTAATCCTCAGTTATAGGCGGGTCGGTGTGATGGAGGCTCAACGGTGACCACCAATCAGAAAATCTGTCATTTAATTAATGGTTTTACTTTCAATCCTGGTTTTCTTGAGAGTTTGTAAATTTTGGGACTCTCTGGACTATTTTGGTTTTAACTTTGGTTTTGGATTTGTTTTGATTTTTACCTTGCGACGTGTGACAAAAATAATCTACGCAAATAACTATTTTGGTTTTGGATCTGGGCTTTCAAAATATAACGGGTTTACGACTTCTACTGCAAACTAAGTTTTGGTGTATGAACAGATTACCGATGGCTTTGGTAACAAATATGTAAGTGAAAATGTTTTGTAAAACTTGGATTCTTTTTAACAAGTAACTATACAAGGTTTTAACAGAAGTAACATCAGTTTCAAAACCGTTCTTCGTAACGCTCCCTAATTCGACCATAACATCTACGCCGGGTTTAGAAGTGTTACAGTCAGGCGGCATCGAAACCCTTTATATTCGAGTTGAGCGGTTGTAGCAATTTTTGTGTTTCATTGAAGTGTTATAGTAATTTTTGTGTTTTGTTAAAGGTTTGTAGCAACTTTGTTGGATTTTTGTAATATTTTTTATGTTTTGTTGAATGGTTGTAGCAACTAACCGATAAGAAAGGATTTTTTTTTTTGTAGAAGAGGAGAAAACAAAGAAGAAAAGTTAGAAATATTTGTAAGGTTTGTATAGTGATTAATTTTTTTATTATATTTTTAATAGTAGAATTTTTTTTCAAATAATTATTGAGAAATTTAATTATTTTTATAGATTTAGTATTGAAGATTGATAATCAATTCTTCGTATGCATTTATTTTGATGGAGTACTTTTAACAACAACAGTTGGTTATATATTTGAATGTCGCCAACAAATAGAAATGAGATTTAATAGAAAAGTGTCAATTGATGATATGAAAGAAAAGATCAATGCAAAAATTGTTAGACATTGTGGGAGGAGGATCTTGAAACTATTCTAAAAATTTCCAGTTTCGTCAAATCCCATCAAATTCACCGAGATGAAACTCGTAGACAATGAAGACGTGGAGACAATGGTCACACTTTATTGCCAGAACCGGAGTGGTCACACTGAACCGATTCAGTTGTTTACTGAGTTAGCTGATGTGAAGCCAACTAAAGATTTCACTCTATTAAGTGAAGAACATGGAGTTCAAGATCTATGTATAGAGGTTTCGAGAGCGTAGGAGATCGTCTATACGCGGGTTCAACATCGATCTTAATACTACACCAGTGTCTGAGAACCTTAACCCAAGTCTCGGTTTACAAATACATCCAGAGTTGATTGAGACCGATACGGATGGTGAAGATAGATATGATAATCATGGTCCTTTTGATCACGAGGTTGAAGATTATAGCGATCCAGATCTAGACAAAGTCCTAGATGATATCAATGATGAAGGCACGAATGACGATGGAAATGTTTACGCATCTACAATCGGGAACCCGAGTCAGGGCATTATCGTATGCAATGATCTTGGGGACCATATATTGATTGTAGATCCCGATACGATTTACGCATATGAGTCCCCTAAATACTCTGATGTACTACTTGCTTATCAACTGGTCGCGGATCCCGAACGTGAGAAGTTGTTCGTGGGATAAAAATTCACGACCAAGGAAGACTGTGTATTTGCCATCAAGCGGTGTAGCATGAATGTGTCTAAACCAACATAACTAAGAAAATCAATAAAAACTTAAGCTTTCTTGCAAAATCTTGGATACAACAATGGCAGCAAGAGAAGTAAATAAAGAACATTAAAGGGGTAATTTTTACCAAAGAAAATTAAATAAAACTTATTAGCATTAAACTAGGATTAAAATGTAAATACAAGAGAGTAATATAAATACAAGAAAGTTTGAAGGATAACTAAGTAAATAAAACCTAGCTATAGTAATAACTAACTTAACTACCAACTATGGAACCAAGAAAGGCCAAAAAATGTGCATGAAAATTAAGCCTAAGCAATAGAGAAGATAAAAGAAATCTAAACCCTAAAAGATGAAGAGAAAACTAAGAAACTAAGCTAAGTCTAATGTCTAAGTGGCTCTCTCTCTCCAACCAATATTTTGGCCTTTTTTTAGTAGATATTAGACCCAATTTTGTTGACCAATTTGCTCCTAAGCATGTATTTTTTATTAGGGGACATGTTGCACAAGGACTACCCTTCTGGTCATTTTTTTGTCTCCCTTCAACAGTGATATCGCAATACTTAAGGCCTGATATCATGATATCCCTGGTAATCTTGAAATGGGGGAGTCCTTGGGAGCTATGCATCACGATACCCATAGCTGATATTGCAATACCATTGGAAAAAGACTCAGTCCTCTTCAATTCAACACTGTCGGGGGTATCACAACTTCCAAGCTTTAATATCGCGATATCCTCTTTTTAAGAAATGTTTTTACTCACGTTCGAGCCTCCGATGACTCTATATAACACTCATCCATCCATTAGGTCCTCGATGGCACATTTGGCCATTTCGGGTATCAAAAGTAATAAAAAGTGCACTAATTCACTTATTAAAGCTAATAACGAAAAAAGTAAAAACATGAGAAAAACACCTAAATTGCTCAAAAACAAGCTCGTTAAGTGTAATGGGGAGCCTAATTTGAAATATCAAATTACGGCAGATTAAACTCCCCTACACTTAAGTCTTTGTTTGTCCTCAAGCAAATATACAAAACATGCAAAAAGACAACCTTTAGGCTAGATTGGAAAAAAGGCAATATAGTAGTAAAATATCAAATTCGTACCTGAATTATCGCGCATGCAACCTAATAATGATATTTAGGTAACTCGAGTATTCTTAAAGTAAATAAAAATTAATTCAAAAAAGTAAAAAGCTAACAAATCTAGAGGTAATCCAAAAGAGTATATGTACAATTGTGTTATCCATCAAATAGCCTATATAGATAAATTATAGATATATAAAACAAATTGAAAATGTTCATCTAGAACAATGTTGGCAATTCAAGAGAAACATGTTAGTGGCATGTTTAGGTCCCAAAGGTCTTCTAGGCTTGTAACGTTCAGAGGCTTAGGATGATTTGAAATTCAAACAAAAGGTCGTTGTAAACAGTTTCAAGCACTAAAAAACAGTGAAGCACATAAAATTCTTCCCCATTCGCCCCTAAATTATGCGTAATTTTTGCCTCCTTATTTCTTTTTCTCCCATCTTCCTTATCTCTCCAAAAACTTAGAAGATACTACATGATATTGGTATGTACAGTAAACTACAAGTATTACACATTATGAAATGAAAGGTTTCTTTTGTAGCTTGATTTTGATTTGAGCTCATTTTTCTAATTGTTGCACTCTTTCACTCATAACACTATTACTCTCACCTTGCTTTTATTTACACGATTTTTTAGCAGGGTTCTATACATACCATATCATATAAAATCTTCTTTTTCTCTCACATACAGTTTGAAACCACCATAATGTTCCTACCTACCCTCAACATGCATGACTTTCTGTCCATTTTATAGTGCATTTTAGTACGAGATAAAGAGGGTGTATTTAGGCTCAAGGCTTCCAAGATAAGGCTTATTAAGAAAAGGGATACTTGAGGCTCAAAGTATGGGAACTAATGGTCAAGAGCATCAGGACAATCCTTTTTTTTTTCTTTAGGTTCATCAAACAATGCCTAAAGTCTTTCTCAAAACATTTCACAAGTTACACTCTCTATCATGCTTACTATTATTTAAATGAACAATTAACAATTAACAATTCAAGCTTTATTTATCTACAAGTATTTACATAATCCATTTATCCTATGGTATAATTTACATATTTTTTATTAAGAGTGGTTGCCTCTAGCCTATTAAGCAAATTAACTTATTGAACTAATTAATCTATTTCTAAGAATATCGAATAATCTAATATCAATCAAAATTTAAATGCTCAGCAATCCAAAAATACTTATTCAATATTTACAACTAATGGCCTATTTCCCAATTATTGTCCAAGCACCATGCAATCACAAGAAAATCAAAGAAGAAAAAGAAAAATATTTTTGCAAATTTTTGAAAATTTACCCTAAAAACAAAAACATGCAATTAAACAAAAAAAAATAATTGAAAATAATGTGCATCCCCCAATACTTAAGTTAGACATTGTCCCCTAGATGTGCCCAAAATAAAAGTTTAGAAGGTATCAAACTTCCCAAAAGGAGAGTCAAACTAGCTCAGGTCGTCCCTTTCTCGTTGAAGGTCAAAATTGTTGTGTAACTTCTGGGTGAAAGGCTACACACAAAAACAAAAAGACAAAGACAAAATAATACACATAATAAAAGCAAATAAAAATAAAAATCAAGTCCAAATCCGAAAAGAAAAGAAAAATACTTCAATAGTTTATAGTTACATGCCACATAAACTAAAATAAAAAAAAAATGCAAAGACATTTAACTAATCGTCGTCGGAGTGCGACTCCAGTCCAACTTTTCCCTTCGCCACTAACCTCTTGTAATACTGGTGTGTCGGTGGCTTCAGGTCTTGGATGACAAAACTCACGATGGAGGGGTGCTCGAGAGAAAATGTCACCTCAAAATCATCTCGGTATCGTTCCTGGCTGTCGTCCTCCATCTGTTCGTTGTCTTCCTCAACTTTCTCTTCCTCTTCCTCTCTTGCTTCTTCCTTATCTTCATTACTCACGGTTAAATCGCTCGACCATTCAAGCCACTGTATGCCCTTTATCCCTTGGCTCGTTGCAAATCAATCTATAAACAGTTTCATTACCTTGAGCAGTCGAGTGTTGTAGCGCACGTCATGGCACAACTTATGCTACCACTATGTGCCTTTATCGACCTTCTTTGTCGTGGTTTTCTTCTTTCAAGCTGGAGACATTTCCATCTTATGTTTGTGCCTTTGATCCCACTCTTGAATCTTCTTCCTCTACAGCTCGTAGAATTGAAGCATCAGGGTGTTGCCTATAACGCTTTGTGTAGGGTGGTGAAACTACTCTGTCGAATTCATCCTCGCCCTCTTTTTACTACATAAGTTTGTAATCAGATGAGGGAGATAGCATACTGATCTATCGTAATTTGATATGTCAAATTAGGCTCTCCATTACACTTAATGAGCTTGTTTTCGAGCAATTTAGGTGTTTTTTTTATGTTTTTACTTAATTTTTGTTATTAACTTTAATAAGTGAATTAGTGCACTTTTTATTACTTTTGAGACCTGAAATGGCCAAATGCACCATTAAGGACCCAATGGTTGGTTGAGAGCCCAAACATGAGCAAAAATATCGCCTAATAGAGGTGTCATGAGATCGAAGCCTGAAAGTCGTGATACCCTCGACAGTGTTAAATTGAAAAGGATTGAGGCTTTTCCTAGTGGTATCACGATACCAGCTATAGGTATATGCTCACCCTGTTGTTTTCCCTTTTCCTTGTAGATTGATACCTTGCGAAATGTGTCAAGCCAAATCAACTCAAAGCTCACAATATCCTATCACCGAATTGGTGGATGTTTGATTATTTTGAGTCAATAGTTGTGGCATGTATTTAGGTGACTTGGTGTATATGTTGACTTGGTGTTTTGGTATTGCCTATGGTGTTGGACATATATGTGCTTATATGCTAAACATGTGAAATTCAATAAGTATATGGAATGGTATGGATTGAGTCAGAAATGGTATGGAGTGAGTCAGAAATGGTAACTTGATTGGTTAGTGAATGAAATGGAAATGTATTTGAACATTAGCAACTTGATACATGCTTATAAAAAAATGTGGCATAAATTGGATAGTTGGTAGATATGTTTGAGGCTTTTATGCCATACTTGTGCATAAGGTTCACAAGATTATGAAAATGAAGTAAAACGATATGTTTGATAGACTTTGCATAGGTAATAATAGGCAATTTGAATGATTTGAATGGAAGGCCCTAATGATATTGAAATGTTTAGTTTTAATTGATTTATATGTATTTAATGTTTGTTAAGTAGTTGAATTTGAATGATGGAAGTGATTTGGTATGTTTTAATTCAATTGAAATTGGTAATTGTTGAACATGTTGATAGGTATGTTTTGAAGCTTTGAAATAGGTACCAAAAATTTGCACTCTACCAAAAACAAGGACTTAGTGATCTGTTTTCGTTGTTGCGATACCATACCCTTGATGTCGCGATATCAACTCTGTTTAATTTTGAAAACTTTATAATTTGGTCCTCAAGTTGGGAAGTTTAGCTACTGTCTATAAGATCGCGATACCCACTTGACATATTTTGAAGTTTGGCTACTGTAAACCCTTATACCCAACTCAGTCGTCGGGTCAAAGTATTGGAATGTTACATTTATTGCCAAAGCAAAGATAATTAATTTTGGTTCATTTCATTATTTCATTCAAGTTAATAAGATCATTATACATTTACAATAAGATTCGAACACAAATTTGGTTATATATGAGCTTATAATAGCACTTTTAGTGCTCTAAGTTTAAACATGGACTAAAATGTGAAGTTTCCAAAGTTTCAAGCTGACGTCGCAACATCGAGGGTTCCTCGTCCAACATGTTTTAAGGAATGCATTCATAGCGTCATATCTTTTAAGGAATGGTTGAACACATTTTAGAATGGTTGATTTAATTTGAGCATGTTTACGAAAGTGTTATGTATGTCTATGGATGTTCTTTAAGCATGAGTTATATTCACTATGTTTGGGGGTGATTCGATAGTTGTATACTTGAATATGGTGTTTGAAACTTAATTTATAAGTCCCCTAAGTCCAAGTTTTAGTACTAAGCTTTTAAATATTAAAAAAAAATTAAGTCAATTTTTTTGTCAAGACTAAAGGTTTCGATACTTGATCTTTGTGGTGTCACAACAAGCGAGATAGAATGTAAAAGTCTACAGCAACAGGGAGAAGTAGTAGTATTTCTCCCCACTTGTATCGATACCACAGTGTAGGGCTCATGCCACTGCACTATTTTGAGCATTTTTACCTTCTAAGGCCCTTTTAAGTTCCAATAAACTTTAAATCAATCCTAAATGATTTAAAACTATTTTTAAAAGCTTTCAATTGGTCCAAAACTTGATTTAAAGATTTTATTAAAAAATGTTTTAAACTATCAACTCTTAATTAGTTCCAAGAATTCTTGTTTGTTCATATTCCAATAGTATCTCCCATCTATACTGGTTGTCAGGGTGGATGAACGGTGCTACAGCTATTAAGGCCTTTGATGGCTATCAACTACTTATTAAATAGATTGATTTTGACACATGGTTAAATGTGATTGGACAAAAAAAATTTAGATTATTTATGTTATAAAATGTTAATATTGAACAATAAAAATGGGTTTCTTCAGGAACTTCCTTTTCCCTCTCCATTCTTTTCCTTTCCCTTTTAATTTCACTCGGAAAAAAAGAGCGCCATAACCTCAAAGAAGAAGAAAGGTTCGAAAGAAAAAGAAGTCATGAATGAAACAACAATGGATTCAGAAATCAGCCCAACTTCCCTCTCGACAGCAGCAACAACAGTAGAAAATCATGCTCAGCACCGTGGTCGTTTTCTTCTTCTCCGCGGCAAAGTCAGATTTGTTTTTTGGTACTTGTATAACAATATCAACATCAATTACTACAAGAATTTAATTGAAGAATACAATATAGACACATTTTATAAGAGAATTCTATAGCTATAAGGATAGATGAATTAAGTAATCACTTTTTTTTTGGATAATAAATTATAAATTTATATTTATTTAAAGTGTGAAACTCAAAATATGACTTACTTGAAACTATGTCAATTTGTTAAGATGTAAGCCAACTACATATCAATACAAAATGGTTTAAATAATAACGGGGAAAAAACTATCTCAGAGAAGACTCTCGTATTCACCATTCACATCATTTAAAAGTTCCAGGCCTTTCCAGTATTAGGTTGTGACGATGATATCTCAGATATTTGTAAATTTTGTGATATTCACTTATTTATTTTAATATATATTCAATTCAATTTAGATATCTAAACTTCTGCAAATTCTAATAGCTTATTGGAATTGAAGGAACTTTAATGGTGAAATTTTCTAAATACATACTATAAGGTACAAATCACAATCTTTCAATTTCAATTGTGAAAGTAAAAGTTTTTTAATTTTGTGTCTATGAAATATAAAATGGATACATACGAAAAAATTCAATGTAAAAGGATCTAATATTAAATATATTAAAATATTTTAAGAATAATTAACTAAATAAGTGAAAAAATTAAAACATTAATATGGTGTCTATAAGTTGTTTACTAATTTACAGAGGATATAGAGTCAGAAAATATGAAATTTCTATTTTGAGGCTGCCCAGCCACACCATCCCCAAGAAGAAAAAGTAAGGCAGGCAAAGGTAAGGCCCCCTCCCTCATCTCTGTCTATACCTTAACCAAAGCTTTGATATAAATTATAAACCCAATGCAGGCCATTCCACCCCATACTCCCCCCCGCCCCCTCTTCCAGTTTTTAAGTTTTAGTAGATCCTCCCTGCTCAACAATCTAACACTATTTAAGCCAAACCTCTCAAGCTTCTTGATTCAAACTCTCACTCAAATTTCAAAGCAAAAATCTAGTGATTGTTCTCCTTTTTTTGCGGGTTTCCTTGTGAGTTATGGATATAAGCTTTTGTTTCAGACTTTCCACATTACAGTATTTCCCATCACAAATTTTTTGCATGATAAGTCATAGATCAAACTGAAACTCATGACTGAGGTTTCTCCTCCCAAAGACATCATCTTTTAAGCTTTTTGGGATCCCTCAAAAGTAAAGCAAGGATAAGAGTATAGGAGTTGGCAATTTTTGTGGTGGTTCAAACTTACGTCTTTTGCTTCCAACTGGGCCATTTTCTTCTTCCTCTACCTCTAGGGTTATGGAGCCTTTATGGACACCCTCCTCAACTTCCTCTGTTCTCCAGGGTATTTTTATTTTCCTCTCTGCCCTATTACCTCTCCTCTTCTTTACTTTCAATTTTCTTGTTCAGTAATGGTTTTTAGCAGGTTGCTGTAGGGGTTTCCTTGTCTTTGTTTTTAGCTTTCGGTTTTTTTCCTTGTGTATTTGCTTCAATGTTTATGATGCTGTCTTTCTTCTTTACACTGTCCAGAACAGGGTCCTGCTGTAGTTTTGGAACACTCGATAATGAAATTTGTAAAAAGATTGGATGATTGGTATTTTATATAGTAAAACCAGCTGATTATTATGTTGTTTTGCCTGTGATTTAATCAATCAGGTGAGAAGCCAGTCATGGAGTATGAGTATGTTAATGGAGGAGATGATTTGGATGGATCGTGTCAGCCAGCAGGTGTAAAGAAAAGGCGGCTAACGGCGACTCAGGTTGAGTTTCTTGAGAGGAGCTTTGAGGTTGAAAACAAACTTGAATCAGACAGGAAATTGCGACTAGCAAAAGAACTTGGGCTCCAGCCCCGGCAAGTAGCTATTTGGTTTCAAAATCGGCGTGCTCGATCTAAGAACAAACAACTGGAAAAAGACTATGATTCACTCAGAGCTACCTTCGATAAGCTCAAGGCTGACTTCGACAATCTCCTTAAGGAGAAAGATGATTTAAAAAATCAGGTAAATTAACTTCAATTTCACCTAACAGGGTTCAACTATAACATTGCCGGTAAATTCCAGACAGATGATGGTTCATTTTTTGACAATGCAACAGGTGCTTGCACTCAAAGAGAAGCTGCTTATTAAAGAGAAAGGGATGGAAAATCTGGGATCTGTCGAAGCCATACATTCGTCCAATGATGAACCTCAAAAACCCAATCCAGATGCATCCCATGTGCCATTGCTGGCCTGTAAACAGGAAGAAGCATGTTCGGCTAAAAGTGATGTTTTTGACTCGGACAGCCCACACTATACCGATGGCCATGGGTATCATTCCTCATTCATAGAGCCTACGGATTCCTCTAACGTTTTCGAACCGGATCAATCAGACGAAGAAGATGATCTCAGCAAAAGCCTTCTGCATCCACCATTGTTCTTCCCAAAATTCGATTGTTACTATGATGCACCTGCCACTTCTTGTAATTTTTCATTACCGGTGGAAGATCAGTCGTTTTGGTCATCCCTTTACTAAGTTAATCGTTTCCCCACACCTTATATTATATCTAGGATACCTGCTCCTGCTATCCCTCCCCTCTTCTTAGTACTCCAGTTGTAAGCAAAGCAATATCTTATAAAGATCAGATATAAACATCATGTTACCGTAAAATCATATGCTTGTTTTTTACCTACTCCTTGCAATTGTATGTTTTTGGTCAAATTTCCTTGTGATGAGGGTTTAGGACATGTGAAAAGAACAGCAACTGTCATGCACGACAAGGTTGCCTCAATATGTGTGCTTCTGGAGAAAACACTGTGGGAACCAAAGGCTTGGGCAGTTTGAACTTTGAAATTCACACCCGCAGGAAAGAAGCAATTAATGGTGAAGTGTTCCGTTTACTTCTTGTAAAACCTAAGATTCCATGAACATGCATTAACTTTATGATAGCGTTTGAATCCCATTGATGATGAAAAAGTTTGAAAAATAGGAACGAATGGGCATTAAAAGCCAATATTCAGGTATGGATGATTTCAGCTTCCTTTGGTTATTCCATTGGCAATGAGTTGTAGTCTTCGATTTGTTGGCGACGTTGACCTCTTTACCTTTTAAACTATATAGTCGTACTGTCTAGAATTTCCCAGAGTTAATTCTACACTCCACAAGCAAATAATGGATCAGTTGTCGAAATGAGTATTATTCGACTAAAAAAATAATAAAAATTTTAAAAAATAAAAAACTTAATTCAATCAGTTTTTTAGCCGTTTCAATCAATTCATATCAATTCACAATTTAATAAGTTCCATTTTGTTCTCTAGACCAATTCCCTATTCGACCGGCTAGTCTGATCCGGTACAAACATCATAACCTCAAAGTAAATGGAATGTTTTTAAAAAACAAGATATAGATAAAAAAAATGTAACAAATCTATAAGAAAAATTGATATGAAAGTCAAATGTTGCTTTAATTAAAGTGGTAAAAATTGAGGAAAAGAAGATTTTGAGATACTTGGTTCAAATCTCATCACGTGCGGATATGTTTCACAACTAAATTGTATGTATAAAAATAAAAATACTCTTAAAATTAGATTTGTTACTTCATTAAATTTTTAGTAATTTCACAACTAAATTAAAATTGGATTGAGGTGACACTAACTTAATAAAAACTTTAAATATTAATATAGACTATATAACAATAGTATTTTTAGTTGAATGTTTGTTTGTGATAAGTTGTTACTGAAAATTTTAAAACTTGAATACCCTACTTATTTTGTAGTTTTAACTTGACTTTCTCATAATAAGTTTAATTGGATTGGTGTACTTTTTTTTCTCTTGGAATTAAGTTGAAGTCTTTCTTTCTTCACATCAAATTTAATAAAAAAAATTATAATAACATAAATAAATAGATATTAATAGATACAGGGTGTGTTTAATTGAATAGAAAAACGGTAGAATGGAAAGAGGGAAGGAAAAAGTAAAAAGAATATAAATTTTAAGTGTTCTTAGTAGGGAAGAAAAGTGGGAGGAAAGAAATAAGAGGAATTACTATTTTTCGTCTTAATCTTAATGCATAAAAATCAATATTTTTAAATTGGAAAGATGAGATGAGAGAAAATGAGAGAGATGTGTATGCTAATTCAAAATTATACATTTTTTTAAATATTTTATTTTCTTTCATTACATTTTTCAACTCTACCAAACAATAGATGGGTACTTTTCTTTCAATTTTTCCCTTTTTCCTACCAAGGACGCAAAGAAAAATTATATTTTTCATCTTTCTATTTTTCTATTCCTTAAAATTTTCATCTATTCAATTTTCTTTTCATTTTACCAAGTAAATCCTTAATTTAGTATCACTTGTTACGTAAATCTCATCAGTAAAAAAAAAAGTCAACAAAATCTTAAATTAAAATAAGAGTATTTATGTTTTGTAAAAAAAATTAAAAAAATTTCTCTATCTTGAAACTTATTCACTCTTAATCAATTTATTTTTTTAAGCTAACTTTTCATCAATAAAAAAGTTATGTAGTTATTTCCTTCAACTTCTTAAGAAACTCAATTATTTTAAATATTACAATATCAGGTCCATCATGTAAGTAAAAGTTTTATGTAATAAACAAATTTTTAGTTGAAATGGTAAATATACAAAAAAAAAATTATGGTGTTTTGGGTTTAAATCCTATCAAATGCAATTTTTTCCAACATGATTTGAAATGATAAAAGTAAACTCACAATAATGTTTATTATTTAAGTTAATTGAGTCATACATCCCCAAACAATAACATTATTTGTTTTGAATTGATCCTCAAACTTTAAAACATTCTAATTACATCCCTAAACTATTAAGATTATATTAATAAGGTCATTCCATTACTAAAATAATCGATTTAACCGTTAAATGAGATGTTAAGTCTTATGTGGCATAGTTTAAAATGAAAAGTTTAAAGAATAATAAATATATAAAAATGGATGTTGTAAAAATCTTGATTTTGAGGTTTTTGAAAATTTTACGAAAACTTAAATGCTCACTCACTTTCTCTTTTCGATTTTATTTTATTTTTAATTTTTACTTTTAAAAGTTATGCGGTAATATTTTAATTTTCTTTAAAATTTTCATTTTAAATTATGCCATATAAGATTTGGCATGTCATTTAACGATTAAATTAATGATTTTAAAAATTGAAGAGCCTGATTGATATAACACCAATAGTTTTGAGATATAAAGATGCTTTAAAGTTTGGGAGTCAACTTAGAATGAAGGTCATCTTTAGAGAAGGTCTAGTACAATTAACTCTTATTATTTTATAAAAGGAAGGGTTTTGGCAATTGCTCAACTAAGTTGAGACTTGTTAAGATTTTGTGCCCTTAGTGCACTGAATTTTATTCTTCTTACAATTTTTCGAATAGACCGGTTAAATAAAATTTCGTAATTAATTTAATATATCTTTATATAATTGTTTTCAATAGTTTTTGCATGAAAAGCAAAATAAAGAAGTAAATACTAGTTCTGTAACACTCCAAAATCCAGCCTAGAAGTTATGACCAAATACTGAGGAATTACATCAACTCGTTCAAAGCTTCAGTTCAAATCAAACTCAATTCATGTTTCGAAAACATAAAATTTTGGCAGAATACCCATAGATGATTAGAAAAATCGAAGTTCAAGAACACTTATTTAAAACCCATAATACACATTCAAAATCGCACGTTTTGAAACTACCAACAGCAAATAATTTCCGATATTAAAACAATCATTCGTTATAGAACCATATATTTTATTTTCAGAAAATACTTAAATGATTACTTAACCTTGCAGCGGAACATTTTCAAAATTTGTTTTAGTTTTGAAAACCAAAATCTAATTTGTTAGCTCGTGTGATTTGTAGTTTAGTGCTTAAAATTATTAATGCTGACGAATAAAACAAAAACCAAACCCAGGCCCAAAAACGGATTACAGTCCAAAAATAATTAAATCATAAACCCACAGATATTTTATCTGGTAACCAAATCGAGCTCCCGCACGCCGTCCGATCCTAAGCTAGAAGTTAACCTGAAATGTATTAAAAAAATAAATGAGTTAGGAGCCCAGTGTGTGTCTCAACCCACTAGCATAATTTTTATTTAACAAGCACACATAAATATGATCACAAAACTTTACTTTAATGTACCATTAACATATCAGAATGTTGTATTATCAGAAACATATTTCAGATCATAATGTCATATTTCTGGAACATATTTCGGATTGGAATATCATATTTTTAGAAACATATATCAGATTAGAATGTCATGTTTTCGGAAACACATATATCATATCGACATGTTATATCAAACCAAAACAAAGCAGACATAGATCCTAACTGATCCGCTACACACCAACTCCATCCAACCAATCACACCAATTAGGACTTCAAGAGTTCATCCATCCAATCACACTGGGTCGTGGTCGTATGCCAATCATAATAGTGCAGCTGAGCCGCCAAACATATATTGTGGTTTAACCACCAAAAATGCAGTAACACTGCTGAAAAATACTTCCTCCAACAAATTAGAACCCACCCTAATGCATATGCAAACTCGTGTTAACATACATACGTGTCACATAGGTTGTATGCACGCATACATAAACAGATATTATTCGGAACGTAACTGACACATAATTTATACAAATCATAGCATATCATATTACATGATCGGATCGGATAGCTTATCAGAACAAATAACGGAATATGAATAACACATATGATTTACAAAATAGTCATGCTTAACTCACGTACCTACTTATAGCAGATTATGTCGCATTATTATACTTATTGAAATTTATTTAACTTACTTCCCACACTTACCCATGTTTGTTTTACTGACATTTATATTTTTCTAGGCCTACATAATGCCTCGAACCCAAATTCAGAGTCCTTTAGTTGGCCCCTAATTAGGCTTTAAAATTGGCCCAAAAGGTCCACACGGCCCAAAAAGCTAGCTCGTGTGGTCCACACGGCCCAAAAAATAGCTCGCGTGGACTACCCACACGGTCTGCATGATTTCACATGACCGTGTGCCCCATACGGCCTACCCACATAGCCTACATGATTTCACACAGCCATATGCCCTACACAGTCTACCACACGGCTTGGCACACGGCTATGTGGCGCTGAACAGTTTTGAAAACAACCCTGTTTCACATTTTACACGAGTTTCAAGCAATAAATCGGGTTAGTTTTCACACACCTAAAAGCTGTTGAATGTCGACACACCACAACAATATTAAAATTGCATACGACATTCATATCCAAACCTAATTAGCAACTATCCAACAATGACGAAAAACGAATATGATATTTAAACACTTAAACCAAACCTCTAAAACGATATTAGAGGACTTACCCCAGAACTCCAGTCGAAGGAAGAAAAGAGGAAAAAAAAACAGCAACTAAGCAATCGATGAACAATTGTGTGCCTTACGAACTTCTCGTACCAAGAAAATCGCATAATTAATTCTGAATGCTCAAGAACAATAATAACTTCCAATAATCTTATCAACACAACTTAAATAACCTTTCCACCTAAAAACACACGTACTAACTTACTTGAGACGATAACCAAACTCCTCGTCCCCAACACAACTCAATAGTAAAATTGTTAAGATGGAGTCTAAATGAAAACAGATTGACACAAGGGATAAAAATTTTGGCGTCTAGATGAAATCAAAATGGAGTAGCAATTCAACAACAAAAAAAAAAGAGAGGAGTAAAATAGATTGTTGCAATTATGAGAATAATAAAACAAAAGAAAGGTGAATAAGCCAATAGGAGAGGGAAAGAAAAGAAAAGAAAATACAACATGTTAAAAAGCAACATGAAGAAAACAAACGTGAATTGGGGTTGGGGGTAGTGGACGGTTAAAGGGTAAGAAAATTTAGGGATTTAAATAAAATTTAAACAAAAATTAAATATCTTATTTTAATTCAAATCCTAACCACAAAAATGACACAGCAAGGGAAATAAAAATATTTCAATTTTACACGCACAAGGATTCAAATACAATATCAAATAGTAAACTAAAACCTTACCACTAAACCAGTAAACTCATTCTTACTAAACTTGAATAGTAATTAAATTTGAGTTATTTGTTCGAGATAAAGATAGGGACAAAATTAACAAATTCTTTTAAAGAGAGGGATTTAACAGTAAGACTTCAAACACACATCCAAAGCACTTAACCACTAAAACAAGTCAATTTACTTAACAAATTTTCACGATCAAAACTAAAAATCAGGACGTGACCACTCTGACGTTTCACTAATTCAATTTCTTCTAATTCGATTTTTGGGATGTGACAAGTTCATTGATTATATAAGGTTTAAAAGTTGCATCATATGATAGAACTATGATGCTAAACAACTTATATTAATAGATAATCGAAATAATTCGTAATCTAAAAAATTAAAATGAACAATTGATTCATGGGAACTATTATATTATACATAAAATCTAATTAATTACCAATAAGGCCAATGTAACTGGTCCAACCATTGACAACAAGTTTATATCCCGATTCGACTAAACCCTGTATTGGTGTGACAAAATTTAATATAAATAAATAAACAAATACAAGTTTATTTTCATCAATAGGGACATAGTGTCTAAAAGCATCATTTAACCACTATTTAATTATCATTTAAAATTTGAAAAATATGAAAACTTAAAATTATTTGATTAAATAATATAAACTAAACCTACAATTTTATATATAAGACAAAACTAATAATCAAGTTTAATTAAAATACATCAACTAAATCTATAATTTTTGTAAATTTAAACTATAACATATCAATTAATTAATATCATATATAAATTGATTAGTATTGCTGTTTATGACAAAAATCCTTCCTGAAAACTAAAAAGTCAAGTCTTTCTTAGGGGGAAAAAGATCTTCAAATGATTTGATTGCGTAATTCCAATTTCCCAAGGCATTCAGGTGCAGAGAGGTGATGGGAATCATCAGAAACTGTGATATCGTTGGCTGGTGCTTGCAGGGAACAAGTGAATCATTAATGGTGTTCTGAAAGTGGCATGGTGTAACATCCAATGCCACCATTGTCATATGCATCTCCATAAGCCTTACATTGGATCAATCACCCATTTCTTCCTTTAATTTAACAACTGTTATCAATGTTTTTATTATAAAATCATAAATATTCGAATCAACCCAAGCTCCGTACAAATAGATTTCAGTAACAAATGGAAATTTTATGGGCAATGGCCCGGCCTCACCCTTCATACCTCAAAATTTTATGGGATGTTTGTCTTTTTGCCTATCCATATTTTTAAAAATAATAATTATCAAAATTATTTTTTTAAAATATGAACACCTTATCACTATATAAATATGTCCAAATTTATATAATACAAATTATTATATATTAAAATATAAATAAATCAAATAATAATCAACAACCTCTTAAGCTAGTGATAAAAGCATTATGTTTATTTGATATAAATAGAAGTAAGTAACGTTTACATCTTTTATCAATTAAACTCTAATTCTTTTTAAACTAAATTTAGTTATTAACCTTTCAAAATATAATCAAATCGCTTTCTTGAGCGAAGATTCTGACTAAAACATTAATTCTTTAACGATATTAGCATGACAGTTCACGTATACTTCATGTTGACATGACACTATTTATATTATATGTCACGTCAATAAATAATTTATAATTTATAAAAAAATATTCAAAAAATGTAAAAATTTCATAAAAGTTCAAGAAAAATAGCATGGAGTACATGTGCATTGCCATGCGAGCTGCTATATTTAAAATTTTAATGTTTTAGTCAATATTTTTGTTTAAGGAAAACAACAATTTGAATTTTTTTAAAATACTGATGATTAAATTCGACTTTTTTTAACAGATTCGAGAGTTAAATTTAACTTTTAAAAAAATAAAAACCAATTAATAAACTAAGTTTTTAATTATACCTGAGAAAAACATAATAACTTTTTTTGGTAAGATAGATGATGGGGTGATTTGTGAATTCATATGCCGCCTCTTAATTTAAAAGACATTGCGAACAAACTCAAATTATTTTGGTACAAATGAGGAAGCTCAATTTGATAATGATAAGTTTAATCAAGTAAAGAAAGAAAAAGCGGGGAGTATAAAGGGTATGATGAGGACTTTTATGAAATATCAACATTACCCACTTATTTACAAATCAAGAATGATAACTCATTTAAGATTTAGGCACCACATATTTGGGTCCCCTATAATTTTACATAAGATTAATATTGAGGAGGAAAATTCTCTTGTTTTTCATTTAAAAAATTTAAGGGTTTAGAAATTTTTACTAAATTAACCTAATCATCAATCAATATAATAAATCAGTTAATATTGATTAAAAATCGATTTAAGTAATTAGTGCAATGTTAAAGGTATGTTGTACTTTTATGAGAGAATATAAATTTAAATTTTAAAAGCGACATTATTAAGAAGAGTAATCATGAATCCTAAACGCTAGTAACATAAAAAAATCAATTTAAAAATGTGAACTGAATATGTAATCAACAAGATATCGTAAGTCTGTAAAAAAGGCAAAGAGCCATTAATGAATTATATTTAGGGCTTGTATGGAGAATTATTTACTAAGTTGGATTGAAGGAGCATTAGCCTATTAGCAACATGTTTGACAAAGGGGTTGAAATAATTAATTATTTTAGCTGAATCTGCCTAAAATAGTTGACTTCAAGCTTTCATTAAGTTTCTTGCTGCACTAAAAAACTCAACCAATGTAAGTATAGTCAATGCTTTGCATCATCCATCCATCCATATCTTCCCTTAAAAAAGGTTTTAATTAGTCAAATATGTTTTTCATTGTTTGGTTGTGTTGTTGTTATACTCCTCTAAAGTCAATATTGTTGAATTCAGGTGTTGCCCAATAATACTGCTTAAGGTCACATTTACCAAAATTTTAAAATTTATTTTGAATTCCTTAATTTAATAATTAGATAATTGGATATGCAATTCTTATAAATAATTTTTTTTGGGAATATAAATAATTACAACTACTTGATTGATTGAAAGAGAAGAGCTAGTAAAAGATTTTAGGGAAGTGTCATATATGCCAAAATGAAAGGGACAACACGCACCAAGTTAAATTTTACTATTGTGACATCTTAAAAATCGAGGTTAGTAGAATTGAGTTTAAGAATCGAGAGAGAACAATCATGCATTAATTTTTGAGATTATCTATATGTTTTTAAAAATAAATGAGGTATTGGTTTGTTAGTTAAGTGTTAGTGAAACGTTTCTTGAAACCCAAGTTCAAATCCTTTCTCTCTCACCATTTTTATTATTTTGCTAATTTTGCCTCAAACCCTAGTACGTGACATGCCTTGTTTTTAAAATAAATAGTGCAAAATTATTTTAAAAATAAGGAAATAGCCTAGTGGTAATTGATAAATGCAAAAGTATGAAAATTAAATTAATGTCCCAAGTTTGAATCCTTTCCGATACAAAATATTTTTTTTTACAAAATCCTTTGTTTTTAATGTGTGTGCCATCCATACCCTTGTAACCATATGTATAAATGTTAATTTTACACAAAATAATAAGCCTTTATTCTATTTTTACTCACCCTAGTCGTTCCTCCCCTCTCCACTCCTCCTTGATCTTCAATTTTTTTTCTTTCTTCCCCCATTGTTGTCGTCGCCTACACCTAATTTTACCATGTCTTTCTTTTTCTTTTTTGTCTCAAGATTTATTAACATCTTCTCTACCATATTGCTGGTATTTTTCCTCATTAAAATTAGCCTCAAATATGAAATCTTAAACCCCAAGATTGATCTCGAACTGTAACACCCCTAATCCCTTTCCGTCGATTGATTAGGGTCACAGGAATTACAACCAATCATCACATTCAATCACATCAAAAATAAAAACTACAAGCTGGCTATTTACATCACATCATACAGGGAGCAATACATGCTAATTTAATATTTCCATAATAATGTCTTATACAATCGAATAATGAGTCATGCTATGCAATGCTAAACTTGGTCTGCCATTGTCTACACTCTAATCACTATTTATCTCCTCTTGAAAGCTAGATGTTGGATATATAATAAGACTACTCCAATTATTAGCATCAGAGTATTGAACCATACTCTGACTACTACTACCTTCGATGATATTAGTATAATGGCCTACTTTACCTAGCTTAGGTTTGCTATTTCATTCAAAATCAGAGTAAAAAAATCTTATAGGCCTTAATTTGAGTCTATTTATTCCTAAAAATAGCCTATGAATAAATAAGGACTAATTTGGAACAATTTTGAAAGTTTTAGGGTAATTTCAAAAATACCTAGAAACAAGGGACATACGGCCGTGTGGAATGCTCCATACCGTGTGACTTTTAAAGTTGGGACACACGGCTGTGTCCCAGCCTATGTCCTTACCCGTGTTACTCATTGACTTGAGACAAATGGCCGCGTCGCAGGCCGTGTGTTAGCCCGTGTGAAAACTACACCTATACTATTTTTCAACACGCTCAAGGCACACGTCTGTGTGTGTTGCCTGTGTGTGACACACGGCCGTGTGACAGGCAATGTGCACCTAAATGTACCTTGAAACTCAAGTTTACCAAATTATGCTTACTTGGACATTGAACAACTTAATTATCAGCCATTTAATCTATTCAAAACACCATTAAACATGCTCAAAACAAGTCGAAACAACCATCCTAAGTGTCTAACCAATGTACCCTCATTTGTACCACATTCTATACCATCAAATATACTAGCAAACATCAATCATTCAAAGCTTCCGTTCATACCAAATTTTACCGTAATTGGACTAACATTTAGCTACTTAAGCTACTAAACTTTAAACTAACACCTACCAAAACATTAAGCTAAGCTAGTATGCCAACATAGCCTCAACCACTACCATATATACACATAATCATCATATCACTAGAAAACCAAATTATTATTACATTATAAGCAACCTCAAACAAAGACTTCCTAGGTATATGCCATTACAAATTTAAACATCACCACACTTGAGCTCAGGATTCATTGTTGGATGTTGTGTCGACGATAAGCTAAAAGTACCTAACCTACACACGAAAAACAAACCGCACGCTGAGTATAACTCAGTGGTATTTCTATAATCCGAACAATTTAAACTTAATATGAGTAGTTAAAATGCAAGCAATGTAACAAGTAATGTTATAAAAATATATATATCAAATCGATAATACGAATTTAGTCATTCTTCATTTACATCTACTAGCTTCCAAATGTTCAAGTACATATCAGTTGTATCTCATAGACATATAAATATATATATATAGCATTTGGTAATTCAACTCATGCAATGGCATGGTTCATCTTTTTTTATCAATACTTGAACTCATTTCAAAATTCACATCTCATTTCATCATTTCATATTTCATTTCTCATCTCATAATCATTTCTCAACTTTGCCATCTCAATATCAAACACATAAATTCATTATTTAATTTTCCTATTAACACGACCCGGGCTCGGACGGATACACGGATCCAATCAACAAACCAGTTTAGCACCCAATGCCTTATTGAAAAATCAGAAGTAACAATTACGCCCAGCGCTATATAAGTTGACACCCAGTGTCTCATCGGTTAAACCGAAGCAAATTGGCATCCAGTGCCTCATCGACTCAAGGTCGAAGAAATCCTTGAACTCTTCCTATGTAACACCCCGACCCGTGTCCGTCGTCAGATTAGAGTTACGAGGCATTACTAAACAAAGCACACATCCGAACAATTTTAAATCATAAAGCTAACATAAACTCTTTATGAATTATTCCATATTTTAAAACGAACATATATGTAGTCACATAAATCATAAAAAAAAAAATCAAAAATCACTTTTTCATAATCGGCACATCATGCGTTTACATTCAATAACTTACATTGACTGAATTTAATAGACTTATCATTATATTTCTATATACAACTTATATGTCTATGAGATACAAAATTCACATCTCATTTCATCATTTCATATTTCATTTCTCATCTCATAATCATTTCTCAACTTTGCCATCTCAATATCAAACACATAAATTCATTATTTAATTTTCCTATTAACACAACCCGGGCTCGGACGGATACACGGATCCAATCAACAAACCAGTTTAGCACCCAATGCCTTATTGGAAAATCAGAAGTAACAATTACGCCCAGCGCTATATAAGTTGACACCCAGTGTCTCATCGGTTAAACCGAAGCAAATTGGCATCCAGTGCCTCATTGACTCAAGGTCGAAGAAATCCTTGAACTCTTCCTATGTAACACCTCGACCCGTGTCCGTCGTCAGATTAGAGTTACGAGGCATTACTAAACAAAGCACACATCCGAACAATTTTAAATCATAAAGCTAACATAAACTCTTTATGAATTATTCCATATTTTAAAACGAACATATATGTAGTCACATAAATCATAAAAAAAAATCAAAAATCACTTTTTCATAATCGGCACATCATGCGTTTACATTCAATAACTTACATTGACTGAATTTAATAGACTTATCATTATATTTCTATATACAACTTAGTCATTAAAATTCAAATAACCAAAACCAATTTACTTAAAACACATATACCTTTCTAGTTTTATTATAACACAAGTCACTATTCAAATGGTCAAACCCAAATACAAAAGCTGAAAATAAACTTGCTAATTCATATGTTTTAGTAAATATCTATTTTCATTCAACTAAATTACATCGCACGCAATTAATATTGCATAGTACCGAACTAAAATATATTGTTCCATAATTAGCAATTTATAACAAACTCATCACTAATATATATATATATATAACATGTCCGTATGTAAGTAGGCTTAATACACTAATCATAACTAGTTCATTATGTACATATTAAACACTTATTAACCTATTACAAGCTTGTGCATGTGTGTACTCCAAATGGGTCATTTCCGAACATCCATATTTCATTATCACTACAAAACTAATTAAGACATATTCGGTCGTTATAACACTCAAACCATAGCATATTTATGTTTTCTTAATATTCTCCAAAACACCTACTTATCAATATAAATATGAACACCAAAACTGAATTATATAATCACGTACATTTTCAAATCAAACATAATTTAAATACACCACATGTATATACAATATTTCTAAATACCTAATTATCACATAACATAATCTTAATTCAACTAACATCCAATATTAATCTTATTGCCGAAACACATAACTAAATATCACCTTTTTATTCAACTTATATCACAAGACTTTAATATCTAACATAAACCAAATTTATCACATACATGTAACTTGAATATCTCATTCAAATGCAAGCTCAAATCATGATCAAATGTAGTTAAATTCAAGCATAAAAATTAAACACATCAAGCACCCATTCAAAAACACATAAAACTCAATTTAAACAAAATGATCATCAACAAGCCATTTTTAAACCAAACCGAACACAAACATGGAAATTAAACCATTTTCGCATGGCTATTTATATATTATGATCCAAAACTAACCAAAAACATAATCAAGCCTATACATGTCATAAGATCGAGTTCAAAATTTAACAAAATACCAAAAGATGTCGATAGTGTGATAGACTATGCTGATGATCCCCGAGCTCGTAACACGACTCCAAAATCTATAAAACAGAGGTAAACAAAAACACATACAGTAAGCTATTAAAGCTTAGTAAGTCATAAGCAAAATTTCATATACATATATATACTAATACTTATTCCATCATTAAGTTAAAATAAACCAAATATCCTAATATTTTGTACCATATAACACTTTAATAAAAATCACATTGTATTTTCATATAAACAAACCATATGGCCAAATACACATAAATATTTAGCAAAGCCAAATTTTCAACAAATCATTATGCCAAAACATTATTCAAATGGTTAACTCATACTCTATATTTCATTTGAAACTATTATCAATTTAAAATAATCAACTTACCTTAACACTAATTAAGCAAATGGCTAACACATACCTGAATAATTTAGCTTTCTTAATACATTTATTTACTTTTACTATTGCTCACATAAGATTTATAGAACATAGAACCTTGTATAAAACACCGGCATAAAGTCTGCTAGGCACAAAGCCCAATACATTTCACCGGCACAAAGCCTGCTAGACATAAAGTCTGAAGTAATTCACCGACATCAAGCTTGCTAGACATAAAGTCTAAAGTAATTCACCGACATCAAGCCTGCTAGGCATTAAGCCTGAAAATCTCAGATCCAAGGATGATCTTTCGTATAATTCTTTATGTTTACATAAGTCTTACTCAATAACCGTATCTTCGTAAGAATTGAATTATATTCAATTCTTCATAGCAAACAAACATTCGAACCACATATGTATAATTTACAACATTAAAATTCAGCTTAAAGAATTTGTAACCTATATTCGAACCACATATGTATGTAAAATTCATACATTAAATTCAGCTCAAAAACTTTGTAACCTATATTTGAACCACATATGTATATAAAATTGATACATTAAATACAGCTCAAGAACTTTAAATATATATATTCGAACCATATGTGCATATATATATAATTCATAATATTATGTTCAGCTCAAAGAACTTATATCATACATTCAAACTTTATATATATAATTCATAACTTTAAATTCAACTCAAGAAATTAAATCTTACATTCTAACTACATATCCATGTAAATTCTACTATTAGTTTCATATCATTGAACTTAAAGTATACTTTAGCTAATATACATGTAATTTATACCATTAATATCAACCTCCCAAAATCAATTTCTATGTTCGGCTATCACATAGAAAAATCACTAAGTTTTATTCAATTTATATGCTTTTAGTTCCAGGTTACTAAATGTATGACAGATATATTTATATAAATTCCAATTTTGTAACATTTAAATTGCTATTAGACTTACCTCGGATAATGAAAAATTGAAATCGGATAATTAGTCGACGATTTTCATTTTTCCCCGATCTAGCTCCGATTTCTTTGGTTCTTGATCTAAACATATTCAAAATGAGCTAGTTTAAATATTATTAACTTCAATTTAATCCAAAAACACATAAATGGAAAATTACAAATTTGCCCCTAACATTTTACATTTTTCACAATTTAGTCTGAATTACACAAAACACAAAACATTCAAATTTTGACTATACTATGGTTAGGCTGAAACTTCATTATACTTATACAAATCCATGCATTTCATTTATTTTGTATTTTAGTCCTTCAAAAATTTATTTTCACAATTTAGCCCTAAACACTCAAATTCATCAAAAATCCCAAGACAAAACATGTTAATCTAACACATATATTTCATATTTCATCAACTAACATCATAAAACTCAAACATCCATCAATGGAACATTTCAAAATCATCATCAATTCACAAAATTGAAGCATGAGTTTTGAAGAACACAAAACAACGATATCAAAAACGTAAAAATTATCAAAAACCGAACAAAGAACTAACCTTAATCAAAATTCAAAATGGCCGAATGTAGCTAGGTTCTTCTTTCTTTTTCTTTTGTTTAGTTTCGGTCATAAAGATGAAGAAAAAAAATGAAATGATAATGGCTTATAATATTTTTTTATAACATAATAATATAATATACATAATTATAACCTTTATAATTAATATTAATAATATAAAAACTATATACTATCACTTAATGCCGTCCACTAGCATTTAAATGGATTAATTGCCACATAAAACCTCCATATTAAAAGAACATTCACTATTCAGCCCTTCTTAAAATAACCACAAAATTTTTATTTTACGCGATTTAATCCTTTTATTTAATCGAACACTCAAACGACGAAATTAAATCATGAAATTTTCACACAAGTAAATTCACACATAAAAATTACAGAAAATAATATTAAAATATATTTAGGACTCAGATTTGTGGTCCCGAAACCACTATTCCGATTAGGGTCAAAACCAAGTTGTTACATCCTATCCTATGGCATGTCATCTATATCTGACTTAGCCCGAAACAATTAATAGGGTCTCATTTCACTTTTCAATACATCAAATCTCCCATATATCCGACTTAGCTCGAAACAGTTAATAGAGTCTCATTTCAATTTTCAATACATCAAATGTCCCAATCTCATATATATACATTATCACATTCATTCAATTCAATATTCACATATGCAACACATTTTGTAATATACAAAATTAGTCCATTCCAATCAACTATAGATTCAATTTAATCCCAAAGTATAGGAGTACTCACCTCAAATGCTTATCATATATATAACAATGCAATATGCAATAGTTTATAACTTAATTCGGATTATAGAAACACAAACCATATATTCCAAGCTACTCAACGTCAACTTTGTCTTTCCCCTTTCTTACTCAAGGATTCTAGAACGACGTTTGTTATGGAATAAAATAAATACAATTAATTAATAATACATAACTTAATTTTCATTAAATTTCAAATTTTATACCATATTTTGCTTAATCCTCAATTTAGTCCCTAAACCGAGACTAATTTTAATATTCATATTTAACCTCAAGTTTTTATAATAATTTCACTCTAAGCTAAATTTAGCTCTCTATTTTCAATTCTACCCCTTAATTTTGAATTTTTTTTACAATTTAGTCCCTATTACTCAAAATTAACAATTAATCTCACAATTTAGTCATTTTCCACTTCTAACTTAAAAATCTATCTATTTAGCCTCTAATACTTAAACTATTCGACAATAGTAATATTTAAAATCTTAAACAATACTAAAAATTACAATATGGTTCAGCTAGCCCTAGGTGCCGGGATTCCAAAATTGTAAAAATTACAAAAAAATAGACTAAATTGACTAACTAATTGAAGTTGAAAAGTTAGAAACCCTTCAGGTGCCGTCAAACTTCTCCTCTTTCTTTCTTTTCTTTTTAATTTGTTTGCATGTAAAATAAAAGAAATGGGTTTGGTTGTTTTTCACCATTAACTATTATTATTATTTAACTTATAAATATAATATATATAATATATAATATACACATGCATATATATACATCATTAAACCATGGTCGGTCACCACCAAACCAATTTAATTAATGGTATAATTGTTACATTAGTCCCTTTTTATTTGTTTTAATCTATAATTCAACTTTTAGCCCTTACACGATTTAGTCCCTGTACCTAAACAACTCCTAATTTCACGAAATCACTTAACCAAGATCTAATTCACTACTAAACTAACCTCGTAAACATTTAATAAAATATTTATGGGTTCGTTTTACGGTTACGAAGTTTCAAAATTTACTTTCCGACACCTCTGACTATCGAGTCGTTACACGAACATTGCCAAGAAAGTGTCATTGTCGTTTCTCTCAACTAGCTTGGGTAAAAGCTTTTCTTTCTCAATTTCTTGATTGATCTTGTCAATTATAAACCTAAATTTCCAGATCTGGAATTTAAGGGAATTTTAAATATTTTAAAGGTATTTTTCCATATTTTTAATTGATCTTTAAATCATTTTTAAATTAGTCCTGAATTTGGCTATCGCTGGTGGTGGTGGGTGCGCCTATGTACAAGAAAAGGGTTGTTTTGTTTCTTGGTTCTTGCCCATCTTTTCCCAACATTAATTTGAGTTCTTGAACCCTCCTAATCAGCCTTTAATCACATGTTAATAAGGAAAAGACGTTCTTGATCAATTAGCCATTCGAACCTCACAATTCGGGAACTGTAAGTGCGATTAATTGTAAACTAGTTTGTTGTTTCGACAAAGTTGTTGGGAAAAGGTTATGGATTGATTAAATGAGGGATTTTAATCAATATTAAATGATGAATTTTAATTTAGTATAAGAAATCTAACGAGTTTGGATTCGTAAAATAGTAGTAATTTTGATGATTGGTTTAAACCCATAAGTGAGTGTTTAAGATTTGGCTAAAAGATGTATTGATGGAATTTATATTGATTTTGGACTTAGGTTCGTTTTAAGGTTTATTAAGGAAAATTAGAAGATTCGCTAGTGTGCTGTGAGAAAATGAAAAATAAGGTGTGGGTCCTAAAATAAAAAACTTAATTAAAAATGATAATTTTTTTGATATATTTGATGATTTAGCTTGCTGATTGGATTGCCTTAATAGCAAAGAATAATTAATTTTGTAAGTGGCCGAACCAGGTATGTTTCAAGCCCCAAAAGATTGATATGTTAGCAAAGTTGCTAGTTTGACAGTGTGACTGTGTGAATGGTAATGTGATGCATGATTGTGTTATTTGGCATGAGATTGATTGTAAATATAGCATGATTTGCTGAGATATGAGTTTATGCATGATATAATTGCATGGATAGTTTGCTATGTTATATTGGAAAGCTTGCTATACATGCACATTGGAAAATCATAAAAGTATGTGAAATTGTGTAATATTGAATGATATCATCTTAATGGTAAATTGAAAGTTGGAACATTATTTCCATTTACTGAAAGTATGTGATTATTGAGGGCATGTTGAACATGTCAAATAAATGTGAAAAGTATTAAGATATGATTATGTATGAGTTTGTGTGACATATTGCATTTGCATTAGGATGGGATATCTTGTGGTTGATGGAGGAGTTTCGTGGAGTATTGACGGCATATTAAGTCCACATTTATATGTAGTCAGTGTACTACACTTAGAGTACTGAGGGGATTGGCGATTTTATCACATATTATATGTTATTGGCGGTTGTATCACACTATTTGATATCCGACAGATTTTCTGCATTATTGATTATTCGGTGGTTTTACCACATCGAGCTATGCTCACATTTATTAGAGTTTGGCAGACGGGTTCTAGGGAACTCGTGGTGTGTAATGGATGGTATGGGTAGTAACCTTTTTGCATTGCATCATGCTCACGACATATTCGAATGTTATTGATTTATGCTACGTATTGTGTTGTGTTGTATTGAATGGTAGAAAAATTAATTATTGTTACTCGAATGGATGATAACCCATGCTCATACACCGTTTGACATTAATTTGATAATGGCTATGTAATGATATTAAATTCTAATGACGATTCTGTGTTCTTCTGTTAAAGCTAATATGTTTCACTGTATTCAATATTTATGTATGTTTAAATAACTGTTCCACTCACATTGAGCTGTCATAAGCTCACCCCCAATAGTGTTTAACTTTTCAGGTAAACCTCGAAATTAGGACCAGACTCGGCATTCGAAGAATCACCTTGGACCTCGGACTATTCTTAATAAGTATTATGAAGTCTTTATTGGTTTCGGTTTGTAATTTTTAATTATTTCTGGCTAGAGGCTTGGTAACTTTTCTTTTGAAAATTTTTGCATGCATGGATTACTCAAGCATAATAACCAAAAAATGCACGATATCGAGCTTAAGTAAAATTTGAAATTGTTCCCTAATTTCTGTTGCATTGCAAATGAACCATTTTTGAAAAAAAAATCGATAAGGCAACTAAGTTTCCAAAATAACTTGAAAAATGGTTTTTTCGCTGTATTAGTTTAACATCGAGTTTTTATAAAGAAGAGTGACAAACAAACGATTTTTTTTTCTTAAACAACACTATCAATAATAAAATGAGTCTTAAGTATAGATTATCTAATAAATGAATTGTTTTAAACTAACTCAAAGTGCAAATACGACTTTTTTCTAAAATGAGTTTATTTAAAAATTTCAAAAGCAATGTAAGTTAGCTTAGCCATTTCGGTGGCTAATGTAGCAATCTCAATCTAGCCATAACGTTTAAGCCAGATTAAGAAAGTTACAACTATGATGAAAGGAGAAACATTATACCCCTAATCAGATTATTATATTTGAGTTTCTTTTTTAAATTAAGATTTAATATTTTAGCTTTTTACTTATAAAATCTTTTTAAATAGTTATATAAAAGATTAAATCTTTATGAAAACGTTCAAATAATCTTTTATAATAATCGAATGAGGGTAAAATGTATAAGAATTTTTCAAACGTCTATTATGTTTAAAATTTTTTTTCTTTCAAGTAATATTTGATTCACATATTATGTATTGAATTCTAAATAAGTTAATATTCACTTATTTTTTACTACAAACAAAATTAAAGCACATAAAAAATCTTTATTTAAACACTTTCATAAATGTTTAATTTTTATATAATCATTCTAAAATATTTAACACTCCTAAGAAAATAAAGATTTGGATCCAACTGGCTGTTAAATTTAATGAAGAAGTAATAAGCGAAGACCACAAGTTGCGATGATAAAGGAGAATAAGTAGGAAAATGGCAAGTGTGGAGTAATGCAAAGTAATGGTTGGTCCACACAAAGATATTTTGGTGCCGACGACCACAGTCAACAGTCGTATTCATGGTTTGTTCAAATCATCCACGTGTGCAGTCCCTGCTGAAAGCAAAGCAACAAAACGCAGCCCATCCATCCCCCCATTCCCATTTCCATTCCCATTTCCATTGTTCCAGCTTCAAAGCAAGCAGTTCCAGCTTACACACCATACATCAAATGGAGAAGAACGAAGCAACGTGGAAGGCAATGCCTGGTGCGATTAAAAGAAAGCTCAGATGTGAGGTATCGTTTGTCTCCAAATGTCTTAACCGTCATTATCTAGTACTCATTTGAGGGATGATGATGGAAGCGACACACATCCAGGAGGGACTGACTCAATGATGTTGCCAACCCCCCTTCCACTTCACGGGGTATAGGTTTTCAACTCCCATATATGTCTTTTTTTAATATTTAAGTTTTAATTGTATAATCTTTTTTATATTATCATGTAAAGTTCAGATAATAAATATTTAATGGTTGATAACTACATTTTGTATAAGTTCACTATGGATATTAAGTAAATACCCAAATTCATATATATATATAAGCATCCTAGAAACCTGCAAATATGCTAATGTACCTATTTCGTTTCCATCCCTAATGATGCAACAGGGTGGGGCGGGCGGACTTTCCCCGTCTCGACCCCGACCCAATATTCTACTGCTATATTTCGACTCTGATTAGATCTTGAGCCTTAAAAAATTTAAATCAATAAATTAATTGTATATTCAATCTTCCAAGTTCAAATTGTTTTTATTTGAAATTGTGATTAATTAAATTTAAAAATATTTAAAAAAATCATACTTGAGATAACTAGGTCAAAGATATATATTACATTATAGAAAAAAAAATAAGGCACGAAAATGAGAGACAGCAATTTCATTAATATTAAAAATATGGTAAAATATGGTAAAATGGGAGTAAATGTGGTAAAATGTTATTAGTAGCTAAGTGTGAGTAAAATTTGATTCAACTCGAAAAAATTGAAAAAATTTCGAATTTCAAGTTAAACGAATTGATTTATTCGAGTCAACTCTAATTTTTTTTTTTCGAATTTCGAGTTCAAATCGAGTTGAATTTTCGAATTTGAATAATTAGAATAATTCGAATAAATCGAATATCAAACTATAATATTTTACATTTTTACCTCAAATCTCCAATCTTTTTTACTTTTCCCCCAAAACTTTTACTCATTCTCACTTCCCCCAAAACTTTTACTCATTCTCACTTCCCCCAAAACTTTTACTCCCCTCCCCTCCCAACCCCCCATCTATCCCAAATTCATTTCCCACCAAAATTTTCTTTTAATATTTTTCCTCCAAAATTTTACTTCCTCATTTACTTTTCCTTAAAATTTTACTCCCAAAAACCCTCAAAATTTTTTATTTTCCCCCAAAAGTTTTACTCCCTCTCACTTTTCCCTTAAAACTTTTACTTCTCTCCCATCCCACCCCCCATCTACCACAAACCCATCCCCCCATCTCCCAATTTTTTAAATATTTTTCCTCCAAAATTTTACTCCCCCTATTTACTTTCCCTCAAAATTTCCCTCCCCACAACTTTTTATTTTCCCCCTAAACTTTTAGTCTTTTACTTCTCACCCTTTATCCCCAAATAAAAAATCAAAATTATCCAAAAAAAATCCCTAAACCTAAAAAGTAATAGTTTTATTTATATCTATTATTTATATTATTAAATTAATTTTGAAATTTTATACTAATTATATTATTGAATTGTTTAATCATATTGAATATTTATATTAAAATTGAATTATTAATGATGTTATAAAATATTCGTGTTAAAATTTTAAGTTTGTATGAATTTCACATTTTATGTTTAAAATAAAATTTATTAAAAAAATCATAGTTTTACATTTAATATATTTTTTAATTTCAAAACACATAGTGACAAGAATCAAAAGATAATTGAAGCAACTAAGCAAGTAAAGGAGCTAACCCGTATATAAAAGATTAATAAATAAATTATGAGGTGATGAAAGTTAATAACAAATTTGATTACGGTGGGTGACAGTGGTTACAAGGACCCAAAATTATTTTTTTTAAATTTAACTCGAACAAATATATTCGATTCGATCCGATTTGAATTTCATCTCACTCTACTTGATTCGAGAAAATTTCAAATCGAGTTATGATAATAAAATATGATTCGTGAACTCAATTAACTAGAAACTTTTTCATGCGATTCAATCGAACACTCACTCCTATTTGTAGTAATTAAAATTTAAGGGTTTTTTAAATTTAATTAATATTTAAAATATATAAAAAGCAATTTCAGGCTAAAGCAGATCATTAGTTTTTTAAAGCTAACCCGATCCGATTTGTCCCGAATCTGGATTTCAAAAAGGAAAATGTAATTCTAGCGGATTCAATCAACTCGGCTCAAACACTGTCGATTTCAGAATTTTGTTTTCGAGATCCCTAAATGATGCTATCTTTATACATGGTTACATTTTACAAGGTTTGATGTAATGTATCGTTTGGTGTAACATTTTTTCTTGTCTTGGGTTTGTCGGGTTGGGATGTTGCGTTTACCTTGCTGAGCACGTGCGCACCATGTCTGCTTTGTCAGTTCACCATAGCTTGCGGCCCATGGTGGTGAAAGGGAAGGGATCCATTGTGACTGTGGGCTTTTCAGTCAGAAACATGGCTGTTCTGTTTTGAATTTTGAGAAAATCAGCTTTATTCATCATCTTAAAAGTGTGACGACCAGCAACTTCTTGTTCACGAATCATTCAACAAGTATTTTATCCAACCAAAAATTAGTTTAAAATATAAAAATCTTATATCAACCCATAGATATACAACTAATATTATTTTGTTTTACTGTTACGATTCAGCTGTACTTCTGAAAAGTAATTTAACATATAATTTATGAAATATAAATATAAATATGATTAATATAATTTATTTATAAAATTTAATTTAAAATCTTTAAATCATATCTTAGGTATTAGTAATATAATAACAATTCTATATAACAATATAATTTATTTGTAAAATTTAATTTAAAGTCTTTCAATCATATATTAGATGTTAGATATTAATAACATAATAGCAGTTTAAGTATTGCGTATAACACTACATCATAATGTTTGTGAGTTAAAGTGAGCTCATTAAACTACAAGTTATCGAATCTATTGTAGCTTCCATTCCATAACCATGATCATCTACTTTCATTAATATTATTATATGCCCTATCATTTTTCATATTTCATAAAGCCAACATTACCTTCATATTTTTAGATAAAATTGTGTATTGTCATTGTAGCAACAACAATCAACATATGTTTTTCAAAACTATAACTTAACATATCCCCTTAAAATTGTCCATTTTTTAAATATATCAAAAGATCGCTCAATCACACTATGTAATGATGAATGTGCAATGATCAAATACTTTTTCTTTATCAAATATAAGTCTACCTCTACGAAAGTCAAGTAAATGATATAATTCTCCTTTATATGGTCCAAGAATACCTTTCATTTGAGGATATCTTGAACCAACAAGATAATATTTTCTTATATGTCATAAGATAATAACTAATCAATTAAAAAACTTGTACTTTATTTAAATAAATGAATGAAACAATTTACCATTTGGTAGGTGTGGAAATTTTAGTCTTCAATATGAAATTTCATTAAATAGTATTCTAGTGTTATGCGTTTATCCTTCCCATCTAGTCACTACAAATTTAAAGCACATATTAAAATCACAACAACCATAACATTTTGTGTTGAGACACATTTTCTTCTGATATAAGTAATCAATTCATTTGGTGCAAGAATCATCTTAATATGTGTACCACTAATCAGACCTATGCAATCCCAAATAAATAATCATATTTAGAATACATGTATATGTGAAATATATTAAAATATAATATTATGCTCTTACAATGCCACATGTATCTAGAATCATCTCGTATTTGTTCAAGTATTAAACTAAAAGTACAATTATCTGATACAATTATATCAATAGCCAACTTTAAAACTTTCTCAAGCATAATTTCAAAGTATTGACTTATTGTCAATTTAGACCTTTGAAATCTCTCTCGACATTCATAAACTTTTGTACCAGGAACTAGCATATGCAAAAAGATACCCAACATTTCTTAAAAAAATATTTTTTTGAACGTTGCAAATTGTATTGTGTTTTCAAAACTCTCAACAAGTTTCTAAATATGATTGGTGACATTTTAAAATTAATCATGCAATGCAATTCATGACCATTAAGGACCTCCCAAACTCATGCATCACTTGGTTGTTTTGAATTCATGTATGATTGTTTCAATAAATATTTATCATTTTATAGTTGCACAGAAGACGTTGCAATACTAAATAACGTTTTAAAACCTTTCACGCGCTGTCGAATCTTACTCCTTTCATCATTGGTTAATATATACATAGATACTTGAATTTGACAACTTGTATGCACTTGATACCTAAACTTATTTTGGACCTAATTAGAACTTAAACTTGAAAACCTTAAGCCAAGTTGATACTTTTTATTGGTACTTGACTATAGGGGTGAGCAAAACTCGATTCCATTCGCAAAAATCGAAAAAAATCGAATTTTGAGTTAATCAAATTGAGTTATTCAATTTTTCGAGTCAACTCGAATAAGTAGTTCAAGTTTTGAGTTAAATTCGAGTTGAATTTTACATTTTGAATAAAAATTGGTATAAATACCCCTTTGGCCCTAGTAAATTTTAAAAATGAGCAAATTGGTCTCTTTCTTAACCAAAATTATAAAAAAGTTCAAAATAATTTTCAAAATTTCAAAATAATTTTTAAAATTCAAATTATTTATAAAAATTCCAAAATTTATATATTTTTAAAAATTATAAAAATTTAAAAAATTATAAAGAATATATAAAGAAAGTTAAAATTTTAATTTTTTTCTAAAATAATAATTTTGGGACCTAAATAAGTTAATTAATCATTCAAGTTTATCATACTAAAGATTTTTTTTCTTGTTTTGCTTCAAAAAAGTTTTCAAATATATATGGTTTCAAATTTATATGCTTTAACATGGAATTAGTTATACTGTAACAAGATTTTAATTTGATATGTCTAATTTTTTAATTTAACTCGAACAATTTCACTCGATTCGACTTGACTTGAATTTCATTTCACTCGACTCGATTCGAAAAAGAATTTCAAATCGAGTTAAGATGATAAAATAGGACTTGTCAACTCAATTAACTAAATTTTTTTCACTCGATTTGATCAAATGCTCACCCCTACCTGACTAACATCGTTAGGATTTGGGTTGACTACCAATAAAATGTTGACATGTGTCATAAAAATAAAAAAATATCATTTCAAAAATTAAAAAAAATCCTTTAAAAGTAAATAATTTTTTTATTTTGCATGATAATGAACTCGGAAAAATGTTTGTCCAGACTCATTTGCACTTGGATAACAGTTTGTCTAGGCTCATTTTGAATTTTTTTTTATAAGTTTTGTCTTCTTTATAATTTCAAAAATAAGAATATACATTTTAATAAATAAACTCATGTAATTTATAAAATTTTCTATTTTTAATTCTTTTAAATTTTTAGAATTTTCTTTAATTTAAGAATTTTTTATTTCAAGTACACAATAAATTTAGACAAATAATTGTCTATATACAAATGAATCTCGAGAACTAGTTGTTCAAATTCGTTTTGAACATGTTTTTCTCTAGTAGTTTTATATATTTTTATAATTTTGTAAAATGATAATATGAAAATATTTTAGAATAAATTCCATGTTTTAAAGTAAATTATAATTTTATTGCTTAAATTATTTATAATCATTTTAAAACCTGAAATTTATTTTAAATTTATTACTTACGTAATAAAAAATTATTTTAAAATTATTTATAATCATTATTATTATTTAAAATCTAGAATAAAAATTAAATTTATGTTAAAATGATTTATTACTTAAGTAATAAAAATTAAATTTAAAAATCTTGAAGAAAATTTATTTTAAAATTTTTAATTTAAAATTAAATTTATTTTAAATGATTTATTTTGAAAAATATAAAATATTTTATTTATTATTTTATGGCACGTGTCAGCATTCTATTAACTATCAACCCAAAATTTAACGATGTTAATGATATACCAATAAAAAGTATCAACTTTAGTTACGATTTCCAAATTTAAATGCTATTTAGGTCCAAAAAATTTTATATACCTAATAACTACAAATTGTGAAGTTTAAATATCTCCTTATATATTCCAACACGATTTGAAATGTTGTTACTATTAATCATACTCATTCTTTGTGAAAATACATTCACCATTGTCACATCATTTAAATACTTCAACAATATAATTATTATTAGTAAATGTTCCATTTATAAACATTATCAAACCTAAAAATGCATTCATCATTGTGCGAAAGTAAACAAATCATCAAACATGGGTGGCACTTATAAGTGTCCAATACGAACTAATATCTAAACATAACAATTGAAAGTATAAGGAACCATGTAAATTTGTAATACAATTCTTATGATCCAAGAATTTTACAAAATTTACAACTCTCCTCTTTTTCCATCTTAAGTCACTAAACTTTAATTTTGGAAGATATGAAAGATTGCTTATCCTTATTAACTGATAGCTTCAATAAAATAAAATAACAAAGTAAACTTCACTAGTTTTTGGAAACTTTCTTCAACAAGCTATCAAACACTTTGAAAACTTGAAAAATGTTGTATAAATCCATAATAGGAGTCAAACTAGATGTAACTTAACTCATATTGTTAGTTGCATTACATAATTAATCCATTTGGCTAGATAACTTTGTATCCCTTAAGTTGACTTTGAGGATTACTTTTACTTGTCTTAAAATGAGAAGATCATACTTCCATGGATTTTTATCAATCTTTTTAAAATCGAATTGATGAAATCATCGGTTCTCGATTCAATCAACCCGACCAATTCAACCACCAATCTGATTGGTTTAAATATCAAAATAAATAATTTTGAAAAGTTTGGAAAAATAAGTAAAGCATATTTAAAAATACTCTTTAATCTTTTTTACTTTCATGACACAATTTACTATGCTTAATTGTTAATCGTATACCACTCTCAGGTTTTTTTATTCAAATAATATAAAATAATTAAATAAATATTGAAATGGGATAAAGGAAGTAATATTTACGAATCTAGGCTGGAGCTACAGTAAAAAATCGATGTCGCTTGACCAATCGGTGGCACCCCTCTCCCCAGCCACCCGTCACATCAAGTTTTAAAAAATATTTTTTTATGGGTGTTGCTTGGTCAATCAGTAGCATCAGACTGAAATGCGATGATCTAACATATTTAGGGACTTGATACGTAAATTTTTCATTTTGATTGAAAAGCATTAAGGGTGCCCTGACAGCTTGGCGACAGTAGGGTAAATTGCTTCATAAACCGTTCTTGTTTATTATTTCTTTTTATTTCCCTTCAACACAAAAAATAGAAAGGTATCTTACCAATTAGTCTTGTAAAGAAGCTTATTCCAACTAGAAATAAATTTTATTTATTTTTGAAAAAATAAAACTTTTTGTTCAAATAATTTTTTTGTAAAATTATTTTTCAAAAAATTATTCTAACTTGAATAAAATAATTTGAAAAAAATATTTTTTAAAAAATAAATAAAATTTATTTCCAGTTGAAATCGGCTTTTTTACAAAAATACTTTTTAGTAGAAAAAACTTGTTGGACTAATTGGTAATAGGCCTCCCTATTTTTGGTGTTGAAGGGAAATAAAAGAAAATAAATAAGGGGTTATTAAGCAATTTACTCTTTTGAAGTTTGGTGTCGCCAAGCTGTCAGGCGGCACCCTTAAAGCTTTTCAAACAAAATGGAAAATTTACATATCAAGCCCTTAAATATTTTACTTCATCACGTTTCAGTCCGGTGTCGCCGATTGATCAGGCAGCACCCATAAAAAAATAGTTTTTTTAAAACCTGATGTGACCGGTGGCTGGGGAGAGGGGTATCGCCGATTGGTCAAGCAACACCGATTTTTTTATTGTAGCTCCTACCTAGATTCGTAAATATTACTGTCTTTATCCCATTTCAGTATTTATTTAATTATTTTATATTATTTCGATAAAAAACCTACAACTCTCCGAATATTTAAAAATAATAATAACAAATTATGTTGTCATTAATGAGAAATAAGACTGATGGCTACAAAACCAAAGTCATCCCGTTAGAAACGCAAGCAATTTTCTAAAGCATTAGTCTTGAAAGCAAATAAAGAAATAATATTAGTTTATTCCCAATAAAAAAGAATCAGTTTGAAACATAGAGAGGGGCAAATTACCAAAAAAAACCCTATTTTTTAAAAATTTATCGAAATGGGCCCGGTATTTTATTATTTACCGGAATGGGCCATTTTCCCCGAAATCGCGTCCACGTCAGCGCGATGTCAAGGGACGTGTCAGAACATCGCGTCCACGTCAGCACACTTTGCTTATGTGGACACAAATCGCGCCTACGAGGACGCAATTTGTTGACGTGGATGAACAGTTTATGTTTTTTAGCTTGAAAAACTTTGAAAGGCCATAACTTTTGGCTCGGTTGTCCGATTGAGACAATTTTTTTATTTCGAATAACTTTTCGAGATCTACGCTCTGACAAAAGGCCAAAGGCGGTTTGCCGCACTTTTCGTCGAAAAAGATCCTTTTTTGCCCCTAAATTTTGATTTTTTCGGTTTAAAATTAAATTTTGAAACATTCAAATCATTATTTTCCTTATTTATTTGAAGTAAACACAGGATTTTTTTTACAGAATTGTTGTATTATTTTTTCTGATTTGACACGTGTATGGAATAGGTCCGATAAATCGTTAGAAAGTAAGTAATATAACTAAGATAATAACAGTATTTCTATAATATGTCAATTAATTAGTTTAGCTTAGTTGGTTAAGATGCTTGCTCATTTCCCTTAGTACCTTGGTTCAAATTTTGTTGGTAACAATTTTGAATCTTTTTTGTACTTGTTGCTATTGATGTAATATTGAAGAGTTAATTGATTAAAAAATAAATACAAGTACAAAAATATTCAAAATTTATTTTTTTAAAATACCAAAAAAGCCCTATATTTTTAAAATTTATCGAAATGGGCCCGGTATTTTATTTTTTTGACCGTTGGGTACTGTTCACGCGCGGGCCGAAATCGCGTCCTTGAGAGCGCGATTTCCTTCCACGTCAGCATCTCGCGCTGACGTGGACGCGATTTTCCGGAAAAAGGACCATTCCGGTAAATAATTAAAAAATGGGCCTATTTCGATAATTTTTGAAAAAAAAGGACTTTTATTAATAAATTGCCCCATAGAGAGGAAGGAGAAAAAAACTAAGGTGATGAAAATCTTATTTTTGTCTCTCCAAAAAATCTTCAAAGCAAGAAATAATGGTCGGCAGTGATTGGAGACAATGATTGACAGCAACTAAGGTTGAAACTTGAGATGAGACGAGTTGAAGAGAAGTAGAGAAGTGGTCATTGGCACACAATAGAGCAAAGGCCAAAGCAAAGAGCGGCCGGAGCTGTAGATTTTCTTTTTAGGTTTCTTTATATAAATAACCTGAAAATATTAATTAATTACGAAAATAGCTTGAAGAAAAATTTATATACGAAAATAACCTGTTTGTTGTACTATCAATTAGTTCCCTCTAATCATGACCCAATCATTAGTATTTAAAAAAAAGAAATCTTTTTGTGCATCCATTGTGTTATGTGGCACTCGTCTGTGTTTTTCAAAATAGCTGTAAAAATGCGGTATTCATGGTGGAGAAAAAAATGAATTTTTTTAATCGGTGCCGCTTGAGAGTCAAGTAGCACTGATCATTTTTTCAAAAATTTCTGTCAGTAAAAAAATGATTTTTTTTCTAATCAGCGCCGTTGGTGTGTCAGGCGGCATTGCTGACAAGTTGTTAGGGAAAAATTTAATGGGTGTTGTTGGTGTTTTCTTTTTTAAATAATTTTTTAATTGGTGTCGTCGGTATGTCAATCAATACTGGTGGCAGGTTGTCAGGAAAAAAATTTTAATGGGCACCACTAGTATGTCAGGTGTCACTTGTATATTTTTAGAAAAAAATAGCTGTAAAAGGAAAAAAAAGAATTAAAAAAAATTATTAATGGTGCCGCCAGAATGTTAGGCGACAACACATAAAATATATAATCCCACCCCTGCCAAAAAATCTGTATGTGTTGAATGTTTTGGTTTTTATTGAAGTTTTTGGTATCTGTTTAAGAGAGAAAAAATAAGGAAGATTTGTGTTTAGTAGGAGGGAAGAAAACAAAAAAAGGAAGAATAATAAATTCTTCGTATACGTTCATTTCGAGGGGTTAATTTTACAAATAGCAGTTGGTAGTATGTAACGTCTCAAAAATTTAATCTTTGATTTGATAAAATTTGTTACAATTAAGTTTTGGCGTCTATGGCTAAGTGTTTTGTTAGTGTATTTGAGGTATTGTGTTTGAATCCTTAAGAGGATATATATTTATATATATATATTTTGCGAATTTCGTTCTATGTTGTTCAGCTGATAGAAATTGAGTTAAATTTAATTTTAAAAAAATCTGTTAGATGTAGATGAGATTTGGGGGTTGTGGGCAGTTGGATTTGAATTTGAATTAATATTAAAGTGTTTTATTATAGAAAAAAAAAGGGGATAATATGGTTATTTTTATTATTTCTTTTTTATTATTATTTCCTTTGTTTTACTAAAAGAAAAAGGGACTGCTTCCAAGTTTGGTTGGTCCTTCCCACGTCTGTTTCTATTACTCCCCAAATCCATGCCGCCATTCCCAAGTCATTTCTAATTTCCTTTTTAATTGATTTCGCTTTGTGCCTCTGTTTATTTATTTCTTTTCGTTAGTTCTTCGTCCCTTAAATTTTGTCTTTCTTCTCCTTTAATCGTGGGGCTGCTGTTAATTCTTAAGATAACCGTTCAATTTTCTTTGACTGCAAATTTAAGGGTAAGATGTTTAAGTTCAGTATTTATTTTATGTGTTATTTGTAGTCGTGTTGGGCATTGGGTTGCGTTAAATCGGTATAGTGGGTATTGTGTTGATTTTGATGTGTTTGTTTTAGGATTGGTACAAGAAGCCGTGGACAACCCTTCAGCGACTTGAGATTTGCGTGGTAGGCATTCGTTCAGTCGGTAAGCGCGTGGATGTAATTTTGTTTGAATGGTTGTTTTAGTTGATTGTGGGTGATTAAAGATTAGAGTTGTGCGAATCATTACTGAAATCAGTTGTGTTAATTGGCGACTTAGGTATGGAATTGCTCATGTTCGGCTTCGTTTCTAGAAATTATTAGGTGTGTAACAAGAAACTCGAAAAACAGCGAACCACGAAAGCCGAAATTGGGGCATGTCGACTCCACACGGTCGTGTGTCAAGCCGTGTGGTAGGCCGTGTGCGACACACGACCGTGTGACAGGTTGTGTGTGAGACACAGTCTAGGCCATTTTGGGCTGTGTGGGCCACAAAGGGAAGGCGATTTGGGCCGTGTGGGCCCAAAACTCAGAAATTTTCCCTAAGGTCGTACACGTTGTCCCGATCGACTGTCAGCATGTGATTTTATAAGCTATTAAGCATGAAATCTGTTAATCTAATAGCATGAAACTAGACGTAAATAACGTTCAATATGTATGATCTGTTATGTATAAAACATGTTCTACATTTGTTATACAAGCATGTACGATATGTAATTTTGGTATCTGTTATTTCTGTTATAGCTGACTATGGGGTGGGATACGTATTATGTGGAGGAAGTGTTCTGTGTGAGGCGATACCTCACCATTATACTGGCAGCATTGCTGCAATTATTCTGAAAAGTGTCGTATGGACACTATACGGTGTGTAGGGCTGGGTGGGTTTTATACTCCACGTGGTGTGTTGGGATGGTCGGAGCTGGTGTGTAGAGGATGGGGGTAGGATTATACATATCTGCATTTGTACTACTCTGTTAAAATTTTGATTCTGTAAGAGATTTATGTCTGTATCTGTTTCTACCATGTGATTAAATCTGAATCTTTGTTTACGTATAAGTTACACACTGAGTTTTAAAAGAAAACTCACTCACTGTTTGTTTGAGAATTTCAGGTAACCCTCAGACTTAGGCAAATCGATGTGACGGGAGCTCGATTGTGTCCACGTTTCCGTAAAACTTTATTTACACAAATTTGGCTTATTTAAAATTCCAATTTGAGAATTTTTTTTTAAATTTTGAACTCTTTGGACTTTCGAGAATATTTTTGGATTTTGACTTTTATTTTGGGTTTTGGCATGACGTTCGATAAATGATTTATTGAAAAATGATTGTTTCTACAATCAACTGTTTTTAAGAAAACAAACTCAGTATTCCAAAATATAATATCTTAAGCACTTCCGCTAGAACTTATTCGTTTTATTTAGAAAATGTAATCAATTAAAGGTTTTAACTATTAATAAGACAAACGTTTTCAATTAAAATGGGCTTTTAAATAGCAAAGGTTCATGATTATTTTCAAAAAGAGAAAGTTAAATTCATAACTATTTTATGTAACATTTCCAGATTCAGCCATAAAGTCTAGGCTGGGTTTGGGGTGTTACATTGTATATTTGAATCTCACCAGCAAATTCGAAGATAAGAAACAAAAGATTAGTGCAAAAATAGCTCGACATTGTGGGAAGAGAATGTCTAGACTATTCTACAAATTTACAGTGTCATCAAATTCGTGCAAATATAAGAATATGAAACTTGTAAATAATAAAGACGAGGAGTCTATGATCGCGCTTTATTGCTCAACTAGAAATGCAAACGTTAAACCAGTTGAGTTGTTTGCTGAGTTAGCGGATGTGAAGTTCGTTTAAAATGCCACTTCATTAAGTCAACAATATGAAGTTCAAGACCCGTGTACGAAGGTTTTGAAAGTATTTGTTGCTAGGTGATCATTGATACATGAGTTTGACTTTGATCTGAATGTTGGATGGGAAAAACAATTTTATTATAGAAGGACATATTCATGGGTTGAAAATCTGCACCATGGTCTGACTACGTATAACAACCCTAATATGAGTCCCTATTTACAAATACATCCAGTGGTGATTGATACTGATGCAGATGGTGAAGGACCCGATAATGATGGTCATTCTGATAATGAGGGTGAAGATTTTAGTGACCCCGATTTGGATGAGCTTTTGAATGATATTGACGATGAAGGCGCGGACGAGGGTGAAAATGTACACACCCTTCGGTGGGGAACCTGAGTCGTGGAATTGTCATACTTAATGACCTTGAGGCCTACATGTTAGATATAGATCCCGATGGGACGCATAAACCTGAATTCCCTAAGTACCCAGATACAATTCCTTCTCACTAGTTAGCGGTAGATTCCGAATTGGAAAAGTTGTTTGTAGGTCAATAATTCGCGAACAAAGAGGACTACGTATTTGTCATCAAGCAATATAGTATGAAAGTGTCGGTGGATTACAAAGTCGTTAAATCTACACCGACATTATGTGTTGGGGAGCGTTGGAAGTTTGCAAAATGGTGCAATTGGAGGATACGATCTGCATTTATCCAGAGGTCGCAACTGTGAGAAATTCAAAAATTTGAAGGGCCTCAAACATGCATTGTTGCACGTATGACGCAAGACCATTGCAAACTTGATGCAAAAACAATTTGTAACTACATCATGCCACTATTGAAAAACATGCCCACCATTCCTATATCAATCTTCATTGTCGATGTGCAACCTTGGTTTTAGTACAGAGTGTCGTACAGGAAAGCACGGTGGGCTAGACAAATGGTTATGGAGTAGTTATACGGAGATTGGGATGCGTCGTACAACAAACTTTAGCGGTGGTTAGTCGCGATGCAGGAATACGTATCAGGTACTTGTTGGAAAAAATTCAGTTTGAAAATGGTTTTCTTTCACAACAAAAAATAAAACATTTTAAAAACTGAGCCAGTTTGTGATATTTATAGTAATAAACTCTTTACCGAAATTGCACCTGTGTTTTCGGCTAGATAAATCTTTATCATTCTCAGCTTTCAACCGAACGATATTTTCAGCTATTCTTATACTAGTAACTGCTTCGAGCGTGGGCTCGAACAGTTCAAAGAAAATATATAAAAAAATAGTTTCATTTACTTTCAGTGTGAAAGAAATATCTCTCTCAATAGAAATTGATAACATGTTAAATTTGCATGCTTTTTTGTGTTTAAATCGGTTAATTCTTGAATTAATCCCAGTTGAATTAGTAATTTTATGTTTTAATCTTGTCAGGGATGCAATTAGTATGCTATGAGTTAAAAACGAGCAGAAAAGGACCAATTTACAACACAATCAATAAAGTGGGGCCGAATAAAAAAGTGGAAATAGCCAAGGACTCATCAGATTTCGTTTGACTTTGTAAAAGCCAAAATTATAAAAAAATTGGATTATATTTTTTTATGAAATTTTCATTATGTATTGGGTGATTAAGCCAAATTTAGTAAGTGATATGCTTATAAATAAGGCTTTAATGTAGCTTGGGAAACACACTGGACATTTGATTTCATTTGGTTTAAATAAGAATTATTTTATTTCCTTTCCAAATTCATGCGTCAATAGCTATAACAATTCCATTTTCATTTCCTAGTTTTTACAAAATTTGTGTAATTGCTTTCCAAGTCCATTCCCTTCCTAATTTCCATCATTTTCATTCAAATTCAATCCATAGCCAACCAAGGCATGATTAAATCCATGCTTCACTAAATACCAACTTAGCTTTAGGCCAGTATTCTTTCCGGTCTAGAATCGTGAGATATGTATCCGTACTAAAAATCCTTCCAATCGGTATTCACATTTTTCCTAAGTATCAAGATTGACAACTCATCCATTAAAGTTAACTCGATTTCAAGTCAAAAAGTACACGTTGGGTTGGAGTCGTGCTTGGCGGACAGTTGAGGAAATAAGTCGGCGTGCTGTTTGAATCTCTAAGAACAAATCAAAGGAGAAGTGATTAAGTTTAAACAACTCACGCGATTGAGGTCCTTAATTCGAGTTGGGTTTTTTAGAGCGCAAGACTGCTGGAATCTTGAATCGGGAACGCGTGTATCTCCATTAGATAATCGATAAGGATTGGTTTGTAGGTCTTATCGGGACTAGCTACGAGAGGAAAAATTGGCGGTTAAGATGTTCTTAACTGTTATAACCAGCTTATTGTTTGGAGGAGAAAATTAATTTTTGAGGATTGATTCTAAATCTGGGATCCACCGAGTCTAGGACTAAGGCTTATTATCTCTGTTTACAAAATCTAAATTTATTTCCCAATTTAATTTATTTCCAATTTATTTAATTGTTTATTTATGCTGTTTCATTTATTTAATTTCTAAACATTTCAAAACTCTCATGATTTATTTGTTTATTTTTCAGTAGGTCCATTTAGAATTGTGGGCACAACTATTGCCACGATTATCGAGACGACAGAAAATTTGATCACAAGTTAAATGCGAAAGTTTATTATAATACCAATCCCTGTAGACTCGACCCTACTACCACTCTTTATTACTATTTAGAGTTACTTTTGTAGGAATTATTTTTGGTAGTTTCGATGTCTATCAAATTTTGGCACCGTTGCCGGGGATGAGAGATATTTTCTAATTTTTGTTTGTTTACCTTATGACCAAATTAGAATCGGAAACTCTAGAGTTTGAACCAGAATTTGAGAAGTTGGCCCTACAACTGCGAAGAGAAACCATTCGACATGGTACATGACCAAATCCAGGATTCGAAACCATATCTTACACCGAGGAAATTTTCTCGTTTGACAAACCAAATGAGATGGCTGAACAAACTATACGCTAACTCATAGTGGCACCGGATGAACAACAACCCTTATGTATAACCTATCCGACAGGAGGTACGCTATACAAGTTAAAGTTGGGTTTAATTCATTTACTACCCACCTTTCGTGGACTACAAGACGAAAATTCGCACACCCATCTCAAAGAATTTAATATGGTGTGCATAAGCATGAAGCTTCAGGGAATAATCGTAGACCAAATTAAACTTTGTACTTTTCCTTTCTCATTAGCTGAGTCTGCTAGAGAGTGGCTATTTTATTTACCCCCAAGATCTGTCAACACATGGTCTGACATGTCTCTTTTTTTCTTGACAAGTTCTTATCTACAGCTCGAGTGGCTGAACTAAGGAGGGACATCGTAAGAATCCGTCAGAATGAGACTGAACCGCTTTACGATTTCTGGGAGTGGTACAAAAAGTTGTGTGCAAGTTGCCCATAACATGGACTAACTGAATAGTCACTATTGCAATATTTCTATGAGACTTTTCTCCCGATGGAAATGAAAATGATAGATGTTGTAACTGGAGGTACTAGTTAATATGACTCTTTAGAAAGCACGAGAGTTGATTTTGACAACGGCTGTTAATTCTTAACAATTCCGACTTGTTATAGAACCTATGAGACGGGTTCAGGGGTTAAGTTCTCTATCTTTAAAAGACAAAATTGATAAGTTGACTAACGTATAAAATTTGCTTATAGATAAAATGGGCCTAGTATGGTTGTGTGAAATTTGCGCTAAGCTAGACTACCCAACGGATTCATGTCCAATTTTACATGAGGATTTGACAGAACAAGCAAATGTTGTCGAAAACTTTCCAAGACCGCCTCAAAGGTGATATGACCCCTACTCAAACTCATATAATGTGGGGTGGAAGATCACCCAAATCTAAGTTATGGGTCGAACCTTCGGTTCAATCAACCTTACCAACAAAGACCGCCTCTAAATCAACAATTACCACCCTTAAAGTCATCTTTAGAAGCCATAGTGGAAAGGCTAGCAAATAGTATAGAGAAGTTTTAGCAAAAGGCTAACATGCAATTGCAGGAGTTAGATAAGCAAGTGAGCAAGCTTGTGCTCATGGTTAGTCGTTTGGAGTCCCAAGGTAAGCTACTGTCCCAAACTGAGCCTAATCCTCGATACAATATAAGTGCTATGACATTAAGGAGTGGAAAGGTTTTGGAGCCCGTACCTGGCACGAGTTGTGCCCACGACGCTGCTTGAGATAAGGAGAAACTTGACACAAAGGCTCCAGTGGAGTTAGCACCACAAAAATCATTTGTAGTACCACTTCTGTTTCCTGGAAGACTTGTCCAATTCAAAAAGGAACAAGAAGAGAAGGAGACCCTTAACACTTTTCGAAAGGTAAAAATCAATATACCTCTTCTTGATGGAATTAAGCAGATTCCACGATATGTAAAATTATTAAAAGAATTTTGCACGAGTAAGAGGAAGCTCCTGGGTAATGAAAAGGTAAGTGTTGGAGAAAATGTCTCTACCGTTCCACAAAGGAAAATACCACTCAAATGTAAGAACCAATGTATGTTTTTCATATATTGTAAATAGGTAGTGTTGGTAAAAAAGTAATGTGTAACTTAGGCACATCAACTAATGTTATGCCTTTGTCAACTTATAAACTACTTAACGCGGGTCCTTTGAAGGAAACATGTGTAATTATTCAGCTTACAGATAGATTTATAGTGCATCCGGAGGGAGTGCTGAAACATATTCTTATTAAGGTAAACGAACTAATTTTTTTTGCAGACTTTTACATAATCGACATGGAGGATGACAACTCAGCCAATTCATCTAACATACTTCTTGGGAGGCCATTCTTGAGTACCGTACAAACGAAGATTGATGTACGAAGTGGGATACTCACTATGGAGTTTAATGGGGAAGTGGTGAAATTTAACGTTTATGAGGGCATGAACCGCCCTAACATGATTTCTAATGTTTCTAATATTGATATAATTAAGCCTTTAACTGAATTACATTTAAAATACCATGACGAGGATGAGTTATGAACTATTCTTTGCAGAAATCTAGACTTTGATGCCATGGAAGAACTAGAGAAGTGGATAACTATTGAGACACCGCAGTTACGGAAAAATTAAAGTAAAATTTTTGAATTGTCCTATTCACAAACTAAGCTTTTACCATATGTTTTGCAGGATCCAAAGTTGGAACTCAAACCACTTCTGGACCATTTGAAGTATGCTTTTCTCAGCGAAAGAAATACCTTACCAGTAATAAACTTGAGTAAACTCTCAAAGGTAGAAGAGGAAAACTTGGTACGAGTTCTTAGAGATTATAAAGAGGTAATCGGATGGATGATAACCGACATTAAGGGTTTGAGTCCCTCCACTTGCATGCATAAAATTCAAGTTGTAGAGAATGCAATTCCCAAAAGAGAGGCTCAAAGGTGTCTCAATCCGCCCATGATGAAAGTGGTAAGGAAAGAAGTTCAAAAGTTACTTGATGTTGGGATGATCTAGCCCATTTCTGACAGTAATTGGGTTAGCTCGGTCCATGTAGCACCAAAAAAATTGGTGTGACCGTAATTGAGAATTCAGTAGGTGAGATGGTTCCCACTCGGGTCTAAAATGGGTGGAGAGTCTGCATCGATTACAAGAAGTTGAAGTTTTTAACTCAAAATGATAATTTTCCACTTTCTTTTATTAACCAGATGTTAGAACGTTTAGCTAGGAAATCTCATTATTGTATTCTTGATGCTTACTCAGTTTTTTTCTAGATTCCAATGGCACCAGGGGATCAAAGACGACGTTTACGTGTCTATTCAGTACGTTTGCTTACAGATGGATGTCATTCAGACTTTGCAACGCATCAGCCACATTTCAAAGGTGCATGGTAAGTATATTTTTCGACTACGTCGAGAAAATAATTAAGGTATTCATGAACGACTTTACTGTGTATGGCAAGTCTTTTGAGGTGTGTTTGTCAAATCTTGCAAAAATTCTGGAAAGGTGCCTAAAATTTAAACTTGTTTTAAATTACGAGAAATGTCATTTTATGGTGGATAAAGGATTAGTTCTAGGTCATATCATCTCTGTTGAGGGAATTTCTGTTGATAAAACAAAAATCGACATTATTAACCCACTTTCATACCCCACAACTGTGAGGGAGATTCATTCTTTCCTTGGTCATGCAGGTTTCTATAGACAATTCATTACAGACTTTTCAAAAATTGTGCAACCACTTTGTAATATTTTATAGAAGGACAAGGAGTTCATGCAGGGATGTATTTGGCAAGCTCAAACATAAGCTTATTTCGACACCCATCGTTCAGCCATCAAATTGGAACTATCCTTTTGAAATAATATGTGACACAAGTGACCATAGCGTAGGAGTAGTCCTTAGGCAAAAAATTGAGAAAGAACCACACGTTATCTCCTATGCATCTAGAACCTTGGATGCTATCCAAAGCAATTACTCAACCACTAAAAAAGAGTTTCTAGCTATAGTTTTTACTTTGGAAAAATTCCATTCATATTTATTAGGGACTAAGATTGTTGTTTTCTCTGACCATGTAGCTCTTAAATATTTGATCGAAAAAAGGAAGTAAAATCGAGGCTTATTAGATGGATATTACTTTTACAAGAGTTCGATCTCGAAATAAATGATTAGAAAAAATACGAAAATTTGGTAGCTGACCATCTGAGCCAAATACCTCCATCAAAGGATGTCACACCGCTTAAAAACGATTTTTCGGATGAAAGTCTATTTGCTACTCAGACAATTTTCTCTTGGTACGCAGACATGGAAAATTACCTTACTATAGGTATAGTCTCTTTTAATTTATCACGATCTGAAAAAGATAAGATCAAACATGAATTGCGATACTATATTTGGGACAACCCCTACCTTTGAAAATACTATTTCGATCAGGTAATTCGACGTTGCATTTCAGAAACTAAGGTAAAATTGATTCTATCTTTTTGTCATTCTTACGCATGTGGTAGACATTTTGGACCTAAATGAACTGTGCATAAAGGACTTGAATGTGGACTATATTGGCCAAATATTTTTCGTGATGCATATTTGTTCTGTAAAACATGCGAAAAGTGTCAAAGGGTAAGAAACTTGAGTCGAAAAATAATATGCATCTAACTCTTATACATGTCTATGAAATATTTGATATATGAGGCATCGATTTTATAGGACCTTTATATATATGGGGCATCGATATATGGGGTATCTAACTTGCAGTTGACTGTGTGTCAAAATGGGTGGAAGCTAAAGCCACTTATCTTGCTGATGCCAAAACGGTAGTGGATTTTCTAAAGAGTTGTATTTTTTTTCCAAATTTGGCACACCACGAGCATTGATCAGCGATTGGGGAACATATTTTTGTAATAAGGTGATCGACACACTTTTGAAAAAATATGGGGTAGGGCAACCAGTCGCTACGACTTATCACCCTCAATCAAACGGTCAAGCGAAAGTGTCAAATCGAGAAATCAAGTTGATTTTGGAGAAGATCGTTAATCCAGATAGAAAAGATTGGAGTTTGCAACTAAATGATGCACTGTAGGCGTATCATACAGCTTATAAAGGACCCATAGGCATGTCTCCTTATTGACTAATTTTTGGTGAACCATGTCATCTTCCTGTAGAACTAGAACATAAAGCGTTTTGGGCGGTTAAGCAATGCAACATGGAGCTGGAAGCTACAGGTAAGTATCGTAAGTTACATATTGAGGAACTTGAGGAAATTCGACGAGAAGCGTATGATAGTGCCCAAATTTATAAGGATAAGGTCAAGGCATACCATGATCAAAAGATAACCCGTAAACAATTTGTGGTAGGACAAAAAGTATTACTTTATGACCCTACACTAAGAATTTTTGCAAGTAAGCTTCGAACTAAGTGGTTAGGGACTTTTGTTAATACTCACGTATTCCCACATGGTGTAGTTGATGTTAAAAGTGAAGAATCCAGAAAAAATTTCAAGGTCAATAGACAGTGGTTGAAGCCTTTCTACGAAAATTTTCAAATCCACATATTTGAGGAATTAGTCCTCGAAGAGTCGGTTGAATAAATTCCCAGGTCGTCGAGCTAACGACGTTAAACAAAAGCGCTTTTTGGGAGACAACCCAAATTTATTTTCATTTATTTAATTTTAAGCTTTAGTAGGATTTAGGTTGAAAATAAAATAAATAAATTTTTATTTAATCCAGTTAATGTGATATTTTTAGGAACGTAATGGAGGTCTTGAATTTTTTGAAAACCGGATATTGATGGTGGCGTGGGCACGCCATGCTAGGTGCTGACATTTATTTCCCTACAAACGAAACTCAACATCCCTAACCCAAATAAAAACCCTAACACTGATAACATCGTTAGAAACACATGGGAGTATTCTTAACCTTTCTCTTTACTTGTTGTTTGGGTTACTGTACTTTATTGCATATAAAACATGCTTGAGGGCAAGCATAGATTAAGTGGGGGGTTGAAATGGTAAGTATGCATGATTGATCAATTTTTGCTTCATGTTTCTCTTTTGCATATGTTCAATCTTATGCTAGATTTATTCGATAGTTTATTTGACATTGAGCCTCTAATCTCATTACTTAGTCAATTTGGACAATTGGGTAATTTTTGAATTAAAGTGTTCAAGTATCTAGATTAATCGACATGTGTGTTTTAAAGTTGATATATGTAACTAGATTTTTCATATAAATTGATTATTTTAAAAAAATTGTTTTCTTGTACATAAATAAATAAAATGAAAAATAAATAAATAAATAAAGACTCAAGTTATGAGTGAAAGTTTCGAAAAAGTGACCGAATTTAGTAACCGGGATGAGGTGCTTGGGTTGTCATCTCATCTCACATTAAAAGGTTCGAGTGACAAACCGAAAATTTACAAACATTCTGCTAACTGGGCTTCCAAAAAAAAAAGATTGTTTGAACTGAGTAACAGGGGTAAGGTGCTTGGGTTGTCATCCTAGTTCGCGTAAAAAAGTTTGACCACATCTAAGAAAAAAAATTTAATGCATGATTAATTAATAATACCTTGAAAATTTTGGTTCAAACTCAATTTAGTGAAATGATTTAATTCACATGTTTTGGTTTTATGACCCTTGTTGATCAAACTAGGTATTTTGAGCATTTATTTATTTTTTGCCTATGTTGTTTACATTGATTATGGATGCGGAAAAGAGGCTCGATTTTTAATAAATTATTGAATAATCTGTAAGGGTTGGTTTGTAGGTCGTATTGGGACCAGCTACGAGAGGAAGAATTAGCGGTTAGGATATTATTAATTACTATAACCAGCTTATTGTTTGGAGGAGAAAATTAATTTTCGAGGATCGATTCTAAATTCGGGATCCACCGAGTCTAAGGCTAAGGCTTATTATCTCTGTTTACAAAATCTGAATTTATTTCCCAATTTATTTAATTGTTTATTTATGTTGTTTCATTTATTTAATTTCTAAACATTTCAAAACTCCCTGCAAGTCCGTTTGGAGTTGTGGGCACGACTATTGCCACGATTATCGACATGACAGAAATTATGATCACAAGTTAAATGCAAAAATTAATTATAATGCCAATCCCTGTGGACTTGACCCTACTACCACTCTTTACTACTATTTAAAATTATTTTTGTAGCAATTATTTTTTGTGGTTTCGACGCCCATCAAACCTACAGAATTGTTATTATGGAAAATAGAATAAATACTTAGAGAATAAACTCACATTATTTTCGGGGAAAATAACATATCTTAAAGTTGTATATTTAGCTCTACCGGTGTCATCTATTTATACGAAGAAGAGGTAAAACCTTTGTTAAAATTGTAGAAGTCTATTTTAATAGAAAGATGAACTCCTAATCTAACTAGGAGTAAGTGAGGCGACAACCTTAGTTAAACAAACTAGGGTTTGTCGTCCCTGTCTTTAAACATGAGGGGCTTTTAGGCTTCTCCCATATTGGGTCCAATTATAAATACTTCTTGGATTTTAACCTAGTACTGTATAATTCAATCCAACATCGATATTTTATTTTTCTATTTCTCAAATAAACACCTTACATTAATTTAAATAAATTAAAATTTCCAATAAAATAATTTTCTCAATCCAATTCTAATTTCGTTAAAATCATGACGACTTTACCGTAAAAGAATCTATAAGAAAATATATTTAATATTTTTGCCTTCAATGGATTCACTATAACCAAATAATTTATTTCCATTTTTGAACTTCATTTAATTCGAAAACCATAAATTCATTTACATGTCATTTTCATTTTGGAGAAAACTACATTCATTTCCAAATGTTTCTCATTTCTCCAATTTATCATTTCTATCCTTTTGATTTAACATGCAATTCATTTATGGTTTCAACGAGCTAGCGGAAGAATCAATTGGACATATGCGATTATGGCTCAAATGATTTATAATTAAGTTCAAGCTTTTCGCCTATTAATTATAAACTCATTTAGTCACAAAATCATTCCACTATAGTATAATGACTAAACTCTCTCCATTAGCATACCATAACAAAAGCACCTTGATCAGTGCTCGTCTAATGACCTTGTCATAAGTGTATTACCCTTATAAGATATCCTTAATCTCTTTGAGATAAATCTGTTCTCCCAATATGATATTATTTTATCTTTTGGTAATCATTAAATATTCATGAAATGTCAATTACTATCAAATAGTAATCAACTCATTCATCATAAAAACGAACGACCTATGGCCACGTTTACTTTTCATCAACCATGTAATGCTAATGAGAGGATATCATTTACCCATATCTCGGGCTATGAATTCCATTTTTTTAAATGACGCTACATACTATAGAAGTCGTATGCACAATGCACCAACTTTCAGTTCCTTATCTATTTGAACTCAAACTTTTACTTACATCAAAGTATACGAGTCATGCATACATAGCTTGTCATCCACTAAGGATTAAGTTATGTCACACTTTGAACGTCACAAACTAAATTCATAAACGGATTCAGGATCTATTATTCTTGGGTCTAATTTGATATACTATCAGTCTAGTTAGTCACATCTATATCTTTTATCTTCTAGGAGACATCCACTCTGATGCTTAAGACAAAACATCTCCCCAATTGGCCAGTGCCACCTGACAGATCGATGACACCTAGAGTTGTCCATGAGTTAGGCCATCTATCTCGACCCGAAAGCCCTTCTGAAAAGTGAGAGGGTTTGGGTAAAAATAGAGGCCTAAAAAATGGGCTTGGACAAAAAATAAGGCCCTTTTTTTAAACAAGTCGGGCCACAGGTAAGCTTTTTTTGGCCTGGGCTTGGCCCAGCTTGAATTTGTAGAAAAAAAATATTGCTGCTATTTTTTACTATTTTTTCATTTTTTTGCTATGATTTTGCTATTATATTGCTTCTATTTGGTTGTTATTGTTTGAATATTGTATAACTCTTGCTTTATTATTAATTTTGCTACTATTTTAGAGGTATTTGTTTGCTAAGTTGCACTTATCTTAGTGTTATTTAAGTACATTTTTTGAATTTTTTTTCTCATTTGTTGGGAAACATTTATTTTAATATTTTTAGTGTATTTAATGTATTATATTTTTAAAATTTATTTTATATAAAAATAACATAAAAAATTTTAATACAGGTGGATTGAGCCAAGCTCAGGCTTTAGCATTTTTATTTAGGTCGGGCTTGTGCAAAATTTCATGCCCATTTTGGGCTGGTTCAGGCCTAGGCCTAGAAAATGAGCCTAAATTTTTTGCTTAACTTGACCCGGCCCATTGACAACTCTAGCGGCACCCACTAAAAAAATATTTTTCCCTTTTTTTTTCTCCACAATGAATACCCGTATTTTTCGCGAGTATTTTGAAAAATACATACGACACAAAAAAATTTCTTTTTTTTTAAACACTGATGATTAAGTCTTGTTTAGGAGGAAAAAAGGGAGTGGTGTAGACTGGTACTGTAGGAAACATGTCATTTTTGTATATAATTTTTCCTCTAGGCTATTTTCATAATTAATTAATATTTTTAGGTTCTATATAAAAAAAGTTTTATTTTTAAGTGATTTACTTTGATTTTTGTAGATACACGATAGACCTGATCATGCGTTAAGCCGGGCTAAATCGAGTCAATGCAAAATTTTAGGTGAGCTTGACTCGAAAAATGGGCCTAAAGTTCTACCAAACTTGATCCAAATTAAAAATACTAAATCCGAGTGCAACACCCCTAACCGGTCTCTGTTGTCGGATTAGGTTTACAGGGTATTACCAAGCAAACAGAACATTTAACTTCACAACAGAAACAATTATACAAATTACATGCTATCATATAATAATTGAATCTAATAATGGAAAAAATAAACTTATAGGCCTTAAATCGAGTCTACAAGGTCCTAAAAACAGTTTAGAAACAATCTGAGATCAAATCGAAACAAATTAAAAAATTCTGGCAAAACTTGAAAATTTTTGAAATAGAGGTCACACGACCATGTAACATAGCTCAGACCGTGTGAACATTCGAAGTCTGAACACACGGCCATGATCCAGCCCATGTGTCTGCCTGTGTGGTATTCGTAAAAAGACCACATGACCGTGTCGCAGGCCGTGTGCCAAACCATTTTACATACTGACTTGAGACACACGAGAAACGAATTCAAAACGGACTTACATGTAAGAACCTTTCAATGGCCGAACCTTGGAAGTATTTCCATGGAGTTTTTCTTTCTACATTCGGTGGAGAACCATTGTTAAGGAAGATGATAATGATTTACTTTTATTTTACTTTAGTTTTATTACTTATTTTTAATTATTTTAACCATTAACACATGAATAAAACAAAATTTAAAAGCTCTCTTGCCGTCCCACTAATTAAAAATGGTATATTTACCATATTAATCCTTCCACTTATATTAATTAAGCCATTTAATCATTCAAATCCAATAGTGATTAATTTTTACGTCTTTTACGATTTAACCCTTTTTAATTAATTAACTATCTAAAAATTAAAATTTTTGAACCAAACCTTTACATATCTAAATAATAACTCCGTAAATATTTAATAAAAATATCTACGAGCTCGGTTTACAAAAATGAGATCCCGATACTTTTTTTTTTGAAACCACTTAACTTTTGGAACAATCACTTATACTTGACCATTAATTCATTTAATTAAAATTCTTCAAATAAGAATTCAATTTAAAACTATATATCACTTTTATAATTTAAATACTAATTATCACGGACTTACTCGTTGAATTTGTGGTCCTGAAACTACTATTTTTGACACTACTGAAAAATGGGTTGTTACACCAAGCTCGACTCGACCTGCCCGTATTAAAATTTTTTAGATTATTTTTTATATAAAAATAAATTTAAAAAATATAATACATCAAATACACTAAAAACATTTAAAATAAATGTTTCCCAACAAATTGAAAATACATTAAAAATAATCTATATAGTTAAATAATACTAAGATCCTTGCAACTTAGCAAGTAAATGCCTCTAAAATAGTAGCAAAATTAACAATAAAATAAGAGTTATATAATATCTGAACAATAACAACAAAATAGTAGTAATGTAATAGTGAAATGGTAGCAAAATGACAACAAAACAACAACAAAACTATAGCAAAACTGTTGATTTGGATCGAGCCAAACTGAGTTCAAACAAGAAAAATCCTTCTCGAGGCTTGATTTATTTAGATAACAAGACTTATTTCTTTCCAAGACCATTTTTTGCCCACACCCTCTCACTTTTTGAGCGGGCCTTCGAGCTTAGACGAGTGACTCAACCTATAATCAAATCTAGTAATTGATCGATTAGTTTTTTTTTACTTTATTATTTATTTAATTATTTTAGGCTAGGTGTTTGGATTGGGTTTGTTAGATTTTTAAGGGTTTGGGTATGTTTTCAATGAATTTGGGTTGGAAAGCTTCTTTTTTAATTTGGCTAAAGAAATTTGGCCCTAAAATAGAAAAGTCGATTCAACTGATTTTTTACCGGTTGATCCAGTTTACATGTCGCGGTCCAATTGCATTCCACAGCGGTTCGCAACCCAACCAATTCTCATCCCTATTTCGGGCCAATATCCCAACCGGTCTGGTTGTAATAACATTGATTTTTGTTTTTAATGTAGTTGTTGAACATGTTGTTAGAGGTGTTCAATCGGTTAACCAATCTAAACTAGCATTAACCAAACTTTTTGAACCCTTAATCGTTAACAGAACCGAAATTTTTTCAAAAAATTTAACCAATTTGAACTTTTTCGGTTAATTCGGTCGGTTAATCGAAATTTATGTTTTTTTTGTTAAAATAAGTATAAAACATATAAAAAATTAACCGAATTAACCGAATTAATTGAATTTAATATATGTAAAATATATATAAAAAATATAAATTTTTAATTAATTCGGTTAATTAACTGATTTCGAACCGAATTAATTGTTAACCGAACTTCCAAAAAATTATTAACCGACCTCGATCGAATTAATTCGGTTAACCGACCGGTTAATTGAATTAATTCAGTTGTTAATTGAATTAATTCAGTTCAGTCAGTTAAATCAGTTTTACCCGAAATTTACACACCCCTACATGTTGTTGAAGCCAAAGTTGAAGTTCTACAGTTTGGTTGTCTTTATCTATTGCATTTCCTTCTTCATTTTTTTAAGGTGTCTCATTATCTTAATCCTCAAATAAATTATTAGGGAGTATACTTGAAGGTGCCCATGCTTTGTGACGAGTGTCAACTATCTAGTGAATATTTGGTCCAACTTTCCTTTTAATTCAAGATCAATGCCTGTAATTTTAATTTCTAAGCTTCGAGAACAAATTAACCGAATTAATTCAGTTCAGTCAGTTAAATCAGTTTTACCCGAAATTTACACACCCCTACATGTTGTTGAAGCCAAAGTTGAAGTTCTACAGTTTGGTTGTCTTTATCTATTGCATTTCCTTCTTCATTTTTTTAAGGTGTCTCATTATCTTAATCCTCAAATAAATTATTAGGGAGTATACTTGAAGGTGCCCATGCTTTGTGACGAGTGTCAACTATCTAGTGAATATTTGGTCCAACTTTCCTTTTAATTCAAGATCAATGCCTGTAATTTTAATTTCTAAGCTTCGAGAACAAATTATCTATAAAATAATGGTTTAGTAAATTTTAAGAACCTTATAAATAAGAGAAGTAATAAATATAAAAAATTAATGTACCTTTAGCTTACTTTGTAACCTCCCCAACCTGAATTCGGAAGATTACATTAGCCACCGAAGTGACCTAGTAAGCTATTGCAGTTTTGAAAAAAAGACCTTTTTAAAACCGTTTTTTAATTTAGTAGGAAACATAATTAAATATCAACTAATTTTCAAAACCTTAATTAGGATATAGTAGTAGAATAGTGATATGTGGGTGTTTTTAAATAAAAATCGGGGTTTCATGCATAACTTATAAATAATCATCTCTTATTATCCTAAACTAAGATGAAGTGTCATGAAAAATAAAATACATAATCCTAAACCTCATGTCACAGTTCAAAATAAGATAATACGATTTAAAAATAATTAAAATAATAACTCTAAAATATTTTAGTAAAAGCAAAGCCGAGACCCTCTGGGTGCCGCGTCCTAACCTGGCGAGTTATTTGTAAGGATGAAAACTAAAGGAGAAGTGAGCTATGTTGCTTAGTGTGAGTTCCATCATAAGTAAATTGATGCCAAATAGTAATCCAAGCATAAATAATAACAGTTCTCCATGCATTAGTATTCATATAGCATAGCAAAAATTGACAATTCATTCAAGCATGTTAATGTATGATGATGCAATATTTTCACCAATTTCAGTTTAATAGTATAAATAGGTCCTACCCCACAGCTACACTCCACAGTAAGAATTCCCTAGAATTCTTATATCTCAGACACTCCAATTTGTAGATAAACCACCAATGTTACAGGTTAATACACTGCCAGTAGTTGTGAATACACAACGGGCTTACAAATAATAGTTGCCAGTATAAGTTGTGGATAAACCACGAGTTTTTGCAGGTTAATATGCTATCAGTAGTTGTGATACACAACAGTTTTGCAGATGAAAGTTGCCAGTAATTTGTGGGTCAGTATTTGCAGTTGAAACTGCCAGTACTTCCTCCTTTCAAAGCGTCCCACCCCATGCAATGCAGTATGACATGTGAGCATCAATATAATACAAAAATAGTAAACATGTTTAACATGTGTTTATATCAACAATAGCAATGGACATGGTTGTCATGTATGCGTTTTATCAAATACAATAAGCATGTGATTCATGCAATCAATAAATTAGTTATACGGATAACATTAATAATTTATCAATATTCCAGTCATAGAACGCATGTAAAAATCATGTAACATGCTTATATAGTAATAATTTAATCAATCAATCATGGATTCTAGCATTAATCCTAAAATCAGGGACTCAATTGAATTAAATAATAACTAAAAACAATTCAAGAACCATTTAGGGACTAATCTACACAAATTATAAAAATTTGGGCAAAATTGTAAATTTTGAGAAGTAAGGGGTACACGACTGTGTGTCCGGACCATGTGGAAAGCCCTGGACCGTGTGGAGGGGGTACACGACCGTGTGGCTAGACCGTGTAACAAATTGAGGCCATGTGGCATTCGAAAATTAAACCTACATAATGGACACGACCGTGTGAGAAGTGAAATTCCTAGCTTTCTAGGGGACATAGTCGTATAAGGAGGTTTTGTGGTCCACACGGGAGGCCCATATGCCCGTGTGGCTAGTCGTGTAGTCTAATCTAAGCTCAATTTTATCTCAATTTTCTCATAAAAGAACACACACTTGACTTTCGGGGTCTTGAACGTCGTTCCTTGCGCCTAAGTATGATTTGGGGTACCTAGATAGGGTTATTCAATGAAGAAACACACAAGAAGTAATATCGATTTTTAAGATTTACCAAAATTATCAAGATTTTCGGGAAAACTCGTAAAAGATTCGTAATCGTTTTGGAAGATTAACAAGAACAATGTTATTCTAGAATTTTTGGGTTTTACTTAATTGGAAGCAAGAATACTTACCGATCTTTGATGGGATTTCAAAGGTTATCGATGATGAATTTAACGGTCAATGAAAGAACGGGTTTAATTGAGAATTGATTTTGATTCGGGTTTTTGAGAGATCAATTTCTAGCAATAAATGTAATTTTTTATGAAGAGAAAAAGGGGAATAAAAGAAAATGATGTATTTAAAAAGAAGAGAGGAGAAGTTCTAATTAGGGTTGAACAAGAAGTAGAAATCCACATGTAATTAAATAGTTAGGGTTTTAGAAATTTAAGGGGTTGAATGGTAAAATACCCTTTTTTCCAAAAATGAAAAAAAAGAAAAAGAAATGAGGGACTGAGTTTTAGTGTGATTCAAACCTAAGCGTAAGGGGAAAATTGATGCTTAACCAATTGGGATGCTGCCCATAATTGACATATTTCTACCATATTTAATAAATATGCTAGCTTAATTTTGTTCCTTAGTTGCTGAAAAAGAATAGAAGAAAATGAAAAGAGTAGAACTTAAACCTAACTGCAGGTCCAAAATATGCTTCAAGCACCTTTAAACTTTTGAAAACTCGTCAATGTCCATTACTCCATTCTCACAAATAATTCATTTATATTTTAACCTCTTTCTTCTCATAGGATTCAACCAACAAAGCAATATTATATTGATGATGTCGGATCTAAAAAATTAGTCTGTCCAAACCTGAAATAATCAAAATAAATTATACCTTTATTAAAGATTGAATTAAGGATAACTTCCAAAGTATCACAACCCACAAGAACTACAGAAAAAAAACATCATCTCGTCATTCGCATAGATGTTTACATTATCAACAAGGTAGAAAACGGAACATCCAAGGGAAAAAACCATATGGGAGAGTCATCCGATACGGTTGTGTTACATGGGTGTTATATGATATGATGCCCCTTTTAAAGAATCATTAGGAAGTATCACCTCCTACCAGGTCTATTCTACTTGTTTACAATAAGGAAAAATGAAAACCAAAACCAAAACCAAAAATCATCCGCATTTACTCCTATGTCCTACCTTTTTTGTGATGAATCTGCATGCCTATAGAAGTCTGGCCTCCTTATGTGATGAGAAGTAGATTATTCTCAAATCCGTTGTTAACAATAGGGCGCAAGGGATCAAGCTTCCATTCACCATCAACAATGAATTTAATCTACACAAGGTAATGGTGCTGAGCTATTATTCATCACACAAGTAAACATTAACAATTCTGAGTTGTAACAAAGTTAACAAAAATACACACCTCGTATTTTCCTGGATACAACTTCAACTGTAAAGAAAAAACACCCGTACTTGACTTCTCCATCTTTCTCTGAAAGATATTATTGCAATTAATAAGCTACCAAACAAAGAGTTACAAGCTAGTTAAATCACTAATTGTCACATGAGCAGGCTTAAATGCAGAATAACAAAAGGATTATCATAAAGTAACGAAGCTCCTCATGTATGAGAGCATATAGGGTGCACCGAGTAAGTAAAGAAAATGGGGCCCATTCTGCTTTAACAAAAGAAAGGGTCATTTGTATTAAAAAAAAAAAAGCAAGGGCCACAGTTTTCTTCATCACAAATGAAAGCTATGCCCAATCAAACTCTAGGATGTTCACTCCAATCCATAGGCATTCCCAGTTGTATTTATACAGGGAGCCTCACAGTTATGCCCATCAAACACTTATATCTCATTTGAACTGTAGTACATAACTAATGTGGGATTTACGGCTCCCCTTCAGAACCATGACATGATGCATGTATTTGAAGCATTCCAAAGTTAAAGGAATTCTAAGTCTAGACATGTAACAATCAAAGTCTATCAGCATAATTATGGATAGAACAAGCCTATAATATCAAAAGACATGCACAAAAGCAAAAACAGGTAGTTTATGTAACTGCTCTATCAACAAGACTCGAGACTTGCACTTCAATTAATGAATGCATTGATCAAGAAAAGTGTCATTATGAATTCACTACAGTTGGACTGAGGTGGGAGCAAACCTTGGTAGCCCACCCATCAAACGATCCTGCTAACAGCACCTCTGATCCCGAATTAGGCCATACTATGCAAGCAGTCCGAAGAAGTTGTAAAGCTCTACGAGCATCATCAATCCTTTTCTGTTTCTCTTCCACGGTCTTTTGTGCATCTCTGCCAAAGGATGAAAGGAATGTAGAAATGTGATTCTTTTGAAGTAAAGTAAGGTAGGTATCTTCTTAAACTAATAAGAGTAGGCTACTGCATACATTATTGCCAGTGTCATCTTCCCTTCTAAAACTGCCAACCTAGCCCGTAGTGATCGCAATTTGTCCTGGGCATTTGATATCTCATTTTCCTGGAACTCCGAAGCATCAGAAAGCTTATGGAAATTGTCAATGGAACTTTCATCACCCTAGGCATCATGATATCAGGGTTAAAAGTCAATCGATAACTCAAAATGAATGTATGGGGACAGCACATGTTGAAAAAATAAAGCTTCAATTCTCTTCATCTTTTCCTAAGCACTCCTCTAGGTTAAATTATGCCATAAACAAACAGATTTAAACAGGAAGATGACAAAAAAAAATCTCATAACTGAAAGTCATGATTACTGTACTGATCCCCCAGAAAGGGATTAAGAACATAAAAGTGCCATTCCTTGCACAGTCATAAATATCACTCGGTCACTCTTTCTTCCTTCAGAACATAAACCTGGAATAGAACTACCTGCCTCCACCTCCAACACTCTCCTTCTGTCCTCTGGTTTTTTGGTTTTGTTTTCCAATTCTTTCTCTTTGTATTTCAAAAGTAATAAATATGAAAGCAGGTCATATTTTACTTGTAAAGAAACCATCTTGAATTAAAAAAAAAAAAAAAACTGAATTGCAAAGAGAGCTATCCTGTCTTTCAATTACTAAAGGGAAGGCCATAAAAATACTTCAAATTCGGCTTCCTTTTAAAGAGACAGAGACAGAGATCATTTGCTCACCTCCCGTGATAGAACCTCATCAACATTAGACCTCAATGACTGCAGTACAGATGAAAGCTCCAACTTCAAGTGCTCAAGACGATCTTGTATTTCATTGTGATTAATATCTTTTCCAGAAGCACGTGACTCTTTTCTTCTGTCTAGTTCATTGGATTTATTTCTTATTTCAAGTGTCCCATATCCTGAAATATCTGTTTACCATTTCATTCCGTTCGAAAATTTCAGCAGTTGAACTAGTGCAAATAGATGCATATCATATCAAAATTTAAGACATGAAACAACAGAAAAAAACGGATGGACTACCTTCAAATTCCTTGCCAGCAATTCCTGCTCTTTGAAGGCTCCACTCTCTCCATGTTGGATTTCTTAAGCCATCAATGCCTGATAGAGGCTGGTCCTGAATAAACTTGGCCGTGGTATCATTGCCTAGGCCAGAACTGCCACTGAATGACATAAGTTTTCTTCTATGAGGACCACCAACTGTCTTTTACAACATAACAAATACAAAAAAGTTACAATTAGGATAAATTCCACACCAAGAGGCTGACGATAAAATGAAAACAAAAAGAATCAAGGTTAAAATGAGTGGGACAAAGATAACAGTTGGGGAGACATAATTGTCCTAAAAAAGTTTTAAAAAAAAAATCTTTTTTCATATAAAGTAAAATATGAAACCAAAATAAGCTGAAAAATTATACAGGGATGTAAGAAAGATTTCAAAACTAATAAACTCAATGTACCACATCTGTTGAGGCTTGGACAAGAGACTCTTCTTCAGTACAGTTAGTTTGGGGACAAGTATTGTCACCTTTGTCTCTGAAACCAATCCCAAAATTCACATTCCTTTCTCTCTCCAAGCGACTCAGAATACCCTCAACGCCACAATCATCCTTAGCTGCTACTTCTCTGAACAAACCAAAACTTTTGTCAAAAACCTACCCAGGACACAGAACTCCCAGGACTCCAGCATTCTCCCCTTTCCTCTAATTTCAAAAGGAGATAATTGGTTTGCAGGAAAAAGTATAAACTCATTCAAGGCAACACATTTATCTTAGCAGTTGTGTTTATATATCCCAAACATCACAAAAATATAAACAAAAGATTGATTCTTTTAACATCATAACGCAATCAATTTCAAATAATATCTCACAAGCAATATCAAGTCCAAGCAAATCACCTTTTACACAGCAATGAAAGATTAAACATTTGTAACAATTCGTTCTAAACACGGGAATGGTAAACTACAAAGAATAAATTTCAACAAGGCATTCGAATAACAAGTGCAATAACTAACTTTTCCACACAAGAAAAATAAAAATACATTAAGCAAATAAAATCCCAAGAATTAAAGATCTCACAGTGATCTACCAGACGAGGAGGTTGAGCTGGAAGAATTAACAGCCAAATAAGAAGCCCCACTAATTTCAGCTTCACTTTGAGCCCTTTCTTGAAAAGTCTGGTTATCCCATTTCTTCTCCTTCTCCAGAAGGTCCCAATCCTTAACACCAGCTTCTGGGAACCCTTTTTCTTGAAATCCATGTTCATCATCATCATCCAAGTCCCAGCCCATAGCAAGCCACCCTCCTTGTCTCTTAATCCCCTCAACCAGATCCATCCTCCCAGCATCAACCAGCTCTTTCTTGCTTGGAAAAGCCTCAGGTTTGTCACTATTTTTCATGAACTCCAATATATCTGCCTCCAATGCTAAATCCCCGTCGTTGTCCCACCCTTTCTTGCAACAACAAGACCACCAAGAAACCCTTTTCTTATCTTCCCCAAACACCAACCCGCGAACAAGATTCAGCTTCAGAGACACCGAATTCCCTTTGTTCCCTGGGTTAATCTCGCAGAAACAGGATGGGAAAACCCGAGCACGGAAGTGCGTTAAAAACGAATGAGGCGAGACAAAAGTATAGGTGGAGGAGGTGAAGGTGGCCATGATTCTGGCATTTCTCCAAACACTTGCTGACGGTAAAAAAGAAAAAGGAAACAGAAAACTAATTACAAAGATTCATCTTCAGGTATCTTAGGCGTGTAGAGAGGGAAGAGGGGGAAAGAAATGATAGGAAGAAATCAATAAAAGGAAAAGGGTAAAGGAGAGAGAGAGGGGGGATTAGGCAAGAAACGAACAATACTACCGAAAGGCGTAACCTTCATTTAATGCGGAGGTGGTGGAGCACCGTTTTAGTTGTATTTTGGGCGGGCAAATTTTCACTAATAATCAATACTTTTTACTACTTCAACTCCATTTTCTTTTAATTAATTCTTCCCCTTTTTTCGAAATTTTTGGGATGAAACATTTTCTTCTTTTCAAGTGGATCAAATATATTGTTAACCCTTTTCCCACATTGCTAATCTCTTAATATGCCATCATATATTGTGTATTTTTTTACTTAATAAGGACTAATTTGACCAGAATATTTATTTAGTTATATAATTTTATTTTTACACATAAGTATCAGATAAGTTTTATACTCATAAGTTGAATAAATTTTATTAATAAATTAATTTAATACAATAAATATTTTAATACAATTGGCATGCCAATAGGGTCATATGTAGAAATTAGTTTAGTTAGTTGTTGAGTAGTTAAGAATTAGTAATGACTTAGTTGCATGGTTAGGTAGCTAGCTAAGTAGTATAAATAGACATATTTTAATTTAATTCAGTGGTGAATGAAGATTTGGATGCATTCTTTACATGGCAAGTATTGTATCTTTGACATGCTATCAATCCCAAGTTTCGATCTTTCTCTTGGTCTCCATGGCTGATTTCTTCAATCTTGCTTATTTTTTCCTTGCAGGTTACTCGTTCGTATAAGGCCTGGTTGTTTTTTAGTGGACCTTGTTATTGGGCCATTCTGTTTTGCTTTTGGGTTTTCCTCTGATTTGTTTCATTTTCTTTCTTTTTGCGTTCTCAATAATGGCGTCGTTGTCTCTCAGCCATGGATTCTACAGTCATCAATTTCACACATCCTCTTTAACTGCATCCATCTGATATACCGGGAAGTCTGCTTGTTTCTCACCACCTAACTGGTCTCAAGAATTATAGCCTTTGGAGTTTTCAATGCGAATCATGTTGTTGGTGAAGAATAAATTAGGGTTTGTCAATGGAGATTGTGGTAGAGATGATTTTGATGTTTCTCTTCATCCCCAATGGGATCGCTGTAATGCAATTGTTCTTTCTTAGATTCTCAATATTGTCAATACTGAGCTTTCGGCAGGATTAGACTTTGCCTCAAGTGTAACACTTGTTTGGCAAGATTTGAGAGAACGTTTTAGTAAGATTGATGGTTCACAGATTTTTTTCCTCCATTGTGATATCGCTATGCTTACTTAGGGAGATTCTTCTGATTTTGCATACTTAACGCGGCTCAAGCTTTTGTGGGACAAGTATGCTGCGTTAGTTCCAATTTCTTCCTGCAATTGTGCGAATTCACAACAGAATTTGCAACATGTTCTTCAATAGTTCTTGTTTCAATTCTTAATGGGACTCAATGAGACATATTCTACAATTCACAGTCAGATTCTCCTTATGCAATTGCTTTCATCTGTTAATCAGACGTATTCTATGACTGTTCAAGAAGAATCACAGCGGAGCTACTTATCTAGCGTCTTGCCCATTTTGGATTCTACTGCTATGTTTTCAAATTCTTTTAGTGCTTTTGTTGCTCGTCGTGGTCAATTCAATAGGACATGTGATTACTATAAACTTAAAGGTCACAAGCATGAACAGTGTCATCGCCTTATTGGCTTTCCCCCTGATTTCAAATTTATAAAGCGTAAGAATGTGCAAGCAGTAATGATGGTCAATTCTAATACCCCTGATAGCTCCCCTCCTGATTCAGGATCGTTGAATTCTCCCATGCCAGCTCCTGTTTTCACCACTCAGCAATATAATCAAAATTTTGGTATACTGAATAAATGACCAATGTCTAAGTCTGCTACTGATCTTACAGGTATAGTTTCTCGATGTTTACCTGTTTCTGGTTCCCTTACTTGGATTTTGGACACTGGTGCGATAGATCATACGTTATCTAATCTTTAAAAATTGAATAACCCTGTTTCTTGTGCTTTCACTTCATAGTCTGTTCATCTTCTCGATGGTAAAACTCTCCCAATAACACATATTGGCTCTTTTTCTCTTGATTCTAATCACACTTTACATAATGTTCTATATGTGCCAAAATTTACTCATAATTTGTTTCTTGTTTCAAAATTAACCCACGCGTTACATTGTGCCAACATTTTCTATCCTGATTTCTAGCTTTTTTAGGATTTTTCCATTGAAAAGGTAATGGGGATTGATAGGAAACAAGGAGGTTTATATGTCTTTGAGTCATCTTGTTTGAATTCTAGTTTGTTTTAACAATGTACTTCTATTTCGCATATGTCATGTGCCGCTGTTTCACAATGTATGTCTTTTTCTGCTAATAATATTGCTACTCGGCATGCTCGTTTAGGCCATGCTTCTCTTTCAAAACTACATAAAATATCTTTGTTTCATAATACTAAGCGTGACACTAATTCTATTCATAATTGTTCTATTTGTCCTCTAGCAAAACAGTCTAGATTCTTTTTTTCCATTAGTTATTCCAGAGCTGATTTTCCTTTTCAACTTGTTCACATTGACTTATGAAGACCTTATAGAGTGTCTACACATAGTAGCCATCGCTTCTTTCTTACTATAGTTGATGATCACAGTAGAATATCTTGGGTGTACTTGTTGAAGCTTAAGTCTAATGTCGTTCTTTCCTTAAAGAAATTCTATTCTTTCATTCAAAACTAATTTAATACCAATGTCAAAATCATTCATAGTGACAATGGTTCTAAATTTTTTAATTCAGATTGTTTCACTCTTTTTTCTTTATTAGGAATTATTCATCAGAGTTCTTGTGTTCATACTCTACAACAAAATGGGGTTCCTAAGAGAAAACATAAACACTTTTTAGAAGTTACTAGAGCTCTCTATTTTCAATCTAAAGTCCTTGTTAAGTTTTGGGGAGAATGTGTTTTAATTGCTTGCTATCTCATCAATAGGCTTTCATCTGCTATTCTTCAATGAAAAATCCCATTTGAACTTTTTCACCACAAACAACCTTCTCTCTCTCAATTAGGAGTCTTTGGTTGTTTATGCAATGCTACTCAGCCTAATTATAGTGATAAATTCTCTCCTAAGACAATTCTTTCTGTTTCTATGGGTTATTCTTCTACTAAAAAAGGTTATCTTCTGTTTAGTTTAGAAACCAAAACTTTTTTGTCAACAAAGATGTTAATTTTCATGAAACCATCTTTCTTTTTCACTTTTCAATGACTTCCTCTAAAAGTTTTTTTCTTTCCCAACCATAGGTTCTTGATTCTGATTTTCTAGTTATTTCTCCTTCACCACAGTCCTCTGCTCCCCCACATAATCTTCCTTCTATTCCTAATTCCCCTACTTCAACAAGTATTTCTGTTCCACCTTTGTCTATTGTTTCTCCACCAGTCCAAGGTTTTAGGATGTCTTCTAAGGTCTTTCGACCTCCTATTTGGTTAAATGATTATGTTTCTTACCAATCTTCTTCTAGTTCAGGCCAGTATCCTATATATTCAAATATCTCTTATTCTCATTTACCTTCACATACTCAATTGTTCATTTCTTCTACATCCACTATGGTTGAACCTTGTACCTATTTTGACGCCATTCAGAATGGATTGTTGTGTCTCTGCCCCCAGGTAAAGTGCCCATTGACTGTAAATAGGTGTACAAAATCAAACACAAGGCTACTAGTGAGGTTGAAAGCTTTAAGACACGATTGGTTGTTAAAAGGTATAACCAGAAAGAAAGGATGGATTATGTTGATACCTTTTCTCCTGTTGCCAAACTTGTTACAATCAGAATTGTCCTAACTATTATTTCCATACACAATTGGCCCCTTTTTTCAGATGGATATATACAATGCCTTTCTTTAAAGTAATCTGAATGAAGAGGTTTACATGTATTTGCCAAAGGGTTTTTACTGTCAGGGGGAGACTAAGGTTTGTCGACTGCAAAAATCTATATATGGGCTAAAGCAAGCATCTAGGCAGTGGAACACGACGCTAATTGAAGCCTTGTTTTCTGGTAGATATATTCAAAGTAAGTATGATTACTCTCTATTTATAGAAAGACAGGGAATCAAGAAGGTAATCATGCTTATTTACGTTGAAGATTTGTTGTTAACTAGGAATGATGCTGTAATGATTGATGAATTGAAAAACATCTTGAATTCCAATTTCAAGATGAAAGATCTGGGAGAACTTAAGTATTTTCTTGGATTTGAGATACTAAGATCCAGGGAAGGAATTTTGCTGAGTCAGAGGAAGTATGCACTAGAACTTATTGAGGATACAGGTTTAAAGAGAGCCAAACCTACTATCACACCTATGAAACAAAATATGAAGCTTACCACATCAAAGTATGACACTAAGTTGCAGCAATATGATACTGATGAAATGTTAATTGAGGAGAAAAGAATCTTCCAGAGATTAATAGGAAGGTTGATTTCTTTTACTCATATGAGGTCAGACATCACATATGATGTGTATCATCTTAGTTAGTTTATGCAGAAACCAAAAAGATATCATCTAGAAGCTACACTTAGGGTGGTTAGATACATTAAAAAGGATCCAAGACAAGGAATATTATTGGCAGTTTCGAGTTCTAGTTAGTTGAATGCTTATTGTGATTCTGATTGGGCATCTTGTCCAATGACTAGAAGATCAATTACAGGCTTCTGTATTAAACTTGGGAATTCTTTGATATCCTCGAAATCAAAGAAACAAAACACCATAGCCAGATCATCTGCTGAAGTAGGATACAAAAGTATGGCAATAACAACAGCAGAAATTATTTGGCTGAAAGGATTGCTTATGGAATGTGGAGTTGAAGACCTGAAGCCAGCTAAACTTTATTGTGATAGTAAGGTGGCCTTACAGATTGCAGCAAACCTAGTGTTTCATGAAAGGACCAAACACATTGAAATTTATTGTCATTTCATAAGAGAGAAAGTATAGGAGGGAGTCATCCAAATCGAGTATGTAGTGTTAGCAAATCAATTAGCTGATATTATGACCAAAGCTTTGGGAATTCAACAACATGATTTTCTAATGTCTAAGTTGGATGTTAAAAATATTTTTCAACTGCCAATTTGATGGTTAGTTGTTGAGTAGTTAAGAATTAGTTATAGATTAGTTGCTTAGTTAGGTAGCTAGCTAAGTAGTATAAATAGACACATTATAATTTAATTCAGTGATGAATGAAGATTTTGATGTATTCTTTACATTGCAAGTATTATATCTTTAACATCATATGCGCTCTTGTGTACGAGATAGTTGATGATATAAAGATTCTGACAGGTTATTTTGAGATCTAGTATTTTTTACGGATCATTGAGTATTCATTGTCTCTGCAGAGACCTTGGTGTATGGAGGGATAGATTTGAATATGTTTAAACATATCAACCTACGGGTTTTGCACTTCGGTGCCTTGGTGTGGTGTACTTCACCCACATGTCTGAGTCTGTTTTACTAGGCTTTTAGTGGACAAAACGTTAAAATTGAACTTTGAAACGAAAAATAAAATGGAAATAATCGAATTTAATATGCTAAAAAGGTATGTAACTAAATGGTATTGGCATAGATTAATGACTTAAATGAAAGTATATGAAATAGTGATGGACCTATGAGAAATGGTGCAAATTGGTGATGTTTGAGTTTTGTTTATCATGTTAATGCCAATGAATACTTATGATTATTATGTACACTTTGTTGTGACCTAGAGTGTCATGTGCTAGCTAAATGTATTGTTGGGGATCAACTTGATTAAGCAACGAACAAATACAAAGTAACGGAAGAAATTAATAAATTGAACACACAAATTTAACATGGAAAAACCCCTCCAAAGAGGATAAAAAATCACAGGAAAAGATAATTTTACTATAATGGCAAAAGAACGAAGAGTACAAAAGATGGAGATAATAACTAAACCCCTATAACAGCCCATTTTCAATGAAATCAGAACAGTGGTTTTGGGACCACAAATTCGTGGTTGAAAAATTTATCTTATTATTATTTTATGGTCTACAGTATGATAGTGTTAACGTATAAAAATTTCGTTAAGAAATTTTACCGTTTGCTTGCTCAATTTGATAAAAAGAACTAAATCGCGTAAAGTGCAAAAGTTGAGTTCTAGTAGCTAATGGTATTAAATAGCTATAGAACTTTAAATTGGAGGTTCTTATATGGTAATTAGACCATAATAGTGATAGTGAAATATAATGACTCAGAATTTAGTGAAATAAATAATGTTTATAAATGTTAATTTTGTAATTTGGTTCATAATGATATAATAAGTTAAAACAAAATTAAAAAGCTTTCATCTTTCTTTTATTCTTCAACCAGATACTAAAGAGAGAAAGAAGCCATTGTTGTGCTTAACTTTTGGCCAAGCTTCCATTATCCATTTAGGTATGATTTTTGCCCCGTTTTTAATGATTTTTCTGCTTCCGAGATCGTTGTAGCTTAATCTAGCTAGCCCGGGGACTAATTTGTGAAATTGTTAAACTAGTAGGGTTTTACCATTGATGATTGTTCTTGAGTTTTGAAGTTTTATGATAGAAAATGAATAGTTGTTGTTAGATAAACAACTTTTGTAAAGGAATTTTTAGTGAAATTGTCAAATAGGGACTAAATTGAAAAATAGAGAATATTATGGGTGAAATTGTAAATTTATGATATATATGGGCTACTATTAGTATGTATAGAAATCGGCCAGGCTTGGGTAAGGGAAAAATTGAATGAAATTGTAAAGAAATTAAAAGTATAGGGGCAAAATGGTAATTTTACAAAAATATGTGTTGGACTAAATTGAATACGAAATATATTGAATTGAGTTAAATTTATCCGTATAGATCCAGCCAGACCTCGTACGGAGTTAGATCGAGTCAAAGAGAAAATCTCAAATTAATCGCCTCCGTATCTACGTGTACTCGTCATGGTAAGTTCGTGTAATTAAATTGTGTAATTATATGCTTTAATTGAATTATATGTATGATATTTGCATTATTTTCATATATGAATACTAATCGCATATCCGACGATGTACGACAATTATCAAGTCCCGTTTGAACTTTAGGAATTCGTAGGGTACAAATGACATATTATTAGGGTTACCAATTCTCAGCTCGAGAGAGCTTACCGATATTCAGCTCGCATGAGCTTACCAATATTCAGCTTGTATGAGCTTACCATTTACAGCTAGTAAGAGCATACCAATTCAAAGCTCGTATGAGCATACATGTATAGGAATTGATGGACTACAGTTCAGTACATCTTGTGTGTGCTACCTGAGTATCCAACGATATTCTAAATGGTTCAACGGGCACATTTCTGTTATGAGATTATATGAGTTCAGTACGAACTACTACAGGTATTTAGATGAAATACATGGAAATGATGTTATATGATATATTAATATATGAAATGTATGATACATGTATATGAAATTTGAATAATGGTTGAGTTCATCCATGTGTATTGGATATTATATGTGCTTTATATGGCTAACATGTTGGTGAATATGTGTTTAGGCTTTTGGCCAAATTGAGTTGGGATCTGCTATGTTTACTTACCTAAATTGTGATTAATTGGTAAGTTAAATTCTATGTTATATGAACTTACTAAGCTTCAATACTTACTATGTGTTATTTTCTGTGTTTTATAATGATTCAGAAGCTCGTTTGGGTTGGAAGCTTGTCGGAGATATATCACACTATCCATCAACTCTTTTGGTACTTTTAGTTGGTTACATTTTGGTTATAATCGCATGTATAGGTTGTTTTGGCTAATGATAGCCTATATGATTTGTTATGTTTATAGTCATTTGAGTTGGCTTGTGATTTGGTATATTTTGGTATGTATATATGTGGCCTTAACATGGTTGATGATGTGTTTGATATGTTTACATGATAAAAGGGTAAAATGATAACTAAGTGTACATTTTGTACTTGTGTTTTGTGATATGATGAATTGGTACCTTGCTTGTAAGGCATATATGTCTAAATCTGATAGTTTATGGAATGCATTTTGGTACCAAATGGTTGTGTTATGGTAAATAGATTACATGGTATGTTTTGGCATGAAATGATGCAAAATGGCTTGGTAAATTGTTGGCTTATTTGGTTAAATTGTATACATGAATATACATGTTTACATATTGTCATTTGAGGTGCCTAAGAGCATATTGGTTATATGTGAAAATACTACATGTTTAATGATTAATTTTGCTTGTTTTGGATGCTTGATTATAGCTTGTGTATGTGTGCATTTTTGGGTGTAGGTTGATGCCAAATTGGGTGAGAAAAATGACTTGTAAAATGGCCCATTTTTATCCACACGGGCAGAGACATGGGCGTGTGTCCCCTGTAGCTTTAAAAGGTTTGCAAGTCAAGCTGTTACACGGCCTAGCATACGGCCTGGCACACGGGCATGTGAGGTTACTTTGAAGGGTACACGGCCTAGCACAGGAGCGTGTGGCTTGGCCGTGTGACCAAGTCAGTGAGTTACACAGGCACGAACACAGACCGGGACACGGCCGCGTGTCGTTATTTTGAATGCCCACACGACCTAAGACACGGGCGTGTCTCTTAGTCGTGTGAGTCACATGGCCATGCCACACAGCCGTGTGACCCCTGCAACTTTGAAAAAATTTAATGTATTTCGAAAAATTCTCTGAGTTTCCAATTTAGTCCCAACTTGTTTCTAACGCTTATTTTGGGCCTCGAGGGCTTCTCTAAGGGCTAGTATGTATGATTTCGATTGATTTTTGACATGAATATTATATGATATGAAACGTTTGAAATTTTTGTCTGTTTGATCTGTAAACCTCGGTAATGCTCCGTAACCTTGTTCCGGCGATGGATATAGATTAAATGTGTTATAACCCCGAAACCTGAAAACAAAAAAACCTCAAAATGTAAACACAAAATTCTCCAAATGTATTATGAGTTCTAATCTTTTAATGAGTGTTTTTTCTAAGGTTGTAAAAGAGTTTATTTATAGGCTAAATTCGTAGGTTAAATAATAAAATAATTTAGACTAATCAGAGTTCGTCTGAAACAAATAAACAGAGTTTAATTGGGAGATTATCTCTTAAATTTGACTAAAATATGAGTCATACTCAATAAATCTCCACCTTGACTCGTATTTCCACAATGCCATCTTGTCCAAAGCCTGTCATGGGCCTATTTTGAACTATACAAGGAATTAACTATGTTGAATCTGTGCTTAGAAGCTGGAACACTTCTAACTTTTGACTTGTACACTGCCAAATCAAAACTAACTCGGGTCTGATTTTCACAAGCACAGTGCCCTAACTTTTCAAAATCTGTATCCAAAGAGAACCTCTATTCAACGAAACGGTCATAACTTTTTCCTTTCTATGATAAAGTTGCCTCCTCTCTAAATGAGTTGACATTGACTCTATAACAGACGAGGGACGTCTGATTTCACCGTCATTGTAGAATCTTCCAGTATATAAATACTGTCATTCCTTTTACCTTTTAACAAAATGAGAGCCCCACGAGACACCATAATGCCACTCAACTCGATGTTGATTCTGCAACTTTTCGAGTATAAAATACTCAAGGAGATGAGATTCTTTCTTAAATTAGGTACATACCGACATCTGAGAGTGTCCTAATTGTCCCATCGTGCATCCTAATTTTAAAAATACCAATACCGATTTCCTTACTGGAAGAATTGTTTCTCATGCGCACAACTCCATCTTCAACTAAACTGTATGTGTAGAACCATTCTCTATTGGGGCACATATGGAAAGAACATACTGAATCTACGATCCACTCGGACGTAAGCTCAAATTTATTGCTTATTGACAATAACAACAAATCATCGCCGCTTTCATCGGCCAAATTAGCACTAGCTATATCTTCCTCATTTCTCTCAGCAGCCATTTTATTTTGCAGTTTATAACAATCTATTTTGATGTGACATAACTTCTTATAATAGCGACACCTTTTGTCTCACATCTTTGATGCTACCAAAACGGAAGCTTGCCTATCTACCTTGTAATCAGAACCAAACTCATTATTAAGTTTGTCTTTACTTAACAAATTACCCTTCACAACCTCGAAGAAGAGTTTGTCTCTGCCATAAATGAGGGTATCCCTGAAAGACTTCTATGAAGAGGGTAAAGAGCACAATAATAGCATAGCCTGATCTTCATCGTTAATCTTATCCTCAACATTTTTTAAATCATTCAAAAGAGTAATAAATTGACTAATGTGATCTCTAAAAAGCTCACATTCGTTCATGCAAAGTGTAAATAGACGTTGTTTCAACATTAAATGATTAGCCAGAGACTTAGTTGCATAAAGAGTTTCTAACCTTTTCCACTAGGCGGATAAGGTTTTCTCCATCAATACCTCTTGCAATACCCTATTCACAATGCACAGCTAGATTGCAGACAGTGCCTTTTCATTAAGCTCTTCCCATTCTATCTGATCTAGATTCTCAGGCTTTTTCCCGATAATGACCTTTTTCAGGTCGGTCTAAACTAGAATTACCATCATTCGGAGTTTCCATAGATTGAAATTTGTGACACCTTCGAACTTCTCAATGTCAAACATTATTGTTTTCATCTCTAAACTGGCTAATCTACGAAAATTGAACTAACTCTTGATACCACTTGTTGGGGATTGACCCGATTAAGCAACGAATAAGTAAAACATAGCGAAAGAAAATACGAAATTGAACACGCAAATTTAACGTGGAAAAACCCCTTCAAAGAGGATAAAAATCACGGTAAAGATAATTTTACTATAATGGTAAAAGAACGAAGAGTACAAAAGATGGAGATAAAAACTAAACCCCAAAACTTGAAAATAAAAAACCCTCAAAACGTAAACACAAAATTCTCCAAAAGTGTTATGAGTTCTAATCTTTTAATAGGTGTTTTTCTAAGGTTATAAAAGAGCCTATTTATAGGCTAAATTCGTAGGTCAAATAATAATAAAATTATCTAGACTAATCAAAGTTTGACTAAAACAAATAAACATAGTTTAACTAGGAGATTATCTTTCAAATTTGACTGAAATATGAGTCATACTCAACATGTATGTCTAACTTTTGGTAGATAACATGCTCACCTATAAGCAATGTAAGTTTTGTAATTTCCATTTGAACTTACTAGGCATTGAATGTTTACCGAAGATTGTTTTCCTTGCATGTAGATCCTTAGATTGTAAAACTCACCAAGTCGGATCAGTTTGTTTTGTTTATTTTGAGTCATAATATTGTGACATGTATATAGGGTCTTTATTATGTAAGTGGTTATCTTTAGTTGTGAATGCCAATGTTGTATTTGTGGCTAAGGTTAAGTCTGTATGCTAAGTTTGATATATGACCTAGTTTTTGCTTAGTTTTGATCATGTTTGGTGCATTTTGGATCCATGATTTCAAGCTTGCATAAGCCATATATATTATAACTTTCAAAATGAAGTAACTTGGTATTTCAAGGTTGGTAAATGAACTGAATATTCCTAGATTATGATCATGTGTTTTTTGCCATTAGAGTGCTTAATTTTAAAAGTGTGTTAATATTTTGGCATATCTTGGCATGACATGATGCATTGTTGAAATCGTCATATGAATATGTATTAATATTTTTTTTGTAGGAAGCATGAAATGTGTACCAAAATATTTTTTGCCAAAATAGGGGTAATGTCTCGATGACAAGTCCCAAACGTTACGACTTAAGTAGAAAGTGAGTGGTGTCACGACGTTGAGATTTTTTAAGTCACAATGATACTCACTGATTGACGAGGTTGTGATGTGAAAGCCATGATGCCGCGATGTTAACTCACAAATTTTGAAAACTTTATAATTTCCTTAACTGACCTTGGGTTAGCAAAAGAGCTTTGTTAAGCTCGTATAAGAGTCGAAAATAATTTTACAACATATTGAAAATGTGTTTTATACTAGTAAGCATGTTGGAATGGTTAAATTGTATTGAAATCAGTTGTAGTGGCTCTAACAACAAATGTGACATTTTGCAACTCGAACCCGACGATAGGGTCGGGTAAGGGGTGTTACATTTACTCTTTATTAATTAATTCGTAACGACCCGAAAGTTAGTGGTGTTAGAAAGTACGATTTTGGAACCCCATTTTTTAATATTTACAAGGTCAGTATAAATTTTAATTAAAGTTTGGTCCCTTAATTTTTGCAAATTGATTTTTAATTAGGGTACAAGGACTAAATTGTATTGCAATGGATTTTTAAATAACCGAAGGACCAATTGAGCAATTGGACCTTCTTTATTATGGTAAACGATGGTGGAGGCTAGTTGTAAGCCATAGAATTTGTTAATCATGCTTAACATTAATCTAATTAAGTTTAATTAAAAATAAAATAAGATTAATTAAATATTCATTAAGCATATAAGACAAAAATCATAAAGATAAACAAAAATATTTGTTCATCTTCTTCTCCACACCAAAATAAGAAGAGAAAGATAGGGTTTTAAAGCTTTGAAGTTTTGGCTACTAAATGGTTAGTTTGATTTAGTCAATTTCTTGTAATTTTTATGTTTTTGAGGTTGTGAAAGCTTGATTTAACTACCCCGTGAACCAGTTTTAAAACTGTTAAAGTTTCTAAAAGTTTCCATTGATGATTTCTTAATGAAATTGGTGTTAAATGGTTAGATTTTAAACTTAGATATGAAAAATGACTAATTTGTAAAGTAAAAATTGTTAGTTTTGATCATAGGGACTAAAGTGTAAATATTTTGAAATTGGTATGAAATTTTTGTAATTATGAATAGCAGAGGGTTTTATAAGGATGTAATTGAGATCAATTTTGAAACCGAAGCTCAAATTTGAAAGATATTACAATTTTGATTTTAGGGACTAAATTGAATAAAATGTAAAATTTTAGGAGCATTCTAATAATGAAATTGAACTAATATATGCTTATAATATTATGATATAACATGTTTAAAATTAAAAAAATTGAATTGAATTATTGTTAAGATCAGGAATTGTATCAAATGAAGGATAATCGGGGAAAAGATAAAATTATCTATTAGTCCTTGCAATTCAACTTGTTTGTTGTTTTGACTAGGTAAGTGTTGGATCTGGTGCCCTAAGTGTTGTATTTTCATTTAAGTACACTTGTAAATTTTCGAACAGATTGAATAATAAAATAAATTCACTGATTACATTAATATACTTTGTATAATTGTCCTTATATGGTTTTTGCACGCAAAGCAAAATGGAAGCAAATATTGCTTACTGGTTGTCTAATGTTTAACTAATACTAAGTGGTATTACATGGTCGGATCATGATAAGTGTCAAAAGTAACATATTTGAATCTCGTTCTTTATGCGTTTTTGGGTGATTAATCAATGCAAAATGGTAAATTTTATACTCCTAATCCTTTAAATTCATGTTTCTATACTTAGGAGTGCATTTGGGAGCAAAACGAGCGAAAGTAGAGCAAAGATCAGAAAATTGAAGTAGATTTCAGGAGCCACACGGGCTCGACACACTACCGTATGAGCCACATGGGCTGCCACAAGGCCATGTGCCAGACCATCTCGATTTCGTGAGTTGTATTTTAGACACGTGAAAAAATGCAATTTTTAGGTCTTTTGGGCATTTTAAGACCTATAAATACCAAATACAAGAAGAGGAAAGAGAGCTGTCAAAGATTATTGAAGAAAACAACTCGAAAAACACCATTGAAGTTGACTCTGAAGCAGATTTCCACCAAGGTTGAAAATCTCATTTTGATTTATTTGAAGTTTATTATGAGTTTCTCTATTTCTTGTGGTTATATTATCTTTGAGATGTTTTTATTTTGCGATTATGAACTCATTTTCTAATTACCTAGGGGAGGTGAACCCTATGATGAATTATGTCTTTTGATTTCTGTTTTACGCTATAAATACTTGAATATTGTTCTCAGTTATGTGTGCTTAATTCTTGATTTAATATTTTAGGATTATTAATTCATGTTTGATGTGCTTAACTCAGAGGAGGAATAGACTCTGTTTAAGAGTAGATCTAGCATAATTGAGTGGAGTTGCATGCAATCCTAGAAATAGCACGACATAAATCTACTGGACTAGAGTCAAATCTAATAGGAAAATTCATAGATCAAGTTAGTGTGATAATAAGAGTTTTAATTAGAAAGAAATTTCAATTAATCAACCTAGAATCAATTGCTTTTAGTCTTGAAGAGAGATATTAGCATAATTTAGGGATTTCTACGGATCAAGATATTAGGTGAATAAATTGTTTAATTCAGATTGATAATGAAAGATGCAGTCTAGGCGGATTCTTTCCTGGATATTAGCATAATTTAGGGATTTCTATGAATCAAGATATTAGGTGAATAAACTATTTAATTCAGGTTGATAATGACAGATGCAGTCTAGGCGGATTCTTTCCTGGGTACTGTTTCGCTTCTTGGTTATTATTCGATTATTTTTATGATTTGTTCTTTGTCGAGTACTTAGTTAATTAATTTAGTTAATTTTTGTTTAATTCAATCACTTCAATTTGTCGGTTAAATAATAAAAAGGCGGTAATTACTAGTACTTTTAGTCCTCGTAGGAATGATACCTTTGCTCACTGTAGCTATATTGTTTATCGATAGGTGCACTTGCCTTTGTCGTATTTTTAGTTGGTTCCGTAGACATTAGATCGTAATACATGAAAACAACTTATATTAGTAGGCGAACCTAAACATGTCCTTAATCTAATCGAAAATGAGCAAACTGATCAAAAGACTAATATGTCGTCTATTATGTCCAATTGGGGAGATGCCTTGTCTTGGGCATTAGAGCGGATGAATCCTAGAAGATAGAGACATATATGTGACTGACTGGATCCAAACAAAATAGATCCTGAATCTAAAGTGGATAACGGACTATGTATGCGTGACTCGTACAGGTTAGTGTAAGTAAAAGCCTTAGTTTGAATAGATGAGGAACCGAAAGCTGGTGCATCGGGTGTATGACTCCTACAGTACATAACTTCATTCACAACAGTTAAATTCATAACCTGAGACATGGGTAAATGATATCCTCTCATTGGCATTTCATGGTTGATGAAAAGTAAATGTGGCCACGAGTTGTTTGTCTTTATGATGAATGACTTGATTACTATTTAATAGTAATTGATTTTTCATGAAAGAAGATTTAATGATTACCATGAGATAAAATAGGGTTATATTAAGAGAAAAAATTTTATCCCAAAGAGATCAAGGATATCCTATGAGGGTAACACAGTTATGACAAGGTCATTGGACGAGCACTGAGAATATGTTTTCATAATAGTATGTCGTTGGGGAGAGCTCAGTCACGATAGTATAGTGGAATGAATTCGTGACTAAATGAGTTTATAATTAATAGGCGAAAAGCCAAAACTTAATTATAAATCATTTGAGCCCTAATTACATATGTCCAATTTGTCCTTCCACTAGCTCGTTGAAACCAAAAATGAATTGTGAGTTTGAATAGCAATGAATAGAATGAATAGGAAAAGAGAAATGGAAAAGATTTAGGAATAATTATTTTTTCCCAAAATGGAAAAATGGAATCATTTGGGAATGGATGTAAGTTTCCAAAAATGGAAATGTAAATGATCCATTTGCAATTGTATATGGATTACTTAAAAATTATCGGAAGAATTAATTTATGTTTTTGAGCTGTTTTGAAGCTCGAAAATGAAAACAAATCATTCATTCATAGTGAACATGTTAAGTTATGAAATATTGAACATATTTTCTAGAAATTTTACCAGGGGTAAAATTGTTAAAATTTTACTAGAAGTAAAATAGGGAAGAGAAAATTGTTTAATATAGAATATTAAAAGTTTATTTTGGGAAATAGAAAAATTGAATCGGGTTGAATCACATTATAGAGTACTAGGTCAAAAAGACACAGGAAATACTTGTAATTGGACTTGATGTGAAAGAGGCCCGGATCCCCATCATAATACATATGAGGGGAAACACACCCCATTAGCCCCTCTTCCTCTCCCTATAAATAGATGGCATCGGTATAGCAATTGACACAACTTTTAGAAATTACTACTCTACTGAAAAATAGAGAGAATTTATTCTCAACTATTAAATATATTTTTCAGAATAAAAATTTTATCGGTTTCTATTAAAAAGAGAGAACTTTCGTTTTCACCCAAAATAAAAGAGTGAAAACTTTTTCTAGTTCTATGTTTCGATTCAATTGATTCGATCCCACACTCGAAGTAATTTGTGGTACGACAATAGATGATAAGATTGTTTGGTTGAAAGTTCATAACAACGAATTTTCGGTAAGCCAAAAACACAAGTATGAATTCGGTTAGGGTTTATTGTTATAAATATCACAAATCGTGTCAGTTTTTAAAATTTAAAATTTTCGCTGTACAAGAAAACCATTTTCAAACCGAGATTTTTCCAATAGTAAGTTCATATGGTATGATTGAATTTAAATTGTTATATACTTGAATTATGAATTTATGTATGATTAATAGTAATTTGAATTTTTTGCAATTTGGTACAAAGTGAGAGATATGGACTAAATCGTAAAGAAGTGATAAATTGAATATAATTGATTATGACCAATCAAATTATATTGGTGTGAATTTGATTGATTATCGAGATAGATGACTAATTTGAATAGAGTTGAAAATAATGTAACTCGATGAAATTGTGAAATTGACTTTGAATTGTGTTCACTTATGTTATGCTATATATTAAATGATGATTTGGGTGATGAATCCAAAATGATGAGTTATAATCTGAGCTATATTATGAATTGGACAATTGGTTGCCCTACTAACTGTTCGGGCAAAGTGGGATATAGTTGGCATGCCATAGAATAGATAGAGTACAAGTTACTTCGACTACGTGTTGTGAGTGCTGGGCACAACTTTTATTTCGGTTATACCGATGAGCGCTGGGCGCAAATTATTTACTTCGATATTGTCAGATAAGGCATTAGGTGCCTAATTGGTGTGTTAGTTAGATCCATGTATCCATTCAAGTCCGAATCAGGTAAATAGGGGTATAAAATGTAAATTTGATAAATGATATTCGAATTGAGTTGATATTATGATTTGATGATATAAATACAAGCTGTGATATACGAATATCAATAGCATGTGAAAGATCATGCGAACTTATTATACAAGCCTAGAGGGCCGATATGAAAATGTGACGAATCAATGGATTCAATTCAGAATTTGAATAATGAAACGAAATAGTGATTGACATTAAATTGAAATTGGATGTATTACTGATAAATAGATGAAATGATATGAATATACTAGTAAATAGATTAAATGTTGATTGATTAAGTGAATTTGAATTTAATATGTTTCAATTACTATATGATATGGTAAATGTTGAACTCACCTTGTTGATGTGTAGTTGCCATGTTAGGAAAACTTGATAAGCTAGTAGCTTATCGTATTAAATTTTAAATTGAGGTAAATTTTTGTTTAATGCCTTTAAACTTACTAAGCTTTCAATATGCTTATCCTGTTGTTTTTCCTTTCCCTGTAGATTGCCAACTTGCAGAACGTGTCAAGCGAATCATCTAGAAGCTCACACTATCATGTTATTGACTCGATAGTCTTTTCATAATTTTTTAGCTCAATTATGTGGCATGTAAATAGGTGTTGTTAGGTTGACTTAAAATGGTAGTTGGTTGAACTTTGGTTAATGATTGATCTTATGAAAGTTAATGTCGATTTATTTATGCAAGTTTGGTAATATGTTGTATGGTATGAATGGTACTTATAATTGTATAGTTGAGCATGAAATGGTATGGAAAATGATTATATGGAATGATTTAAAAGAATGTCAATATAAGTTGAGTTTGGATAGGTTGAATTGGTATGTTTTGGTGCCCAATTGTGACATATTGGTTTGATTGGTTTGAAATGGTTAATTAGGATGTTTTGTTATGTTTCTAGAATGGTTTTATGCAGCAAATGTAGTGAAAATTTATACCAAATGTAAGTTTAAATGGTTGGATTGGAATAGGTACCAAATAGCTTAAAACGTACTAAAAAAAAAGTTCACGTTGCAACGTCGGGCAATGGTCATTGCGACAAGCTCTGAATTTCATGCCATTGCGTAACAAGGAACCCTGTGGTCACAATGAGAGCCAAGTCAACATTTCACGTTGCAACGAGGAATCCCCTCACGTGATTTACCCAAGGTGAGACTCGAATTTACCCAAAGTGAAGTTTTGAAACTGTTGCAAATTGATCACTGTTCAATTTTGGGCCAACGTTAGAGCATGCGAAGGCTCGTATAAGACCTGAGAAAGGTTTTATATCATGGTTATTGTTTGAAAATGTTCTATATTTATGCATTAAACTGTAAATTGAATGTTAAATGTTTGTAGTTGCTCTGAAAACGAATGTGAGATCTTATAACTTGGATCCGGTGGTTGAGTCAGGTGAAGGTGTTACATAATTATTATTCTATTATTCTTATAATATTAATATTTATATTTACAAAATTTTAAAGTTTATGTTAAACGTATAATCACAATTACGTATGATTTTTTAAATATAAATAACAAATTAACTCTTTATCAATTAATTATCATTCTATTTATTTTTATTATCTTTAATATAAATTGTACTATCACATATGACTTAAAGTTTCAATCACAAATGACGAAACATAAACAATAATAAACATATATAGATAATCCACACATGATTTACCCAAAGTGAGACTCGAATTTAGTAAAGTCAATTCAACCAAGCTACCAATTTTCAAGCTAAAAAGATTAGTCAACTTGCGATGAATTTTTGTATGGGATCCAGACATTTATGGGCTTATATTTTTTGATAGAGTTTGAAGATCTCTCTCTTATCTTCGGAACGCACTTTGAATTACTCAATTTTGAGTTCGGGAGGTCAAGTATGACTGTTTTAGTGAAGATTTTGCGAACAGAATTTCTGGATGGGCTTATTACAAAAATTACGAGTCCAATATTGTATTTTATTATATACTAGTCCAATATTGTATTTTATTAAGTTTTATTATTTTATTATTTATTTTTTTATGAATTTTGGATAAATTTTAAGTATTATAGTTATTTAGTAGTTTTATGTCAACAAGAAAATTTAGTTTAAAAGTACTTGCTATTTAAATTAACTAGAGTTTTAGTATACTTGAGAGTTTTATTTAGGTGTACTTAGCTAGCCTATATAAAGGCCTCTTCATTGTACACAATGAAGGAATTCATTCATTATTCACTTTGAGTTAATAAATTTATTTTTTGAGTTTTCTTTTAGAAAAGTTTTAACAATTTAATAAATTTATTTTTTGAGTTTTCTTTTAGAAAAGTTTTAACAATCTTTTCAGATCTTGGGGATCACCTTCAAGCTTTTTCTTATCAAGTTTTCCTTCTTAGTGGAGAAATTAGAGACGCTTGAAGGGGGTTGTGGATTCATATGGTTTCCAAGGCTCCTTAGGAGTTCTACACATCATCTCCATCTTCTTCCATCTATTTTCTTTATTTTCTTCTTTATTATATTTTTGTTCATATTTAATTATTCAAATCTTTGATGTAACACTCAGTTACCATTAAAGGTAGGATTAAATTGAAAGGACTAGTATATTGTCAGACTCTATGGGGACATTAGAAAGATTTAGGGACTGAATTGTGATTAGTTGGATTCCAGTTCTAATTTAGTTAGATTGGAACAGGCTGGTTCCATAGTGAGAGACAACATGATTATGAATGGATGGTTGGAAAGGTCGGTGAGGACTGTGCCTAAGGAGTATATATAGGTATGAGTGGAGACAAAATTTTCTCAATTTTGTTTACGAATCTTTTTCCTCTCCATAGCATCATTTTCTTCAGTCGTTCTGAAAAAAAAAGGGGATGCAGCTAAAGGAAACTCTGAATATCACAACATTTGCATAAATTAAAGTCTGATAGTAGAGAAATTGAGGAACTAGTAAGCTTATATATCTTTTTGTACTTCTGGATTGAAGAAAGAAGTAGAATAGCACTTAAAGGCTTCTATGTAATGATGAATTATGGGTTTTAAGGGTCGAACACCTTTAGTTTAATCGATAAATGGTTGTCATACTTAGCTACTAAGACAAAGGAGGCTCTGGCATTCGGAAAGGCTAAGTTGACAAAGATAAGGAAACGAGGAGAGTTTCTGCACTCCAACCCTGGAATGCTAAATATGTTTAAGATCGTATAGGCATATGAGTATTCACCACTTTAGTTTAGTATGCATGAATTAATTATTATTCAATGGTATTTCATCTATGAAATGATTGTATTGCATGTTTATAATAGTAGAACATAGAAGTGAATTATCGATGGGTTAGATGAGTTTAGAACTTAAGAATGAGAATTTCTGTTAGATACCGGCATACGGTGTTACTGAGTGCAAAATGTGATGTGCAAAGCTCTGGGCCTTGCAGAGAAAACATTGCGATGTTCAAGCCTCAAGGTTAGGAATGGCGAGTTGGGTGAATTGAAAGAGGAATAGAGAAATTGGAATTCCGTTAAAATTTTTTCATTTAGGACTTTTGGGAGCAAACCGCGATGTGCGATGCTCCGAGTCTTTCGGATGGGACACTTTGGTGTTCGAGCAATAAGGTAAAATGTGAAAAATTTATATGCATTAGTCCTTCAGGGAGACACCGTGATGATATTTAGGTTCCATAGAGTATCACTACTATGGCGGTCAACAGACTCTATGGGGTGACACTGCAATGACGGTTAGGTTCTACAAGGTGACACCTCAAAAGAGGTCTAAAGCATGAGACCATAGCTCAACTATGGCAACTAATGTAGTGTGTCAAGATAGTAAACATGGAATAGTCTGCTGGGACAGTAAACATGGGGTAGTCCATCGGGACAATAAACATGGGGTAGTCTACAGGGACAATAAACACAGGGTAATTTGCTAGGACGTAAAACATGGGGATCATAGTTGGTAAGTCTGCGATTTATAAAGGATGTTAAAGGTTAAAGTAGAGTTCGCAGTGTGATTGGAGCGATAAGTCACAGGAATGAATGAGCTTGGTGTATTTGAAGAATATAGACCACTGGAACAATGAATGATGCCAAGGTTATGTTTCAACCCCAGTTAGGGTTTAAAAAAAAGAGAGGCTCCTTAGATAAGAAGGTATACATAGTATACGCAAATACTAGTTCGCTAGGAAGCTGCTATTGGGAAATGTGTTCATATTGTAGTAAACATGTAACTATTTTCTATTTATTTGAATGATGAATAAATAAATAAAGTTAAGTTCACATTTCACTATTATATCTTTTTTATTTATGTTTTTTAAATTTTGCATGCATGACAAAATTATGACAAGCAAATATTAGCTCATTGATTGTCTAAAGTTCAAACTGAAGATAAGTGGCATTGTAAAGAACGTTTACATTGAGAGAAAGACAACTTACTTCAGTAGATAATCTATATGAGTCCGTAATCCCAAAAAAGAATCAAAGTGAGCATTTGATTTAAATACTGAGAAGGATTATTATGTCATCTACAATTCAAATTGGGGAGATGGCTAGTATTGGCTATCGGAGCAGTTGACTCCATGAGTAGAGACGTAGATGTATTCATTGGTAGAATGATACATTGGATTGGACCTAAGATGAATTAATTCTGAATTCGTTTGTGAATTAATTCACTTGTGACGTTCATGGTGTGATTTACCTAACTCTTGAGTTAGTCACTGACCGTGTGTATTCAACTTATGTGCTCTAAAGATGATCGAGCCCATGAGTGGAGGCTTGTGCTCTAAAGATGATCGAGCCCATAGCCAGTAGGTTGCGTACATGACTTGTGTATGGCATGGTTTTACTAGCAACAGTGGAATTCATAACTCAATTAAAGAGTTAATGATATCCTCTAATTAGCATTGTGTAAATTGATAAATATGGAACGTAACCACAAGTTACTTGTTCTCAAATGAGTAATTTATCACAATTATTTATTGATAGTGATCCTAATCATTAAGAAGACACAATGCTGACAATGAGATAAAATAGGATTGTATTAAGTGAATGGATTTAACTCAAAGGAATCAAAGATATCACATGAGGGTAACACACACATGACGAGGTCATTGAATAAAGTTGTTGGATGAATTGCTTTCATAAAGAGTATGCAATAAGGATTTTTCAATCATGGTACTTCTTGTGGATTGAATCCATGATTAATGAATTGTGAATTATCGAAATGATATTTCTAGACATAATTGCAATCACTAAAGCCTAATTGTTTATGTTTGATTGGTCCCTTCGCTAGCTCAACAAAAGCTCAATCAAACTGCATTTGAATAAGAAGAAAATTTTACGACTTTGGGAATAATTTAATTGAGTCGATTGATTCAATGTGGAATTAAATTAGGTGGTCGTGAGAATTATGTAACAACCCAAAAGTGTGTTATCGGGCCTCCGTCTTAGTAAACCGAGTCAATAAATAATTATTAGGAGTAATTAAAATTATGAGTTTGATAGTGTGTTTAATTAGATTTCTTTTTATTTAGTGAATTTAGTTTAATTTAAAGTAATTAGGAAAAAGGATCAAATTGAATAAAGAGCGAAAGTCTAATTATAGATTAAAAGAAATTAAAAAAGGCTAAAATGGCAATTAAGCCATTTGGCATAGTTGAGGCGGCATAAAGGGAATAAAATCTAAGATTTTATTCGTTTTAATTATATAATTAATGATAATTAAATTATAATGATATTATAATATTAAATAAATCAAAATATGCCAATTGTATGGATATGATAAAATACATGTGTAATATATGTATTTGTACATTTGTAATATAATTGTATATTTTCTTAAATTTTAAGTAAAATATATTTATTAATTAAATTATTATATTAAAATATTTTATTTATTTGATAAATTAGTTAGATTAAGACAAATGTAAGGTTATGATATAGCACAAATGTATTAATTATATTTGTTATTCAAATAGATATTTTATAATTATTAATTAACTTAAATATAAAATAAAGCAAATGAAATAAAAGAAAGAAAGAAACAGAACATTAAGCAGGAACGAAACAGAGAAAGGAGAGAACAAAAAAAAAGGAAAGAAAGAAGAAAGGGAAAATTAGGGTTTTAAAGCTTGAAATTTAATTAGTAAGTTTAATCAAGTCATTTTCTTATAAATTTGATATTTTTGGAATCCTAGAGTAAAATACTCTTGGATTTAAGTTGAAATTTTGAAAGTTAATAGATTTTTTAGTAGGGTTTATGTTAAAAAAATGATGGAATTGAGGATTTATTTGATAGAAATTTTGATTGGAATTGAATAAAGGATTGAATTGTAAACTAAGCTATAAGTTTTGAGTTTTAGGGATTAAATTGAAATAAATTCGAAATTATGAAAATATGATAAAAATTAGATAGTTAAATGTGAGTTTGGCAAGAAATTGAGTAGAAAAAGGGTATGAATTGAGAAAGAAAAATATATAGGTTTAGTTAGGATTCAAATTGGAATTAAAGTAAAAGTTAGATATAAATTTCAGCAATTAAATTGTATTGTGTTAATGATTGTGAAATTATTTTAATTTTTCGTAGCTAATATCGAGCATGAAGAGTCGGCCCAAAAAGGAAAAGAAAATACCGTCGAGGATTAAATCTAAAGAGAATTTTGGTTTGTATCACTACAATTCAAACATTATCATTATTATGTGTTTAATTTACTAATTATATATGGTAAGTATTTTAAGGTAAGTGTTTAGTAAAATGAAAATTTATGATTGGGTATTGAAATTGAGACTGATACTAAACTGAATTATGGAATACTGAATATTTTTTTTGAGTACTAAATTGAATTGTGAAGTTACTGAAGATTGTTATGTGTACTGCATTGAACTGTGAAATTACTGAAGTAATGAATTACTGCAATACTGTGAAACTGATTGAAATAAGGAATTATAATTGATACTGAACTAAGATGGAAATTGTACTGAAAAGTGAATTAAATACGTTATTAACTAGTTGGGCTAGTCGGATATAGTTGGCATGCCATAGGATATGGAAGAGTACGGGTTTTTGCCGACTTATTGATCAGGCATTTATATGCCGACTACTGTTACTGTTACCGATTCGACATTTTGTGTGTTGAATACTGTTACCGTTACTATTACAGATTCAGCACTTTGTGTGTTGAATACTGTTACTGTTACTGCTACAGTTACTAATTACTATTTAGGTGCTGTGTATCTTTAAGGTACAATGTGTAGTACTGGTGTATGGGTTGGAATCCGTGTATCCGCCGAGTCCGAGTCAAGTTAATAGGGGAAAATGAAATAAATTTACTGATAAAACTAAATGTGAATGATATGACATGTGAAAGGTGAGAATTGAAATAAAGAAATAAGAATGGTATATATATATAATCAAATGATAATATAAAAGACTGAATTGTTCATTAAGTAATGATAATTGTAATGTAAAAGTATGTGTGTGTGTGTGTGTGTGATTTAATGTATTTAAATATAAATTGAATTATAGTGATACCATTGAGTATATGCATACTCAGCGTACGGTTGTTTCCGTGCGCAGGTTGTAGAAGTCAAGTACTAAACCAGCATCCAAAGCCAGACTCGACTTCAGCAAACTTTTGGTGATGTATATTTTCTTTTGGTAATGTGGCATGTACATAGGATGTATATAAAGGTTATTATGTTTTGAATATAAATGGTTAAAAATGTTAGTAGTACAAGTCTAAGAATTATAATGAAAGAATTTTATCCGTTTCAATTTAATTAGTACATTGATAAATTTAAATTGATATTATATTGAATTGGTTATGTTTGGAAATCGATTCGGTTTTAATTGCAGGGGGTTTTATGTAAAAATAAGCAGAAATACTGTCGAATTTTTTAAAAAAAAATTACGAAAATTTTTCGGAATACTCGAACAAGTTCCATTCTACTTTTAATACATGTTTTGGGCTTCGAGAGTCCATTATAGGGATTTAATTATTAAATTATACTATGAATGTTATTTTAATTATGAATTATTTGTAAGTTGTCCGATAGGTCCGGTAATGCCTCGTAACCTTGTTCCAGCGACGGTTTGGGGTTAAGGGGTGTTACAAATTATTCAACTAGAGAATTTGATTAAAGAATTTTCTTGAAAATTTAATTTTGAAAATCCAAGTGATTTTTGGAAAAATTAATTTTGATAAAGTAAAATTAAATTAATCAAATCAATTAAAATTAATATGATATTTTTGGAGTTAATTCTCAAGTCAAACAATTGGCCCAATGGATAATTGAACTTGAAAATTGGACCTGAGATCGTAAATTGGGCCCGGAAGCCCAAAACGAAGACTAAGACACAAAAATTGGTCGAACTGGGCCGATGGTCCAATCGGTGGCTAAATCAGACTTGTTGGGTCATCATTGACTCGGACTGAACTGGTAGCAGCTGAACCGACTCGAGGTGCCGTAAGGGTGTCACACCTCCAACACCGGACACAGTAGTGTTGGTGGCTGCGACGACGGCATCCCGGTGTCCGGCGGTTGTTGGTCATCGGTGGTTGAGTAATGGAAGAGTTCCACTGCTACTGGAATTCTACCGGAGAATTTGATTTCAGATTAATTATTCCAAAAATAATATTATGTTAATAGTTTAATATTAAATTTAATTTAATACTTACCTTAATAGTATTTTATTAATTTAATATTAAAGTGATTATCTTAATATTAAATTTAATTTAATGTGTATCTTGTAGATAAACATTCTATTATTTTAGTAAGATTTAATACTAAATTTAATCTAATATTTATCTTGATAAATATTATATTAATTTAATATTAAAGTGGTTAAGTTTAATAATAGTTGAACTCTCTATAAACTCTCCCTATATAAAGAGAGTCTTGGGTCATTATTTACACACTTGAATTCAAAAGAAAGTTGTAGAGAGAAAATTCTCTAAAGAGATTATTCCAAAAGTTTCTAGATATATATCTCTTATTCACAAATTGACCCAAAAGTTTAGAGAAATTACAAAATTACCCCACTGGTAATTTTTGTGAAAATTTTCTAATTCAAAGCGAGCCCACACTCAACAGACGTGAGCTTGAGGGTAGCAGAGAAGACTATTCAATCGAAGCGTTCATCCTAGACGAATCGAAAAATTTACAGTTTTAATTAAGTGTTTATTACTTTAGATATCACAACCAAGATCTTGTTTTAGAAAAAATTTTAAAACTCTAATTTTTTCCTAAATTTATTTTCCACTACATTTTCCAAACCCATTTTTCTAACAGTTGCTGATCTCACACGGTTTAAACAGGCACGAATTAGTCTGCAGTAGGATGCAGTATTATATTATAAGCTATAAAAAAGTTAGCCAAAGGGTTTAATAGGTTGATCAAGGTCTTCGTGGGAGGAAATGCATGCTCAAGGTTCAATGGCCAATAATGTCCGTTAAAGGATAGTGGAAAGTGGAGGCCAAACATATCCATAAATAATGACAGAGACCTTGTTGTTTTACCAAACATAAGAATTGGATGTCCTAAGAAGCCTCATTGGGAAATAGATCGATAGAGTAAGGATTATGATGTTGTTTAGTGAGCTCTAGTAGTCCAAGGTAATGAGGACATTGAAATTTGGTAAAGACCGCAGATGTAGCAATTACTTGGGTAGTCGTCAAGCATTGCCCGCATAAAATAATGAATGCGATTATTAGGGAGATTAGTTCTGAGCTAGATTTCTCACATTTTCCTTAAATTTTATATACGGATATCACTAAGTTCCCTCGAACTTATAAATTTTTTGTTTGAATTCAGGTTAGTTAAAGATAAGGAAACTAAGGGCGACCAAGCCAGACTTCGCTAGGAGCTAGGTGAAATGTGGCAGTTGTGCTTGTGTATAGAGGGGCACCCGTAGAGGCTCCGCCTCATGGTTTAAGTTATCTATATATGTTATCGAGTCTTTTTCAAAAAAAATAATTTTGTAAATGATCGGTGGAATCAAGGTTTTAAAGTTTTATTACTAGTTTAATACAAGTTGAAATTTTAATCATATTTTTCAAAATACAAGTTGTTTAAGTATGTAATTAAACTAGAAATAAAAATTTTATTTAGTCATTCAAGTTAGTGTAGCATCCGATACCTGGACATGGCTATCGGGTCGAGTAGAGGGTGTTACAAATTGAGTGGTATTAGAGCTTCGCTTAAGCCGATCCTGTGGATGAAAGAAGTTATGGGATAAACCTTATATACATGTTGCCTTAAATCTAGCTTAGTTCCTCAAGAGTTATTATAAGATAGAAAGTGTACTGAAATAAGTGCAGAATTGGCTATTTATAGCCAGATAGGTGACAAATATAATGCAAAAAAAAATGGATGGGAGTTTTCATTGCCACGGGGAAAATCAGCACCAATACAAGAGAGAATTAGACATCATCCCCAATAGGTGGATCAACCGTTTCTTCTACGTTTTCTTCCCCCCATGATTAGCCTCCTCTATAGGAGCAGGAGTGGTGGGTTTAGGCTTGGTTGGTAAAAAAACCATCAGAATCTTTTCATTTCTTCTCAAACTCTTCCCACTCGACACTACAATGGTTCATCGCATTAAAGCCTCGATCATCGTTGGTGTATTGGCATAGAAAACTGAAGTCCACTTGGCTCAAATTCAAGGGGCCCACGACAACCTAGGCTTGAAGGATGTAATTAGACCTCAGCTTAGGAAGATAATTCGCGATCTTCGCCAGAGTCTTTGCTTTGTTTCGCTCCAACGCTTCATTTTTAGGGAGTTATACTTAGACTCCCAGCTGGAGGTAGACTCAACGAACTCTTAAATTTGATAGGGTTGCGACCTCATGTACTTTACAGAGTTAAACTAGTCATTAATTTTGAGAGGCTAGGGTAACCTCTAATTGAGCCCGTTTAGCTTCACTTTCGTAACATCGGTCCTAGAGGGCCTAGCCAAGAAAATCGGATTCCTCCACTATGATTTTGTAAGAGTCCATCAACTCCAAAAGAGTTGGTTTATGAGCTTCGGAGGAAAAGGGGGAATACATTCATTCAGTTCCTAGGGTAGGTCCATCTCCTATCATTGGCTATTTTTTTGTTGGGGGATAAGAGGCTGACTCGCAGAAAAATGCTCCTTCCATAGAAGTAAACTTGATGTCTCATCGAAGGAAATAGAAGGTTGCCTTGGTCCAGTATGGACAGATGACGGTGCAGAAAAGGCAGATTGGGGAGCGGACTCATTAGGCGAACTTTGTGTGAGGGGAGTAACATCCACGGGAGTGGCAGACTTAGTTAGAGTCTCGAGGTGAAATTGAAATATAGGCGAAGTAAGCTCCCTTTTGGATTGGTTGGTTACTTGCTTCATTTCCAGTGGGCCAGACTACTACCACTGTGCTCATCGGTACTTCAAGAGCCCCCTTCAGTCCAAAGCCTCTTACGGCTACTACCACCCACCTACACCCTTACATTAGCATTAGCGACGACCTTTTGTGCCCTTTCTATGATGGCATCCACGTTTATATGGCTACATTGTATCGAATGGGCATTAGAAGCATTGTAGGGCTACATCGTATCGAAGGGGCGTGCAACTCGGGAAATAGCCTTAATATTAGTATCCAAGGGCCTATATTTAGTGAGCTTTAACACTCCAAGGCAGTAAGGACATTGAAATATGGTAAAGATTACAAATATAAAAATTACTTGGGTAGTCGCCAAGCGTCGCCTGCCAAAAATAATGAATGCGATTATTAGGGAGATTAATTCTCAGCTAGATGTCTCACCTTTTCCTTAAATTTTATATGCAGATCTCACTAAGTTCCCTCGAACTTATAAAATTTTTACTTGAATGCAGGTTAGTTAAAGATTCGAAAATCGATAGGGACCAAGCCAAAACTTTGCTACGAGCTAGGTGAAACACAACAGCTATGCCTGTGCATAGAAGGTCACTCATATAGGCTCCACCTCAGGGTTTAAGTTATCTATATACTTTATTGATTCTTTGTCAAAAAAAATATGTAAAAGACCGATGGAATCAAGGTCTTAAAATTTTATTACTAGTTTAATACGATTTGAAATTTTAGTCAAATTTTTCAAAATACAAGCTTTTTAAGCATGTAATTAAACCAGAAACAAAAATTTTGTTTAGTCATTCGGGTTAGTGTAGCATACAATACCTAACTTGGGGATCGAGTCAGGTAAAGGGTGTTACATTTGATTTATTTATTTTTTTCTATCTTAATTATTTATTGTAATTGCTTCCTTTTATTTCTTTTAGATTTGACTTGGATTTGTTTGCATTTCTGGTTGTGTCAAAATTCAAGTTTCTTTCCGATCATCTAAAGCCTTAAGTCAAATTTGCGACTTGGACAAGCTTATGATCCTGTTCCTCACCTCACCTATATCACGGTACGGGAGGTGGGCTTAACCCTGTGGTCAGTTAGGTGTTAAAGTTGCTACAGGTCCGTTGTTGCCATATATGGTACCATGTGGTCATGCTCTAACATTCTATTTGCTCAGACTAATATGAAGTTGCTGCACCTCAGTGGTCCCCATGAAAGGTTCGTAGCGAATCGTCTCTAAAATAGTCAAGTAAGATTCAATGAGGGTCAATCACAAATGGTTTTAGGCGGAGGATCACTACAAAGGGCATTTAGTAGACATTTAGTGGAGGGTTGCTCGCAGGTCATTCCCAACAAAAGGTCCTTAACAGATCATCTCATGCTCTGCCATATGTTCTTGCCAAAGTAAGGGTATAAGAAATTGTCTTTTTATTAAAGTTGCTTAGTAAATAGATCTCAAACGTTTATGAGATTTTCTTTAAACATGAGGGAGGTAAGTGGGTATTTTTAAAACTATATGGTGAGTGCCATTTACACTAAGATATTTTTAAAACTATAGGGTGTGTTTTACACTAAACTTAAGTATCTTTTACCCTATTTTTTTTATAAAATACGTAGGTTAATGGTTGAGATCTTCATTTAACTTTATAAGTTTGCTCGAATTATTTTTTGATTATAAAATATTTTTATTTAATCTTAATTATAAATTTATTTTGAACTAAAATAAAATTATAAAAAAATCTTGAAGATCAAATAAGTTGAATGAAATGAAAAACAAAATGTTAAATGGACATTGAAATTTTTTCATATCTAAGTCTCCGATCCATAAGTAGCATTAAAATTTTATATAATATTATGATTATAAACCGTATACAATTTTTATTTTATAATAAAACATTTTTTAAAATTTTCACACTTCTTTTAAAAAAATCACAATTAGATCTGCAATATCAAAAAAAGTCTACTTGTTAAAATAGGAATAAAATTATCTAATGCTACAAAAGTATAAATTTAGAAAAAAAAATGTATACTTTGTAATACTTGTTTAGATGTCTTAATCTTATATTTATTTTCATAAAAATGAAATTATTAATTTAATAATTAGTTAGATATTTGTTTTTATTGATTAAAAAGCTAAATTAATAAAGTCCAGCTAATTATAATTAATGAGGTTTTATATAAAAAAAATGTTAATAAATTCATTATATTAGTCTTATGATATACTTGTTAAGTGAGTGAAAATTAGAAAGAATTTTGGTGAAGAAATAAACTTAGATAATACATATAATTTATTTTTGAAAGTAATGTTTCATTTAAGTAATTGTAAATTTGTCAATTAAGTTTTGGTTTGATTGGCATCGACATTGTTACTAAAGTAAGAGGGTATGAGTTCGAGCACGTTGAAACACATTTATCCTCCTTCTCAAGTGTGAGAAGGGATTATGGGAAAGAGTAATTGTAAGTTTTTAGAGGGGAGATGAAGGTAGAAATAGTAAAGTTAAAGTTTTAGGTAGGAATGATAGCAAATCAGATATTTGCATTTCTTTAATTATTTGAACTCAAATCTACAAATTTGCCTAAATATTCAAATCCATTAATTGTTCATAAATTATTTAAGTATTATTATCTAAATCCAAATTTGAATTAAACATAATTATTTGTAGGATATCCAAATCCATAAAAAAATTAATTTAAAAAATCCCAATCATTTTTTTATATATACAAATCCGCAAAAATCTAAATTCAAATCCACTAAATTTTTTATATACATATAAAATCAAAATTGTAAGGTGGATTCAAATATCCAAATCCGCATACATTATTTGAATATGTTAGATAATAGAAAATTCATATATCTATTCACATCTACGACAAAAAGTAATTCTAAAATTTAAATCAAAATATTATTCAAATCTAAATTAAAAAATCAAATATCCAAATTCACGTTCCAAATTTCCATCCGGCATTGGTGTCTTAGGTCAAATCCCACCATTTATTTTTTTTCCTAAATATATTTTAAATATAAGTTATTATTTATAGATTTTATATCTAAAATAATAATAAGTAATATTTGTTAGTTTATCAAAATAGTGAATTTTGAATCTTTTCTTAATTAAGTTAGTGTGTGCCTTGTTAAGTCATAATACAAACTTAATCAAATATTATAGTATATTTGAAGAAATTTAAAATATTTTTTATATGACATGGATAATTTTTATAAAATGTAATTTAGAAATAAAAATATTGCAAGTTTTTAAAGGGGAGGTGGTTTTTCCTTAGTGGTGTTAGAATTGGATTAAACCAATTAGTTGAATTAGAAAGTAGTGCTTCGATGAGTTAGATTTGAGATGTAAACATATAAAAGTTGAAGATGAGATAAGAATTGATATTTAAATAAGTTGAATCGAGTTATAATTCTTTTTATATTTAACTTTTGTAGAATTGATGGTTGGAATCGATTCAAATAATCCAATTTTTACAATATCAATTTTTCTAAGAGTAGTAGCTTCTAAAGAAAGTAAGAAGCTATAATTTTCAATAAAAATTAATATGTAAAAATTTAAACAACTAAATTATCTTTATAAAAAATTGACTCATAAAATATTATGTTTTTTTATCAATTTAATAATTAAATTAATGTCATCAAAATTGATTAATCAATTTATAATAAAACAGACAGAAAATATAAGAAAAGAATAACAAGACTGCAAGGGTGATGAGGATAAGAATGCAAAACGAAAATTAAAAGAAAAAAGGAAATGGATTAGATTTGATTTGACATTGCGGTGTTTCATCAATTCAGGTTGATAGGAGCCCTTACGAAAATGACTCCAAAACGGGGAGTGAACGCCATTCTCCTCTTTTCACACGTGATTCATTCTGCCATTATTTGTACCCAACAAAGACAAACTCCTTTCTTCCAATATTTCACATTTTCACTATTATGTTTCAACATGCCTTAACTTACTTTTTCGTTTTTTACTTTTTACGTTATAACATAATGGTTCATTTTCAATTTTGATCTTTTTTTTTAAGATTGTATATGTAACACCCCATACTCAATCTGTTCGTCGGGTCTAAACTATAAGGTGTCACATTCGTTGCCAGAGCAATTACGAACAATTCATAATCCAATTCACATTATTAAACAGTTAAATGCAAGCATATTAGGTATATAAAATGATATATATACATTTTTGGGTCTTATAATGCTAACCCAAGAGTAAATTAGGACTAAACTATAATATTTACAAAACTTCGTGTTGACATCGCGACATCGGGGGTTCGTAGTTGCGACACAACATACTAACTTGGCCTTGTCTCAGTAACCAATACTTGACATCGTGTCGTGGCATGGTAACTTGATCTCGACGTGACGACATTTACTCAACGTCGCGACGTGACAGACTGTTTCTGCAAATTTCCAAATGAAACATCCACATGCAATTTCCAATAAACTAATATACACATTCATACCATACTTCAGCCAAAATATACAATCTTCATCAATCAATTCATGAACTATAACACCTTATTCAACTATATACATATGCCATATTATCTATAAGTTAACTATCTAACATATTTTATTCAAAATCTTAAACATACCTATCTATTCATCAATGCCATAGACAACTGCAACTTTTAATACATTTCAAATCATATTTTGAACTCATATACATATTACATCCAATTGATCGATTTCATAATCAAAATTCTAATTCAAAAATGTATATAGACATAGTATTACACCAAAATTGATTCAACCTAAGTACATGCCATACTTAAAACAAAACGGATTTATATAAACTTTGCTGAGTTAGGGAATCACTTCTTGGATATTGGATCAACTGTTGGAAAAAAATCCGATTTGAAAACGGTTTTCTTGCACAGCGAAAAATAAAAATTTTGAAAGTTGATCAAGTTTGTGATATTTATAGCAATAGACCTTATATCAAAATTGTACCTGTGTTTTCGGATACACAGATCCTTATCGTTCCCGACTTTCAACCAAATGATCTTCTCTGCTACTCTTGTACCACGAATTTCCTCGAGTGTGGGCTTGATCAAATCGAATCAAACACAGAAACTAGAAATAATTTTCTTTTCTTTTGGGGTGAAAACGAAAATTCTCTTCTCAAATAGAAACTGGCAGAATCGTTATTTTGGAAAATATATTTAATTATTAGAGAATAAAAGTCTCTCTATTTTTGGGCAGAATAACGATATCTTAAAGTTGTGTAAATAGCTTTACCGGTGCCATCTATTTATAGGGGGAGAAGATAGAACCCTTGTTGAATTAGAGAAGTTTATTTCAACTAAATCCTATCCTAATAGGATGCAAGGGGCAACAACCCTAGTTAAATATACTTGGGTTTTTAGTCCCCCTTATTACATAAGGGGCTTTTGGGCCTCTTCCATATCGGGTCCAATTACAAGTACTTTCGGGCTTTTAACCCAATACTTATTTCTTATTTCCCAAAAATTAAACTTCAATATATAATTAAATAATTTTCTCTTCCCAATTTTACCCCTGGTAAAAATATGAAAATTTTACCCCTTATAAAATTCTCGAGATAATATATTTAATATTTCGCCATTCAACTTGTTCACTATGATCGTGTGGATTATTTTCATTTTTGGGCTTTAAAATAACTCAAAAATATAAACTCAATCTTTCGATCATTTTTTAGAAATCCTTGTTCATTAGTAATGAATTCATTTCTCATTTTCATTTCCATTTCCATTTCCATTTTGAGAAAACAACATTCATTTTTAAATTATTTCATTTTCTCCAATTTCATTTTCATTTTGGAGAAAACCATAATCATTTCCTGAATGTTTCCTATTTCTCCATTTCTTCATTTCTATTCATTTTTGTTCATTTGATTCATCATGCAATTCATTTCTGGTTTCAATGAGCTAGCGGGGGGACTGATTGGAATATGCAATTGAGGCTCAAGTGATTTATAATTAAGTTCCAGCTTTCCGCCTATTAATTATAAACTCATTTAGTCATGAAGTCATTCCACTATAGTATCATGACTGAGCTCTCCCAAATGACATACCATTACGAAACCAACTCGATTAGTGCTCGTCCAATGACTTTATCATAAGTGTGTTATCTTCATAGGATGTCCTTAATCTTTTTGGGATAATATCCATTCTCCCAATACGATCCAATTTTATCTCATGACAACCATTACATCTTCCTTTATGAAAAGTAAATCACTATCAAATAGTGATCAAGCCATCTATAACAAAGAAGAACGACCCGTGGCCATGTTTACATTTCATCAACCATGTAATGCCAATACAAGGGTATCATTTACCCATGTTTCGGGCTATGAATTCCACTGTTATGAATGACGCTACATACTACAAAAGTCGTACACCTAACACACTAGTTTTCAGTTCCATATCTACTCGAACTTGGGCAGTGTACGAGTCACACATACATAGTTTGTCATCTGATCTTTCATAATTTAGTGTAGTAGATTAAACTAGTTTTCGTACTTGAGGAGCTTGAATACGAGAAATTTTAGTATGTTTTATTTATGCTTTCTTAGTTTAGTTAAATTCAATAAAAAGTGCATTTTAAGTCTTTTGTTGACCCTAGGGGTTGAATAAGGCATAAAAGCTAACGTACTTAGTAAGTGTGTAGGAGGCCATTCAAAATCATGGGAACTCAAAGCTAGCCGCTATGTTGCAACACGGGCAGATTGATGTCGTAACATAGGGAGCAGAATGCAAGAACCGCTATATTGCCTTGGGTGTCGCGACATAGCCAAGGGATGTCCTGACACACCCCAAAAGCTACCCTTAAACCATGCATATTGCCTTCGATGTAGCGAAACTGGTCCTGTACGGAAAGCACTTAGGGGCGTTTTGGTCTGCACAATAGAAATTAAAGACAATAATGTCAACTAACCTAGGGTTGAGGACGACAACAACCCTAACTTTATAAATAGGCTCTTAAAACACTTTTTTAGGGACAACTTTTCATACTTCAAGTTTTCTTTGTAATTTTAGTTTTCCTTTCTTTTAGGCTTTAGCTTTATTTCAATTCTTTTCTATATTGTGTTCTTCGGAGAATGCGAGTTGTACCCGTGATCAAACTATTGTGGATTCTGCGCTTCAATCAATACAATTCAGGATTCTCTTAAACCTTTCTCTTGATTCATTATTTATGTTTATCTGTATTATCAAGATTATTGTGTTCATGAGATCCACAAGGAACTAATCCTTTTATGGGGGATTAACATTAGCGAGTAGAGGTGTGATTAATTAATTACTATGTAGGGTTATCTTAGCGAATCAACTGTTTGGAAGAGGAAAAACTTAAACCCTAAGCTTGACGACCCTAGGAAGTCATTTAGGTGAGAATTAACCAAAAATTGGTATGGTCTATCCGTGAACACCTTATCCCCAAATCGCTCTAGACTATGAAGTCGAGAGATAAGTAGTTCTTGTTGACTCGCTAGTTTAGTGAAAGATCAAGAGATCCTACTAGGGTAGTGACTAGTTCATTGAGTAGAAGCCCAAAATAAGAATTAGTTGTGATCACCAATGCGAGCTAATCACCCATTCTTAGATTTGATTAAGTTAGAATTTATATACCCGAAGTTCACTTTACTTTTGTTATTTTTATTTTCGTTATTATAAAACCAAAAATCTTCTCTTTATGTTTATTCATAGTATGATTTATTTAAAGTACTAATTAGATTTATTTGCATTTAGGTTAAGGTTAATTTAGCTACTTCGTTATAACTATATTACAACCTGACTTGTATACTTGTGAGCACCGCGTCGATTCCTTATCTTTTAGTTGTAGTATTCACACTCTGGATGTCGGTACGTCCAGAGGTGGTCATCATCCACTTAGGATTTAGGTTTATTACACTATGAGCATCACAAGTGAATAAATCCATAAACGGATTAATGATCTATTCTTATTGGGTCCAGTCTGATTTACTATCAGTCCAGTCAGTCATATCTATATCTCTATCTTCTTGGAGTCATCCACTCCGATGCCCAAGACAAAACATCTCCCTAATTAGACTTGATAGACAAAATATTAGTCTTTCAATTGGTTTGCTCATTTACGATTAGACTAAGGACATGTTTAGGTTTATCTACTAATACAAGTTTTCTTTTTGTATTACGATCCAACCATGTAATAATGCTCAGTATTAGTTTAAACATTAGACAACCAATAAACAACATTTGCTTCCATTTTGCTTTGATTGCAAAAAACATTTGAGGACAATCATTCAAAGTATATTAATGTAATCAATGAATTTATTTTATTAATCAACCTATTCGAAAAAATTACAAGTTTACAAACGAATATACTACACTCAAGGCATCATATCTAACATCAACTGTTCAAACTATTAGGAATCTGCAATACCTGTGTACAGAGAAAACAAATCGTATGCTAAGTAAATACGCTTAGCAGTATTTCCATGATTCAAGTCAATATAAAACAAATTTAAAACTTATGCATACATTCAATTTATAAGAAATCTTTATACAATTCTATTCCAACAATCTCCAATATAATGTAAGCATACATACAATCATTTTTAACACACTAAATCACTATGCATGCAACCCAACTTGTCATTTTCCATTCATTTCACAAACTACCAATTCAATCCATATTGTCATCTTTATGTACTTGATGTCCACGGAACTAACTAAAAAGTTGACTCAGGCAAGTGCACATATCAATTAATAGTATAGCTACGGTGAGAAAAGATATTCTCCACAAAGAATAAAAGTACTAGCAATTATTGTCTTTCTATTATTTAACCGAATAATTCGAGTGATTGATTAAAACAAAAATTTAATTAATTAATTAACTAATGAACACGACAAAGAATAAAATAAGAAAACAATTGAATAACAACCAAGAAGCAAAACAATACCTACAAAACAATTTACCTAGATTTCATCTATCATTATCAATCTAAATTATGCAATTTCTTTGCTTAGTACCTTAATCCATAGAAATCCCTAAATTATGCTAATATCTCTTTCGAGCATAAGAGCAACTAACTCTAGATTGATTAATTAAAATTTATTTCTAATTAAAACCCCTATTATCGCATTAACTCGTGCTATGGATTCCCCTATTAGATTTGACTCTAATCTGGTAGACTTATGTCGTCCTATTTCTAGGATTACATGCAACTCCACTCAATTATGCAAGACCTACTCTTAAACAAGGTCTACTCAATCACCGATTTAAGCACATTAAACATGGAGTAATAATCTAGAAATATCAAACCAACAATTAAGCACACATAATTGAGAACAAGAAACTAAGTATTTATTACGTAAAATAAAAATCAAACGACAGAATCCATCATAAGGTTTACCTCCCTAGGTATTTAGAAAATTAGTTCATGCTTAAAAATAAAAACATCCAAGATGCAGTATAACCGAAAGAAATAAAGAAACTCATGATAACTTCCTAAGAAATCATCTGGGAATTTTTAATCTTTATGGAAATCTACTTTAGAGTCGGCTTCAATGGTGTTTTTCAAGTTGTTTTCTTGAATATTCTATGATGGCTCTCTCCAATCTTCCTATTTTTTTCATATATACGGGTTAGAATGCTCGGAAAACTTAAATGCTAATTGGAATGACTAAAAAAAAACAGAATAACAACTAGTCCTAACTTCTTGAGCTAATTTTAGTTGAGTAGTTAACAACTACTTTCTCTGATAGTGTGGACCTTGCAAAATGATGAAAACATTGATTGAAGAGTAAGCTACTATGCATACAGATATTCAGTTTATCAAGATTAATGTGGATATGTTCACAATGTCCTACAATATTTTCACCTTTCATTTTTTTCTTGCTTTGTTGTATGCTTTGAAAACTACAAGTTGATGATGTGACTCATGAGTTCAAGGTTCCTAGCATTCATTCTTGGATATTTTTGTTAATTATTAATAATTTAATCATTTATTTTACATTAAATAAAGTTTAAAGTTGTTAGAAACTTTTGCTGCTTCTTTTCTTCCATTTCATGTTCGAACAACAAATAGAACAACATTTTTGGTGTAGTCAAGGTTTTTGAGTTGATATGTTTGACTTTTTAATAACATGGCTTATGATTTAATCTTGTTGAACAGTAAATGAGGAAGTAATTCCGTGCTACATGTTATTATCATCTTTCAATCGATTGACTTGGAGGAAAAGAGAGAAGTTTAAGGGTTGAAGATGCTTATCCTTATCTTTTGAGAGAGTTTTGAAGCTACTAAAAGACTTGTTTATGAAGGGTTTTATGAGATAATTACTTAAGATGATTCAAGTGATAAATTCAGGTTTGAAATAAGAGTTTAAAGCTTATCAAAACACTGTCGGAGGGACTCTTGTATCATCATATGAATAGGTTGTTTGTGTTGCACATTAGAAACTATTTTTTGGAGTGTCTAAGTTGAATATTTTGCTGTATTTTTTTGATGTTTTAATAGATCTTTTTTTAGGTATTATTTAGAGAGATTTGCTTGATTGTAAGTGAGGTATCAATGGGGAGAATGATTTATAACTATTTGAATTTAATATTAGGGTTGTTAATATCCAAGTTTGATGTTTGTAATGGACAATTTGTACTTTAGCTAATAATTAATCCGGATGAATTTTTTAATAAAATCATTCTATAAGCAAGACTTCACAAACGTATAATTATTAATCCGAACTATGTTAACAAATATTACATGTTACTTCTTATTTTCCCTTATTATAAATTGTTTTTTCTCAACATCTTTTTCAACATATATTCAAACAACAACGATGATGAAACAAGTGAAAATCAAAAAAAAAAAGAATTCAAAAAGTAATTTAATATTAAAAATAAGATTATTTGGTTCAATAATTGAATCGAATGGAAAGTATTTTGGCTAATGCGCTGTTGTACATAGGGAGGTGGAAAATATTGAGAAAAGCCAAAGTATTTACTGGATTTCAGTTTGATAATAATTAAACATATTTTGATACCTTCAGTTTCTTGTTCAATGTTAAAAGAAATCATTTTTTTTTATTTTTAATTGTTTTTTAATATAAAAATAAGTATTTTCCGAAACTAGTTAGATAAGACACTTGCCACAACCAAATCCAATAACATTGATTGGTTAAACCACATGCTTTTACATTTTCTCATAACTTATTCTATTATTAATATTTTAATAATTCATCAATATAATTATATTTATTATGCAAGCAAAATTTCGAATTAATCTGATATCTCTATCATTTCGATCTAAATTATTGTTTATATTAATATATATATTAACAGTTGAAATTTTTTTGCATAAAACAAAAGGTTAGAAAAAGTTGACATGCATGATCTACATGAATGAAACATGAAATATGACGGTTAAATTATTAAAATATCAATTGTAGAAAAAGTTATAAGAGAAGGTAAAACCATTTTACTTTTAAATATTTGATTTTTGTTGTAATAATTTATAAAAAAAAAGAATGTATATGTTTCTATTATTATTTATTTGTGTTTATTATTTTTAGGGTAAACTACACTAATAGTTATCCAACTATTTTTTTTTTAGTCATCAGTCGTTAAATGGAAAACAGAAAGATAAAGTGGCAACTTTTAAAATTAACATAATAACAAATTTATTCCTTAATATTTACACATTGTGTCAATATAGTCTCTCTTTTTTTAAATTTAGCCCTCAATGTTTACAATTACCTAATTTTATCCTATTTTTTTACATGAATTATGTAAATTAAAAATGAAAACACAAATATTTTTAAAAAAAATTATGTTTATAATTAAACTAGATAACCCCAAATACATTCATTTCCTTATTCTTCAAATAGTTGAAGAGTGAACTAGAGAAGACTCAGCCATTTCAACCACTAGTGTTCAATCCAACGATGGAGAACCAAATATAGTGAAAAGAATAATAAAAGATGAAAATTATGATATTGAGTTTTTGGGTGCTTCCATTTTTGGTATTTTTCTATAAAATTTAGCTAATAAATTTATTTTTTAGGTGAAAGAGTAGAAAGAAAGGCAAATTTGCAAAAATGATCAAATTACACAGTGTATATATGTTGAGGGTTAATTTATTTAGAATCAAGACTAAATTGACATAATATATAAATGTTTAGGATTAAATTTACTATTATCGACATCAGATGATGACCTTCATAGTTAAGTAATAAAAAGATTGGTCACTACCATTTTTAAATTTTTTTGGTGATTCAACCTAAAACGAGTTGGTAATAAACACTTTTTTTACCATATAATATTAGAGAAAAGAGAGAATAAAGCAGGGAAGCATAAATATTAAGAACTAGAGCTTAAGATTAAATTTGATTCAGATTTGGGATGAATTTTTCTATAAACAGATTACATTAAGCCCAATATTTTGCAAAACCAATTGGAACCAACATTGGTTACATCCACACTAGATTGATCGTTTCCAGGATATATAGCAAAACACAAAAGGTCTTTCCCTAAACCAAACTACTCCTAAATACAATTGTATATAAATTTCCAATTAGAATAAAAGTAGACACTCTTTGCAACTCTTCAAACTTAGTTTCCTACTTAAGCACAACCTTTAGTCTTCACTGGTCCACAAATAAAATTAAACCTTATTTACATTTCACTTCACAATCAATATCCATCTCGGCCATGGACATGTACTATTTCACTATTTATCACCTCTGGCTCAATGCCCTCCTCAGATCACACTTCTGCTCTGCACTGAGCTTCGATGGAAAGATGATGTCGAATTGGATTTTGAGGTGTCCCCTCTTGCTGGGTTCTTTTGAGATCGGCATCCCCTCGTTCGGGATAACCACTTCATGACCTGGGTTCACGATATCTGTGACCGAGATCGGGAGGGTCCTTCCATCCAAGGTTGTCAAACTGAGGATGGTCCCTGTGAGGGCCTCGAGTAGAGAGATTTTCAGAGTGGCAATCAGATCATTCCCATCCCGTTTGAAAATAGCATGGGGTTTCTCATCTACCACAAAGATAAGATCGGATGGAGTGAAACCCGGTTCCTGGTTTCCTTTCTCAGGGAAAGTTATTTTTGTGCCCTTTTTCCACCCAGGCTTTATATCTATTTTCAATATTTCTTCCACCGTCTTCAGCTTACTGCAAGAGAGATCGGAAAAAAGGAAAACGATTTAGAAAAGCAAGAAAACAACAATCACACCAATAGATAGTTCAAGTGTTGAAAACAATGCAAGTGAAGAAGAAAAAGGAAAACAAATCACAACTATTTGACTTCATTGGTCACACCTTAGACACAAAATGACTGAATTCGAGTCACACAAAAAGAAGAAGAAACTTGCTTTCAACCCCAAAAAACTTAAATATATAAACAAACATACAGGATAAACAAGTAAAATTTCATAAAAGCAGCTAGTATTGATAAAAACGTGTTTTCAACGAAAGAGAGACTTATCAGCCTATAAAGGTATGTCGACAACAAAAGTAACAAGTAGAGTTTTGAAGTTCTGGCCCTGCTCATCACAATAGCATGCTCGTCTTCCTGATTAACACAAAAGATATAGTTGGGTTCGAGTGATTCAATTGTTTAGAAAAATGATGGTAGGGTGAGAACAAACGAAACTAAATTGGCAAACAACAAACAAACTGGCTTAATATTTTAAGACTGAAAATCTTTACCAAAGAAGTAACGCCAACACCTAACATTCATTCTCTAATCATTGACATGTGATTAGCACTAGCAGCAACCACTTCCAGCGTATTAACATGCTAACATCAGAAAAGAAAAATCCGAGTTCGTGAGGGCAATTTCTTAAGCACTCAACTGATCTATTTTAGGAATCAAATTCTGTAACTATCAATTTATGTTCACAATGCAATTTTTTATTAGAACAGGAAAACGAATAACTTGAACTGTACCCATGTAAAGCTTAGCAATTGAGGAGATCCCAAACTACCATCAATTTACAGAGGATGCACAAGATGCTAACTGATCCAAAAGTGATTTGGATAATTAATGATGGGTTTCATCAACTTTTCTCTCTAAAGCCGAGAAACAGAAATGAAAAACAAAAAAATCCCAGAATTCTATAAACAAAAACCAAAAACCCATCAATTCCTTTCAAAAATCATCTTTCAACATGCATAATTTCTCTGCAACTCTAAATTCAAAAGTAGTTTAACAGAAAAGGAAACAATCTCTTCAATTATCACTCAGGAATTTTCCTTATCAAAAGAATGAAGAACAATCAACACCCATTCCAAGATTGCTTCTTCCCCAAAATTCAGATTCACAATAGGAAGGGTTTAAAGCTTTCATCATGAAACAATAAACTCACATTGAAAAAAATGATAATAATGATAATAATAATAATGCATGTACTGACCCAAATTCACCGGGAATAGAGCGCGAAATTCGCATTCTTCGCCTACCACCTTTATAAAGCTCCTCCAAACTACAAAGCAACTGGGTTTCAACCGGCGACGCCTTCTTGTACCCTTGGCCATTCCTCTGGTCGAACTTGTCGGCCATACCACCGACGCCGCCGGCGCTAAACCCATTGGGGCTGGATGATTCAGCGGAGTTGAGGCCTTGTTCACCGTGAAGATCATAGATCTGACGCTTTAGCGGGTCGCTGAGGACGTTGTAGGCTTCAAAAATTTGCTTGCATTTAGCCTCGGCTTCTTTGTTGTTGACAAGGTTCTTGTCGGGGTGCCACTTCCTGGCAAGGCGCTTGTAGGACTTCCGGAGGTCGTCGTCCGTCGCGTTACGGCTAACTTTGAGAATGTTATAGTAGTCAACTCCCATTTTGAGCTCTCTTAGGGGAGAAAGAAAAGGTTTTCAGTTTTCTGGGTTTGAGTGCTAAAGGGGAATGTAATGTTATGGGAAGAGTAAATAAAAGGAAAGAAGAAAAGGGGAGTGGGGCGTGTAAACGAAGTAGAAATCGAGATAGCAGGAGCCGCTGTAATCACGCTTCTTGATTTCCTTCACACTTCCATACGCGTTTCCTTGCTTCTATTTATTTATTGCCTAACCTTCTTCATTTGCCAATACCGTTTTGCCACGTTTATGCATTACACTGTACTCCACACATTTTTTTCTAAATATGTCAATTCCAACGTTTAGTCCATATAAGCTATACATTTACTCTCTATACCCTAATTTCCTCAATTTTATTCACTTCACTTTTTCAAATTTTGAATTTTTAGTCCCTATACATTTAATCCTTGTAAGTTGCGTAGTTTTGGGTCAGATGTTTTTTGAATTTTGAAATTTTCATCTTAGCACAAATGGTGGTTGTTGAATCTATTAACTAAAATGGCATGATCTTCTCATAAATATTATTTAAAAATGACAAGCTGATATAGCATTATAAGTATGAAAATAGCAAAATGACTAAATTAGTTAATAATAACCAACCATAATTTATAAGAAGGAGGATTGATAACATAATTCAATCTTTTAAATACAAAATAAAAAAATAACGTGTTAAATGTAATTAAAATTCGATTTTATAAACCATATTTGAAATTCGTTATTATCCCTTCTAATAATGTCATCTAAATTCTTCCATATGGAAAGTATGATAAACCAATTTGAGCCAATCCATTGGTGAGAGAAAAAAGGGAGAAGTTGAAGATATTTTTTGAAATTAAGTTTTGATGCAAAATACTGAAATTTTCTGTCACCAATCTTAATATCTATTCAGGCAGTAAATGAAGATATGGTCAATATTAAAGGAGGAGCAGCAGCAGCAGCAGCAAGTTCAGCACAATAAGATGTTGATGTTCAACACCAAAATTTTATATTAAAAATTATTTAACTCTATTCTAAATAATACTAATTTTATTTTATTTACATTAAGTCTACTTGAAGTTGCAATTTTAAGAGTCTTCAATACTATCACACTTTAACCCTACCTGTAAATTAAATTAATACGAACAAATTATTAATTAAATAAATTTCTTTTATTTCAACGAACAGAACTTTTTTTTTCTTAATTGGTGTGAAAAATATTCAGTTTTTCAATTTCGGATTCTAAGTAAATTTTAAATCTATATCTATGTTATGATATTCGTTATTATTAATCCGCTATTCGGTTACTCGACTAGGACCGACCTGTAGCTTACATAGTTCGCATAATCATCTTGCAAGTAAACCCCCACCTTAGAATTGACATGCATGAGAGCTTACTTAAGACGTCACATCCAAGAATAGGGACTATATCATAGACAAATACTCTAAAACACTCAACAATGTCCTTATTGTAAAGGATGAATGACACAATTTCATAAGCGAGAAATATATACTAGTGGAAAAAGAAAAAAGACATGTAGTAGTTAAATTTTGAGACGGCAAAATCTTATTTATTTTGTTATTTTATTAAAAAAAAACCATAAACGAAAGCATGAGCACACAAAAACAAACATATTCATTTTGAAGGAAAATCCATGGATTTAATTTCAAAATTTGCAATAACCCCACATACATTTGTGTAATCATATTTTCATCTATAAACAAAGCCAAGCTTTCAACCATATTTTTAAATTTTTGGAAGCTTCTTCCATTAAAGAAACACTATAGATAATTAAAGTTTTGTGTTATACATACATAACCAGCAATAAAATAGAATAAACCATTTTTTAAAAAAAGATAGTTAAAATATTAAGCTAAAGTCAACATCTATGGAACCAATATATAAAGTGTCCAAATCCTAAAATTAGACTGATTAGCTAATATTCTCTTTCTTCCTTGACTTCAACAATTTCGACAAAATTCTTAAATCAAACTCGATACCCATAAATATTGAGGTGCAAAAAATAATTATAAAATCATCAATGTAAAAAATTAAAAATTCACCCAAGTTTTAGATATTTCAAGGATTTGGCTAGTTATCGATATTTAAACTTCCAAAACATTTTGGTTAAGATGATTAAAATTTTGAAATGTATATAAAATATATTAATTGAAAATATATTGAAAATTTATAAACATTGATTAATGTTCACCAACATTGACTAACATTTACTACATTGGCTGGCAATGGTTAGCATTGACCGACAATACATTTTTATCTATATTTTCAATTTTATAAATCTTTTTAAATTTTATTATAAATTTTATATTTCTTTAAAAGTTATTTAAGATTTTAGCTTAAATTTATATAAAAAAAAAGTATACGCTTAAAAATATTTTATCTCGACATTCATTAAAAATTGAGATTCAAGTAAAAATATATATTTTTTAAAATAATTCTAAAAGTATCATAATTTGAAAAATGACTAATACAATATTTGAATAAAATACATCTAAAAAGAAAATGAATATATTTATAATTATGAATTGAAAAATATTTTGGAAACAAGAGAAAGCTATTATTGTTATTAGGTACAAAAACATGTATGCTTTGAAAACATTTCAAAACGAAATTATTTAGATGTAAAGTGATTTAGGATTTCAAAGTATTTGTTGCGGATTCTCTGAAACTAACGTTAGCAGCATCAAATTAAACTAGTGTTAGCAACCCTGATCCGAAGTTAGTGCTAAAAGCCTGATAATGTCAATAAATTGGATCGAATCAATTCAAAGTATCTGAGCTCAAATTGCTTTAAATCTCTGGGTGAAAACAAAAGTGAAAATGGTATTAACGGAAATGTTACAGTTGAAAATGTGCGAATATGAATTGAATTTATATGTTTATGAAATGAGTATGAATGGGATGATATATATATATTATGCTTTGTTGAAATGTTGTATATGTATATGTGATTCATATTAGAAGCATTTGATGTGTAAACAAACTAACCTATTGGTTGTTTAGTTGCAATTAAAATGAAAGTTGAGGATGTCAAAGGATGTCATGTTTTATGCCAAAGTGTTTCAATAGTTTAAATTGTTGTAATGCTAAGGTAAGTTAGGTAAACTTCCTATGAACTTACTAAGCATTCGTAATGCTTACTTTGTTTCATTTTTTGTTTTCTATAGTTGGCATTTTGCAGAATGCATCTATCAGATCAACTCCAGAACTCACACTATCCAGCTTCAGTCTCGGTAGACTTTAAAATTATTCTAGACCCAATTATGTGGCATGTATATAGGTTTCAATATGGTTAAGTGTTGATTTTTGGAAAATGATGAAAAAGTCTATATATATATAAGTGTTTGTTTGAATGATGATTATGGTATAGATATGTATACAGTGCTTGATTTTGTATGCTTATTGATTTGTATATAAGTTAGAATGACTGCAAGGTAGATGACATATTTGAGGTATGTAGGATGTCTTAAACTAAAATGATGAGAATGGTTAAATTGATTTGGCATAAAAATGTGATGGTGTTTAATGATGGAATGAATGATTGAATAGGTACACAATGCTTAAGGAAGTATGGTGTTTGAATGTTAAATAAAGTATGTTGAGTTGATGTTTAAGGTGTGTATAATGCCATTGGGATAAATTTATGTTAAAGCTTATGAATGGTTAAATTGATATATGCATGTTTTGGCTTGCAACCCTCGAATGATTTTCCTTTCTTGCATTTCTTTTGCACGACTTATCTTTCTATTATTTGTATTGGGTCTTCGCTCATGCCTTACTCTTTATCACTTCTATTATTTTGGCGGATTCCTCTAGACCCGCATGTCACTACTTACACTTTTTTATAACTCTTCTTTCACCTACATGGTTTCTCGTACTTGGCACATTGGTCGTATACTCCTTACTTGAGGTCTTGACGTACTTTCTGCATCTGTTCCATGCGGACTCTATGGGAGCCGTAGCTGAGCTATGGTCTTATACATTTCTTCCTCGATTTTTGCATCCCATCAGACTTACCTCGTGTTTACTGTCCCCAACGAACTTACCTTGTGTTTAATGTCCAAACAGACTTTATCTGTTTTGTGTTTACTGTCCCAGTGGACTTTCTTTATGGATGCCATGGAGTCTATCATCCATGGTCTTACACCTACCCACCATCTGGTGTACTATTAGTTGATGACATGGAATCTTTCATCTATAGTCTTACTCATTATATCTAGCTGTCAAAGCGTCTTTCATCTATGGTCTTACGTTGTTTACCTTATATTTTATACATTGCCTCCATGGCGTCTTTCATCCATGGTCTTATGCCATATACCTTTACCGTATACCATGTTGCCATGACGTCTTTCATCCATGGTCTTACGCTATGTACCACTTATTAGACTGTCATAGCATCTGTCATCTATGGTCTTACGCAATATACCGTCGTCACAGTGTTGTCCTAAAGAACTAGACGATATTGCGTCGTGATAAACACCATTCCATAATTTCATTTCTCGAATCCTCCTCCCATTACCTCTTTTACACCACCTAACTTTAATGCTCAAACACTCCAATGTTCCCTCCGCAAGGCCCAAAGCTTCACCCGAGGTGATAACTAATGGGTTATCTTCCCATTCCTATCCTAACTTCATCTAACCCCTTGAGGGTTTCCCACAATCATGCAATGCATGCTCATATCATCATATTTCATGCTCATGCAAACATGGTGTACCTAAAAAGCATAAAACTTAACGGCAAGTTTGGAGTCTGAAACTCACCTGAAACTTCATCGTTTCCATAGCTTATTCTTTTCTCAAACACCAGAGCTTTCATTCTCCATACAGCAGCTTACAACAAAAAATAATGAGTTATACTTGATATTCTTAACTGAAACCCATTTCCAAAAATATACAGAACCCTTAAAATGGTCTTGAAATATTTAACTTCCTTTCCTTAACTTTTACGTACCTAGAAGGGTTAAGAACCTTACCTACTTGCTGGTTTCTTTAGTTTCCATCTTAATCGTCATGAAGTCTTCTCCATGCATAACCTTCTATGGCTATTCCATCTTCGAGCTACTGAAGAAGATGAAGAACAGGAGAAATTGAACAAGGTCGGGAAGAAAATCATCCATGTGAGCCATCTCTCAGCTATTTATAGCTCTTCTCGCACTACTTCCAATTCTATGAAAGTCGTCCATGGCTAATTATGATGTCTCCCACTAAGGAACCGGTTGGTTCCATTCTAACCGAACCAAAATTGATTCTCAACTATGTCCAATTCAGTTTCTAGCATTCCCGTCTCTCCCCATATAAGCTGCCAGCTTGCGGTCTCTTTCAATGTAGTCCCTTATTCATTCTTAGTTTCGGGTTGTTGGAAACTGAGTGTTACACCTAACATTCGACTCTCAAAAACAAAGTATGTCAGTCACATTGCAAATTTCCTTGTATGAAAATTCAAGAGAGGAGAAAAAATATCGTTATCAAATATTGTACCATGATGTGTGAGTGAGAGATGTTGGGTTTGGGCGCCAATAGTTGGCAGCCCATTTATTTTGTTGGTAAATATGGTGCCATATCAAAACTGCTACATTTTTTAATTTAAAATTTTTTAAATAAAAAATTTGTCAGAGGTAACTAATTTAGATTATGATAAATCAACGTTGAATTGGTGGAATATTCATTTAAGTTTTCCTATCCAATTTGATATCTCTCACTTTTCATTAGATCTTATCATAGGTTAGGTCGAACCCGTTCGAAAGTAGGAGGGTTTGGGCAAAAATATAGACCCGAAAAATGGGTTTGGACAAAGAGTAAGACATGTTTCTAATGGGTTAGGCCTCAAGTAATTTTTTTTTGACCGAGCTAGGCTTGGGTTTGCAAAAAAAGAAGAAGAAAACTTTTGTTGTTTTGCCACTGTTTTTTTCATTATTTTGCTATCATTTCGCTATTATATTACTACTATTTTGTTGTTATTGTTTGGATATTGTATAACTCTTGTTTTATTATTAATTTTGATATTATTTTAGAGGTATTTACCTTTTAAGTTGCACATATCTTAGTGTTATTTAAATATAATTTTTTCCATTTATTGGAAAATATTTATTTTAATATTTTTAGTATATTTGATATATTATATTTTTTAAATTTACTTTTATATAAAAAATTTAATACGGACAGATCAGGTCGGGCTTGGATTTTAACATTTTATGCGAGTTGAACTTGGGCAAAATTCTAGGCCCATATTTAGGGCCGAACTTGGACCTAAAAAACGAGCCCAAATTTTTTACTTGACTCATCCCGAACTCGACCCATGATGAGCTCTATTTTTCATATGCAACTCTCTATTTAGTAAAGCTATTATTGGTTAGGTTGACCTGGCCATCAAACTTTATAATTAAGCCATACAATCAAGTATAATCATAATATGTTCCTTCCATTTATTATTTTTATGTATTCTTTTAATACAATTGTGCAATTTGATATCCCATTTCTTAATTTAATAATTATGTTTTACTGTTCAACACCATTTTTTTAATAATTTTTATGTATTTTTATAAAATTTTAGAATTTTTATCAAAAGATCAATTTTTTTTATAATTTTATATTTTATTCTTAATTTTTTTTAAAATCAAGATTAAATTAATAAAATGTATAAACAATGATGATTAAATTTATTGAATTTTTTTAAAAAATTAGAATCAAATTAATAGAATTTATAAATATTGAAGCGCTAAATTTATTATTATGTCAAAAAAATTGACAAATTTAACTATTTAATAATAGAATAACAAAAAAAAATCAAAATTTGAAAACATCGAAAAATTTTATAATTGAATGAGTATCCTTGTAGTTTAGTTGTTTAAAAAAAGTACATATTATATTTTTAATTGATATTAGAATAAATATTTTAAAAAAAATAAAGAAAGAGATAGAAGATATCTAACAGGGAATAACAAATTGGGGACGTGAAATGCAGTCAGTGAGCAGATTTAAGAAATGGAATAAGTATTAATTAATTAGTATATTAGTTGGAGTAGAAGCCACCAGTTTCTTGCGTTTCAAGTACAAGTACCTTTTATTATTATTTTGTTTCTAAAATATACACAATCATGGGACACGTAACTAAATAATTACGCCTCCCTTCACTATTATATTAGGGTAAAATATAAGAATAGTCACTTAATTATATTATTTGTTCTATTTTGGTCACTTAATTATTTATTTTTATTTAATTATTTAAATTTTTGAAATTAAATATTTAACCTATTCTCTCATTAGTTGCACTTGTCGTGAATTTTTTTATTGGTCTAATAACAAATCCAATCCTCCAATATTTATATGTTATATTAAATTAATCCTAAATTTAAAAAATTCAACAATCCTTAATTTTCATATATATATATATATTGTGTTTATATTTTTATTTTATAACTATATATTTTGATATGATAATATAAATTAGTATTGATTAAATTTTAATTTCACAAGTGGAATTAAAACATTATCAAATGTTTTATTTTTATAATACCGATTATCTTTTTATACTACAATCTAATAACTTACATATAAGTATGTCACTCTTTGAACTCATTTGTAGAGAGTGCATCAAATACATTTTCATGTTAATAATTTATTTATATAATTTTTAATATACGTAAATATTTAAATATATGTTGTATCATATTGATCAAATCATTTTATATTTATGATGTAAAATTATGACCATTCATAATTCTTTTGCTTTACCATATATTTGGTTGTTCCTTGCATTATCATCCTTATTCGAAATAAATGTTAAATATGAGGGTATATATAACATTCAAATATAGATGAAAACATGCTGTAACTGGGTTCTTAAAACATGGTCAAAAGCTATAAAACAATAGCAGCAAGCTGCAAGCTAAGACCGACCACTATTTGGTGTAGAATATATGTATGTAGCTGTTAGAGATCAGAAAGGAAATCAAAAGGTGAAGTAAAAGGATTCAATGATTCAGCATTACCTTCTTTATTTTATAATTAACTACAAATCCTATTACATGAAAATTATAAATTTAGAACTATGATTTAAAACTATATATATAAATAGGTATGTTATTAAAATAAATAAAAAATTCACATTAAGCTGTTTATCATAGTGTTGTCATTAATCTTGAGCCGGTGCCGAGATAACTTGTGACACCAACTCCATCAAATATATTATTAATATATACAACAAATAAATATAATAAAGTGTGCATAATAAAATTAAAATATTTAAAAAATTTAACTAAATGGAAAATTCCAAATCTCATCGCATATATATTTTTATTGATTTTTTTAAATGAAAAGACTAAAATACCCTAAAAACTTATTTTAATTCTGAAAGGATGTTTTTGTAACTTCTTAACTGAGTTGATGGCCCTAATGAAGGTGACACCGACTCAATAAAGAGTTTAAATAATAATATGATGGGGGTATGTATTTATTATTAGTAATCATAAATATATAGTGAAAAAGGGTGGTTGCATTTGGTAGAATAGAAGAATATGTTAAAGTTGGAAGGTTTCTTAAACTTTTGAAATGCTTTATATGTATGAAATGAAATTTGTTATTCAACCCAACAAGTACAAGTTTCTCAAGCTTAATTATTATCAACTTTACTATTTCTAATCCTTTTTTATTGGTTTAATCCCACCATTAGGGGACAAATTTATCTAAAATCGAATTATTTGTTTAATTTTGAAATTATCAACAAATGAGTTTTAGGAAAAAAGGATTGAGATATTCTAGAATTCAATTGGATTTGGCTTTTTTTTTTAATTATATGATATTTTAATTTTGTATTATGTAATTTAATCATGTAATGATAATGTAAACTTTAAAAAGTTTGTTAAGTTGTCTACGTCTAAAAATTTTAAAATTTTAATAAAAGATAAAATATAGAAATACAAAATAACTTTTTTTAAAATATATATAACACAAAATATAGATGGATTATAATATTTTTTTTTCAATAATTTCATTATCAGTTCTGATCATATTTGTTCTTTTCGAGATAATGCTTAGAATTACTCATCACCCTTCCCCAACTCATAATAAAAGGATAATACGCTTCAGCACACTCAGACTCACGTCCTTCTGTACTGACAACAATGCCCATACCAATCAAGTTAAGACTCACTCGATTGGATTATAACAAAATTAAATATCTATATTTCAAGTTAAACTTAATTTGAGCAAGATTATATATAATTAATATTATGAACATCATAAATATACATAATTAAATATATCATGCAGCGATTAAAACTCTTGTCAAATGTCCGTTTAATACGCCAGTATCTAATATTATTATATAAAAAAAGAAAGTATATTTGCAGAAAGGGATGGAAAGTAATGGCGTTTGTGGCATCCAATGTCATATATGAAATAAGTTTGTGATGCTTAATTTGTAGTTGGTATGCATGATCCAGCAACTCTAGCCCCACTGCCCACCACTTGATAACAAGATATTGATCTACGAGACCAACTTAACAAGTCAATATTAAAAGATCTTAGATCTTTTACTTTAATCTTTTAAAAAAGATAAACATTTAGCTGAAGTAACAAATGAAATTAGCTGAAATTGGCCCACAAAGTTATTGTAAGTGAGGAAAATTCTTATGGATTAAAAAGAAAAGAAAAAGATATAATTTATAAATATGGATCTGGGTGGGATGAATTCATAGATTAAGGGTGTGTTTGGATGGATGGTGAAATATGATGTGTAGTTTATTTTTATCTCACGTTATAATATTGTTACAGTCATCGCTATTTTTACATTGATTACAGGTAAACACACCGCCTATCCAAACCCATCCTAAATTAATGAAATCTTGGTATCACTTCAAGCATCTAATTCCATGTGATTAGATAAAAATTGATTAATAATCACCACCCATTTTAAAATCCAATTAAGGGTTATGGGTTGGGAGCTTAATGGGACAAAAATTAGATGTGGAGGAAGCTGAATGGATAAATAAAACAATAGCTGCTGCTTCAATGATTGTTCAATTTTAATTTATCAAAGCCTTAAAATACTAGTTATGATGGACATAGGAGTAGACATTAGAGAAGAGAAGGGGACGGGGGGCCAATATGGAAGTAGGTAGCAAGTCCAAGCAGTCTAATCTAATGCCTTCCATTGTATAGTATAGTATGTAGGGATGATGGTGATGAATGTCTAATCCACCAACTGCAAACAAGCTTTTAATTCTGATAATAAGTTAATGGACAATGAGAGGGATCATGATTTACCAATCCCAACTAACTCCACCAAACTGTCCTACCAGTTCCATTTACGTGAACAAGTTCCTTCTGCCCTTTTATGGGCCTCTCTTTCTTCACCCAGCAAAATGTGATTGTTGCAGTACATAAAGAGAAGGGACAAAATTTCCATTCCATTTTGTATTCTATTCTGCAACATTTCTTCACGCTACTGCCCGACCCATTGCTAAATAATACTGCTAGCAACAATATAATTTATTAGGCCCATCTTCAGCCCCAGGTGATTGAGGACATAGTTTTTCTGCATCAACCCTCCTTCCTTTAATAACCTTTTTACTCTAATATTATAATTTTGTTAGTTTGTTCCTCTCATTTTGTATAATCCGTTATCCCAATTTCATTATTCATTTAAAAAAAAATTAAACCAACCAATGATACATTATCATGTATAAAAAAATCATAATATATTTTCGAAGATTATAAAAAAATATTTTTTAAAATTATAACTATTCAGAACTTCTAAAAAATTTAAAAGATTTCATAAATTTTAAAAAGATAAATTTGTTTCGAATTTTTGGTTTTTATAAAATTTTAGAATTTTATGAATTTTTTAAATAATTTTATGGTATTCTTTTTAGAAATTTTACGAATTCTTTGTACATTTTTATGATTTTTTTTATATTTTTAACTACTGTTGAGTTTTTTTAGTAAAAAGTGCCATGGAATTCTAAAATTTTCCAAAGACCTAAAATTCCAAACACACGTATTTTTGAATTTTTTTTGAATTTTTCATAATTATGATTTATATTTTTTATAATTTTCAAAAATTATTTTTTATTATTTTTAGTTTTCATATTTTTTGGGGTTTTTTTTTTATAAAACTTCTATGATTGTTAGGATCGTCCCGATTAAGCAACGAACAAGTAAAAATAGTAGAAGAAATTGAGAAGATGAACACACAAATTTAACGTGGAAAAACCTCTCAAAAGAGGATAAAAAAACCACGAGCAAAGATAATTTTACTATAATGGCAAAAGAATGAAGAGTACAAAAGATGGAGATAAAAACTAAACCCCGAAAACTCGAAAAAACAAAGAACCCTCAAACGTAAACACAAAATTCTCTGAATGTGTTATGAGTTCTAATCTAATGGGTGTCTCTTTTAATTCTAAGATTGTAAAGGAGCCTATTTATAGGCTAAATTAGTAAGTCAAATAAACTATACTAATAAATGCTAAATATATTATACTAATAAATACTAAATCTTCTAGAAAGAAAATATATTTTTGTTTAACTTGACTTGCAAGCAATCTCTTAGAATTTGGGTCACACAATTCTAACAATCTCCACCTTGACACAAATTCTTTCAATGCCATCTTTGCCAAAACCCGCCACGGGCCTATCTTGAACTATGCAGGGAATTAACTGAGTCGAATCTATGCTTAGAAGCTGGAAGACTTCTAGCCTTCTACTTGTGCACTGCCAAATCAAAACTAACCCGGGTCTGATTTTCACGAATACAGTGCCCTAACTTTTCAAAACCTGCATCCAAAAGAGAACCTCTCTTCAACGAAACGGTCATACCTTTTTCCCTCCTATGACCAAGTTGCCTCCGCTTCAAATGAGTTGACTTTGACTCTGTAACGGACGAGGGACGTCCGATTTCACCGGTCACTGTAGAACCTTCCAGAATATAAAGACTGCCGGTTCTTTTACCTTTTAACAAAACGAGAGCTCCACGAGATACTTTAATGTCGCTCGACTCGATGTTGATTCTGCATCCTTTCAAGTCTAAAATACTCAAGGAGATGAGATTCTTTCGTAAATCAGGTACATACCTGACATCTGAGAGTGTCCTAATCGTCCCATCGTGTATCCTAATTTTAACAGTACCAATACCGATTATTTTACTAGATGAATCGTTTCCCATGTGCACAACTCCACCTTCAACTGAACTGTATGTGGAGAACCATTCTCTATTGGGACACATGTGGAAAGAACATCCTGAATCTAGGATCCACTCAGACGTAAGCTTGGAGTTATCGCTCGTTGAAACTAACAAGAAATCATCACCGCCTTCATCGACCAAATTAGCACCAGCTACATCTTCCTCGTTACTCTCAGCAACTCTTTTATTTCGCAGTTTATAACAATCTGCTTTGACGTGACCTAACTTTTTGCAATAGCGACACCTTTTGTCTCGTTTCTTTGATGCTACCAAAACGGAAGCTTGTCTATCTGCTTTGCTATTCAAATCAAACTCATTGTCGAGTTTGTCTCTACTCAACAAATGACCCTTCACATCTTCGAACGAGAGTTTTCTCTGCCATAAATCAGGGTCTCCCTGAAAGACTTGTATGAAGAGGGTAAAGAGCACAATAATAGCATAGCTTGATCTTCATCGTCAATATGAACCTCAACGTTCTTTAAATCATTTAAAAGAGTAATGAATTGACTGATGTGATCTTTAAGAAGCTCACCTTCGTTCATGCGAAACGTAAATAGACGTTGTTTCAACACTAAACGGTTAGCCAGAGACTTAGTCGCATAAAGAGTTTCTAACCTTTTCCACAAGGCGAATGAGGTCTTCTCCATCAATACCTCCTGCAATACTGTATTCGCGAGGCACAACTGGATTGCAGACAAGGCCTTTTCATCAAGCTCTTCCCATTCTGTTTGATTTAGATTCTCAGGCTTTTTCCCTGTAACAACCTTTTTCAAGCCATTTTGAACTAGAATTGCCATCATCCGAACTTGCCACAGATTGAAATTTGTCTCACCATCGAACTTCTCAATTTCAAACCTTGTTGCTGCCATCTCTGACCGGGCTGATCTATGAAAGTTAAACTAGCTCTGATACCACTTGTTAGGATCGTCCCGATTAAGCAACGAACAAGTAAAAATAGTAGAAGAAATTGAAAAGATGAACACACAAATTTAACGTGGAAAAACCCCTCAAAAGAGGATAAAAAAACCACGGGCAAAGAAAATTTTACTATAATGGCAAAAGAATGAAGAGTACAAAAGATGGAGATAAAAACTAAACCCCGAAAACCCGAAAAAACAAAGAACCCTCAAACGTAAACACAAAATTCTCTGAATGTGTTATGAGTTCTAATCTAATGGGTGTTTCTTTTAATTCTAAGATTGTAAAGGAGCCTATTTATAGGCTAAATTAGTAAGTCAAATAAACTATACTAATAAATGCTAAATATATTATACTAATAAATACTAAATCTTCTAGAAAGAAAATATATTTTTGTTTAACTTGACTTGCAAGCAATCTCTTAGAATTTGGGTCACACAATTCTAACAATGATTTTTTGAAATTTTAATATTTTTATACTTTTTAAAATTTTAAGTGAATTTGAAAAAAAATTGTAAGGCATCACTGCGTGTCATTGGTTGGTTTAATTTTTTAATAGAAATTTATGTTGAGGTAACGGGGATTGCATAATTAAAGTATAGAGGCCAAACTGATAACAAAAGTAAAGTACAATGACCAAACTGATAAAAAATAGTGCATGTACCAAATGATAATTTAGCTATAATACAAGGGCCAAAGGAGGTACTAAGCCTAATTGTAATTACCCATCAACCTCTATTAGATCGAAAGTACGAGGCAAAATTCGAATATTGCAGATAGAGAAAATAATATTGGGAGAATTTGATTTTATTTAGGTAGCCAATCCGTTTTGACTCCGTTTTGACTCTAGATTTGATTGAGATCCAATGGACTGGATATCAAAAAATAGATTTGTTTAAAGACCAAATTATTTGTCCAAAAAAATTCCACCCAAAATTTTTGAAGGTTCGGGTAAAAATATTATGATAAAAGAAAAGCTTGCACAAAAGAATTAGGCTTGTTTAAAGACCAAGCTATTTGCCCAAAAAATTCTACCCAAAATTTTTGAAATTTCGGACAAAGGTTGCATGATAAAAATAAAATTCCACAAAAAAATTAGATAAAAAAATTAGACTTGTTTAAAATATATAGACAAAGATTTTCTCCCACATTTAAAGCTTGAATCCAGCATCCAATGTGTCATCTGATTATATAATATTATTTTTATAGATGTAATTATAGTTTCTAAGTACCAAAAAAATTAGAATCTTAAAGTAAGATATGTGAATAGGGTCCAAACTCAAACCCAAGTAATGTGTTGCTAAAATGGTAAATACTACATATTCCCCATCCAAACTCAAACCCAACCCCATGCACACATCTCCAAAACCTTTGTTCATTTTTATAATTAAATAAACAGATAGTGGGCGTGGCTTCCATTTATCAATATTCCAGGCCCGCCTACATTCGTATGAAGCACCAGTCTGCTGTGGCATCCCACTTCCTCTCAGGCCCCGCATCATTTATGGATGAAAAATATTGAAAGAGGCAAAGCAATCAGATGATGTATATCTTGGACTTGAAATAAGTTTTGTTACAATCTTTATACATCAAAACCCAATTATTGAAGCGCTTAATAAATAAATAAATAAATAAAAAGCATGTATCCACGTCAATATTCTACACAATATAATCAATCTCTGCCATAGCAGGAACATTACATTCTCCACTGGATTTTTACCCAACTTATAGCTGAAAAACGCAATGGGATGTTGCCGACTCATTGAATACTTAAATCTAGTATAAGAAAGACTTGATGAGTAGAATGTACAAGGCATGTTATGTCGCCATAATATCTATTACATTCCTTCCATGGAGCTCTCACATATTAATTCCTTGTTTCGCAAAATTTCTTCCCACTGTAACACCCAACCAAAAGAACATTGAAAAATGAGTTATAATGAGCTACTTAAGAAACAACAGTACAATTACCAAGCATAGACTTTATGGAAGAGATGAGTTACTATGGCATGCATTCAGCATAAGAGTGAACGGAAAATTCAGAACCAACTCAAAGAGAAGTCTCTTACCTTTGGAGGCTAATGGAACTACAACGACATGCATGTCGGAGTTATTAGGAGGAAGCTGCAATCGGAGAGGAAATAGCTTCCCATTCAAAGGACTGCGAGTGCACACCACAACATCTTCAAGGCCCGTCTTTTCCTTCAATTTATGAGTTAGTTCATCCACTCCATTGCCCTTAAAACTAAAAGAGTACCCCTCTACTGCCTCATCATCAACCTCACCATTTTCATCCGCTACATGGTAGTATATTGTCCTACCTTCGGATTTTGGAGGTGATGAACCCACATATGGATCACTTGACTGCAAATTTCAAAAAATGACAACAATAAATTAAAAAAAAACCAACCCAATTCATCAAATAGTTAAATTATTCAAAGAAATATCTTTTCACCTGCTCTAACTCGGATACTCAAAAAAAATACAAAAAAAAACTCTTAAAGGTAAATTTTAGATCTTCAAACCTCTTGTCTTGAAAAGTGTCCAGATTTGGCAGAAACTGCAGAAGGTGAAGTAGGTTCGAAGTTCAAGGAATCAGCGTGAGGAACAGCAGGAGGGGCCGAGGGCCGTAGACCACTCCCTGGAGACTGGACTTGAATCTCCACAATATCCACATCCCACAACACCCAATCTTGAGTAGCCGTCCTATGAGGAATATCGTGGGTGACTGAGTTCCTCCAAGGCGGTAACCCTCCATTGGCTCTCAAAAAGTTACCGTAACGAGTCTTGAGCTTTGCCTGAGATCCTACTTTAATGGGTTCCCACTCGACCGACGAGTCGAGCCTCCTAGGCAGCGACTGAATCACCTTTCGACCGGTCATCCCAAGTAAAAAGGGCTGGTTGGAGGCGGTGAGATACTTGTTGTAAAAGCTTTTTAAGCGGATGATGTTTTCTGACCCGGGTACGAATTCGACGGTCCATCGAGCGCTTTTGGAGGATCCGTTTCGGTCTTGAGAAACGGATTCTTCGTCTTCCTCGGCGACGAGATACTTGTCATGGTGACCGCGTAGGCGCACCGCTTTGGCGTTGAGGAACAAATCCATCCCCGCCTGATATTTGTTAGAGTTTACCTGTTGAAACAAGGCAGACGAAGTGAACACAAGAATCAAACAAAGACCAACCCAAACCTTATTACTATTTTCTCGTAACCCAACTTGGTTTTGTTTTCTCTTTCTTTCGTATGTCTGAAAGGGAAGTCATATTTATATCTGTATGTACAATAGATGAGGGCAGCTGGATTGATGGAAGGAGCAGGTCAGCGCCAGCCGCTTTAGAAAGGAGCTTGCACACGCGGCAATTACGTGGCAGAAGTACAAATATTAGTTTGCGAGGGAGAAGTTCCGTGTGAGCTGTGGACGATTTGGCACGTGAGAGATGTTACTTGTTTTCCCTAGTCAATGTTTCAGTGCCTGACGCAAAATCTTTCATGTTTCGTATGCACAAAGCTACCCTTCAACTTAGTTGACTATTGACGAGGATTATGTAGCTTTGGTTGATTAATTATTTGTAAAATAATATTTTTAATTTTAATTATATAACATGGAAACAATGTGTAGTCATTTCACATTATCCTCTTTTTTCTATGAGACGAAGACATTGCCGCCAAGGAAAAGCAACTAATAAAAGGACATACACATAAATTATTTCTTTTTGACCAAAACAAAAAGTTATTTTTTACCTGCGAATCAATTTATGGGTAAAGAAATAAAAATATTTTAATTCACTTTTTTCTATATATAAAAAGGAAAAAGAAAAATAGAAATGGGTGATGTCTTATTCAAGAAACATGAAGGGGAGAGACGAATTTCAGATACTGAAACCAGAAAGGAGAAAAAGTGGAGCTCCCTAGTGCGGAAGAGTAGGTGAATTAAGTGGTGCTCCCTTTTTATCTTTCAAATTTTTCATAACGACACATATTTATATATTTCAATATTTGTATGTGTGTTAATGACAATTGTTAAGGAGTCTATCTGTTCTAAATTTGGTGATTTCATGAGATTTTTAGTTAGTGTACAATCAAATGCAATCTCTTCTAATAAATTGTATTTATATATCGTTTTATTACGCTTCGTATATGCGAGCATAATTGATTAAGAAATGTTTCTAATTAACCCTAACACCAACATAACGTTGCTCTTAGGTTCACGTAATGCCAACTATATATATTTGTATTAGTACTCTCTTTAACTATACGTCTGCATTCCATTTTCCAATAGGGCAAAAACAATCCAAAAGTCTCAATTAACTCATAATATAATGTATGGTTTTAACAATAACATGGGTCATTTTCGTGCATGTTTTCATATCATTAATAATGCTTTCTCATTAAGCAAGCAAAAGGGTCACACGAGACAAGCTTTTCTAGAAGCAGGAAATTAAGCCTGTTTTTATGCTTAGTCAAATTTTAGCTCTACCTACAATATTGATACGTCTTTAATTGGTAGGTTACCTGAGTATACGTGGATTCAATGTAATTTATGTTTCGTTATGCATAGATTGGCAAAAGTAATAGGTATAGGTTTTTAATGGCCTTCTCTTCTCACTCTTTCTAATCATACCATCAATAATTTTAACTTTTGATTATGAAATTGAGAACAATAAGATCACTTAAACTAAGGGTAGTCAATCAAATTATTGATTTAGTGATAAAAAATTGTGTTTTACCTTCTCATTTGAGTTAATTAAGGATAAAGTTAAAACTCGAAGCACAGTACGTACCTGTTTGGGTGACAATTTGGCTGACCCGGTTGAAAACACTGAAAACCTCGGAGACTTGACGGAGGAGACGACTGAGATCGGGGATTGTGGGCCTGACCCTAAAACATCATCGCTCAAAGCCTCCAAAACGTCATCGGACACCGAAGAAAAGCTCGAAACTGACGATATATACTCCAATACCGAGTCCGACTCTGGAACCTGAACCGCCTCCACGTCCCATAATATCCATCTCTGCGTCGCTCCAGTATGAGGCTCATCGTGAGTGATGGAGTTCCTCCAAGGTGGGGTCCCCCCATTGGCACGCAAAAATTTACCGCACCAGGTCTTCAACTTGATTTGGAAGCCGTCTCTTATAGGCTCCCACTGGAGTTTCCAATCCATCTTATCGGGTACCGTTTGCAGCACCTTGTTACCCGTCATGCCTAAAAGAAAGGGTATATCAGTGGCTGCTAAGTACTTTCCATGGCAGCTTCTGAGGCGGACCACGTTCGGTTTATCATGAACAAGCTCCACGAACCACCTAGCTCTTTTGCCTGAGCTGTTTCGACTTTGGCGCACGGCTTCTTGATCATCGTCGGCCACTAAGTATTTCTCAAGGTGACCCCTGAGTTTCACAGCCTTGGCTTTTGTAAAAATCTCCATGTGCGAACAACACCAATCTCAACGGAAAAAAAGGGGCTTTTTAAAATTGAAAATGGTTAGTACTATGTATATAGGGGAGATAAGCCGTTTATTTTTTTCTTAGGAAGAGACTTGAACCGGGTTCCTCATGTTTTCAACTGGGAAAAGGCGGAAGCAGCATAATTTTCATTTTTTTCCAGAATCGAATGGGGATTTGATTATTCTAAATTTTGGGTGTCTGTATAATAATAAAGGGGAAAAGGTTGTTTTGTTTGATGTTTCTTGTAAGTATTAAAGTAGTTGAATAAATTATATTAGTTCCTTAGTAAGCAAGATTAGGAAAGGTGCAGGAGATAGAAGGAAGAAGATGAAGGGGAAATTACCAAAGGGAGACAAGTACAAATTTTGGGTTGACGATTATTTGAAAAGAAAGTTCCAGGTGCGTTGCCCTCGTTGATTACAAGGGGGGAGTAGGGAAGCCAAGGTCAATTTATGACGCGCTCTGAGGGCGTGATTCTGGTCAGGCGACGCAAGTAGCTAGTAACTGTGGTGCATGGCGCGTGGGGTCTTGGGGAAGGGCTTAACCGCTTCCCTCCTCTAGAACCTGAGGCTGAGACTTGGTTTTAGAAATTTCTCATATTAGCGGCTGCGTTCAGATTGGGGGTTCCTTTGATGGAAGCCGGGGAACGTCCCCTTAACACAATTCTAACTTAAATTAAATTATTAAATTATAACAGAATGATTTTGTATCAATTGTATTTTGATTGAATTTTAAATAATTCATTAAAATATGTATCTTATTTAAAATTTACATTTTTAATAAAAATCTTAATCTTTAAATATTGTTAGGATAATTATCATCACCGGTCTAAAACTCGAATGGATTTGGGCCAGCTCACAAGTCGAGCTCGCTTGATGTAGTCTCAGGACAGGCTTGCAAGTCGAGCTCGCTTTCTCACGGGGTTACACGTATAGGCCAGGCTCGCATAAAATCTTATGAACATGTGTTTAGTCTAAAGGAAGATACGTGTCTATATACATGAGACCTACATATCTAGTACGCCATGTCAATAAACAGTGTTCATCTCATATAAATATATACATATACTACCTGAGGGACATAGAGAAAAATATTCAACAAATATATTTATTCACAACCTAATTAAAAGATTTTAAGTATGCTAATATTAAGGCTATCCCTGTATAAATTACATCTAATTTTAATTTAAATTTAGATTTACTTTAATTATTCAATGTAGTATAATATTAATATTAATTATAACTATTTGAATGCTTTAATAATCATAATTATAATTGCAAATAACCTCTGTAGAAAGTAGAATACAGGTGACAAATAACAGTAGCTTTATAGAGTTACTAAGAAAAGGGTAGAAGAAGCATCAGGAACTGGCCTGCTGACGGCTACATACCTCCATCTACACTTTTTAAATTTTAACCCCAAAGAAAAGTTAAGAATTTTGATTTATAAATAATTTTTTTATTTAAGTTTTTCTTTAAAGGAAAAGAAAAAGACCTGATATTTTAATATTTTAGATTCTTGGTCATTTGCCTACAAATTTTCCAAGAAAATACTACTTATATTCTTAATAGGTAGGTCACCCAAGTTCACTTTCATTTTGTGAAATTCCGTCACGATACTTTCATTTTAGTCATCCAATCATTAAATTTTTTATAATGGTTAACTGTCAATCATGTTTTCACTTTTTATTTTGTGAAAATTTTGCAATTTCATCACTTAATTTCTAAGACTCTTTCATTTTAATCATCCAATTATTAAATCTTTTATAATAGTTAACTGTACACATCAAATCATGTTCTCACTTTCATTTTGGTCACCCAACTTTTAGGTCGCATTTATTTTGATCACCGAAAAAAATATCATTTTTTAAGTTTTGATTGGGGTAAAAAATTAAAGATTAAAGTGAAAAAATGGCATAAATTAAAATAATATATTAAAAATTGTCAAATTGTACTTATTTATCATATTGCCAAAAATTCTAAATTTCAAAACATAAAGATCAATTGAAAATTATTGAAAATTGTTTATCCCTTGATAATATTAATTGATTTATTATTGTAATATTGAAATTAATTAAATTCATCTCCTTCTAATTTTAAAATTTTATTTTATGTTTTCATATTATTCTTAAAATCAACTCGATAACTCATATTTAATAATTGTTTGTAAAATTTAAGTTTCTTTTTATTATATAATCTCGAATCTTCCATACTAAACTAAAAGCAAAGAAAAATCATTTAAATTAATTGTTTGTTCTTCATTTGTGTAAAGAAATGATGAAAAAAATTTTAGGTTTTGTTTGGCATGGAATATAAAATTAAATAATTTAATTAATTATAGTGATATTTCTATACTTCTAGCTTAGTATGAAAGACTTGATGTCATATAATCAAAAGAAATTTCTATTTCATGTATAATTATTAAATATGATTTATCTTAGTTGATTTTAATTTGGAAACATAAAATAAAGTTTTAAGATTTAAAGGGATACTAATTTAATTAATTTTAAGATTATAGTAATAAATCGATTAACACTATTAAAGGATAAAAAAATTTCAATAACTTATTTAATTAATTTTGATGTCTTGAAATTTAAAATTTCAATATTGAAAAAGAAAAAAAGAAATCTAGAACTTTCTGCAAGGGTGTAAACAAGCATAATTTGACAATTTTTAAAACATTATTTTGGTTTCTACTATTTTTCACTTTAATCCTTAGTGAGTTTTACCTCGATCAATATTATAAAAAAAGATATTTTTTGGGTGACCAAAATGAAAGCAACCGAAAAATTAGGTAACCAAAATGAAAGTGTGAACATGATGTAGCGTATGTAAATTAATTACCATTAGAAATTTAACAGTAAAGTGACTAAAATAAAAATATCCTAAAAGTTGAGTAATAAAATTACAAAAATTTTATTTTGGTCACTCAAAATAAAAACACCCTAAAAATTGAATTACCAATTAGGTAGGATAGTCTGCATAATATTAAATTCCGATGAAGAGTGCACACATCCCAGCATTAAGAGAAGATTCCATCAGTATGCTCAAGGATTGGGAAAATGTTTTAGCCCGGTAACCTGAGTTTCTATTTCCCAAAATTTTAGGGTAACGTCCCATTTGGGAAATATTTAATGTATTTATTAATTATTAGTGAAATAAAATATAACCATAAAAAATAGTAGAGAATTTATAGATAGGAAAAATAATTTGTGCTTACAATTTTTTAACCTAGAATGTTCATAATTGAGTTTTGGATTTTAAATTTGCCATTAAATTTTCCAAAATTAGGTTTTGGACAATTAACACATTATTTTTAGTTATCAAAAATTTAATTATCACATTAATTACTACTAATTTAGTTTTATAAATTGTCTTTAAATGCTATAAGACTTGTTAGAATTTGTTTAACTTATTAACTATTGTTTATTCAATGTTATGAAAAAACTTTAAAAAATTATGATTTTATCTAAAGCATTATTGAGTTGTTGCACGAACAGCACGAAATTAAATAAAAATCTTTGGGGATTGACTACCCTTTTTTTTCCCTTTAATCTGTAGGGTAAAAGGTCACCTAACTATTGGCCTCTTTTATTTTCACCTAACTATAAATTTTTTTAATTTAATTACTCAATTTTTGAAATTATTTTTTTGGAATTTTTTCGTTAATGATCATGTAACACCCCAAACTTAATCCGATAAAACTGAATCCAAATATTAGGTGTTACTACTCTAGTACAGATGTAACTTAACTCTACTTACACAATATTACAATCATTTTGAAATACTTAATTACAAGACTTCATACTACAATACATAAGTATAAACATTGAAGAATTTCGGTTATAATATATAGGGAATTTGATTACAAGTATTACTAAAATAATGTCCTAGTCTAATGTAATTGTCCTAATTCAAAGGTTTTTATGTGCCAAATAGACTCGATCAAGCCATCAAAGCTTTGCTCTGTATGCATAATAATCTGATACGCTGCTTCTTTGGCATTGTCCTGGCATCGTTCCCCCAAGCATAACCTCATTCAACCTGAAACAAAAAACACAGTCCATGTAAATTCATGAGAACTTAATGAGATATAATCATTTATACCTTAGTCGTTGCTTTCCATAATCAAGCGGATAGCTTATCACCATCAGCTCATTTTCCTAAAATCTTCAGTTGTTTGTCACCAGGAATAGTTTACCATTAACGACACGTAATCCTTCCTTCTATCTACTATATCCTTGTCAATTTCCCTTAACATTGTTTCATCAGTGGCTTCATTCTTTCAGAACTTCTTCTTTTCCTACTCATTTTAATAATGATTCCCTTACTCAATGTTCTTCGCAAAAAATGTTTGAATTCGCTTTCCTTACCTTATTTTTCCTCCCCTACTCTTTCTTTGTACCATTCACTGATAAATGTTCATCAAACGATCAGACGTAACCTTTACTCAGGTTTGTTCTTTAATATTTCTTAACCCATGCTTTGAACTCACCACATGCTCTGGAGCATTCTAGTTTCTCTGTTCTTGTCTTAAGACCGTGCAGGGTACGCTATAACATTTCATACAAAGCTCACCACAAAGGAAGCTCATTAGAATATCTCATCGAAGGTGTAACAAGATACGCCAAAGGGGCTTTTCCTTTTGAGTTCATTGTAACTATCGTTCCTTTAGAGTTTGTTGTTAATACCATTTCCTTCTCTCAAGATTCATTATAAAGACATTTCTTTCCGATGGTTGCCCCAAGGGCCATTCTTTAAAGTTCACCACAAAGGCAATCCTTTCATAGATCGCCACAAAGGCCTCCTTTTCATAGATCGCCACAAATACTTCCTTTTTCTGACGTGCTTACTAGACCTGTCCATGGGCCGGGCGGCCCGGCCCGACCCGACGGCCTGCCCGAAATATGGGAGGGTTCGGGTAAAAATATAGACCCGAAATATGGGCTTGGGCAAAAAAAGAGGCCCGTTTAAAAAATGGGCCGGGCCTCGGGCAGAATTTTTTTGGCCCGGGCCCGGCCCGGCCCTGCCCGAAAATATATTAAATATATATATTAAGTTTTTTATGTTTTAAGTTTTTTTATGTTTAAAATATATATATATATATATATTTATTTTTATGTTTAAGTTTTTAGTTTTAGTTTTCAATTTCATTTCCCCTGACAGTTTAAGTTTTCAATTTTATTTTTATGTTTTCAATTTCATTTCCCCGACATTTACTTTTCTTTTCTAAAATATATATATTTATTTTTATGTTTAAGTTTTTAGTTTAAGTTTTCAATTTTATTTTTAGTTTTCAATTTCATTTCCTTGACAGACTGTAGAAAGGAAGTCAAGGCATGATAGCAATTGAAAGTGATAACATTGGTATTTGGTAAATCCTGCACATAGCAATTGACAGGATAGCAATTGAAAGTGATAACATTGGTGTAATATTGGTTGGATATTGGTTGGTTTTAAGATAAAAAAATGTAAACTTATTTGTTTACAAAAATATTTGATAATACAAAAATGTAAACTAATCAAATGTTAGATTTTGTTACAACAATTAATATAATTAACAATTAATACAATTAATAATTTGATAATTTTACTAATCAAATGTTAGATTTTATTACAAAAATTAATACAATTAACAATTAATAATTTGATAATTTTACTAACAATTAATTTTAATAACAATTAGTTTTAATTTTATCAAAAAAATTAATTTTAATTAAAAACGGGCCGAGCTGGGCCGGGCTCGGGCCCCATATTTTTTCTTCGAGCCGGGTCTGGACAAAATCTCAGGCCCATATTTCGGACCGGGCCGGGCCCGGGCCTAGGAAGCGGGCCGAAATTTTTTTTGGGACCGGCCCGGCCCATGGACAGGTCTAGTGCTTACAATAGGGATTCGCCTAAACTCACATTTGTGAGGTTTGCCACTCATCATCCTGGGTCACGTAGAGAACCCCCTTTTTAGGTAAACACCTACCTTTAATTATTTTCCATATGATGTCATAGCCCAACTATGGTCTTACACAATATGGTGTCATGGCCATGGACTTTTCCTTTTAGAAATCATGTTTAAAGTCCCAACGGACCCCTTTAGATGACTCCGCGGAGACAGGCACAGACTTATTATGCTCAAATCCACTATTTTCAAAACATATCGTATTGCATACTGAGAAAAATATAATGTCGGTAATGACAATATATCACAAAGAAAAGAAATAGAAAAATAAAGAACACACAGATTTTACGTGGAAACTCTTTCGGGAAAAAAACCACGGGCAGAGGAGAAGAAAATTCACTATGTCGAATTCGAATTAATTACAAGAAGAGTAGACTATGCCTATTTTTAGGCTTGTAAACCTTATTCTAATAGGAGTGAAACTCCTTATTCTAATAATATCAAATAGATAGAGTTTAATAAGGTTTAAAAAACCTTATTCTAAAATAAAATAAAAGAAGTATAATTCTATAGGGATTTTACTTTTATTTTATTTTACCATAGTATTTAATTTAAATAAGGATTTGGGTCACTTAATTCTAACAATCTCCACCTTGACACGAATTCTTAATGAACAAGTTCTTTATCGCGAACTCTCAACGAACAAGTTTCTCCACCTCTTCCATAAAACCCCTTAAGGGTTTATTTCCAACAATGAACACCAACCAAGTCTAAGCAGTGCTTAAACTTGGTTATAGAAAGTGACTTAGTCATCATATCTGCAGGATTTTCATGAGTACTAATTTTGCTCACAACAATATCACCACGAGCAATAATATCACGAACAAAATGATACCGAACATCAATGTGTTTTGTTCTCTCATGAAACATTTGATCTTTTGTAAGGAAGATGACACTCTGACTGTCACAAAATACTGTATTGATTTGAAGGTCTTTATTGAGTTCACTAAAGAGTCCTTTCAACCAAATAGCTTCTTTACAAGCCTCAGTAATCGCCATGTACTCAGCTTCAGTGGTAAACAAAGCGACTGTAGTTTGTAAAGTGGCTTTCCAACTGATTGCACAACCTCCGATTGTAAAGACATAACCTGTGAGAGATCTTCTTCTATCGAGGTCTCCAGCAAAATCAGCATCAACATACCCAATGATTCCATCTCTAGTTCTTCCAAACTGTAAGCAAACATCGGTAGTACCTCGTAAGTATCTTAAAACTCACTGAACTGCTTTCTTATGTTCTTTAACAGGATTCGCCATGTATCTGCTAACTGCACTAACTGCATATGATAAATCTGGACGTGAACAAACCATGGCATACATGAGAGATCCTACTGCACTAGAGTATGGAACATGTGACATGTATTCAATCTCATCATCTGATTGTGGAGACAAAGCCGCTGAAAGTCTAAAATGGGCTGCTAAAGGAGTACTAACAGGCTTAGCATTCTGCATATTGAATCTGCAAAGAACTTTCTCAATGTACCCCTTTTGACTTAGGTACAATTGACTTTCTTTTCTATCTCTAAGAATCTCCATACCAAGTATCTTCTTTGCTGGTCCCAAGTCTTTCATCTAAAGTTCTTCATTTAGTTGGGCTTTGACCTTTCTTATCTCTCCTTTGTTTTTCGCTGCTATCAACATGTCATCAACATAAAGGAGTAGATACGCAAAAGAACCATCATCGTTTTTCTTAAAGTAAACACAACTGTCACAACTACTTCTTTTAAAATCATGAAAAGTCATAAAGGAATCAAACCTCTTATACCACTGTCTTGGTGATTGTTTCAAACCGTAAAGAGACTTTTTCAGCAAGCAAACATAGTCCTCTTTATCTGAGACTGTAAAACCCTCTGGTTGTTGCATGTAAATATCCTCCTCAAATTCTCCATGCAAAAATGCAGTTTTTACATCTAACTGTTCAAGCTCCAAATCATGCATGGCCACAATACCAAGCAAAGCTCGAATTAAACTATGCTTCACAACTGGAGAGAACACATCTGTGAAGTCCACTCCTGGAATTTGACTGTAACCCTTTGCAACAAGCCTTGCTTTATATCTGGGTTCTTCAACTGTTGGAGTCCCTTCTTTCTTCTTAAACCCCATTTACAATGAACAACCATTTTACCTTTAGGAAGTTTCACAAGATTCCATGTTTTATTTTTGTGTAGTGATTCCATCTCCTCTTGCATAGCAAACATCCACTTTTCTGAGTCTTCACAACTAACCGCCTCAGAATAATTAGATGGCTCTTGGTTTGCATCTATATCTTCAGCCACATTTAAAGTATAAGCAACTAGATCAGCATCGGCATACTTCTTTGGAGGTTTAATTTCTCTTCTAGTTCTATTTTTGGCAATAGAGTACTGTGGTGAAGAAGCAACTCTATTTTGAATTTTTGTACTGACTTTAGTAGTCGACTCTGTTGTAGATTCTAGATTAATCTGATGCTTCACCTGTTTTTGATTTCCTTTATTGGAAGAGTCTTTAAGAGATAAGTTAGGTAGCATAGCAGTTTCATCAAAAACAACATCTCTGCTAATCACAACTTTTCTATTTTCAGGACACCATAACTTATACCCTTTTACACCAGCTTTATAACTAAGAAAAACACATTTAATAGATCTCGGTTCCAATTTTCCATTATCAACATGAGCATACGCAGGACAACCAAAAATCTTTAAATCAGAATAATCAATAGGATTACCAAACCATACTTCTTGTGGAGTCTTTTTCTCAATGGCAACAGATAGAGATCGGTTGATCAAAAAACATGCAGTAGAGGTTGTTTCGGCCCAAAATGACTTTGGTAAGTTGGCATTTGACAACATACATCGAACCTTCTCCATGATCATTCTGTTCATTCGTTCTGCAACACCGTTTTGCTATGGAGTATGACGAACTGTCAAGTGTCTCACGATCCCTTCTGACTTGCACAATTTATTAAACTCGTCAGAATAGAACTCTAAGCCATTATCTGTGCGGTTGGTATTTTATTTGTTTTCCCGTCTGTTTTTCAATCATGGTTTTCCAAGACTTAAATGCGGAAAACACATCGCTTTTCTGCTTCAAGAAGAACGCCCACACTTTTCTGGAAAAATCATTAATAAAAGTTAGCATATAATTAGCTCCACCTCTCGAAGGCACTCTGGATGGCCCCCAGAGGTCAGAATGAATATACTCCAATGTTCCCTTCGTGTTATGGATTCCTCTGGTGAATCGAACTCTCTTTTGCTTCCCAAAAATGCAGTGCTCACAGAACTTCAGTTTGCAAATTCATTGGCCATCAAGAAGTCCTCTGTTGCTCAATTCTGCCATACTATTCTCACTCATATGCCCTAGGAGCATATGCCAAAGTTTAGTAATATCATCATCTAACAAGGAAGAAGATGAGACAGCTGCATCACCAGTAACAGTAGAACCCTGCAAAACATATAACTTGGCAGTCTTTCTCTGCCCTTTCATCACAATGAGGGAACCTTTAGAAATCTTCAAAACCCCACTTTCAGCTGTGTATTTATATTTTTTTAAATCAAGAGTGCTCAACGAAATTAAATTTCTCTTTAATTCTGGAACATGTCGTACGTCACTAAGTGTTCTGACGACTCCATCAAACATCTTAACTCTAATTGTTCCAACACCTGCAATTCTGAATGAAGAATTATTTCCCATCAACACAATACCTTCAGACACTGTTTCGTAAGTTGTAAACCAATCCAGATTGAGACTCATATGGAAGGTGCAAACCGAATCAAGGATCCACTCCTCGCTTGCTTTGGAATGGTTGAAAGAAGCGACTAGAAGTTCACCATCGCTGTAATCTTCTACAACATCAGCTTTACCAGAATTTTCTAATTGTTTTCCATTTTGATTCGCAGCCTCCCTTTTGATCTTGTTTTGTAGCTTATAGCACTCAGATTTAATGTGCCATTTCTTCTTGCAAAAGTTACAAGTTTTACCTCTGTTTGAATATTTTGATCTGCCCTTAGATTTACTGAGAGGATTCCGTTCCTGTGTCCTTCCACGATCATCATCAGCATTCTGATCTTGTCTCCCACGAACAATAAGACCCTCTCCCTGAGAGTCGATTTTAACCACAAGATGTTTCATCTTATCATACGAGGTTAAAGAATCATAAACCTCATCAACTGTGAGAGACTCGCGGCTATATAAAATCGTATCTCTAAAGGTTGAATAAGACGGGGGCAATGAAAAAAGTAGAATCAATCCTAGATCTTCCTTATCATACTGAACCTCCATGGCCTCCAAGTTTGAGAGAATTTCTTTGAACACTGTTAAGTGTTCGTGCACAGATGCACATTCTTCCAAACGATGAGCATAAATACGCTGTTTCATATGCAACTTGCTAGTTAGACAAATGCAGATGTAACTGTGTTAACGCCTTTCGATCCTTGCGCTTTTTCTCTTCCTCCGTCAATGTTGAAGGCATCTTATCTACCCCTAGCAGGGCTTCCTCTAAGTCCATCTGTGCAAGAACAGCCTGCATCTTTATATGCCACAACGCAAATCTGGTGTTGTGATCCAACAGCGAAATTTCGTACTTCAAAGACGTCATTATCGTGATTTGAGATGAACAACCCAGAAGCTCTGATACCAATTTGAGAAAAATATAATATCGGTAATGACAATATATTGCAAAGAAAGGAAATAGAAAAATAAAGAACACACAGATTTTGCGTGGAAACCCTTTTGGGAAAAAAACCACGGGCAGAGGAGAAGAAAATTCACTATTTCGAATTCGAATTAATTACAAGAGAAGTAGACTATGCCTATTTATAGGCTTGTAAACCTTATTCTAATAGGAGTGAAACTCCTTATTCTAATAATATCAAATAGATAGAGTTTAATAAGGTTTAAAAAACCTTATTCTAAAATAAAATAAAAGAAGTATAATTCTATAGGGATTTTACTTTTATTTTATTTTACCACAGTATTTAATTTAAATAAGGATTTGGGTCACTTAATTCTAACACATACTACCAAGACGCATATACACAATCTTTGCATCTAGATACAACCATACTTCACATCGACCTATTTGAACTCAATAGATCTATACCAAGTATGCATATCATTCTTATCAAACATTATCATGATCACAAACATACTTCAATAATCACACACAAGGTTACATACATAACATATTGTAACCTCAAGGATCACAGCATCATCTTTTAGTCATTTTCTTACATATTTACAAGTACTATCATCATATAAACATGAGGCAACATAGAGACTCACCTGATTCTCTCCTACTATAGTTCAAAGCTCTAGATCCAGACTTTTATTGTGCAATCAGTAGCATCTACTAGTACAAAATAAAGAAGCCATCAAAATCTATTCATATACCCCTTTTCTTGTCATTTTTTACACTGAAAATCCCCAAGAATGGTTCTTTTATCCTCTATCTTACTGATCTACCAAGTCTAATAGATTTACTCTTTATAGCATAGTATGTAGAGTCTTAAATCTTGCCTCGAAGTGGTGTATTCACTGCTAAAGATCCAAATCTACAACTTTAGCTCAAGAAAGAGAATGAAATACTTTGGGTTCCTTTAGATCTAAACAGAAATACTTCTTGAAGAAGAAGAAAACTCTATTTTTAGACCTAAATATCTATATATATATGGGACCCGAGCTCTTATTAGAACTTAGCACGTGTCACACAACTTCAAAGCTACATTTACAAATGGTTTACAACTGTAAATAGAAATCCAATATTTTAATATTCTTGGTTTGTCCCTTTGTTCCTTTCTAACTACCTCGTTAGAACATAACTAGCACAACAACTTAATAAACTTGACATACCAGACCTTTGGCAATCATTCCCAATACTCTTTCCAAATCTCTTATTATTTATAACTCAATACATTTTGAGAACAATCCTCGCTTCATAATTTGATACCTACTATGCGCTCGATCTATACATTAGAACAATAATTATGTAGATAGCACTATGCCACTCAGGTTACTTTCGATTTACCCACCCAAAGCTGGGTGTTACAAACCATTAATCCTTTAACCATAGAGTGACGTGTGATGTGGAATTGTGTAAGAAGCCAATGGTGGTGCAGTCGGGTAGGAACCTAGGGAGATCAATGTTTATGCTCTTGAGCCTGGACTGATATCAAGGAGAGTTGTTTGTGCCCATTTTTTTATTCATGCTAATGATTTTCTTGACAGGGATAATCAAAGGACTATTCAAACCCTTTTTCTCTAACACCAACAGTTAAATGCTTTCAAATAGGATCACTAAGGGAATAAATTAAGTTGAGAAAATCATAATAGCTCACCAGTATTTTCACGATGAAGCTCTAAATGAAAGCCATAACACTTTCTTTCATAGACTCATTCACTGTTCCCTCTTTAAAGGCAAAATTATCAATATATGCTAATTTCAAGGAAAAAAAATTAAGGATATAAGCCTAAAATTTTGATTATTAAGGGAAATAGGTCGTTTTTGCAAAAACATGTTTCGGGAAATGCCTTTTTTGAAAAACACTTTCTACAAAACACGTTTTTCTTTTGACACATTAGTTTTTCCAGTTAGACAGTCAAATATTAGTGATTACATCCTTAAGTACTAAGATCAATTCCTCTCCTAAAAGCATTTGTATTTTTTATCTCATGTTGTTTCAAGTTTTTTTTTATTTTTAATTAATAAATATATTGTTTTCAAGTTTTTTTTTTTATTTTTAACTCATCTTTTTAATTAATAACTCTTTTATTTATATAAATATAACAAATATGTAATTATATAATAAAATATATTATATATTATGTTAAAAATATTTTTAATTAATAACTCCTTTATTTATATAAATAAATTAATAATTATATAATGAAAAATATATATTTTTATATTTATCATTATGTTAAATATATTTTAGTTTTTAAAACATCAATTAATTTTTTTGATATATTTTTCTTTATATATAATTTTTATATATTAAAATTTTATTTTCTCCACCTACATTGTAGGTATGATAATTTCTAATATTATAAAATCAGATAATTACTTCAAATATCATTATTATTTTTATATGTTAAATATTTAAAATATCATTATTTTTTTTCTACATTGTGGGTATGGTAAATTCTAATGTTATAAAATAATTAATTATTTCAAATATCATTAGTTTTAGTGAATATATTTTTTATGTGTGAAATTTATTTCTATAACGATCCAAAAGTTAGTGGTATCAAAAAATTCAGCTTTGGGACCCCATTTTCGTAAAATGAACCCATAAATATACTTATTAAATATTTACAGAGTTATATTAGAATTGAATTGAATTTTGAATAGGTAATTTTGTCAAAATTAGTGTCTAATTAAGGTATAGGACTAAATTGTGAAAGTGGTAAAAGTTCAATTAGACATTTAATATCACACCCCAATTTAGGCGGGTTCAAGGATAAGGCGTATAGCAATGAAAAAACTTGTGTTTGGTGGATTGCAATTAGGCTAATTGTTTCTTTTAGCTTATACTTGTGGGCATATAGTATTTGCCGAGTAATTAAGTGAAAAATTGATTTAGATTATTTTGATTAGCCAATGAGTAAGGGGTTTTAGTTGAACAAAAAGGTAAATTATAGCATGAGTTATCGCTATATGTGTAGTGCACCTAGTTTGTTTAGTACTGTTCTCATTAGAATGTGATGTGCTTGGTTAGGAACCAACGGAATTAACCGTATTAATAATTATTATGCAATATTTATTATTTATGTTTCCTTTAGAGTCTGTAGGCCACAAAGAGATACAAGCACTAGATTTAAGTGACACTTGTTGAATGTCTGTAAGGGAGATTGGATATAAATTTATATATTGTGATAAGGGCTTTGAGAAGAGTTTTGGGGGAGGGTTGGATTCAAAATGTTACTTTTCAATTATTTTCTGGAACTGATCTTATTTCTTCTTTTTTAAGTTGGAAACTGAGATTTTTAGTTAAATCAGTGATTATTTTATCTCAGGGTAAGTATTACTACTTTGTATGTTAGATTTTAAAAGAGTAAATTTGTATTGAGTGTATGAACAATAAGATGTATGTATAGGGCTTTGCATGGGGGTTGTAAGTGTTTGAGATGATGGTAAATTGTATACGAATAAGTGTTTAATTGTGTTTCTATGTTTTGTAATTAGTTGTTGCTGCTAAATCGTGTTAGATGTTTAAGTATGGAGCTTTGAAATACTATAGTTGGTGAAAATGAGATAAGTCTTCAACTTGATTCTTTTATATGAACTATTCAAATAAGAAAAATATTTGTATACATACAAAAATGGAGTGATGATGAAGTTTATAAAAACTAGTACAGATGAGAGATGTGTTATAATAAAATGTATAAAGTTTAGATAAAGGAATGATGTTTGATAGCAGACGAGTAAGGGCTAGTATATGAGATGGACGAGCTAGTAAAGAGTTGATCATCTGTGCAAGTGAATGTTGAGCTGAAGTTCTATTGTGAAGACTTTGGTAGAGCAATTTTAGTACTAACTAGAATAGCATCTCACGGTCTGAAAATGAGTGTAAGACCTTGCAATAGAGGTCCATGGTAGCTTGGTATGATTGGGAACTATTCATGGTGTGGCCTTCAATATAATGAAACTAAAATGATAGAACTTGATACATGAACGTGTGTAAGATTATGTGGTTAAGGCCCATGGCATGGTATGGTATGATTGTATGTATGTTCATGGTGTAGCCATTGATGATGTATGAATCGAAGTGGCAGATCACGATACATAAATTTATGTAAAAGTCCTCTAGGACAATAGACACAAGACTATGTATGATGCCTCTATGGTGTATTTTATGTTAAAGCTTTTATGGCATATGCTGTTTAGCTTTTGTGGTATGAGCTTTCATATATGTATGGTGAGATTTGTATATTGGTTTTTGTGATAAATTATGAACAAAGTCTGTCGGTTTTGTATGAGGTATGGCTAGACAAAGTATTGATGTTCTCAGGATTAATCACTGGGTAAAATTAGTGAAATAAATGAATAAGTTATGAGAATGTTGTTGAAAAGAACTGTGTATCAAGATTATAGTGAAGGTATTTGCCTTGATGATATAACAATGTTGGAATTGGAATTAATCGTACTATTTATGGCCTAAGATATTGTCAACGTGAATTTGTTATGGTATGATTTAATTAAAGTTGTTTGGAATATGCCAAATCTGAATTGAATAATGACTTCACTTGAAATATTATGAAATTTGAATATTGATTATCACGAGCATTTGAGATTTAGAAGTATTGTTGTGGATGTTACTAGATTGATTTATGAAGTACTCTATCGATATGAGTTGTATGGTATTAATTCAGGATATGATTGGTTTAATAATTTGATAGTGTTCAGATTTGTATGAGTAGTCGTCAAATGTGTATGTATCCGTTTATGGTTAATGATAGGAACAACTATTTTAAGATAAGTGTCAGTAATATTATATGATCTATACGAAACAAACTCTGAAGATAAGTTTCGTTAGGTCGCATATATGTAAATGAGGGACTTAATTATTATTTCAAAGAATCTTTAGATAATGATAGGAACAACTATTTTAAGATAAGTGTCAGTAATATTATATGATCTATACGAAACAAACTCTGAAGATAAGTTTCGTTAGGTCGCATATATGTAAATGAGGGACTTAATTATTATTTCAAAGAATCTTTAGATAATCAGGTGAGAAAGAATTAGAATATTATGAACATAACAATTTGCGCATATGTGAATCAAACTATATTGGTATTCACCCGATAGATAGTTCAGAAAGTTAGTTGGCGCATAAATGATAATCAAAGAATATAAATTAACCATTAAGATTCAATGAAATAACGTTCATTAATTAATCATGAACTTACAAGACTTGTAAATTGTTTCAGGTTTCAATAACAAAAGACTACCCCTGGAGGGACGATGCCAGGACAACACCAAGGAAGAGGCGTGTCGGGTTAATATGCATATAGAGCTGTTGAGGTGGTGTATTGTAGAAGTTCTTAAATGAATTTGTATTTAGTAGATGATTGTTTTAGATAGATTTATTGAGAAATTTTGTAATAATTTATGTTTAAGCACCATATTTGTTTCTTGAAATTTAGTCTTGAATAATTTAAAAGAGCATGTATTAAATAGGATGCTATCCGAGATGGGTTAGTGAGTTTGGCTAAGTGTTTTTGACTAGTAATACCTAATATCCGGATCCGACAAATCGGGTCAGGTTTATTGGTTACATTTAATTAGATAATGGACTAAGGACTAAAGTGGAAATTAAACCACTTTAGAAAAGATGGTGGACAATGAGCCATTAGTGTATTAAAACATATGTTATAAAATAATAATCAAATTAGTTAAAACGTAAAAAAAAATAGAATAAAAGATTTGAAATGAAAGAGAAAGCATCTTTTCCCTTCTCCTTCATGCAACCAAATTCACTATTGAAAGGGAGAAGAAAAATAGGCGTGAAGGTTTCTAATTTCAACAACTAATTGCTTAGTTCAATTTGGTCCTCTTCTTGCAATTTTTATGTTTTTTAGATCATTGGAACTTAATCTAGCTAGCCCATGTATCAATTTGTAAAACTGTTAAAGTTTTAGAAAAATGTCATGTCACATCCCAAAAATCGAGTTTTGTGTCATAGGAACTAAAATAGGATAAAATAAATAATTAGTTAATAATAGTAAAATAATAATTAAATTAAATAATAATGATATTAATAATTAGGGTATTAGTAAAAATAAATAGAGACTAATTTGGAATAGTGGTTAAAGTAGAGATTAAATGTGTAAATTAAGACTAGTTGTTAAAAAGGGAGTTAATAGAACAAGGGAGAAATAGGAGAGGACTTAGAGGGTAAATAGCCCAATTTAACAAAAAAATAGTTGGCTATAAAAGCCACTTGCCTTTCCAATTTCTCTCCATACTTTTTCATTTTAAATATTTGTTAGATCTAGATTGAAAAATTTTCTCTAATAAAATTTCAACATATTCTATATTTTCATGGCATCCAAACACTCTCTATTCTTTCAATTTTACAAGAAAATCAATCATTCTTCTCCAATTTCTCACCTAAACTTAGCTCATTTTTGCTCAATGGTGCAAATTCGTGGAGGTTTTTAAACTAAAGGTAAATCTATTGTTTACCTATGTATTAATTTTTTATTAGGTGTTTTTTAATTTGAATTTTCATGGACCTAAGTAAGAAAATTAAAGATCCATAGTTTTAAAGTTATCTTTTGCATAAAAAATGGTGAATCTCATGATAAAGAGCTAAAATATTTTTTAAAATGATTTTTAGTATATTTTGACGAGATTAAGAGGTTTACAAATTCAATTTATCAAAATCTTTAAATAATTGCATGAATGAAATGATTTTCTTTTGAGAATGAGGATGAATAGTGGTTTTTCCAAAAAGATAGTGTCTAGTAATATTAAGTTGAATTATCGGCCTAGATCTGTAATTAGGCACAAGTTAGGGGGTTAGGAGGTAGAAATTAAGGATTTAATTAAGTTAAAAAGAAGAAATTAAGCGAAATAGATTGTACAAAATAAATCGAATAAGTATGTGTGAGTGGTGAGCTATTGTATGAACACAAAAGAGAGTGAGCTAGATTGTTTTTGAATACCTAGTAATATATATTTTTGTGCGAAGCTGAAAATGCTGTGGAGCCTCAACAAACTGGGATCAAGGCAAACATAAATTTTTCTAGTTTGATGAGCCATGGTAAGCTATAGGTGAGTGCATTTGTATGTCGTTATAGTACCTCAAATCTGACATAGACATTATGACGGAATCTCAGAAATTCCATTAACGACGCGCAAAATTATTTGTTTATTTGAAAATAGAGGTTTTGAGTTTGAAAATGTAAAAATTTTCAAGATTGACTAATTTTATATCTTTGAAAAATATTTAGTAAACTATATTTATTTTTAAAAGAAAAACATCATTTATTTGTAATGTTTGTTTGAAAACATTTAAATACTAGGGATTTTATATTATAATTATAAAAATGATTTTTATAAAGAAAACTTGCAGCGAATTTTCATAAAACTATTTAGGAAATTTAAGAATTATTATTTTGTTTATAATTTAATAAAAATATAATTAATTTAATAAAAAATTAATTTATCAAAGATACTTAAAAACCCATAATTTTGCATGCATGCAAATTAACTATAAAGTTATAAAAATATAAATCACAACCAAAATGAAGGTAAAGTCCAAAAGTCCACAGAAACACAACCCAAAATCCAAATAGTTAAAAATCTAATAAATATCTATAAATGTAAAGTTTTCCGAGAGTCTCCACTAAGTGATGATCCAAGTCTTATGTCTGAGTGTTACTTGAAATGTTGAAACATTAATGGGGTGAGCTTTAAGCCCAGTGTGAGATTAACACAAACTCAATCACATATGATATAAACATATACGATAGATAATCATAAAATCATATAACTCAATTTTCATAAATATATAATGTATAATCGTGTCAATGCATATTTCGTAAAAAGGATGCAGATTTTTGGAAAACGGTCCTATCCATCTTCACTACACGCCATAATCGAGTTTTTCCCAAACTTTTTCAACCAACACACCAAATTGTAAACAGTGTCACAAACGCAAATAAACTACCATATAATCAAATTCATAGACAAGCCACCAGAGGTTGTGATTTATATTTTTATGCATTTATAATTAATTTGCATGCATGCAAAATTATGAGTTTTTTTTAAGTATCTTTGATAAATTATTTTTTTCTAAATTAATTATGTTTTTCTTAAATTATTAAGAAAATAATAATTTGTAAATTTCCTAAATAGTTTTATGAAAATTTGTTGCGAGTTTTCTTTATAAAAATCATTTTTATAATTATAATATAAAATTCCTAGTATTTAAATGCTTTCAAACAAACATTACAAATAAATGACTTTTTTTAAAAAAAAGTATAAATATATTTTATTAAATATTTTCTGAAGAGATAAAATTAGTCAATCTTAGAAATTTTTACGCTTTCAAACTCAAAACCTCTATTTTCAAATAAACAAATAACTTTGCGTGTCGTTAATATAATTTTCGAGATTTGGCTATAACATCTAGGTCGGATTTGGGGTGTTAAAGTCATATTTTAGCATGAATTACGAGATCTAGAGAGTTAAAGTGTGGCTTGCGAGCCCCCAATTATAATATGTGAATCTCAACTTTTTCTTAATGAAAATTCTTGCAATTTTGTTTAAATTGTTGAGTATCCATATTATGCAAATTTAAAATGTATGTGTATATATAATATATACCTATAGGGGTTTTGTTATTTATATATAATATATATGGGTTTTGGTGCTATATATATAATAATATATATGCATGCATGCGTGTTATATGTATAATATATTTGCATGGGCCTGTTATATACATAGTACATATATATGCGTGGTTCTGTTATACATAATATATATGTGTGGGTTTTATTATTTATAATATATATGTGGTTATAGGTTTTGTACTATCTAATATATATATATATAAATGAATAAGAGACTTTTAATGCATTCTAAAGTTGACGTGACAAAGGTCACTATATATATGTAATATATATTCGTATATGGTTATGTAGTACTTGCGAATGGACATAAAAATAAACAATATAATGTGGACTTTTATATCATGTGAATTCTATTGTCACGAACCCGTAGGTGAATTATGAGTTTTATGATATTGCGAGTTTTGATTATTGCAAAATTATATCATTGTGAAATGCTAAGTGTGAGCTCAACAGTAGTGTGAGCCAATTATATTGTGTAATAAAATGTGATTAAATAGATATGTTGGTGTTAGAAAAAAACATGTTAGCGAACAAAATAAACACGTTAGCGAACAAAATAAATTAATTATAAATAAACACATATGAAATAAAATATAAAAAAGTGATTTATAATTAATTTATCAAATACGAAAATTAAATAAAACCATAATAAATAGTTGAAATAAAGGAGAATCAAGATTTTATGAAACATTGAGGCTTGTTAAACACAATTTTCTTAAGACAGATTCAGTCGCTCCTATGGTACTTGGAGTAACGTTGGTCGAATGTCTCCCAAGATAGAACAACAACAGTGATCAAAGTAGCAGCACCTCTACAACGATCAATGAACGAACAATATATTTTTCTATCACCGGAATGTTTAAAAATACGAAGAAGGAAAAGGGAGAGTTTTGAGAGCAACAGAGTTTCGGCAAGATAAATTATCGGAGAGTATGAGTGTGTAAAACCCTTCAGAAATCATGGCCTTTTATAGGCATGGAGAGTGTTGGAATTTTGGAAAAACATCCACAAAATTTGCCATTAAATCAATTTGATTTAAAAATTTAATCAGATTTATTGGAATCAAATCAATAAGATAAGTTTCCATATATAAGCAGATTTTGTCTGCTGAGGAAAATAAATTCAAGTTGGACTAAAATATCCGCAAGCCCATTTGGGCCCGACTGGTCCGGACATTTCGTGTCGCCTACATTGTGCGGGTGTGCCCCAACCCTGTCGGGTTTGGAGTTGCACCTTCCCTGCCCGCAAGGTAGGGTTACAAGCTTAGTCATTCAATTACCTTTCAAGAGAGTTCACATATATAAACATATCTCACACTTGGTATCTAACCAAGTAGCTTAATTTGAGCATCAATTTCTCATTCATCACTCAACCATTTTGAGCATATGATATACTGTTGTAAAGGTGTCATGGAGTAGAATATGAAACCATAAATTTATGATTAAACTCTCCAAATTTACCTATTGAGAATATGCCTCAAACTTCCCATACAAGCCATTTTTCCAATAGTTGGCAATGTGAACACTTGAAACCGTTGGATATCATTGGCATGCCATAGGATTCTGAGTACTCACATTTTTATTATGTCTTGGGCATTGTGACCCGGAGATGGCATTGGAGAGATAAGGGAATGTCAAGCATTGCTCCATTCATCGTAGATAGCGTGGTGTGTTTGGAGAGTGTAAGCATACGTTCTACACTTACATGGAGATAGCGTACGACTTTATGAGTCATGTGGTGTGTTTTTGAGATTTGTTTTTTGAATGAGTATATAATTTGACTATGTTTCATCTTCACGAATTGTTAATATATCATTATGGTGAGTATGTAATTTGTGTTATATGTGAATTTTTAAAGTATGTTTAAATCCTAACATATCTGGTGTGTATATTTGTGTTGTATGCATCTATACTCACTTATCTACTCCAAGCCTAGACTCTTTACTTTACCTTGTAGATAAATAGTTCACGGGTTAGCAAGGAGGGTGGCAAATAGTGATCCATCGCAAGGCATTTTTTAGAGCATGTGTGTTGAGCTTTTAAATTTCACAGTGAAGGCAAAGTAGGTCGTTCCAAGGGTTTGTACTAGAACTTGACTTAGACATTTCAAATAAAATTTTCAACGGGTTGTAAACAGATATTATAGACTGTTTGTATTTTTTTGGGAGGGGATATTTTAACGTTATAATTGGCTACTTGATTGCATGTTTAGATCATTTTATTACTTGATTAATCTAATGATAATTAAATTAACTAACAAATTTTTGTAGCTAAGGGAGACTGTCGAGTATTAAGGTACGTCTTATGCCTTCTGTTTGTGTAAATGGAATGATTATTTATAAAAGCATGCACTTAGGACTAATTACATATATGAATTATTCTGCAATTGTGTGGTGTGTATGGTTGGTTGGAGTGGCCTGTAAAGTTTTAAATGGAGAGTCACATTGGTGGCTTATATGATGTTCGAATTTTGGGTCGGACCGTCTCAATCAGGTTTGGAACATCACATTTAGATAAATGTCATAGCCAATACCTAGCTCGGTAAGATATTATCCGCTTTAGGCGCACATGACCCTCACGACTTTGTCCTTGAAAGCATTCATACACCTCCAAAAGGCCTTTTACCACGTAAATGTTACTACCCTTTTACCACCGTCTATCCCATGCTTTGTCGATGTGGGATTCGCTTAAGGTGTTACATTCACCCCCTTAAGGACTCAGCGTCCTTGTTGAGGTTTGCCCACCATCGCTCAAGAGGCATGACGAGTGGATTTAATACTAATAAAATTCATATCCAACACCTAGCCCGGTATGATATTGTCTGCTTTGGGCGCATATGACCTTTATGGCTTTATTTTTTGGAGTGCCCATACACCCCCAAAAGGCTTCTTACCACATGTTGTTGATGATATCTTTTAATATTAGGTATTAAATTGATAGATTTAAAGCTTAGAAGTGAAAAGACTAAATTGCAGAGTTAATTGATAATTTTGTACCTTAGGGACTAAAATGAAAAAAACCATAAAATTGGTTTTTGAATTAAGAAATAAGAAGCCCCAAATGGACTAGGGTGAAATCAGAATTCAAATTTGAGTTTTATTTTGGAAGTTATGTTAGTTCCAGTTTTTTAGACTAAATTGAATAAAATGTAAACTTTGTATAAAATGTCAATTGATTCTGAAATTGGTTGATTATTGATGGAATTATATGTTTATGTTAATATGTAGCTAATGTCGACCCAAAATTCGTGAAAGGGAAAGGAAAAGCTAAAATCGTCAACGAATAGCTTGGAGTTTTCACTAAGTGTTTTATGATTCAATACTTATTTAATTTCTATATTTTTGTGATATTACTCATCGCACACTCCTATAGTAGACTCTAAATTTGAATTAAATGAATCGGATTAGTTGAGATTGAATATCGAGACAAAGATTAGAATGAATAGATTAGTAATCATGGAATTAATTTATATTTGTTAATTGGTATAAAATTAAATTAAAGCATATTGAGTTATATAAAATGAATTTGAAGACAGATGATTAATAGCCATTAGAAATGTGGCAAAGACGATCGACGAGCTAGTAGGCTAGATTTGATAAGCCATCATCGTCGGACAATCCAGGGTGGTAGGTCATCATCGTCAAGCAATCCGAAATGACATAATTGAATTGATAAACCATCATTGTCGGGAAATCTAAGATGGTAAGCCATTGTCGTCGGGCAATCCTAGGTGGCAGGTAGTCATTGCCGGACAACCCATGATAACAAAATTGGATCAATAAACCATCGTTGCTAGGCAATCCAGGGTGGTAAGTCATCCTCGCCAGGCAATCCAGGGTAGTAAGTCATTGTTGTCGGGCAACTCAAGATGACAGAATTGAATCGATAAACCATCGTTGTCAGGCAATCCGGGGTGGTAAGCTATCTTCGTTGGGCAATCTGGGGTGGTAGGTCATCGTGGTCAGGCGATCTATGAAATAAGTTGAACATGAATTTGTGAACTCGAATTACCATCTGAAAGATAACACTGTTTGAGATTTTACATACTAGAAATATATATATTGAATGATGATTTCATGTTTGAGCTATAAGTAATCATATTATTAGATAACAATACTATGTGTGTGAATTGTACCATCTCCTTATATTATTTCAAATTTGGAGTACTATTAAGTGATGTACTCATTACATGATTTATTTCCGTGTGTAGGACAGGTTCGTATCTACGTTTCCTACATATATTTCAACATCTCATCAAGATTTCCCAACTCCACAATGTTTGTGCCCTTTTGTTCTTAATAAACTTGGCATGTACCTATAGAAAGTCTTCTAGGTGTTATGTCCTTGTAAATGTTGCTAGAATTGAATATTCGTATTAAAATATAGTTCATGATTTTGGTATAGTACATCTTGTATGTAAATTGGTCTTTGAGTTAAGTAATGTATATCTAGTTATGTTTGGTTTGGTAGAGAGTTAGGTGATTGCACTATATGGTGCATTGTGTGGATGATATGAACTTAACCAATTATATACAATGTTAGATTAAATTGATTGGGAATGGTTAGATGTTCAGTAGGTTATATATGTGCATTGTAAAAGTGTTTGATTCTGGTTTTAGAACCTTATTTACTATTCTTTTGGTCAATTTGACAAGTTGGTATGATAATATCTTGGTTGGTTAAAATAAATTGCAAGTCTTGTATAATTTATTACAGAAACAACGAGTGACGTCGTGATGGTGTTTGAATGAAGTCATGAAAAGAATTCCACGTCGCAATGTCGTAAAGTGGTTGTCGAGACAAGGTTAGATAGTTCGTCACATCGTGATGAGGAACCCCATCTTCATTACGAGACCCAAATAGTTTTTCACATTGCAATGAGGGACACCCTTGTAACAGCCCGATTTTTAATGGTGTCAAAAATAGTGGTTCGAGGACACCAAATCCGGCAATTAAGTTCGTAAATATTATTATTTAATATTTACTAGTCAAATATGATTTTAAAAAGGTTTTCGAATTAGTGATTTGTGTTTTATAATGATTTATTAAGTCAACTGTTTTAGAAAGTGAGGTATCAGGATCTCGTTTCTATAATTCGAGCCGTAAATATTTTTATAAATATTTACAGTGTGTCATTAAGGTAGTAATAAAGTTTCGTTGAAAGGTTTTAACGTTTCGATAGTTAATTAATTAAAAAGAACTAAATTGAAAAAGGTGCAAAACCTGTTAATTATAATATTTAAGAGATTAAATGGCTTGATTAATAAAAAGAGGAAGGACTTAATAAGAAAATATACCAAAATTAAAAGGGTGAGGCAGCATAAGGAAGGAAAATAATAAAATAAAGTCATTCAATGGCAAAATTGTAATTTAATTGAAATTAAAATGAAACAAATTGAAAATAGAAAATTTTCTAGACATTTCATCTTGTTTCGGTCTAAACTGCCATAGGAGAGAAAGTTTTAAGCTAGTTCTTGTAATTTTTATGTTTTCGAGATTGTTACAATTAGGTCCAACTAAACCTTACCTTAGTTTTTGATTTTATTAAAAATTTTGGAAGTTTCCATCGATGAATATATATGATTTTAGTTATTAAATGATGAATTTGAGATATTAATTGTTATTTAAAAGTATTTTATTAAGTGATTTTTGATGAATTTCTGAGTTAGGTACTAAATTATTGAAATAGTAAAAATACAAGGGTTTGTTGTGAAATTTTTGAAAAAATGGGCTGTATTGAATGCGATGAATATTTGGCTAGCATGGGTTTGCATTAAAAATAGTTAATTTACATGATTTGGGCTTATGGACTAAATTGAATAAAAGTAAAAATTTAGGGGAAATTTTGTAATAATGTCAAAATGACCAAATTACATTAAATGAATTTTTATTGTATAAATTAATAAATTGAATGAAATTATTAATTTAGATCAAGATCGGGTGGAAAATCGAAGAAAATGGAAAATTACCAAAATGCCCCTAAATCTTGGTATTTTTGTAATTTAGCCAGGTAAGTTCGTACGGTTAAAATTTAATATTTTGTATATGTCGAAACCATTTTTTGAAATAATTTTAAAAACGGGGATCGACTTTGAAAATAAAATGGGAATGGGAGTCGCCACCGATCTTTTATTGTGGTGTAATCGGATCACCTTGAAAATAATTTTAGGTCTGCAAATTTTGAGAAAAAAAAGGTTCGGGAGTCGGTTACGCACAAGGAAGGGTTAGCACCATTGTAACACCCAAAATTGGTACAAAATTGATTGTTTAATGTCTTAATGTCGAAAATTTGAAAAGATTTTAAAATACGATCCTTTTATTTTGAATAAAATGAATTGGAAGATAAAGCTCATTTATTTTTTAAAAAATAAATTGTTACACTCAGTAAGTTAGAGTGCAACATTTCAAATCCTTAAAATTAAGCTTATCCTTTGATTTTTAAAATCCTTGTCTCGAGAAAATAACATGTCATATCCAATGCGTTAGGACACAACGTGTCGAATTCCCGAGAATGGGTTTTTATTTAAAATTTGTATGTTTGAAAAAATTTTGATTATTTAGATTCGACGAGGAAAATTAGAACCCAATACGTTAGGGCTCAATTCTCTCGAGGATTCCAAACTTCGAGTATTTTGAAGATTTTTGAATAAATTGATTTTAATACTTAAATGATATTTGACTTAACCTTTTAAACGAATGAAGAACGATTGAATAATAATGTACAACGCGAAATAATTGTTCGTAAGCTAAAACGTATACTAATGAATGTCAGACAATCAATAAATATAAATATACAACACAACAATAATAAGAATCTCATATTATGTGTTGGGCAAATGCTAATATTAAAAGCTAAAAAATTAAAAGGAATATCAAGTAAATTAACACGAACAAGTTTTAAAATAAAATAAAATAAAAATGAATAGCATGCAAAGGAGGAAATTTAAAATTATCAATATGCAATAAATTACATGCATAAAATTTCGTCATAACAATATATATATACGAGTTTGCAATAGATTTAAAGGAAAATAAAAAGAAATACTATGTGAAATTATAATATCAAAATAAATTTTGAAGCAAATATATATAATATATATAATATACCAAATAATATACATACATTAGTCTAGATAAGTAATATATATATAAAATGAAAAGTTTAATAATAATATAAATAATAATATATATAATGATATAAAAGTTTAATAACATATAATAATATGTATAAAAAATCAAAATAAAATAGAATAAAGGACTAAAGTACAACGTGCGAATTACATGGAGGGCCAAATGAGAAAATATTCCCTTCCTTCCAAAACGCTTTAGTATGGACTAAATTGAATAAAAAAACAAATGCACGCCTAAATTTAAAAGGGAATAAAACAGTAAAAAAGGGACCAGATTGCAGTGCGCCTGAAAGGAGGAAGGGTCGTCTGCGCAAATAACCCGAATTACAGAAACGTGCGGATCCTTTCCCGGGTCGGGTCACCGCGCGGGTTATTGAAGCTTAATGGCTAATACGGCGCCGTTTTAGGGCCACTGGAACAGGCCCTAAACGGTGTCGTTTTATGCACTAAATAAAATACCCTCTTAACCCTCAAATCAGAACCCTTGGCCAGTTTAAACACCAGCCCCCAAAGCCACCCTTTTTTCTTACGCCGCTTCACAATTGAACCCCCCCAAATTTACTCCGATCTGAACGGAAGAGGGCTTCGGCGATGCACCGTCCTAGGCACCAACTCGAGTCTCCTTCCTTTTATTTTTCTTTTTCGTATCAAAGAAAGAAGAAAAATCAAAAGAAAAGTGCAGTAGAAAAACGCAGAAAATAAAAAATAAATGGTCAATCACCTTTTCAAAAACTCTGTTTTTTTCTCTCAATATTTTCTTTTCTTTTGTATTCAATCTGTATATTGAATGTGTAACCCGTTTACAAATTGAAGATGGCCTTATATGGCCGAAAAACAACAGGATAAAATAAAAGAAAAATTACAGAAAGAAATCTCGTATTATTTTTTTGTCCTTTCTTGCTATTTTCGTTGTTGTTTTGTCTGCCTCTGCCTGTTGCAGGTACGGAGGCCAGCTGGAGGAGGGCGCGCATGGAGGAAATATGTGCGGTGGCGATGCATGTGCGAGGCCTGGGTCCCGTTGCTGCGGCGCCTGCGATTTCCTAGGGTTTGTATGCTACTTTGGTGTTGGTTCATCGGGCTAAGGTTAGTTAATTAGGCTTAGTGGGTTAGGTTTGTATTGGGTTGAGATTTGGGCTTGGGCTGGTGTTGGGTTTGTATTTCGGGTTTGGGTAAATTAATTGGATCTGCTATTGTAACAAGACTGGACATTTATTTTTATTTTATCTTATTATTTTATGTATGTGGGCCGGGCATAAATTGGGTATTACAGCTGCCCCTCTTTACTCATTATCGTGTAACAAGAACGGAGCAAAGACTCTAAAAATGGGCAATTTTGCCCGGTCGAGCTTGGACCTTGGTGCTCTTCTTCTTCGAGTTGCCTTATCCCATCCTACTGCATCCTCAGAGGTATAGGAATTAGTGCTTGGATCCACTCCACCACAACATCGGGGAGATAGGATTTGTAACTCGTAACTTTTGGAAAGTAAGATTTGCCATTGTGGCTTTAATCTTTTTAGCTGCAATGTCGAAAAAGCAAGATTTACCGTTGTGGCTTTAACTTGCTCTACTGCACTATTTGGGAAATAAGATTCGTTGTTGTAGCTTTAATCTCTTTAACTGTAATATTGGGGAAGCAAGATTCACCGTTGTGGCTTTAATCTGTTCCACGTTATCGCTTGGGAGATAAGATCTGTAATTCTCCGGTCTATTCCACTGTAATCTCAGGGAGATAAGACCTGATGCGATCTACTCTACTGTAACTTTAGAGAGATAAGATCCTTTATTTTAATTTCGCTCCACTGTAATCTCAGGGAGATAGGATTACTAGCTTCAATCGGCTCCGCGGTAATCTCAGGGAGATAAGATATCTAGCTTCAATCTGATGCGATCTACTCTACTATAACTTCAGAGAGATAAGATCCTTTATTTTAATCCATTCCACTGTAATCTCAGGGAGATAGGATTACTAACTTCAATCTGCTCCACTGTAATCTCAGGGAGATAAGATTTCTGGCTTCAATCTGATGCGATGTACTCTACTATAACTTCAGAGAGATAAGACCATTTATTTTAATCTGCTCCACTGTAATCTCAGGGAGATAGGATTACTAGCTTCAATCTGCTCCGCTGTAATCTCAGGGAGATTAGATTTCTGGCTTCAATATGATGTGATCTACTATACTGTAGCTTTAGAGAGATAAGACCCTTTATTTTAATCCGCTCCACTGTAATCTCAGGGAGATAGGATTACTAGCTTCAATCTGCTCCGCTGTAATCTCAGGGAGAAAGGATTTGTGGCTTAAATCTGTTTCCTTACATTTGAAGATAAGATTTGCCGCTTAGATCTGTTTCCCTACTCCTGGGGAAGATAAGATCCGCAATCTTCAACCTATCCCACTGTTGATCAGGGACATAGCACTTGTGATTTCACCGATCTGTTCTCTGGGGAACATGACCTGTATAATTCATTTATGAACTTAATTATGCCTAATGATTAAGATGGCATGATCAAAATGTATCAAATGCTCCTAACTAGGCATGTGTGAATGGTGTTTGCATGAATGCAGAATTTTACTTTTCAGAGAATGATCTCGCTTAGGTTGTCATTACGCGAAGTTTATTAAGGTTTTGTGACTGACGTGCTACAATGCCTTCTCGCTTGACCGGCTTCTTCAAAGAATCACTTAGTCAGATTGCCCCAGTGTAAACCTTACGGTTGAATCCATTAGAGCGCACAATTTGTGCCATCAATCTCCCACTGTAATCCAAGGGTAGAAATAGGTGGCTTTTCCTCAAACCTCTCTTATCATAATTCAAGGATATAGGATCTTAATCGTTCTGGTTTCTTACACCATTTTCAGGGTGTCATACCAAAGACTTATACGCAGATGAAGGCTCTCTTCTCCGAGGTAACCTCTTCAAATTGCCTGATGATCATTACTTGCTTGTTCATGTAAGCTTTGTCACCAACATGGCGTCTTGTCAACCAACGCATTTGACAACAAAAATCAAAAGAGAAAGTCTAAATTTAGGCTATTCCTTCTCAAATTTCCAACCTTTAAATTTGGTGTGTTCTAAACAATAGTCCTGTTTCAGGCTCCTATTTTATTTAGAAACTTTTTAGAGTAATACGCAAAACTTCCTTTGTGAAAGTTTTATTAGTCCATTAATCATTATTCCAATACAACATGTTTGCAAAAAAGGTCATAACAATGGATAAGAATAAAGTTGGTTCTGAGCATAGCTCGAAAGAACAAATAATCGAAAATAGTAAAGAAGGCTGGCAAAGAAATTAATTGGGAATGTACATCTTGGAAAGGAAAAAGGTATTCCAAGAACAACAAATTTAATATAGATAATATGAGAATTGGGTGCCCCAGATAACGCAGCTTGAACTTCTCTGTACGAACTTTCTGAAGACCATTTTGACTTGGACCTGTGCTTAGGAGATCTACAGCACTCTGTCGATGCCCCAAGATGTCGTCTATCGTTTCCTGTTGATTCAGGCATAGCAAGATCATCACATGTCCCAATATGATCAAAATTTGAGCAGCTTAAATCCCTTCATGCCCCATTCCGATCAGTATTTGAGTCGCCCTTTTCAGGTTTTTAGCTCAAAACCACCTTTGGCCTAAGGCGCCCTTTGCGGGTTTTTCCCTTAGCCTCTCCATTTTTCATTTTCATTTTCATTTTTCATTATCATTTTTCATCTTTTTTTTTTGACTCAGAGTGCCCTTTGCGGGTTTTCACCTTGGTCATTTCTTATTCTTTAAACGAAGTATTTCTTGACTGGATCCGAGTTTATAAGACTAGCAATCTCACTTAGAATCAGTGCTCTTCTGAAGAATGTCTTCTTTACAACGTAGGGACATTCCCGGTTTGGCATTCATTTTCCTCTAAAATCCTTTTGGAGAGGAATGATCTTTTTCGACATCCAACCCTCTCGTGGAATTCTTTGAGATGACCCTGTTCATTATGGGCTCGTATCATTTGTTTCTGGTACATCCGACCTTGAAGAATAACTTTTAACCTCTTTCTTAGGTTCAACTGATTACACCGCGATTGGATCCATTCTGCTTCATCTAATTCTAGCTCAACTAATACCCGGAGAGAAAAGATTTCAATAGGTAAAATTACCTAAATCCCGCAAACCAAAGAGAAAGGTATTGCCCCAGTACAGATGTTCGACAAGAAAGGAAGGCAAATAGTAATTTCTCATGCCAATCCTTGTAAGTCTGAGTCATTTTCCTTCAATTTTCGATGTTCAACTCTAGGCAATTCAGTGACGAGTCGTGGTGTCCACTTCCGAATTGATTTCAGACCTCAAGTATTGCGCGCTTTTGTTCAAATTCAATGCATTTTCCAATACCATCCTCTTGGAATTCTATACCGGCATATGATGACATTGACATATGAAGCAGCTTCTAATGATTTCAAAGATGAAGCAATGCCCATTAGGAGTCTTCGATAACGGTGATGACCATGCCCCATTGCTCGAAATTTGAGTCGCTCTTTTCGGGTTTTCAACCCAAAACCATCTTTGGTCACAAAACGCCCTTTGCGGGTTTTCGCTTTGGCCTCTCCTTTTCTTTTCTTTTCTTTTCATATTTTTATTTTGACTTTGATTGATTTCTCTTTTTGCTTTTGACCTTGATTTTTTTCTTTTTTTTTGAATCGTATCTAAACTCTTGGGATTAGGCAAGTCCTTATTATCCATTTCAAAGAATCTTCTCTGATATCGAATTTCCTTTATAGAGCCTTTTGGGGCGAAACTACAACTGGAAACTTTTGATCTTCCTCTTCCATCGGGATAAAATCCAACAACATCTTGAAGGGATAGAAACTTGACTTCAAACGGGCAAAGCTATGCTGAATCGACAAGAACAGCATTGCCTCGGCAAAGAATTGTATCATTCATACAAGTTTTGATATCGTGCTGTTGTGCAGATTTCATTATCAGTGCTTAACCCGGCATATCCTGGTATGATCCTACAAAGACATCTTTTGAACAAGATCTTGCTTCGTTTTTTACGTCAGGTCAAATCTAATCTTCACTAAGCCCACAATTCCTAATGATTCCTTGTGAGGTAGAATCTGTCGGTTCTCTTGTTCTACCATCCTCAACAAGTCTGAGATAAGCTAGATTTATGCCATTTCCAAAGTCATGAGATCCCTCTAAACACATGCCCCAATCAAAAGGAAAATCTAAGTCTGTAGTAGAGTCATTCATGTAATTGATATTCGAGGACCCATAATAAACACCGAAGAATATACAAAAGATTGTATAAATTCATGAATAATTATTTATACAATATGATTATGAATGAATGAATGATGGTCTGGAAGAAAATCCAAAAGAATGAAAGAATATAGAATTATCCGTAAAGAATGAAAACATTGGCTCAAAAATAATCGCAAAGATGTATTTCATTAAAATAATAACGTTCAGACATAAGCCTATTTCACAAATGAATTTTCTATCATTTTTAGGCTAAAAACAACAAAAATGTTCTGAACATTACTTTAAAAAGCTCTAGAGACTATAGGGTTTTCTTCCGCAGTCGAATTGCTTAAAACACTCCTACGTTTATAAGGGCGGATATCTAACAAAGTCCCTTTCTTCAGTTGCTTGTGCATTGCATTCACTCCATTTATCAATTATGATTGGGTAATAGATTTTCTGCACTGGAGGAATCATCAAATCTAACGACGCCCATACTGATAAGCTTCTTGCTTTAAAGGGCTCTGATGGCTGGTGGTTGCCGTCTTTTGTTGGCCCGCAGTGATTGGTTTTGAGGGGCCCTTGTTATACCTGCCTGCATTATCCCATTTATTCCCCTTCTTCATCGGGGCCTTTGTAGTACCTAGGTACTCCACCCTCGCCTGCTTTGTTTCAGCCGGGCTATCGAGAGCAACAGGAAAATTGTTCCTCACATTGGACCTTAGGTTTATCAAGCATCCCACCGGTGTTGCTGTACTAGTCTGATACTATTGTGATCTGATAGTAAAGAGTGCCCAGTGTGGACGCCCATCCGGCTGGACTTAGACACTTGTCGGAGTATAATCTAGGGAATGGGCAAGATCTTTATAATCAACCCCAAAGTGGACCACCGGGTCCTTCCTTTTTTTTAACTTTCCAGCTAGCAGTCGGTTGAACTAGCTCATCAAGGTTCTCTGTAATTCTAGCATCTGACCTCTCATCTCATATTGAAATTCAGTCAATTGCTCCCGCATCTGATTCTGCATTCGCTCTAATTTTTCCAACCTTCGTTCCATTTCTCTAGTCTTTTCTTGGATATCGTAATGGTATTTGGTTGGTTGGTTTTCCAGGTTAGCTGAAATAAATTTACTCGTTTAGACTCTTTCAATGGATTTTAATGCATGTAATGCAATGCAAATGCATGAAATGAATGCCTAGAGAGACATTGATTTTGATTCAACTACATTTAGGAAACTTTTCTAGAAAGCAAATTCCCTTACATAAAACGGATACATGTACGACCTCACCCTCATATTCCAAGAAACAACATTGATCTTTTTCTTCATCCGCATGTTGGAGATAATCTCACCAATTTCCAATAGACGCCACTGCTAGCTCCTTTTCTCAATCTTGGTCGCGATCCATCACTTCCCATCTTCATGAGGCTCGTCAGCTTCTTTAAGGGGTTTGAACGTCGAAGGCTCTCAGACGATCGCCTCGAATCCTCAGGCCACGAAGCAAGGTCACGAACTCTTCGATCGCCCTTCTTGTGTTCCTCAGAATGTATTCGGGAAGTTGTATTTTTTTCCACTTTATCAAGGAATTCGTATTCCATGACAAGCTTTCTAATTTTGTAATCGAACTTGAATCAATATCTCTTTCCTAAGATGCTAATGCAATGCATGATATCATAATCAAAACACAACAAGAGGGGTTAGTAGAAAACAGAAGTAAACGAGGAAAACAAAAAGTACCTAATCAATTTATTCAAAAATCTTCAAAATACTCGAAGTTTGGAATCCTCGAGAGAATTGAGCCCTAACGTATTGGGTTCCAATTTTCCTCGTCGAATCTAAATAATCAAAATTTTTTTGAACATACAAATTTTAAATAAAAACTCATTCTCGGGAATTCGACACGTTGTGTCCTAACACATTAGATATGACATGTTATTTTCTCGAGACAAGGATTTTAAAAATCAAAGGATAAGCTTAATTTTAAGGATTTGAAATGTTGCACTCTAACATACTGAGTGTAACAATTTATTTTTTAAAAAATAAATGAGCTTTATCTTCCAATTCATTTTATTCAAAATAAAAGGATCGTATTTTAAAATCTTTTCAAATTTTCGACATTAAGATATTAAACAATCGATTCGGTACCAATTTTGGGTGTCACGAGGGTGCTAACCCTTCCTCGTACGTAACCGACTCCCGAACTTTTTTTTCTCAAAATTCGCAGACCTAAAATTATTTTCAAGGTGATCCGATTACACCACAATAAAATATCGGTGGCGACTCCCATTCCCATTTTATTTTCAAAGTCGATCCCCGTTTTTAAAATTATTTCAAAAAATGGTTTCGACAGTATAAATTTATGAATGGTATTATTTATTTATTCTATTATTGGAAATGAATTATTGTTGGAATTATAATATTGAATTGGATTTCGGTTTGAATGAAACGCGGGATTTGAGTACATTCGTAAATTGGTGTATGATGTTATTGGAGGGACATTTCGGCATATTCACCAAGTAAACTGGGGTTCAACATTTGTTACGAACTCTCGTGTTTTACTTTCTGTTTGAAATGATTTGGTGGATCAGCTCTTACGAGCTTCAGTGAAGCTTTTATGAGCTGTTATTGGCGTGTTTTGGTGGACCAGCTCTATGACCTTCTGTTGATGATGTACTCTTATCCGTAAGTCGTTCTTCGTAAGGAAAATCTCGATAAGGTAAATTGTTTAATGAATTTGAAAGTTTTGTTAATTATTGAATGGCTAATGCCAATGTATAAATAATTGTGATTTGATATGTGAATAGCTATTTACATAGCAATTGTGTGAATTGGGACATTATTAATCAAATAGAAGATGTTAGCATGTGCAATTTAAGTATAGTACGAAATGATGTTGAAATGATGTGCTAATATGTATGAATTAAAAATGTTGACATTTGATAGTTAATTGAAATGGATTGAATTAGTATATAAATTATGAATGTGTTGATTATTTGAATAGAAAGGAATATATATTTTCAAATACAATAATTGGATATTGGTTGTATTTGGAAGTGAAATTAAACCCTATTAACTGTACAGGGTTGAGTTAGATATAGATGGCATGCATTAGGATAGGAAGAGTTCAGGGATTTCTTCGACTTCGAGTCGATGAGGCACTGGATGCCAATGTACTTCGGTTTAATCGATGAGACATTGGGCGTCAAATGGATATAACACTGGGCGCATATTACTTCGGATTTATCGAATGAGGCACTGGGTGCCAAACTGGTGTGTTGGTTGGATCCGTGCATCCATCCGAATCCGAGTTGTGTTAATAGGGGTAATTAAATAAAACGGTACTATGATTGATATTGGATGGTATTGTATGAGAATTGAAAATGGGATAGTGATTTGAAACATAAAAATGAGTTATATACATAAATGCACTAACTTGTGTATTGATGATGGTGATAAGGCTTATGTCAAGCTTGAGATTAGATTGATGTATATGCTTATGTTTGATATTATACAAATGAAACGGTAAGTTCATAATTCAAATGTGATATGATGAAAAAGGGATTGATAAGTTAAATAATGTACTTATATATGAGAAATTACGTATGTTATGGTTGAACTTACCTATGTTATGAATAAATATATTAATTAGTTAATTAATGTTGTTATTAAGTTTATGTTTAGTAAATAGAATGGAAAATAAGTAAAGAAAGTTATTCATAGTTTTATGAAAAGGTTAATGATGATGTATAATGTTTATAAAATCCTATTAAGTTAGAAATGAATATATATATGATGTTGATAGACTTACTCATTTATGAGTTAGTGGTTATGTAGTTGATAAATCTTGGGGCATTGGTATAGCTTTATATTTAATATATAAAGTTTATTAATGAATTGGAATATTATGTTTAAAGTTTGTATGAGCTTACTAAGCATTCATTGCTTACGTAGTTGTTTATCCTTTATTTCATAGATTATCGAAAGCTTGATTGGGTTGGAAGCTTGTCGGAGTTATATCACACTATCCATCAGTTCTATTGGTACTTCCGGATGTTTTGATTTTTGTTATAATGACATGTATAGGTTATTTTGGATAAATGTTGGCCTATATGTGTTTTGTTGAGATAAGCCACTTATTTGACTTGTTTTTTGGTATTTTGGTATGTGCATAATTTGCCTTATAATGTTGATGTGTGGAATGATTTGTGGTTGAATGATGAAAGGTAAAATAGTAGTTGAATATGCTTATGAGGTATGTTTTATAACTTGGTGTAATTTGATACTATGCTATAGTAAGTGTATATGTATTTGATGCTATTAAATAAGTGATACAATTGGTACCAAATGTTAAGTTTTGGTAAATGATTTACATGTTGTGTGTTAATGCAATTATACATAAAAGTTGGTTAATTTCTTGGTTACATGGATTACATGATTAAACATGTTTATAATTGTCATTTGAGGTGCCTAAGGGCATATTGGTTGTATGTGAATATACTATATGTTTAAGACATGATTTAGCTTGTTTTGGATGTCATAATATGGCTTGTTTATATGCATAATGTTCATTGTAGGTTGACACCAAATTGGTGAGAAATATGGCTTGTAAAATGGCCTATTTTCATCCATACGGGCAGAGAAACTAGCGTGTGTCTCAACCATGTGTGACACACGGCTAGGTGAAACGGCCATGTGTCCTCTACATCTTTTAAGAATGCAAGTCAGTATGCTCACACGGCCTAGTACACGGGCATGTGACTTGGCCGTGTGACCATGTTAGAGAGTTACACAGGTACGGACACGGGCTGGGACACGGCCGTGTCTCCCCTGCAACTTTGAAAATTTTTAATGTATTTCGAAAAATTTCCTGAGTTTCCGAATTAGTCCTAACTTGTTTCTAACGTGTATTTTGGGCCTCGAGGGCTCGAATAAGGGACAGTATATATGAGTTTGATTGGTTTATGACATGAATGTTATGTTATATGATATGTAGAAATTTCTGTCTGTTTGATCTGTAAACTCTGGTAATGCTCCGTAACTCGGTTCAGGCAAGGGATACGGGTTGGGGGTGTTACAACCCTCTCGTCCAACGTCAGTCTTGTAAATTGAAATCTTTATGTTTTGATCCCTATTCGTTTTCAGTTTGGTTGTTGAGCTTCCGTAAGCTCGTATAAGACTTGATAATCATTTAATATCATATTATAATCGTGTCATGCTTGAATTTAGCTGATTATTGCATTATACTGTTAGTTTGCAAATGTTGTTGCTCTAGGAACTAATGTGGCACTCTGTAGCTCGAACCCAACGATCGGGTCGGGATTCGGGTGTTACATTTTCAATTCATATCATGAGTGGTAAATTTTAGTATCATATATTTTTGTATATGTATTTGAAATATTTAACATATAAACATAATGATATTTGAAATATTTTACATATAAAAGTAATAATGTTGTTTGAAATAATTATTTGATAGTATAACATTAGAATTTACCATACTTACAAGTAAGTAAAAAAATAAATATCTGACATATAAAAATTATATAAATAAATAAAATTAATTTATATATAAAATATATTTTCATTATATCACATACATATTTATTATTATTTTTATATAAATAAATGAGTTATTAATTAAAAAATATTTTTAACATAATGAAATATATCAAATATATTTTCATTATATAATTACATATTTATTATTTTATTTATATGGATAAAAGAGCTATTAATTAAAAAGATAAAGTAAAAATAAAATAATTTAAAAATCCTAAGTAGAAAAAGGAAAAAGAAAAACAGTCAAACTAGAAGCAAGTAAACAAAAAACTGACATAAAAAATGGGATCTTTTTCCTTGTTCCAAGCAAGAAAGCAATAAAAGAGTTAAATCTATTGGGGGAAAAGAAGTAGTATTACTGTTAGAATTAAGTGACCCAAATCCTTATTTAAATAAAATATTCTGGTAAAATAAAATAAAAATAAAATCTCTATAGAATTATACTTCTTTTATTTTATTTTAGAATAAGATTTTTCTAAACCTTATTAAACTCCATCTATTTGAAATTATTAGAATAAGGAGTTTCACTCCTATTAGAATAAGGTTTACAAGCCTATAAATAGGCATAGTCTACTCTTCTTGTAATTGAATTCGAATTCGACAAAGTGAATTTTCTTCTCCTCTGCCCGTGGTTTTTTTCCCAAAAGGGTTTCCACGTAAAATCTGTGTGTTCTTTATTTTTCTTTTTCTTTTTCTTTGTGATATATTGTCATTACCGACATTATATTTTTCTCAAATTGGTATCAGAGCTTCCGAGTTGTTCATTTCAATCACGGTAAGGACGTCTTTAAAGTATGAAATTTTTCTGTTGGATCGCAACACCAGATTCACGTTGTGGCAAATAAAGATGCAAACAGTTCTTGCACAGATGAACTTAGAGGAAGTCCTACTAGGGGTAGATAAGATGCCTTCAACATTGACAGAGGAAGAGAAGAGGCGCAAGGATCGAAAGGCGTTAACACAGTTACATTTGCAGGATGTGATGAAGGAAAAGATCGTCGCTGGATTATGGAAGAGGTTGGAATAGATATGTATGTCGAAAACTCTAACTAGCAAGCTACATATGAAGCAGCGTCTTTATGCTCATCATTTGGAGGAAGGTGCATCTGTGCACGAATAATTAACAGTGTTCAAAGAAATTCTCTCAAACTTGGAAACCATGGAGTTTCAGTATGATAAGGAAGATCTAGGGTTGATTCTACTTTTTTTTGTTGCCCCCGTCTTATTCAACCTTTAGAGATACAATTTTGTATAGCTGCGAGTCTCTCATAGTTGATGAGGTTTATCATTCTTTAACCTCGTATGATAAGATGAAAAATCTTGTGGTTAAAACCGACTCTCAGGGAGAGGTTCTTATTGTTCATGGGAGACAAGATCAGAATACTGATGATGATCGTGGAAGGACACAGGAACAGAATCCTCGCAGTAAATCTAAAGGTAGATCGAAGTCTTTAAACAGAGGTAAAACTTGTAACTTTTGTAAGAAGAAATGACACATTAAATCTGAGTGCTATAAGCTACAGAACAAGATCAAAAGGGAGGCTGCGAATCAAAATGGAAAACAACTAGAAAATTCTGGTAAAGTTGATGTTGTAGAAGATTACAGCGATGGTGAACTTCTAGTCGCTTCTGTCAACAATTCTAAAGCGAGCAAGGAGTAGATCTTTGATTCGGGTTGCACCTTCCACATGAGTCCCAATCAGGATTGGTTTACAACTTACGAAACAGTGTCTGAAGGTATTGTTTTGATAGGAAATAATGCTTCATGTAGAATTGTAGGTGTTGGAACAATTAGAGTTAAGATGTTTGATGGAGTTGTCAGAACACTCAGCGACGTACAACATGTTTTAGAGTTAAAGAGAAATTTAATTTCATTGAGTACTCTTGATTCAAAAGGGTACAAATACACAGCTGAAACTGGGGTTCTGAAGATTGCCAAAGGTTCCCTCATTGTGATTAAAGGGCAGAGAAAGACTGCCAAGTTATATGTTTTGCAGGGTTCTACAGTTACTGGTGATGCAGCTGTCTCATCCTCTTCCTTGTCAAATGATGATATTACTAAACTTTGGCATATGCGCCTAGGGCATATGAGTGAGAATGGCATTGCAGAATTGAGCAAAGGAGGACTTCTTGATGGGAAAAGAATTTGCAAACTGAAGTTCTGTGAGCACTGCATTTTTGGAAAGCAAAAGAGAGTTCAATTCACTAGAGGAATCCATAACACGAAGGGAACGTTCGAGTATATTCATTCTGATCTGTGGAGGCCATCCAGAGTGCCTTCGAGAGGTGGAGCTAATTATATGCTAACTTTTATTGATGATTTTTCCAGAAAAGTGTGGGCATTCTTCCTGAAGCAGAAAAGTGATGTGTTTTCCGCATTTAAGTTTTGGAAAACCATGATTGAAAAACAGACGGGAAAGTAAATAAAATACCTCTACACAGACAATGGCTTAGAGTTCTGTTCTGATGAGTTTAATAAATTGTGCAAATCAGAAGGATCGTGAAACATTTGACAGTTCGTCATACTCCACAGCAAAACGGTGTTGCAGAACGAATGAACAGAACGATCAAGGAGAAGGTTCGATGTATGTTGTCAAATGCCAACTTACCAAAGTCATTTTGGGCCGAAACAACCTCTACTGCATGTTTTTTGATCAACCGATCTCCATCTGTTGCCATTGAGAAAAAGACTCCACAAGAAGTATAGTTTGGTAATCCTGTTGATTATTCTGATTTAAAGATTTTTGGTTGTCCTGCGTATGCTCATGTTGATAATGGAAAATTGGAACCGAGATCTATTAAATGTGTTTTTCTTGGTTATAAAGCTGGTGTAAAAGGGTATAAGTTATGGTGTCCTGAAAATAGAAAAGTTGTGATTAGCAGAGGTGTTGTTTTTGATGAAACTGCTATGCTACCTAACTTATCTCTTAAAAACTATTCCAATAAAGAAAATCAAAAGCAGGTGGAGCATCAGATTAATCTAGAATCTACAACAGAGTCGACTACTAAAGCCAGTACAAAAATTCAAAATAGAGTTGCTTCTTCACCACAATACTCTATCGCTAAAATAGAACTAGAAGAGAAATTAAACGTCCAAAGAAGTATGCCGAGGCTGATCTAGTTGCTTATGCTTTAAATGTGGCTGAAGATATAGATGCAAACCAATAGCCATCTAATTATTCTGAGGCGGTTAGTTTTGAAGACTCAGAAAAGTGGATGTTTGCTATGCAAGAGGAGATGGAATCACTACACAAAAATAAAACATGGGATCTTGCGAAACTTCCTAAAGGTAAAAAGGTTGTTCGTTGTAAATGGGTTTTTAAGAAGAAAGAAGGGACTCCAAGAGTTGAAGAACCCAGGTATAAAGCAAGGCTTGTTGCAAAGGGTTATAGTCAAATTCCAGGAGTGGACTTCACAGATGTGTTCTCTCCAGTTGTGAAGCATAGTTCAATTCGAGCTTTGCTTGGTATTGTGGCCATGCATGATTTGGAGCTTGAGCAGTTATGTGTAAAAACTGCATTTTTGCATGGAGAACTTTAGGAAGATATTTACATGCAACAACCAGAGGGTTTTACAGTCTCAGAAAAAGAGGACTATGTTTGCTTGCTGAAAAAGTCCCTTTACGATTTGAAACAGTCACCAAGACAGTGGTATAAGAGGTTTGATTCCTTTATAACTTTTCATGATTTTAAAAGAAGTAGCTTTGACAGTTGTGTTTACTTTAAGAAAAATAGTGATGGTTTATTTCTGTATCTACTCCTTTATGTTGATGACATGTTGATAGCAGCGAAAGATAAAGGAGAGATAAGAAAGGTCAAAGCCCAACTAAATGAAGAATTTGAGATGAAAGACTTGGGACCAGGAAAGAAGATACTTGGTATGGAGATTCTTAGAGATAGAAAAGAAAGTAAATTGTACATAAGTCAGAAGGGGTACATTGAGAAAGTTCTTTGCAGATTCAATATGCAGAATGCTAAGCCTGTTAGTACTCCTTTAGCAGTCCATTTCAGACTTTCATCGGATTTGTCTCCACAATCAGATGATGAGATTAAGTACATGTCACATGTTCCATACTCTAGTGCAATAGGATCTCTCATGTATGCCATGGTTTGTTCACGTCCAGATTTATCATATGCAGTTAGTACAGTTAGTAGATACATGGCGAATCCTGGTAAAGAACATTGGAAAGCAGTTCAGTGGGTTTTAAGATACTTACGAGGTACTACCAATATTTACTCAGATAGGCGCGAATCAATTTTTTATATTAAAAATATTTTTTTGTTTAAATAAAATATTAATTTTTTATTTTTATTAAAAATATTTAAATATATATATACAGGTAAAAATACGGTCAACGGATCAAAATACGGGTAAAAAACGGGTCGTGCCTGTTAGATAGGCACGACTAATCGAGCCTGACAGGTAGGTGCAAATGGTCTGCTGTTGCTGCCCCCTCCCCCGCTCCATCTGCTAGCAGCTGTTGCTGCACCATGCTGCTGTTGTCCTTTCAATGGGAAAAAGTTGCAAATGGGGGACCTTTTAAGCATGGTCCCCCAAGCTCCATCCACTGGAAGAGAGAAAGGAGAAAATAAGAAGAAGAAGAAGAAATAAAGAAAGAAAAAAAAAGGTAATGTATTATTTTAGTAAATAATTTTTGTTTATAATTTAAAGAGTTTAATTAAGATATTGTGATTTTTTATTAATTATTAATTATTAATTATTTAAGATATTGTGATTTTGTATGAATGTAATTTTTTTCTTTTTATAATTATTTTAAAATTAATTTGTTAGTAATTTAGGATTATGTTATAACTTTTTGTGTTTGTAATTATTTTAAAATTAATTTATTAGTAATTTAGGATTAAGTTATAAATTGTTGTGTTTAGATTAGTATTTGGTGAGTTTAACATATAAGTTTATAAAAAAATTAAAAATCATTTCATTTTGAAAATGAATTTGGACAAATGATGTTTAAGCTCATTTAATTTTTTTAAGTTACTGTTAAGTATTGGTATGTTAATAGTTGCTGTTAACTCATTTAATTTTTTTAATCAACTTGGATATCAATTTGTCCAAGTTTAATCATAACGGACTCTTTTCATAAATTTATATACTTTAAAATTATTTTTATAAAAAAACGATTGTAGAAATATTGAAGAATATAAATAAATTATTAACATGCCAATACTTAACAGCAACTTATAAATTTAAAAAATTGATAATAATATATTAATAGTATCAATTAAAAGTGTTTCCCAAAACTCATAATTAAAATTCTTATATTGAGCAATGGGAGTAGAGTTTTGGCTGTGTGAAAAAATACGGGATATGGATATTTGTATCTACAGTAACAAGTAGGATATGAATCTTTGAATTCCATTTAATGCACTTTTAGGGATGACTATACGTATGAATTAAGATATTGACAAATGCTTTTATTAAAATCATTTAAAATTTTAATTAAAAAATTTAACACCCACAAATAACAATGTTCAAAGTTAAATGCATGTACATGAATTTATTTTATACATGAACATATTGTTGGCATAAGTAATTTAAGGGAGAAAAATATGTTATCAACCTTGACAGATTGTGTAAATATTTTTTCAATCTATATTAGTTATGTGTTTTTTGATTTTTTAGTAATGTATTTTTTAAAAAATAATTTTATAGTTATTTTGTTAGTAATTTATGATTAGGTTATATAAATTGTTAGTTTTTAGTTTAGTGTTTTGTGATTTTTTTTAATGTAATTTTTATATAATGTAATTTTATTTGATTTTTTATTTATTTAAAATTTTTTATTGATTTATTAAAATGTTGATTAAATTTGTTGTTATATAATTTTATAGGCTGTTTGAAATAAACTACTCGGGTATGTATCTATTTCTATTTTTATTTTTTTAATTTGTATGTTTTTATGTTTAGATAGTTTATATTAATTTTAATTATATTATTATTGTAATCTAACATAAATTTTTTTATTGTAGGTAAATTATGAGAAATGATTAGATATTTACCGTGTTTTGTTTCTGAAATTTGAAATAATTTATTGTATTTTTTGAAACAAATTAAATGAATTCATTTATTTAATTGCAGATTTGTAGCAAATGGGTTCTTTGATTAATAATAATCACATATCAAGTACTATTAATGAGATGGTAATAAAATTTTTATTTGATACTCATGTTATTTGCTGAATTAAATTATATTGTATTAACTATTTTGCTAATTTAATAATGTCAGGGTCCGTACCGCGTATTGAGGGACCGTGTTAATAGTGTAGGGTTTCTGCCAGATGAACGCCTAATACCATACTTAGAGTTAGCCGGGTTAATATCAGCGGCATTGATCTGAACTTTTGATCTGCGATACGACTTGATTTCCGCTTTAGTCGAGCGATGGCGTCCGGAGACCCACACATTTCATTTGCCATGTAGGGAGTGTACCGTCACTCTAGAGGATGTTGCACTACATCTCGAGCTTCCCATCGACGGGAATGCGGTCACAGGCGTAAGTTCAATCTCTAGGTCAGCTACCCTTTGATATGAATTACTTGGACGCTCGCCAAGTGAGGGGAAATTTACCAGTTTGAGATTTTCATGGCTAAAGGCCAATTTTGAGCATTTGCCGAGTACTGCCAATAAATGGGAGGTGATGCAGGCCATTCGAGCTTACATTATGCACCTTATAGGGGGTGTACTCATGCCGAATACAAACGGTAGTATTGTCTACTTGATGTACTTACCCCTATTATCCAATTTGCATAACACTCGTTCATACAATTGGCGGTCCACAGTTTTAGCCATGCTGTATTGCGAACTTTGTCGGACGACAGATCCTTCTACGATGGATATAGACGGATGCCTCATACTACTGCAGTCGTGGGCACTTTACCGGATGCCATTCTTGGCATCCATTAGTCACCAATCATATATTTCCACTCGTTAATAGGCGATGAATTTTTACTCGTTATAAGAATTAGTTGACTTTTTTTCAGATTATATTGTTCTAACAATTTGTTTTCGTAGATGGAGTACTAATCTGGGTATCAGGAGGTCATACACGATTCCGATATACCGTCTGATGATTGAGAATCATGCTGGAGAGGGGGTAAGTTTTTCCAATATAAACTTAATTTTATTATTTTATCTCACTCGACCCGCGTTAATATAACAATGTTATTAACTGTGCAGTTCATTTGGATGCCGCATTTTGTTCCAGAAATTATGGCGGTCATTCCCTCATCTGCCCACGTCCACTCAAACCTATGGTGCATTGGCGCACCTGTTATCAATATTCAGGTAGTGGAGTGGTACCATGGCGATCAAGTACTCCAGCAGTTCGGTTGCATACAGTATATCCCGATGCTGCCAGTATGATTGGGGGAAATCTATGGGATGAGCAGGAGGGGGAGGTATGGAAATGATTGGAGAGAACTGCATGAAGAATATATTACGATGTGAAACAACCGATTGAGGAGGGTACCTCAGATGGATCATGCTTTGGATCTGAAGCCCTCGTTAGAGTACATACAGTGGTACTGTGAGATAGTGAAACCATTTTTGTTTGGTGGGCGGTCGATGGTAGTCCCTCCGCATACGACATGAATTGGGCAACCCCTTCCAGATCCGCATCATGCACCAGAGCCAAAACCAGAGCCGGAGCCAGAGGGAGAGGCGGAACTACATTCTAAGGATAGTTCTTATCATCCAGATTTGGGAGGCGATGACTATTTCCCAAGCTCGTCAGGCCTAAGATATCATTCAGAGTTTGATATCTTCAGCCCACTACCACCTCAGTACTCCAATCACCCTAGCTCGTATCCACCTCAGTACTCCGCTCCTTCTGGCCCGTATCCATCGCCGTACTCCACTCCTCCCGCTCAAGTTCATCAATGGCATTTGAGACATATGATTTTTCATCTATGTTTCACACACCCCTACATATGGATGACGAGAACGTTGATCACCATAATCGCCCGCAACGTAAACGTCGAGCTCCACAAAAATATACCCCTAGAACCACACCATCAAACCATCAATTTTAGAGGGTTTAGTAATATAAATAACTTCATATTTATGTAATGAATATAGTTGATTGACTATCAACATACAATATCGGATAGGGGAAAAATTAAGCAGTAGTGGGGCCCCACCATTCGTGCCTCTGAGTTAGGCACAACTAGTAGCGCCTGTCAAATAGGCTCAACTAGTCGCGCCTTTCAGATAGGCTCAACTAGTCGCGCCTTTCAGATAGGCTCAACTAGTCGTGCCTTTGAGATAGGCTCAACTAGTTGTGCCTATGAAATAGCCACAACCTATATTTCGTATCTATACCAGGGTTATATACTGATCCGGGGAAAAAATTAATAATATTTTATTAAATGAGAAAAAATAAAATATTTTAATATAAAAAATTGATTCGTACCTGTCAGATAGGCGCGATTAAAGAAAACGTACCATTTCGGTAATTAATCTATTTGAAAACCTATTTAGATACTTAAATTTTTTTAATATATTTGGATAAAAAACCCGGTAGAGCATTAGTGACCAGAATAATGAAGTGGGCACAAAGAATTCTCCTCGATATCAGCTCAAGAGCATAGGCGTTGGTCTCCCCAAGTTCCAACCCAGCTGCACCACCCTTGGCTTTCTATATAGCTTCACGTCACCATGCCATTAAAATAAGTAATAGTTAGATGATTTGTAGTGTAGCTTACTTGAATATAACTAATTTTTTATCTCATGCATGCACAAATTACTAGTTTATTCTATAAAACTGTTTAAATATTAATCGATTAATTAAAATTGTTCATGAAACCAATATTTAAAAGATATAAACAACTTAAAAGAACTTTTTTCCAAAAATAAATATTTAATCTTTTCTTTTAAACTTTTGGATCAAAACCCAATCTTTATTTTTTTTTAAAAGCTCGAAATGCCTTTTATATTTTAGAGATGTCAAAACCACCTTTTTTTTATTAAACAAAAAAAAGTTTAGTAGTTGTTGACTTCTAAAAATGAAAATTGGGAGTCGCCACCGATCTTTTAAAGAGGTATGATCAGATCACCTTGAAAACGATTTTAGGTCTATGAAATTTGAGAAAATAGGTTCGGGAGTCGGTTACGCACGAGGAAGGGTTAGCACCCTCGTAACGCCCAAAATTGGTACCGAATTGATTGTCTAAAGTCTTAGTGTTGAGAATTTGAAAAGATTTTAAAATACGATCATTCCATTTTTTTATTAATGTTAATTTTATAAAAGATGATTGGATAAATCGAGGCGAGTGCTAAAGACCTTCTCGTCTCAGAGTAATAAAATATCACGCCCAATACATTTGGACACGACATTTTTAGTCCTTAAGAATAAGCTTGTCTTTTGATTTTCAAAACTCGTGTGGTGAAGTTTAAAAAGAATATTCAATTGCTTTAAGTCAGATGAAAAATTGAAACCCAATACGTTAGGGCACAATTTCTCAAAGTTCCTAGCATTGAGTGTAGCCTTTATTATTTTTTTAAAATCTTCATTTCTGGAAAACGACATGTCACATCCAATACATTAGGACACGATGTATCGAATTCCCGAGAATGAGTTTTTACTTATGTGTTTTGATTAAAGAAAATTTTCGATTATTTAGATTCAATGAGGAAAATTGGAACCCAATACGTTAGGGCTCAATTCTCTCGAGGATTCTAAATTTCGAGTATTGCGTTATTTTTGAAAACCTTTGAATAAATTGGTTTTGATACTTAAACCATACTAAACACGACTTTTTGAACGAATAAAGCACAACGGAATAACAATGCACGACGTGAGGCGATAATTCATAAACCACAATATATGTTAAAAAACACTAATAATAAATGAATACCAATAAACAAATACCATACGTATAAAAATAAAATAATTTATTATATGTTAATGCGAAAGTATAAAATAATACTATATAAGAGTTTTATTTTTATAAAGAACAATTTAAAAAAACATAGTAAAATGTAAAGAAAAATCTTATAAATAAAATGAAAACATTAAAATATGTACAAATTATAATTGAAATGACGAGGATTCGACGGCGCCGATATAAGGTAAACCCTCCTCCTTGTTTATTTTCTTTTATAAAATAGTAAACAGAACATGAAAAAAGAAAAAAAACAATTGAAAAAAGCAATTGAAAACAAAGAGATAGTTGAAAGGATTCCTAGTCACCTTTTGAAACTGTTTTTTCTATATTGATTTTCTTTTGAAGGTTTTGATACAATATTCGTGGGTTTTCTTTTCGTTCGGTTTACAATCCATTTTATAACGAAAATACAGAATAATAAAAGGAGAAAATTCCAAAAATATCATTCTTTTTCACTATTTTGTCTTCTTCCTTTTTTGCTGCTTTGGCTTGTTGTTTGCTGCAGGTACTAGAGTACGGAGGTGGTGGCGTGGCACGCGTAGAGAGGAAGGGCGAAGGCGGCGCGTTGCGAGGCTGCTGCGGCGGCTTAGTTTCCAGAAACCCTAGGGTTTCTGTTTGTGATTTTATTTTGGGCTTAGATGATTTGGGCCAGGGTTAGGTGTTAGCTTAATTGGGTTGGGGATATTGGGCTAGGCTAGTGTTTAGGTGAAAAACGATTTGGGCCATGTTGGGCCTATAACACAACAACCAACTATGAAAGGAGCCCCAAAGGGTCCTTTTGAGGAGGCCCAACAGCCTGCACCATACATTGCTGCTAATCCCACACAGCCAGAGACCTGTCACAATTGTGGGAAAAAGTGTCTCATAATTATATAGCCTCAAAGAGGAATGAACTAAGAAATACAATTGCATCCAGTAATTATCACCTTCAGTGCAATACCACCGCTAGAGGCTCCTGATGCTATATTTCCTTCAGTTTCAACCCAAATGACTCCCACAGTGTCCATGATATTGTCTTGTGATGGGCTAAGCATACATGATTGACCACCACTGTTGTCCTCCAAAGTATCACAAGTTTGAGCATGTGAGCTTGACATATAGATGCATAATTTCGGTTAAAAATATTGTCCAAGCTTATTGATATGAAATACATCTCCAAAATTATTTTTTGGGGGGGCGGCAAATCTTAAATGAAAATGATCAAAAATAAGTACATGCAGAAGTGACTCAAAGAAACATCCATCAATTTTGTAAGCAATCAAATTTCGGTGAAATCAATATAATTCACACTACTAATTATAGATATACAGAGTCTTCATTGCTAAGAGAAAATCATGAATGCTGGTACAGATGCCAAAATTGTTGAAACACTAAGCAATGGTAAATTTACAAGTAAAACGATTTCCTCATCTCCCCCGCCTCTGTTTTCTTTTTTCTTTTTCTTGCTCAAAAACTCTGTAACTGATTCAAAGCTCAAAATCCAAAACACCTTCAACCCATTTACCACAAACAACAAATTCCAACCAGAAATTGAAATCCCTTACTATTGAGACAAGCAACCTGAAATCTCTTATAACAGAAATGCCTAACAATTCGAAAAAACCAAGCTTAACTTTCTAACCTTAAATTACCCTAAAATAATCGGATCAACCAATCGACCAATTTTTTTTTTGAAAACTCATTTTTTTCACAGCTCCCTCCTAGTGAAATACAAGCAGAGAAGCAAAGAGATGAAATTCTCACAATAGAGGTGAGATTGAGGGGAATAATAACCTTACTCGTTCAACTTTGGGGACGCTTTTTACAATGTCGAGATCTTTTTCGATGATGGTTGTGGGATGAGAATAACTAAACGAGAACTAAGAGATAGGGTTAGGGTGTGGTGGCTTGAGGTGTTTGCTGAGGAAGAGTGGTAAAGGGCAAGAATGGGAGGTTATGTTTTTTTTCTTATTTGGTGGAGGCTCTATATTGCTATTCTTTAGATCAGGTGGGGAATGGCTATTATGGGAGGAGGCGGAATGGGAGATGAATGAAATTCTGTCGAATGGAGGATTCGGTGAACCAAACTAATGAATAGCTGCTTATCACCCAATCATCCAAGAATAGTTTGGCTATTCATGCCAACCAAACGTGTTGTAAATGTTTAATTTAAAACTGCTTTGCTTGCCGTCTCTCGAATCTTGTCAAAGCTAAAGCGACAATTGAAGAGGCAATAATGAGTTGGACTTCATTTTAACAGACCCCTGACTTGGGCGTACACCTGCTCATGGCCTAAGTTATCTGGCCCGGCCTAAAAGTTTGCTCGAAAAGTGAGAGAGTTTGGGTAAAAAGATAGATTCGAAAAATGGGTTTGGGTAAAATATTAAGACTCGTTTAGAAAATGGGTCGAACCTCAAGTAAGGCTTTTTTTTCTCGAACTCGACCCAGCCTGAATATGCCAAAAAACTGCAGCTTTTTTTTGTTGCTTTTTTTTTACTATTCTGCTACCATTTCACTATTATGTTGCTACTATTTTATTGTTATTGTACAACTTTTATTTTATTGTTAATTTTGTTACTATTTTAGAGGTATTTGCTTGTTAAATTGCATCTATCTTAGTGTTGTTTAAGTATATATATAAATTTATTTTCAATTTGTTGGGAAACATTCATTTTGATATTCTTTAGTATTTTTGATGTATTATATTTTTAAAAAATTATATAAAAAAATTAGTACGGGTTGGACGCGAGTTTTAACATTTTTAGAGCTTGGGCAAAATTTTAAACCTATTTTCAAGTCAAACCCAAACCCAACCAACAGACCTAAAATTTTGGTTGGACCCAACCTAACCCAGCCTATGAGCACCTCTATTTGGGCCTATACTCACCACTAAGCCGTACGGTTACCATTTTAACTACTTTAAAATTAAGTCTCACACTTCTTTTAAAAAATGATTATTATTTTTTCATTCAATTGGATACTTCAACTATTAAAATGTATTAAAAAATTTAATCGTTGACCGTTAAAAATAATATCTCAAGTTTTATTTTTAGGTAAAAAATAATTAAATTCCAGTTATGAATTTTTATTTAAAAAATTATAAAAATCCAGAAAAGAAAATAAAAATATTCAAAATTATAAAAAATAGAAAGATATTTAAAATTTATAAAAAAAATTAGAAAAAATTGTTAAAATTAAAAAAAACATTTAATTTGTTAATATAAACCTTATTGATTTTATTTCATGAAATTTTTAGGAAAAATAAATGATTTTTTCATATATATATTCGGTGATTATATATACATGACATTGTTGCATACCTTTTCACACAATGGTTGAAGAAAAAGCATAAACAAGCTCTTTATGAAGTATTTGAGAAGGTTAAAGCAGGTAATTAAATAAATTTCTTTAAATATTTATATTTAATATAAATTGATAATTAAATATAGTTGTATTTGTATTCACTCTTGGATTTCGAGTATTATATAAAAATATTAAAAATATCGAAAGTCCTAGACTTCTTTATACGTTTTTCTTTTAAGTTGTTTCTCCAAATTTAATACTTTCTTTATGATTACTCACCCTATCTTCTTAACTCTCAAGATACAATAGTGGTGAAAAGAAAAGAACGATAAGACGCAGAAACAAAAAGGCTTTGAAATACTCAGATATATGAGAATAAAAGGATTAATGCGACAATTTCAATTTTTCTGCAACGTCCCAAAACTTTGAGTGTTTTTTATTAAATTTTAATATAATTAAATCTTTGTAATTGTGGCTAAGTGCTTTTTTTGTGTTTTAAAGATTAGGGGTTCAAACCTCACTTTCGAAAATTTTGTTATTTTGTTTGATTTGACCTTTATCCGTGAACATTTGACTTAAGTTTATTTTTGTGTTAATTTATGTAAAAAATGAGCCTGCTAGTTTGATGATTAAGTTTCTGTATACTTCCTAATCTTGTGTTTGAGCCTCTGTGTAAGCGAAACGAGGATATGTTTTTGCTACTTTGTAGAATTAGTTTTGTTTTAAAAAGAAAACAGGTTTCCAGAACTTTAATTTTTTCTTTTTTGACGTTAGTTTTTCTTTTCTTCTTCTTCTTCTTCCTTCCTTTTCTTTTTTTTTTCTTTTTGGTTTTCTCAATTGCTGAAATTGTTAATTTTTGCTGCTGTGAGGTCGGGTAAGTGTGCATTTCATTGTTTGTTAACTGAAAGGTTAATTGCATGAGTTTAATTGTAAAATTTCATTGTTAATTTGTTTGAATTATTTGTTAAGCGATCGTTTGACTTCCTTTTTAGGTGTAGATATCAAAGGTAGCGATCTCCAACGCGTTAATTCGAGTAGTTGTCGTTGATTCATCAGTAAGTGTTGGCTTTGTTTGGAAGTTTTGTGTCGAAGTTTTTGACATTGTTAGTTCAGCGTTAAATTGTGCAAAATTGGTTGATTAAGACGTTAATTGGTTGGTCGTTTTAGGTTTTGGGAGTCTTATGCGTTGTTCCTACTTCGAAACTATACCAGGTGTGTAACGAAAACTTGACTTAATGCTAATTTCAAATGCCGAAAAGTATGGCTTTTGACGCCACACGGCCGTGTGTCTAGCCATGTAACTCACTGTTTTGGAATTTGAGGTACACAAGCTAGAGACACGGGCGTGTGTCCAAGCCGTGTAACTCACTGTCTAGATTTTTGGGTCACACAGGCTAGGGACACGAGCGTGTGTCCAAGCCGTGCACCTCACTATTTTGGATTTAGGGTCACATAGGCCAGGGAGACGGGTGTGTGGCCAGGCAGTATGAAGGCTTGTGAGTTACACGGGTGTGCGTCAGGCCATGTGCCAGACCATGTAACTTACTGTTTTGAGTCACATGGCCGTGTGGACCACACGGGCCAGCCACCCAGGCCGTATGAATCCACACGGGTTTGTGGTTCAAAAATCAGAAATTTTTCCTAGGATCGTAATCATCGTTCGAATTGAACGCAAGTCTACTGTAGGACCTGTATAATCTGAATTAGACATTGAAATTGTTATTTGGCAATTTGTTACTGAGTAATCTGTTATTCTGATATGTATATATATATACATTGTTATCAGATTTGGTAATTAGTGTAATACCAATACATGAGTATAATTTAAAATTATATTATTGTCTACTTATATCTGATATCTGTCAAATTTGTATTTGCATCTAGATTGGGACTGTATATAGAAGGAGGTGTGTACAATTTAATAATCTACCAAATCTGGTGGCTGAGCCACATATATTTCTGATTCTGGTGATTTATCGCAATTCGATTTGGTAGCTAGGCTGCAATTATTCTGAAACATGACATACAGTCACTACGCGATGTATAGGGATGGATGGATACTTGATGCCTTGTATGGTGTATCGGGATGGACGGATATGGTGTGTAGCGATTGGGGGTAGGAGTTTGCATATGTATTTGATATTCTCTATTTTTGTTTCTGTATCTGACTCTGAGAAATGACTAATCTATGGAAAGTGAAACTACATCTGTATATTACCGAGTATTATTAAATGTAAGTTACACACATTGAGTTGTAAGCTCATTTGATTGTTTGTCTGGAGTCAGGTAACCCACAGACTTAAGCGGGTCGACGTGGCAGGAGCTCGACCATTTCTTTATTTCTTATTTAATTTGTTATCTGAACTTATACTATTAGGCATATTTCGGATTTCAGATTACGATTTGGGTTTTTATGTTGATTTAATTATATAAATAATTTCGTTTATTAAACTTTAAATAATTAAGTTTGGTTTCTGTTGATGGTATGATGTAACCTCCAGACTTGGTCTGAGCGTCTAGGCTAGGTATGGAGTGTTACACTTTTATTTATTTATTTATTTATTATTTTAAATTTAAATTATGATTAATTGTTTGTTTTTTTATACATATAAAGAAAACTTAAATTTACAGTAATTTTTATTAGGCTTTTATACTTTTAATAAATTTTTTTATATTTTTTTAATTTTTTAATATTTTCCAAAATTTTAATAAATATTAAATATTTTATATTTTATATAAATTTTTAATAATTTTTATATTTTCTCCCTATATATTTTTATAATTTATATCAATTTTATTGATTATAATAATATTTTATCTTTTTTCATCATGTGTTACAAACGCAATGTAACACGTGTTGGAGATTAAATCTTATAATTTTTATAAATTAAAAAAATTCTATATTTCTAATAAAAATTCTATATATTTTTATATTTTATAATAACTTTTTTATTTATAGTAATTTTAAATAATTTTCTAATTTTTCATAAATTAAAATATTTTTCTATATATGTTTATAAATTTTTAACATTTTTAATATTTTATTGATTTTAATAATAATTTTCGCCATATGTCATAATCACAACGTGACAGATGATGAAAATAATTAAAAATAAAAGGAAAAAAAATGAAGCTATTAACTTTTTAAAATTCAAAGATGTTTTACACACGTAAACCTTAAAATCATGTGAAATTTCATTTGCAATATCAGTCCCCGTCCCTCACAAATTTTTATTTCTTATATATATATACTTTTTAAATTATCCTTAAACTTCTAAATAATTATATTAATCTATAAAATGATATACATATAAATCCGGAAACCCTCAATAGAAATTCTTAAATGTGAAGCAGTATAACATTACCAACCGCACAGCTTCCTCAGCTACAAATTCAATGGCAGTAGCCTAGGTGGCGCGCTGCTCTAGATTTGTTTAATGTAAACCCAATAAAATATTTAACACTAGTTTAATAGATTACCCACTCATCTATTTTGACAAAATTTTACTACTTAAAAAATTAAGTCTTTTATTTTTTTAATTTAAAATTCTTAATTTAATCATTAATATTATTAATATTTTTATCAAAATTTATTAATTTGTATGATGTTAAACTCTCAACATTTCAAAGAATACAATCTTTTATTCATGCTTACATAAAACCAATTACAAGTGTTTAAAGCATACAAACTCAACTAACACACTTTAACAAAAGCATTTACAGCCGCTAACTAATAACCGATAGTAACTGAAACTGTTATTCCTAACATGCCCCGTACTTATCAACTTCTCTTTGCACCAAGAACTTCTTGACTCATATCAGCAACACAGAGTTGATCTCGAAACTTAGTGAAAATTCCTACTGACAGTGATTTTGTCAGTACATCTGCAATTTGATCTGAACCAGATATATGACCTACTTGAAGTACCCCATCTGCAACTTTTTCTCTGACAAAGAACAGGTCTATTTCAACATGCTTGAATTTTGAGTGTAGAACAAGGTTTCCTGCTATTGCAACAGCAATTGAACTATCACACCATATCAAGGACCTCTTTGGAATAGGAACACATAACTCAATCAACAATGAGCGGATCCAAACCAACTCAGCAGTGAGATGAGCAACACTCCTGTATTCTGCTTCTGTTATCGACCTAGGGATTACTTGTTGCTTCCTTGAGCTCCAGGATATTGGATTCCCTCCAAGAAACACACAGAACCCTGAAGTGGACCTGCGATCATCCACATCAGAACCTATTGTGCGGAAGCGTGTAAAAGAGTAAAATTATTGTACTAAAAAATCACACTAAGTTCAATTCCCAGGAAAGAGAGGTGGATCGCAAGGATCGCTTAAGTACCAGGTCTTTCCTAGCCAGAATATCCCTTAATTGTAATTTAATAGCACAATAAATCACTACAATCACACACACAATTCATGCAGAATAATACAATAAAGAACACAAGAATTTAACGAGGTTCAGCAAATTTTGCCTACGTCCTCGGGCACTACCAAATATATTTCACTCCAAAATACAAGTGAGAATTTACAAAGAGAGAGAGAAAACAATGCCTTAAGTAGAGAATGGCAAGTTTTAGATACAGAATGAGAGATGGTTATGCCTATTTATAGTTGAGGTTCAGGGATCAACTTGCACAGTCACTTTACAATTAGGGACCATATATTGCAAATATCTCAGATTTTATTATGCCAATATCTCGATACCCATATCTTTGACTTTCCAATATTTGATACTCATATCTTTGACTTTCCAATATTTGATACCCATATCTTTGACTTTCTATTATTTGATACCCATATCTTTGATTTTCCATAAATATGGATAATTCCCAATAATCTCCACCTTGAAGATTTGATTCGAGTAATCTTATCTTCACACAATTCTCTCTGCCTTTGTCAACAACACTTGATAGTGCCTTCTTCAACTGTTAAACATGCAGAATATTGATCAAGTTCAAACAATGTTCGAACTTGATTGTTGTTACCACCTTGGTCATCATATCTGCGGGATTATCTGCAGTCTTAATCTTCTGAAGGTGAATTTTCCCCTCATCAATAATTTCCCGCACAAAGTGGAAACGTACATCGATATGCTTTGTACGTGCATGATAGACTTGATTCTTTGCTAAATGAATAGCACTTTGACTATCACAATACACATTAATATGCTCTTGGACCAATCCCAAGGTTTTAACCATACCTTGTAACCAAATAGCTTCCTTTACAGCCTCTGTTACAGCCATGTATTCAGCTTCTGTGGTTGACAACGCAACTGTAGACTGCAGTGTAGACTTCCAACTTATTGGTCCTCCAGCAAGAGTAAACACATAACTAGTGGTTGATCTTCGTTTGTCCAAATCACCGGCATAATCAAAATCAACGTACCCAACAACACCTTTACCAAGTGTAGTATCCTGCTTGAACAGTAATCCAATATCCATGGTCTTATGAATATACCGTAGAATCCATTTCACAGCTTGCCAATGTCCTTTTCCAGGATTATGCATATACCTGCTCACTATACTAACTGCCTGTGAAATGTCGGGTCTTGTACACACCATTGCATACATCAAGCTACCCACTGCATTAGAATACGGAACTTGCAACATGTATTCTCGTTTCGTATTCGTCGAAGGAGATAGTTGTGCAGAAAGCTTGAAATGAGAAGCCAACGGGGTACTTACAGGTTTTGTATGCTCGTTCATGCCAAACTGCTGTAGTACCTTTTTCAAAATATTGCTTCTGAGATAAACTAACTCTGTCATGAGCTCTATCCCTACATATTTCCATGCCAAGGATCTTCTTAGCTTCACCTAGATCTTTCATCTCAAACTCAAGGTTGAGTTGAGTCTTCAATCTCTCAATTTCAACTTTACTCTTAGATGCTATCAACATATCATCAACATATAAGAGCAAGTATACGAAAAATCCTTCTTGTAGCTTCTGAAAATACACGCAATGATCAAATTTACTTCTTGTATACCTTTGCCCTTTCATGAACTGATCAAATCGCTTGTACCACTGCCTTGGAGATTGTTTCAATCCATAAAGCGACTTTGTCAGTTTGCAAACCCAATTTTCTTTATCAGCAACCTTGAATCCATCTGGCTGAGTCATATAGATTTCCTCTTCCAAATCACCGTGTAAAAATGCGGTCTTCACATCGAGCTGAACTAGTTCAAGATCATATTGCGCAACCAAAGCTAGCAAAATCCGAATAGACGAATGCTTCACAACTGGAGAAAATACTTCATTGTAGTCTATTCCTTCTTTCTGAGCGTAACCCTTTGCTACCAATCTAGCCTTGTATCGAACTTCATTTTTATCAGGAAATCCTTCCTTTTTTGTATATACCCATTTGCATGCAATTGCCTTTTTTCCTTTAGGTAGTGTCACCAACTCCCAAGTCCTATTTTTATGAAGAGACTGCATTTCTTCATTCATAGCTTGCTTCCACTTTACACTATCAGAGTTACTTCTTGCTTCTGTGTAAGTAGAAGGAACATCATCATCTGCAATTGGAAGTGCATAGGCCACCATATCATCAAAGCGAGCAGGCATACGAATCTCTCTTCTTGGCCTTCTATATGCAATTGAATCATGTTGTTGTAGAAGTTCTTGGGTCGAAACTTCTTCATCATTTGTTCCTTCAATATTATCTGGATCATCATTAACCTTTTCAAGCTCCACCTGCTGCAAAGTGCCACTGGTTGTGTTATCCTTTTGTGAATCATTGTTCTTCATCATGGTTGATTCATCAAAAGTCACATCTCTACTGAAAATTATTTTCCTTGTATCAGGACACCAGAGACGGTATCCTTTTACTCCACCAGTTATACCCATGAATAATGCTTTCTTTACTCTTGGGTCTAACTTAGATTCTTTTACATGATAATATGCAGTGGAACCAAAAATATGTAAAGAATCATAATCAATAGCAGGTTTACCAGCCCACCTCTCCATAGGAGTTTTTCCATTTATTGCAGCTGATGGCAACCGATTAATTAGATGGCACGCATATGTAACTGCCTCAGCCCAAAATTCTTTGCCTAATCCAGCATTGGACAACATACATCGAACTTTCTCCAGTATAGTCCGATTCATACGTTTTGCCACCCCATTCTGTTGTGGTGTATCTCGAACAGTGAAGTGTCATACAATACCTTCATCGTGACATACTTGTAGAAATGGATCATTCTTGTACTCAGTACCATTGTCTGATCGAAGTCGTTTGACTTTTCGACCAGCCTGGGTCTCCACCATCTTCTTCCATTTCAGAAATACATCCAAAACTTCATTTTTCCTTTTCATTAGATACACCCATACTTTTCTTGAATAATCATCAACAAAAGTAACAAAATAGTGCATACCTCCCAAAGAAGCCACTTTAGTAGGTCCCCACACATCACTGTGAACGTAGTCCAGAATTTCTTTTGTATTGTGAATTGCTGAACCAAATTTTATCCTCGTCTGCTTGCCCAGAACACAATGTTCACAGAATTCCAATTTGCAAGAATTTGCACCTTTCAACAAGCCTTGCTTCGCCAAACTCTGCAAAGCTTTTTCACCAGCATGTCCCAATCGCATATGCCATAACCTGGTAGCCTCTGAATCTGCATCTTTCGTAAAAGCTGTTGATGTTGATCCAATAACTGTACTTCTATTTAAATAGTACAGATTATTCCTTCTTGTGCCTTTCATCACCGTCAATACCCCAGCTACTACCTTTAGTAATCCATCTCTCAAAGTGATTGTGAGCCCTTTAGATTCTAGGACCCCTAATGAGATAAGATTTTTCTTCAAGCTAGGTATGTAGCGAACATCTGTCAAGACTTGAATTGAGCCGTCGTGATTCTTCAATTGGATTGTACCTACTCCCATTGTCTTACAAGTGCTATCATTGCCCATAAAAACAACTCTACCTTCTAGTTCTTTAAGACTAGAAAACCAGTCCTTATTAGGACACATATGGTAAGTACATCCCGAATCCAAAATCCACTCATCTGTATGACATGCCATTGCCATGCCAACCAAGCTAAAGTCTGACTCCTCATCATGCTCCGCTACACATGCATCAGAAATAGCTTTACCTTTTTGTAACTTAGGACAATTCTTTTTCCAATGCCCTTTCTCACGACAAAAAGCACATTCATCTTTGGCAGGTCTCCCTTTGGACTTACTCCTTCTACCAGATTTGTTGCTGCGCGAACGACTTCTTACTGTTAAGACTCTGTAGTTGTATCTCTGTGATCTTTTTTTTCTTTCTTTCGAGTCTCAGATCTATACAACGCACTACAGACTGCATCAAATGTGATTGTATCCTTCCCATGAAGCAATGTGGTGGTAAGATGATCATATTCATCAGGAAGAGAATTCAACAACAGTAATGCCTTGTCTTCATCTTCAAATTTCTCATCCAAATTTAGCAAGTCTGCTAAAATTTTATTGAATGAGTTCACATGGTCATTCATCGACATACCGGGTGCATACGTGAATCGATAAAGTTTCTTTTTCATATAAAGCCTATTTTCAAGACTTTTTGTTAGAAACTTTTCTTCTAGTGTATCCCACAACTTCTTCGCTGATGTCTCCCTCATGACAGAGTACTTCTGCTCTTTGGCCAAACATAGGCGAATTGTTCCACATGCCTGTCTATTGATCTTGGCCCACTCCTTGTCATCCATCTTGTCAGGTTTTTCTTCAAGGGCTATATCCAGCTCTTGCTGACATAAGACATCCAGGATCTCACATTGCCACATACCAAAATTATTGGTACCATCAAATTTCTCTACTTCAAATTTCGCATTGGTCACAGTAGTCTTTGACGATGACTTTTCCATTTTTTTCTCCTCAATCCCAACTACAGTACGTGAATAGTGCCGTGAACGATCGTATTCCCCAAGTACGAATCTAGCTCTGATACCAATTATTGTGTGGAAGCGTGTAAAAGAGTAAAATTATTGTACTAAAAAATCACACTAAGTTCAATTCCCAGGAAAGAGAGGTGGATCGCAAGGATCGCTTAAGTACCAGGTCTTTCCTAGCCAGAATATCCCTTAATCGTAATTTAATAGCACAATAAATCACTACAATCACACACACAATTCATGCAGAATAATACAATAAAGAACACAAGAATTTAACGAGGTTCAGCAAATTTTGCCTACGTCCTCGGGCACTACCAAATATATTTCACTCCAAAATACAAGTGAGAATTTACAAAGAGAGAGAGAGAAAACAATGCCTTAAGTAGAGAATGGCAAGTTTTAGATACAGAATGAGAGATGGTTATGCCTATTTATAGTTGAGGTTCAGGGATCAACTTGCAAAGTCACTTTACAATTAGGGACCATATATTGCAAATATCTCAGATTTTATTATGCCAATATCTCGATACCCATATCTTTGACTTTCCAATATTTGATACCCATATCTTTGACTTTCCAATATTTGATACCCATATCTTTGACTTTTTATTATTTGATACCCATATCTTTGATTTTCCATAAATATGGATAATTCCCAATAGAACCCCAACTGGCTTCCGAGTATCCTTCAAGTAGAAAACTCGATGATCGAATAAACCTCAGCCCATAATTCAGTGTCCCTTGTAGATATCTTAAGATTCTTTTCACAGCTTTGAAATGTACATTCAAAGGTTTATGCATAAATTGACAAACCTTGTTAACAGAATAAGCGATATCCGGTCTAGTGATTACCACATATTGCAGGGCACCAACAATACTCCGATAATAATGCTCATCCTCCACAGGACTGCTTGTAGTAGCAGAGAGACGACATGTGGTAACCATCGACGTTGGCAAGCTATCCATGGAGGCCCGTTGAAGAAGATCCAAAATATATTTTTTCTGTGTAAGAAATATTCCTTGTGCAATGTAATTGACTTCAATACCAAGGAAATAATTCAGCTTTCCTAGGTCTTTTAACGAAAACTTTGCGTTAAGTTGGGTAACAAAATCACCTATGGCTTTAGCATCATTTCCAGTGATGATAATGTCATCAACGTAGACTAACACATAAACTAACCGAGACTCTGACCGAAGAATGAACAGAGAATTATCTGCTTTGGAAACTTCGAACTTCATGGACACCAAGAATTCTCTCAATTTATGAAAACAAGTCCGAGGTGCTTGTTTGAGACCATACAAGACCTTCCGTAGTTTGCAAACTAACTGCTCACCATTTGACCCTTATTGTTCAAACCCTGGAGGCTGCATCATGTAGATTTCCTCACTCAAATCCCCATTTAAAAAGGCGTTGTTAATGTCAACCTGTCTGAGTGGCCAATTAAAAGACATTGCTAAAGCCAGAACAATTCTGATTGTAGTCGGCTTAACAACAGGACTGGATGTTTCTTGAAAATCAATACCAGCTTCATGTAAGTATCCCTTGACCACAAGTCTGCCCTTGTACCGAGCAACAGATCCATCTGCATGTCTTTTGACCTTAAAAATCCATTTACAACCAACAGTCCGACATCCTTCAGGTAATGGCATGAGATCCCAGGTACGATTAGCGATCAATGCACTATATTCAGCTCGAGCAGCTTATGTCCAAGCAGGGCTTTGAAAAGCTTCATTTATGGTCAAAGGTTCTTTCTTCGTCAGAACTGAAGTTAAAAGTTTGGGCTTAAAAATTCCACTTTTAGACCGAGTCTGTATGGGGTGAACACTAACAGTCAATGGAGCTCCTGTACTGCACTCAGTCTGACTACAGGATGGAGATGTTTCTGATGCAGGAGGAAAGTCAGCTGAGGAGCTGGAACGAGACGGAGTATGATGAGGTTGTACTGAAGAGGATGCCACAGGAGAAGTTTTGGCTGAGCTTGTATCTACATGTGCTTCTGCATGTGCTAAAACACTCCCAGGAGAATTATCAGACACAATTATAGGAAGCATTGTAACACCCCTAACCCGTATCCGTCGCCGAAGTAGGGTTACGAGGTATTACTAAACAAACACAACCATTTTTAAAATCAAACTGATCACAAATATGAAAATTTAATTACTTTTGCATAGCTATTTATAATTTACAATCAAAATATAATCAACATCGTACTCAAACCTATACATGCCATAAGATTGAGTTCAAATATTTAACAAAATACCAAAAGTAGTCGATAGTGTGATAGACTATGCTGATGATCCCCGAGCTCGTAACGCGTCTCTAAAATCTATAAAAACAAATGGGCAAAAACAAATAAAGTAAGCTTTTATAGCTTAGTAAGTCTATAGCATACCTAAAATACAATAAAAGAATCATATAATTCTTTAAAACAATTTATTGAAATCACAATTATCAATTATAATTACTAATCAAACATTTGTTTAAATTTTAAAAGGATGTGTATTTATCTAATACACCCAAACAGACAAATGTATATACATTTTATGCATATAATCTACAACTATGAATCGCCGAATGCATATATACATATATGCATGATAAATATTAGAACCAAATGTATATACACTTTAAACATATTATCCGAGTGCATATATACATAAGCTTAACAAATATTATAACCAAATGTGTACATGTATTTACCACATACATTTATCCAAAGTCATATATGTACTTATCATGCACATATAATCGAATATATATATATAACTTTATCAATCACATTTCATATCTCATTATACATGTATATATATATCGATCATAAACTTTTAACCTAACTCATATTTATGCCTATAACCGAATACATTCGCATTCAACTTTTACTTATAAACAAATATTTACACATATATGTATTAGCAATTGCACATAAGATTACTCATCAGTTTCTTATACCAAATGCACCCATAAAAATATATATATCAACCACCTATGTCGAGTTTATGCACAACATCTTCAAACACATAAATCTGAACAATTAACACAATTTCAACAGATTCATCGGCACTTAGCCTGCTAGGCTTAAAACCTGATTCAATACACTGGCAATTAGCCTGCTAGACGTAAAGTCCGAAATATTTCACCGGCGTCAAGCCTGCTAGACGTATAGTCTGAAACATTTCACCGGCATCAAGCCTGCTAGACGTAAAGTTTGAATTATCTCATTGACAATAATCATTTTAGGCCCCAAGCTCAAACACTCAATTCACCCAAATATTACTCATTTTCGAACTATATAGGTATATAAATTCCATGCTTAAATATTCAGCTCGAAACTCAAAATTTATATCATAGAAACACATGAATATATATATAAAACTCAACCACCAAATCCAATTTAACAATTCAATAAATCAACTGAACATATTTATGCATAACCTTATACTTCAAATCCTACTACAAATATAATACTATTTAACTAAAAATATTCTTGAATAATATACACTTTACATTCCAACATATTAAAATTTTACACACATATATATACATGATCAAAACTAACATATGCAAATATCATCTATTAACAAATTTCAAAACTAAATCTTATACATGCATACATATACACTCAAACCGCATATACTTTTATAATGACACATCTTAATTCGATTCAAAAGTGTATGTATACATGTATATTTACATGTTTAATAATAAAACTCTTATATCTATGTATATTTACGAATCTCTAAGTACACATATATACATATACATATCTTTGATTAAATCAATAATTTATACATGTATATACGTGTATGAATTCGAACCCTGTATATATATAAAACTCTTATACTTCAACTAGATTCATTAACATTTATGTATATACTTATTTACCTTTGCACTTTAGCTAAATTCAATTACCTATATAAGTATAAACCTCTAGGTTCGAATATAAAAGAAAATACATATAAGCCAATCATACTTTTAATTTATTCAACCAATATACTTTAAATTATAATTCATCAAAAATAAATACATATACATACTTATATATTGTTTTTATGACATTAAATAGCTAATAGACTTACCTCAGAAGATGGAAAATCGAAGTCGGACGATTATTCGACTAATTTGGCTTTTCCCCGATCTAACTCCGATTTCTTTGGTTCTCGATCTAAATATATTCAAAATAAGATAATTTATTTATTAACACATTCAATTTAATCCAAAAACACATAATTTGGCAAATTACTATTTTGCCCCTAATATTTACACTTTTTGCTATTTAGTCTTTTTTGCACAAAACACAAAATACACAAAATTTTCCCTCACTAAGCTAGGACCGAATGTTCCTTGTCTTCATGCTAGTCCACACATTTCATTTATTTCACATTTTAGTCCCCCAAAAATTTAATTTCACAATTTAGCCCTATTTACTCAATTTCACTAAAAATCCCAATACAAAACATATTAATCTATCACATATCTTTCATTTTTCATCATCAACTATCACAAAGTCCAAGCATTCATCAATGGCACATTTCAAAATCATCAACAATTCACAAAATTAAAACATGGGTTTTGAAGAACACAAAGCAACGATCTAAAAAACGTAAAAATTATTAAAAATTAAAACCTAAACATACCTTAATCAAGCAAAATAAGTGCCGAACCTAGCTTGCTATTTTTTTTCTTCTTTTTCTTTTGTATATTCGGCAATGAGAAAGATAACATGCATGGCTTTGTTTATTTTAAGTTTTATTATTTTCAATATATTATACCATTATTATTTTACTTTTATATTTAATATTTATAATATATATATATAATAGCCATCATTGCCGTCCACTACCATTAATATTGGCTAAATTTCAACATGAAACCTCCAAATTATAAAGACAAAAATAATTAAGCACTTTCACATTTAGCCATCAAATTTTTATTTTATGCGATTTAGCCATTTTCTCAAATTAAGCACACAACAATAAAAATTAATTCATGAAACTTTCACACAAGTAAATTCACACATAATAAACACGTAAAATAATATTAAAATATTTTTCAGACTCGGATTTGTGGTCCCAAAACCACTGTTCCGATTAGGGTCAAAACCGGGTTGTTACAAGCATGGTCTACTGTTGATAAGAATCCCTATTGGAACTTACTGGAAATCTGGAGCAAAAACCATCATGAAATGCAAATTTGTCCTCATCAAGTCGAACATGTCGAGAGAGATAAACTCGACCATCTTCAGCAAGACACCTAAACCCTTTTATATTAGGGGCACTCTCAAGAAAAACAGGCACTTTAGACCTGAATTGTAACTTATGCTGTTGAAAATGTCTCAAATCGGGATAACATGCACAGCCAAACATGCAAAGAACACTATAGTCAGGCTTGTGTTCATGAAGTACTTCATAGGGACTTACTTGATGCAGAACCGGAGTAGGTAGCCTATTTGTTAAGTAAACCGCATGCGCAAATGCAAAATACCAGAATTTCAAAGGTATGCCAGACTGAGCTAGAAGAGACAATCACATATCAACAATTTGTCTATGCTTCCTCTCGGCAACTCCGTTTTGCTCAGAGGTGTAGGGGCAAGTGACCCTATGTTGGATACCTAGACGAGAGAGCTCATTTGTTAAAACACGATACTCTCTCCCCCAATCAGTTTGTAGCATCTTGATAGATTGACCAAATTAAACTTTGATCATCTGATGGAAATTGACAAAACAGTGAGCAACCTCAGATTTATTCTTAAGAAAATAGATCCACGTGTATCTACTATACATATCAACAAACGATACATAATAGGAAAAACCATTTGAAGCCACATGAGCTGGTCCCCATACATTAGAGACCACAAGTTCAAAAGGAAAAGTGTACACGATTTGTGAAGAAGAAAAAAGAAGCTTTTGAGCCTTGCCCATCTGACAAGATGTACATATGTGAGCCAAACTGCTTTGTACAAAAGGAACTTTACAAGACTTCAATACATGAGCCAAGACATTGGAGCAAGGATGGCCAAGCCTGTTGTGCCATAGAGTAGCAGATGAGAATTGAGCACTGTTGACCAAACACGAACGAGGCTTCGAAAACAAACTGTCATTTTCGGAGGTAGATTTGGAAAACTGAAACCTGTATAGACCCTCATACATGTGGCCCTCGAGAAGAGTCTTCCCTGTCTGAATGTCCTTCACAAAACACAGAAATGGATGAAATTCAAAGTAAACACCATTATCTTTAGCGAATTGTCCCACAGACAACAGGTTTTTGCATACTGTAGGAACATGTAACACATGCTGAAAATGTAGAAGCCTAGAACCAGCCACAATAGTAGAGAAGCCTACGTTAGCTATAGATGCAGACTTACCATTGCCCATAATAACTTGGCCTGTACCTGTATAAGAAGAGACAGACGTAAGATTAGATCCTTCAGGTGCAACATGATTCGTTGAACCAAAATCTGGGTACCAAGTCTGATCAGAAGCTGGTGAGGGTGACGATTGAGAACACGAGCCAGAACAATGAATCATGAAGGAACATATAGTTGAAGGAGCAAAATCATGAGCCTGATGAAAATTGACTGAAGGATTTTGACCAAAAAAATCTCATCAAAACGATGATAACAGTTCTGAACCACATGACCACCCTTTCCACATAGTTGACATTGGGGTTTAGACCGAGACCAGCCCCGTCCAGTACCTCTGGTTCTCCCATGCGACCAGCCATAACCCGAGCCATGATATCCTTACTTGGGAGTTTGAGAATAAGGGGGTTTTGAACCTACTGAATCGTCTTGATATTTAGTTAAGTTTGCTTGCAAAGGAACTTCAGATAGAAGAGCTAAATGTCTGGCCCCAAAGTCAAGAAGCATATCAGTCAGTAAATCCAAAGATACTGATGTTGCAGATGCAAAAAGCCGAATAGACTCATATTCAATAGGCAGTCCAGACAAAATAACACTGACTTGTTCTCTTTCTGTGACCACGCTACCAACAGCAGTTAAACTATCACTAAGATTTTTCACCTTAGACAAATACTCTTTAATGGTTAGACTAGCCTTCTTGATCGAGTATAATGTATGATGCATACTCGAGATCTTGATACTTGACGTGATACCAAATCTTCTTTCAATAGTGGTCCAGACATCAAAACTTGTCTTAGCTACTGTGAGATGAACCAAAACCTCATATGTAATCGTCGATAGAAGCCAAGAAGCGAGAAATTTATCTTGCTTCTTATGAACAAGAAAGGCAAGATTGTCAACAAGACGACCATCAGCCTCTTCAAAAACCGCAGGAGGAACAGAAATCGTGCCCAAGACAAAACCTTCAAGCCCGTAACCTTCAAGAATCAGCAACAACTGATGCTTCCACAACAAGAAGTTATGTTCTGCAAGTTTGACCGTATCATGCTTGGCAAAATAATGAACTATGGATGATCCACCACTACCAAGATCATGCGACTGAGTTGCTCCACCAGTGTTTGAAGAATGACGCGGAGTATCAGCCCTTGGTATTGCCTCAATATCCATGAAGAAGAGAAGAGAAAAAGAAAACTATTAGATCAAAGGAAAAAAAATTTGGCTATTGATACCATGTTAAACTCTCAACATTTCAAAGAATACAGTCTTTTATTCATGCTTACATAAAACCAATTACAAGTATTTAAAGCATACAAACTCAACTAACAAACTTTAACTGAAGCATTAACAGCTGTTAACTAATAACCGATAGTAACTGAAACTCTTATTCCTAACATATGATGATTAAGTTGTATTCATAGACATATGATTTATAGAAAATGACCATATTTAGGATAAGTTTAGATAGACAATTGGGTATATGTGGTGTGTTTAGCTTTTTTTTTAATCATATGTTATAGTATCACCACAATATTTAATCTCATCGTCACCATAATTTTACATTAACCATAAGTAAATATAACATCCATTCAAATCCATTTTTAATTAACAAAATTTAAAGGAGTAGAAAAATCTCAAAAGATGTTATTGCTTATTAAGAATTTGGGAGACAGAGGAAAAGATAGTGTCCCGTGAACGGCGTGGAACTTGAGTGTTTCACGCAAATCGTAGGGTAAGGAGAAATTTCCCAAGGGATATCATGACTCCTAATATCCAATCATGTTAGATCTACCTTTAGTTTAATAAGTTCAAAGTCATCCTTTAATTAGGCCCAAAATTATATTATTTGGGTAAAAGTGCTTGCTTTGATAAAAGCTAAAGGAAGAGAGTAAGAAAGCAAAAAAACACAAGGCCTTGACCCTGTAATGTACCGTGTAGGGGCAGCTTTATTTTAAAATTTTGATTTTTGTCTTAACTACGCCTGAGTTCACGTGACAAGTTGTTCCCTCCCCCCAAAGACTCCAACAACCCAGGCAATTCATAGCTTAGGGACTAGAAACCAGATTCCCCTTCGAGTACTGATGACCCCTCTCACTTGCAACTGCAATTGCAAACTCTGCTCTTCTCCCATTTTCCCTTGATGCCTTCACCTTCACCACCATCCATCTCCTTACTATTATTAACCACCATCTTCTTCATCTCCTTTGAGTGGGTGGTGACAGAAGCAGCCACTCTACCTCATCATCCATGTTCCTCTACATCCCCATGCCCACCTTTCACTTCACCACCCCCTTTCCCTTTCTCTTTCTCTGCTGGGTGTGGTCACCCTTCTTTCCCCATCAATTGCTCCACTCCTTCCTCCACCATCTCTATTAACAACCTCTCTTTTTCTTTACTCTACTTCGATCCCAACTCCACTTCCCTCACTCTCTCTCCTTTGCCCCCTACTACCACTTCCCCTTGCTCTTCTTTCAATTTCCTTCACATCAATCTCTCTGGTTCCCCTTTTCGAATCTCCGATGCTTCTTGCTCTAGATTATCCATCCTCCGTTCTTGTTCCCCTTCAAATATCTCTAACTGCGACCAATGTGCCTGGGAATGTGGCATCACCAAACACCCACTCAAACTCTTCAATGACTGCGGACCAACCCGCCAACTTCCCGAGCAAGGCTGCCAACCTGATGTCCTGGGTTACCTCCAAAATTTCTTCTTTAAAATGGGTTTTCAAGTTGAATGGGACGAAGCTCAAGACTCTTACTTCTCTAGCTGCCGAGACTGTAAATTGAAGAACGGCATTTGCGGCTTCAATTCCTCCGACCCAAACAAACCGTTCCTTTGTTTCCAAGCCAAAGCCACCATTTCCCCTACTTTGATTCACGTAGATCACACTCATAGAATCGCAATCTTATCCTCTGTCCTCACATTAACTTGCATTTTCCTTATTTTTTCAGTAACCTTTGTTTTTTTCCGATCAAAGAAATTCAAATCTCAATCCGTAGAAGACCCCACTGCTTTGTTCCTGCGGCGTCACCGTTCTGCCAGTCTCCTCCCTCCCGTTTTCACCTACGAAGAACTCGAATCTTCCACCAATAAATTCGACCCAGAACGCAAAATCGGTGACGGCGGCTTTGGGTCAGTCTACTTGGGCCAACTCCACGACAACCGGATAGTAGCAGTTAAATACCTTCACAAAAACAACCAGTCAGGCAACACTTTATCATCCAAATTTTTCTGCAACGAAATTTTGATTCTTTCGTCAATAAATCACCCAAATCTCGTTAAACTTCACGGTTATTGCAGCGACCCCCGAGGGTTACTTTTGGTTTACGACTATGTTCCTAATGGGACCCTAGCCGACCACCTTCACGGCCGTCCAAAACCCTCACTTACTTGGCCAGTGAGGCTCGAAATCGCTTTGCAAACGGCTCTAGCTATTGAGTACTTGCATTTCTCTGTGGTGCCACCCATTGTTCATCGAGATGTTACGACATCAAATATTTTCGTCGAAAAGATATGAGGATTAAAGTTGGTGATTTTGGGCTATCCAGGCTTTTGGCTTTCCCTGAAAACTCGTCTTTGAAATCGGAATTTGTTTGGACCGGGCCTCAGGGAACACCCGGGTATTTGGATCCGGATTACCACCGGTCGTTCCGGCTAACAGAGAAAAGCGACGTTTACAGCTTCGGCGTCGTGTTACTAGAGTTGATTTCCGGGCTGAAAGCGGTGGATCAGAGGAGGGAGAAAAGGGAAATGGCGCTGGCAGATTTGGTGGTTTCGAAGATCCAGATGGGTTTGTTGCACCAGGTGGTAGACCCGGCTTTGATCCTCGATGGGCAGCCGATGGACGGCGTGGAGGCAGTGGCGGAACTGGCGTTCCGGTGTGTGGCGGCTGATAAGGATGATAGACCGGATGCTAGAGAGATCGTGGGGGAACTCAAACGGATCAAGAACCGTACACGTGTGCTGAGATTGTCGTATTCGAATGGAAGCAATGGTGAGGTGGCAAAGGATGATAATATAGGGATGTTTGACGTCACGTGGGATTAGGGGACCATGTGCACATGTGGGGTTTTGACCAGACAATGAGTCAGAAATGTTTACTCAATTTTGCTTTCTTGAACTGTAGGTTTACAGTTCTTTTTAATTACTCTCCGTAGCTATTTCCAATCTTTTATCGGTAAATTACTAAATTTTGGCAATGTACATATGGGTAATCATTTTCAATTTTTTATTTTCTTTTTTAATCATTCAATTTTTATTAATTTTATAAAATTATTAAAACTTTTATAAACAAATATTTTAGCCACGAGTAGATCTGGGTTTTTTTTAGTAATAAAACTACTTTTTTAGTAGATTTATTTGATTCTCGTTATATAATTATAATAAAATAAAAATGATTCAATTCGGGGTCCGACCTGATATAAGGGCTCCTTCTTCGGTTTCCATTTTCTTCCTCAAAAACAGGAAAATATTATTTTCTCTCATTTTAGGACCTCCATTGATTCATTGTGTTAATAATTCTAAATATAAAAAAATATTAACCAATTTTTAAAAATTTTGTTAATTTAGTTTTAATTCTAAAATTTGACGTAAGATTTATATTTGCTGGCCATAAACATATATGTTGAAATAAGGATAGGACACACCATCCTCCTCCCTGTATCTCTTGTACATCATTTCTTCTCTTTGATTTGTGTAAAAGAAAACTCATTAATAAGAACGTATATCGACTAGAATTATCACAAGACACTTAAACTAGAATTTTACTTTTTGATCGATTTCTGATCATTCTACCGTCCTGTGATCAACATGGAGAGAGCTCTAAAAGATAACAAACATGTAGTGAATACTGCTATTTTGCTTTTATAGTTAGATCAGTAGCAGAATAATGACTTGGTGAATTTGCTTATAACCTTGTCAAATAAATGGACAGCAACTGCTAGTGAGAGTATCCTATCATTTGTTGCAAAATGGATTTCTTGAGGTATCATCACTTGTTTCTTTGCATTACAGAAGATCCTGATTTCTCCTTTGCTCTCAAATATCTTCAAAAGCCAAAAAAAACTACAATTAGTTACTTCTTCAATTCTCTTTTGTTCAATGACCTTGCCTTAAATTCTATATCATCAAAACTTTAGAATTAGAACTAAATTAAAAAAATTTGTAAATGCTGAGAGTTAATTATTTTTAAAATTCGAACTAAAATGACCAATTTTATAAACATTGAGAGCTAAATATGTTGAAATTTTTATATTTAGGATCAACTTAATAAAATGTGTAAACATTAACACTATTTGTTATTAGACCAATAAAAAAAGGCAGCATCAGGTCAAAGTGACTAAAATATTTAATTTCGAAAAGTTTAGTGATTAAATTGAAAAAAATCAATAGTTAAGTGACCAAAATTGAACAAAAGGCATAATTAAGTGAACATTTTTGTATTTTATTATTTTATAAAATCATAAAAGGATAAATAATTATATTCATAATAATATAACTTCCTATTTTAGTAAAAATAGGCTACCGATCACTAATCAAGGCATTGGAGATTGCAAACCATCTTTATCGACACCAACTTCTAACGTAGTTTGAGAATTGATTATTTTTGCAACAAAAGGCAAAGGAAAACAGGTTGCCATCCATGGGGATGGGGATCAAAGAGGCAAACACCTTGAAAGCGGAATGGGACACAACGATCAACCTAGTTACTGGAAGTGCCACGGGCAACGAATCAAAGCCCGTGACTATTGCGCATAGAATGTCCCATGAGGTCAACTTATTAAATCGGGCTCATTTAACCCGCTTGAACTGGATCAACTCGTGGAACCCATGGAAGCCTATCTACTTGAAGCATTGGTGGTCTAATGAAACACTCTAGTAAAACTAGAGTTACCAGGGTAAATAGTGTAAATCCTAAAGGGGTGAGACTATATAAAGTTTAAATCCCTTAGGACTTTAAATTGTAGATAAACTCTAATCTTGATCGTTGATGTAACTTAATTTATACCGTTGAATTTGGGGGAGCTCAACTATAAATAGAGGTCTCCCTCTTCATTTGCATTGATTCCATTGTATTCTTTCTTGAGTTAAAGATTGAGAGCATTTACTCAAATACCTTGTGTGCATTGCTTTCTTGTGGCTTTTCAATTCTCTCATTGCTTTTTCATTTCGAGTTGCTTCTGCTATACTTTTTTGTGCCTTAGAGAATTTTCGGGAGAATTCTCATCTTTCGAAGTACACCTTCCGCTATATTTCGGGCATATTTGAAGTACACCTAAGGTCACGCGGTTTGTCAGACTAAAGTTCTAGCCTTGTGCAAGTTGATATCTCAGCCAAGTTCGGAAGTACCAGTTGAGATGTCGAAATGATTACAAGAGCAAGTTGAGCCAATGGAGACTTGTAGGAGGGCAAGGAAAGCAAGTTGATCAAGGGATATGTTGTCAGCTTGAGATGGCAGGGTGGCCAAACTTGAGGGCTCAAAGGGTGATATGAATAAGACCCTCGAGAAAGTTGATGGGCGTACTACAGAGCTGGAATTGAGGTAAGACCAGCTTGAGGACCAAATGCCAGAGACCCTCAGTGATAATATGGATGCGATGCAGTGTGTCATTAATTCCGCTTTGGATGTGCTGATTGAGAAAGAGGATGCTCTCGATGCTATAATGACAACCTTGTACGAACAGATTGAGGAGCTTAATATCTGCAAAGTTGCTTTGGCAAATGGGGTGTTGGCTGCGGCACTCAAACCTAAGGTAGATGTCTCAAAGCCAAAAGAGTTCAATGGGACAAGGTCTGCAATGGATGTGGACAACTTCTTGTGGGGGAATGGAGCAATAATTCTGTGCCATAGGCATCTCGGATGATGCTATCAAGGTAAATATTGCTACAATGTATTTTATTGATGTCTCTTTGTTATGGTGCCATTGTAGGTCCACAGATTAGACGATGTGGTATCATTATTGGAACTTGGGAGGAGTTTTATAGTGAATTTAAAGGGTAGTTTTACTTGAAGTATGTCGAGGATGAGGCTTGGGCTAAGTTATGCTAGCTGGCCGCATTCGGACGTACTAACATCCAGAGTGTGAATACTGTAATAAAATAGAGAATTACAAGACGGTATTCGTAAGTATACGGGTCGAGTTGTAATATAGATTTTATAATGAAGTAAGTGAGTAATCCGATGATCATACCCAAGGGAGGCGAGTACTAAATCAATCTTAACCTAAACACTTAAAGACCTAATTAATACTTTTAAATAAGTTATAGTACGATAGTAAAATAAGAGATATTTTTTAGGGTTTTTAAATTAATAACATAAAAGAATTAAAATTGTAAGAGATTGAGAGAAATAAAGTGAATCAGATTTAAAGATGGGTGATTAGCTCGCTTCAGCAATCTCAATCAACTGTTGTCTTGGGTTCTTCGTCAATCAACTAATCGCAACCCTAGCAGGATCTTTCAATCTTCCACTAACATAACGAGTCAACAAGAACTACTTATCTTCTGACCTCACAGTCTATATTGGTTTGGGGTTAAGGTGTTCATGAATGGGCAATACCAATTTTGGGTTAATTCCCACATTGATAACTTCCTAGGGTTGTCAGGCCTAGGGTTTGTTTCACGTTCTTCCTTTCCTAAACAATTGATCCATTGAATAACCCTGCAAAATAGTTAAAAGATTATGCTTCCACTCACTAATCCCCCATAGAAGGATTAGTTCATCATGGCTTTCATAAACAGCATGGTGTAGATGGAACAATTAATCATGATAAATGAATAGTAGAGAGTATAAGAAAAGCCTGATTGAGATTGATAATGAATGTGAATCCATAAGAGTTTATCTCCTTTACCATTCAGATCTCTTGAAAGAAAATAAAGAACAAAATAAACTAAACTCTGAAAACCTAAGAAAACGAAATTAAATCTAAAGAGAGAATCTTAATTAATCGAATAATATTTATAATATGTGCCAAATGAGCCTATTTATAGCCTTCAAGTAGCCGTCGTCCTTAACTTTAGGTTAGCTGACGTTTTTGAGCTTTAAGTTCGATTGTGCAAACTAAAATGTCTCTATTTTGTGTTTTATTTCTCGTCACAGAGTCGATGTCGTGACACATCAGGACTTGTGTCGCGACATAACAGCCAGTCTACTCATCTACAACTGTCTTCAGGGGTATGTTGTGATACCCTCAGCTTGTGTCCCGACATTAAAGGTAGTTTCTTACTTTCTCCATTCTGTCCTCTATGTTGTGACATTGGATCTCCCATGCTGCAACATAGCTTCTAGTATTGGCCCAAAATACCTTCTAACAGTCTACTATACACTCACAAAGTACGTTAGCTCTCTTTTAGGCCTCATTCGGCCCTTAAGGTCAATAAAAGACTCAATGTGCACATTTTATTGGATGTAAGTAAAACTAAAAAAACTTACTTAAAACATAACAAAAATGTTTGTATTTAAGCTACTTAAATGTGAAAACCAATTTAATCTGCTACCCTGAATCATAACAGATCATCAGTGTAATACCCAATTTGCCCGGCCCACAATAAAAACCAAATAAAAAAACTCACAGTCCATGTCTAATTATAGCAGCCCAATAAAACCCAAATGTCATTAGCCTAATACCCATTGCAAACCCTAGCCCTAATCAAAAGAAAAAATAGAAAACCCTAGCCTAAGCTCAGCCGCCGCACGCCTCAATGGCAGCCCCCGCGCGCCACCTTCTCCGCGTGTGCCGCCACGTCTCTGTACCTGCAAAACAAACTAGGAGAGTCCAAAAGCAAAAAAATAGTGTAAAAAAATAGGAAAAATAAGAAGATAAGTGCTATTTTCGGGCTATAAAAAGAGCCTCGATTTTGTATTTTTTACTTACGAATGAATGAAAAGAAAACAGAGAAAAGTCAGTTCAAATACAAACCATTTTCGAAGGTAGATCTTCTTTACCTTCTGACCTCATATTTATTTATTTTTTTATTTTCATTTTTTATTTTTTAAAAAAAGAAAACCGAAAATAAAAAATAAAAATTGTACCTTTTTGCGATGGAGGTGCCGGTTCCGATGAAAATTAGTGTTTTTTTAGGTCTGGGAGTCGAAAAAACACAAAAAAATGTTTCTTATTTTCCGACCACTGTGGAAGGCGGTGCCGTCGCCAGCGACCGACGGCCACCGCAGTGGTCCGACGCTGGAGCTAGCCAGATTCTGGAAATATTTGAAAAGGGGGGGAGAGCTCTTAGTTTTTTTTTTCTGAAACTAAGGGCTAAATGATTTTTTTGTTTAAAACTTGACTTTTATAGGCCCCCAAAACGACGTCATTTTGGGCAGGCCTCCCAGGCACTAAAACGGCGCTGTTTTGGCCATAAACCCGCGACCCGACCCACTCCAACCTCAGGATCCGCGTGTTTTTGTGGAAGAGTCTATTTGCGCATATGGCCTTCCGCCTTTTTTATTATTTATAATCAAGTTTTTTATTTTTTAATTTTGCCCTACAATTTATCCCTGCTTCGATTTTAGTCCCTGATGGAACTGTGCATTTTGGAGGGTGGGAATTATCTCTCATTCAGTCCCTCCATCTCATCCGCGCATTTAATCTAGTCCTCCCTTTTGTGTTTATCTCCAATTTTGCCCCAAAACTTTGTTTTAAAGCCCAATTTAATCCTATTTTGTCATTTTGACTATTTTATTATTAAATTAATTAGTTCAAAATTATTATTGTTATTATTATTTTACCTTATTTATTTATGTACTTATTATTATAGCTATATCTTTAAATCAATTTGTAAATTATTATTTCCATTATATCCTTTTTTATTTACTTACCAATATACTCTAAATGCATTTATTTTATTTTATCTCCTATTTATTTATTTTTTTAAATTTCAAAACTTTAGACTATTTATTTATTTGTTTATTATTATTATTTTTATTATAACTCTAATTTCACCCATTTTATAATAGTTTTTTTTATTTCTTAGTGTATTTTTTATTGTTACTACCATTATTATTACTCTCATTCTTCTTCTTATTATTTTTATTACAATCTTAATTTCATCTTTTTATTTGTCCTTTTAATATTTCATAAATTATTTTTCTTTTTAAATATTCATTTGTATATTTATTTATTAATTCCTTTTTCCCTTTTAAATTTAGTATGGCTTTGTTATTTTTTTTATTGTTTTATTGTTGTTATTCATTGATATTATTTATTTATTTATCTTTTATTTTTTCATTCATTGTTAATATTTGCGTTAAAATGATGTATCATTGTTGTTGTATTTGCAACGATTTGTTTATTAGTACACTCGCATTGTGGTCGTTTGTTAGTTTAATATTTTATGCGTATATCATTTTAAGTATCGCATCAATCTTGACCCAAATGTATAGTTTTTTTTAAATTAATAAATAATACTTCGTATTTTGGGATTCGAAAAGATCGTACCCTAACTTATGGGATCTTAATTTCTTTGTATAATTCCAAATATACGAATCTTTTTAAAAAAACACATTTTTAAAAAAATTATCTCGGGAATCAAAAAAGGACCGTGTTCCAACTTACAGGATATGATTTCTTTTCTAAAATCGAGATAATCAAAATTTTTAAAAATAAATAAAATTTTGGTGTTTATTCTCGTGTCGGGATTAAAGGTATTATGTCCTAACTCACGGGATATAATTTTTTCTCGATTAATGTGAAATACACCCATCCTTAAATTTTTTAGTGATTTTAAGAGAATCATATTTTTAAATTTCTTTTCAAATTTTCAAATTTTCGACATTAAGACATTAATTAACTGATTAGGTACCAATTTTGGGTATGACGAGGGTGTTAATCCTTCCTCGCATGTAACTGAGTCCCAAACCCGTTTCTTTTGAATTTCATAGACTAAAATTATTGTTTTAGTAAAGTCAAAACGTTTTATTAAAACGATTGAATCGCAAGGTGATCCGATCACACCTAAAAAATATTGGTGGCGACTCTTTTTTTTTTCATTTTCGTTTTTCAAAATCCAAGTCGATCCTTTTATTTAAAAATGAATCGCAAGGTGATCCGATCACACCTAAAAAATATCGGTGGCAACTCCTGTTTTTTCATTTTCGATTTTCAAAATCCAAATCGATCCTTTTATTTAAAAATGGTTTTGAAAATTGGCTTACGCAACAACGCATATTTAGGGAGTATGTAAAGGAGATCAATGAGCTGATGCTCTAGAGTTCCAATTTGGGTGAGAATGAGACATTTTTCTCCTTCATGGATGGGGTGAAACCTTGGATGAAGCAAGAGTTGCAACGTCGAAGAGCTAAGGAATTTTCCAAAGAAATGACCGTCACATCCAACAAACCAAGCTAGTAGAGTCGAGATAGTAAATTGAGGGTTAGTGAACCAAAAATCGTAATTAGATTAGATAATTAAAACAACTAGGAATTAATTAAATAAATTATTAAAATAATTAAAATTTACAATTTTAGGTTAAGAAATAAAAAATGAGTGTTCGAGAATTAATTTGATTAAAACGGATTTTAAAAATGAGATTGGATCTGAAAATAATTTTGAAATTTGTTTTAATTGAAAAATAAGGACCAATTTAGAAAAGGGAGAAAACTGGAGATGGTTAGATGGAAAATGATCCAATTTTTAAAAATTGGTTGCCTATTTAACAACTACCACATCTCCTTCCCTCATATTCTTCATCTTCTTCAAAAAAATTTCAAACACCAAATCAAAGTACTTCTTTTAAAATTAGCTCATCCTCCTTAATTTTCAAGCTCTTCAAACACAAAATCTCGCTTCAATTTTGAAGAATACTCATGTTTTCAACATTAATTTCTCTAAATTTCTTCACACGTTCAAAACTTGAATTAGCTTCGTAGCTTGTCAATTTTGCAAAATTGAGGTAACATTATGTCTTTTCATGATCAAACTAAGTGTGTTAGCATTTCAAGTTGAGTTTTAATCAATTAAATCAAGATCTTAATAAATCATTTGATTTTAAATTGATTTTATGCTTGAAAATGGTGGATCCCATTTTACTAAGCTAAGTTGTAGCTTCAAAGCTACTTTCAACTTATTTTGATCTTATTAAAAGCTATTTTAAGTTGATTTGGATGTTTTCCCCTTTTTAATGAATATGTTTAGCTTGATTTTTTCGGATAAATGAGATTCGTGTAATTGACCTAAATTGAAGGTTTAAATATGTAATTAGATGATATTTAGGATGTTTGGAATCAAAATTAAGGTTCAGAAACTAGATTTGAGTGGTGAAATCGTATTTTAGGCAAAACTAGCTAGTTTTCGGTAAATATGATAGAATAGTTGTGGTCTGCATTTTTATATGATTTAAATGTCTTTGAGACTGTTTATAATGTTTTTTTAATGTATTTAATGTGAATGCAAAGTGCCAGACTCGTTGGGAGGTTCTACAAGTAAGGAGAAAGGCAAAAAAGAGAGAGGCTTATTTGAGTTTTTTCCATTAAAGTCAAGGTTGCAATGTGAGTGGTTTGGTGTGGTACAATTATGCACAAATCAAAGTGTTAAAGGGGAGCTTAGGTAGTCTAATCACCTATCCTGAATTCCATGAGTAAGTGTTTCTACTTAAACTAATGATGATTTACAAGTGATGCTTAAATGTGATATGTTATGTGATTTATATTGAGATGACAGTGAAAATGTTATATGTTTATTACTGATTATAATATGAGTCTTGTTAATTTTATGTACACTATATGAGATCTATATGTTGTGGCTATTTGAGCATAATGTGAGCTGTAAGTGTATGATATGAGACTAGAATATGTGATATGAACATGAGTTGTGTGACATGTGAAAGTGTGTATAAAACAGTAAGTATACATGTTTAAGTGGATATGTTGAAGGGTATATTAGTTGCATTTGGAGGGTATACTTGGTTGTGTTCGAAAGTTATATATATGGTTGTGTTTGAAGGGTATATTTGGTTGTATTCGGAGGGTACATGGTTGTGTTTAGAGGGTAAATCGGTTGTGTCTGGAACCTATGATTGGTTGTGGTTGGTGGGTGATAGCTTTATGCTACACATTATATTGGTCGCATTTGGAAATTTGGTTGTCCAATGTAATATATTTTGTATATATGCTTCGTGATCACATTGTGCCAACATATCAATGCATAAGCTATGAGTTATGCTTGATTGCTTATCATGATTAATTGCGATAGTATGCTTTCTTTTAACTTTGGATATTGTAACTACTTGTGGCAATCTTTGAGCACTCACTAAGCTTGAAAAAGCTCACACTTTTATGTTTAACAATGCAAGGATATAGTTGAAACGAAAAGGAGAAGTGAGCTACCAAGTGATCCAAAGCAAGGCAATTTACCTTGAGTATGTTTGATGTGTTTCCAACTTAATAAAGTAGGTAATGCGAGACTAATCTATAGGGTCTTAGACCTTGAACTATTAATTATTCGTAATTGGACATTATGGACTCTTTAACTGGTTTGATTTGGAGCTTTTATTACTGCTTTAGATAGTTGATTGAATGGTTTATTATGAATGCTTGATGAATAGTATGAGTAATTGTTCGACTAACTTGTAAGTGCAGGTTAAAGAGTCATTGGTTATTAAGATGTTAAGTGTTATGGGCTAAAGTGGATGGAATGAGAGTCTCATTCTCGTCTTCCTTCACTGAAAAACATTGTTCTCAGTAGAAGAAAAAGAAGCTTTAAGCTTTCTTGATAATCGGTTTTTCATGTAAGTGTTTTCAAAGTACGTTCTTTATTTGTTTCATGTTTTGAGATCCTTGTATCTCAATTAAGCTAACATTTATGTCTAATTTGAAAAATATTAAAGTTTGAAGTGCTGTCATTGTTAAATTGAATGTATTAACATATAGATAAAAAAACAAAATCAACTAGTAGATAATAGAGGAAAATGAAAGATCACAGATAGATCATTTGATGTTCAATTTCTGCTACTGGACCATGTAAGTTCAGATGGTGTTGCAATATTTAATTATGAAATATCTGAATGAGAACGTATAAAAAAATGGTTAGTAAACTGCTATGATAAGGCAAGAAAATATGTTAAATGGTAAGATGAAAGTCCAGTTATGTATGTGTTGCTAGAATGAACAAATGATACAATGGCACGCCAATAGGGCTATTTCTACACTATACGAGAAGAAGGGAGGTGTGAAGAAGTTGAAGAAATTTCACTAAATTTTTCTGGAGTCTTGCATTTGTTACGAATTTCCAATTTAATCTTTTCGGAGATTCTAGAGTGTTATCGATTGGAAAGCTCTTATGAACAATCTAACGTGCTATTAGGGGAGAATATTTAGCCTACAGGCTTTGCACTATGTGTAACTAATGTATTATCTGTTGGAAAGCTCTTATGAGCAAACTAACGTATTATCGGATGGATACCCACGTATTCCTTTCTGTTCATGTTGAGTCATTGGGCTAAATGTTTTTGAAATAGAAATTTTGACTATGTAACATCTTAAAAACTGGGACAAAGTAAATTGAGTTGGCAAAATCAAGATTGGTTACCTTTTAATTTTGAGTTAAGATTTTGAAAATTTTTAAAAGTAATTGATTTGGTTCAGTGACTAATTGTTATGTTTGTGTGTGCGTGGTTCCAGGTTCGAACCCTTTCTTTTGAATTTTGCTACCTTTCTATTCTTAAGCATCTGGTTTATATAGTAATTTCACTCAATTGATGACAATGTTGAGCTTAGTGGTTCAGTGGTTAAGCTCCTGTATATCCTCTGGTTTTATATTTGAATCTCTACGAAAGCAATAGGAAAATGTTCTTTTTGTTTATGCTGCATTGTAAGTTAGTTTTCCTATTGTTTTAAAGTAACTAAATTTCACTCAAAATTCCCTTCTCTTCCATGTCCACTTTTCATTTTTGTTTTCTAGCATTCCTATCTATTTTCCTTCCTCTTTGTTTTGCCTTTTCTTCTTTAATTACTTTTGTTTTGTTATACTGCGTGAAATTGATTTTTTATGGGGTTTGGTTTCTCCTTCTTGGTTCAATTCGTAGTGCCAATAAATGTTTGTTTTGTTAGTATGGTGAACTTGTTCTGTTGGGTTTTTTAGTTTGCATTACAAGAGTTCATTCTAATTTGAGTGTTGGATTAATGGGTTTGTTTAATTCAGGAGAGGATCTAGTGACATTTAACGCTCCCCCAACGATTTAGGAATTTAGTATTGGTCGATTCGTTTGCCAGTAAGTTTGATTCTGATTTTTGTGTCGAAAGTTCTTTGACATAACTTTGGGTTTGGATGTTAGTTTTGCGTTTTGATTTTGAATAAATTGTTTCATTGAGATTGATTGTTGTTTTAGGGCCGAGAATTCATCTTGGTTGCTTTTACATCGAATCTGTAACAGGTGTGTAATGAAAACCTGAAATCTCGCAAACGACAGAGGCAAAAAAAATGACTATCGACGTCACGCGGCTGTGTGAGCTACACGACTGTGTGTCAGGCTATGTGGTAGGTCGTGTAACTCACTGTTTTGGAATTAGAGACACACAGGCCAGAGACACGGATGTGTATCCAGGCATGTGAAATATATTTTGGATCTTGAGTCACATGAGCATGTGCTCGGTCATGTGCTAGACTGTGTAACTCTCTGACTTGGGTCACACGACCATGTGACAAACCGTGTGAGGCATTGATATCAGCCACACGGCCCTGTGCCAGGCTATGTGGACCACACGGGTGAACTCTGTAGGCCATGTGAATCCACACGAGCGTGTAGGCCTAAAAATTAGGTTTTTTTCCTAAAGCCATAAACATTGTTCCATTCGAACGTAAGCCATTCGTGGGGTCCGTATGGTATAAAATATGCTATAAATTTTGATATATGGTGATTTGTTAGTGTATAATCCGTTATCTGTACATATGTCTGATATGATATAAGTTAAGTAAGTATGATCTGTTAGTGCATGATGTGCTTTTATTCGGGATGTGGTTAAGGTATGTGTTTTGTCCAGGTATGATCTGTCTTTTGTTAATTTTGATGGTACATCTCTACGTATTTTGTTGAATTAGAACATGTGATATTCGAAATGTTGATTTGTTTTATACTGATTCTGATATATAACCATGCGTGTGATTTCATGGAAAATCTAATATTATTAATTGATATTTGAAAATTTGTTTTGCGTAGCATGGATTACGATGCCTTCTGTTCTATCATTGTACTACAACATGTCCTACATGTTCATCACTCTGATTCTAAATATACATGCCATGACACTTTTCATAGGGTTTCGGATGATGTGAAGGGAGGAAGTTTCTGATAGTTTAATTATATGCATTATCTGGTGGTTTATCAACAATTCTGCCTGACAGGTTGTCTGCAATTATGGTGGCTTGACCATATATATCTGATCTGATAGGTTTAACTGCAAATTTGGTGTCACTGTCTACAAACATCTATTGGTGTATTTTGGTTGGAAGAGTTTTGGGGAACTCTATTTTGGTATGTAACGGAGATGGATAGGATATTTTTGAAAAATCTACATTCTGATTTTCTGAAAAACACAACATTAGCATAATCAAACATTATTCATTCTGTTTACATGATTGTTATGAAATCCTCTGCGTTACTTTGATTTATGTATTGTGTTTGGTTGATCTCTATTTGAGTTTAATTATTCACTGAGCTTAATAACTCGCCCATTTTGTTTTATCTCTGTTTGTTCAAGTAACCTTCTAACTTAGGACCGGACGACGTGTGGGAGCTCGGATTATTTTTTGCCCTTAATGTAAATATCTTGATTTTGGTTATTGTTTGTTTTGAATTTTTGGGTCTGCAAGCTGTAATTTATTTCAAACTGGTTCGGGTTTTTTTAATTCGTCGGTAGCTTCTGATTTTAAATGTGAATCCATAAAATCACGTAAGTCAGCAAAATGGATTTTGGTTTTCAAAATTAAAAACTCCGAGAAGATTTTCTGCTGTAAAATAATTAATTTCTTAAGTGTGTCTGTAAACGAGCAAATGGTCTTAATGGTTGGTTGCCAGAGTTGTAATTGCTAAGTACTTACTGAAAACAATTTTCTAAACGAATTGATGTAATTTCTCCAGATTTGGTCATAACTTCTAGATCGGGTTTGGGGTGTTACATACTATATGACTTATATGAATTGAAGTAAGGTATGAATGAGTAATGAAATGTTTGGGATACATTATATGTTTGAATGAGATGTACTCACCTTGTACATGTGGTATGTGTTGGCAGGATAAAGAATTTAGTTAAGCAATATATATATGTATGAATGTTTTGTGAGGTGAGTTTAATGTTTTAAACCTGTGAACTTACTAAGCATATTTAATGCTTATCTTGTTTAATTTTCCCTTTCTTGTAGAGAAATTGGTGGAACTCGATGAACGGATTAATCCACAACTAACACTATCTAGCTCCTGTTTCGGTAGAATTAATTTAACTCTACGCCGAGTCAAATGGCATGTATATAAGGTCTACTAAGTGGAATTGAATGTGAAACGAGTGTTGATGTATTGAACATTATATTTATATATGTATATACTCTTTCATGATGCTTGTTCAATGTTGGCGTAGACAAATAGTACGCTGGAACTGAAAATAATTGCATGTGTTAAATATGTTAACTTATTTTAGATAATTGGTGGACTTATAAAAGCAGACTATTTAGGCAGATAATAATGTAATAAGAACGCGTAGGGGTGTTCATTCGGTTAACCGACCCGAAATAACATTAACCGACTTAACCAACCTTTCAAAATCTTTATCCGTTAACCGAATCGAATTTTTTTCAAAAAAAGTAACCGAACCGAAATTTTTTTGGTTAATTCGGTCGGTTAACCGAATTAACCGACAATTATATGTTTCCTATTTTTGGTTAAAAATTAACCGAATTACTCGAATTACTCGAATTAACCGAATTGAATCACTACATAATTAAATTATTTTTAGACTTCAGTTTTTGTTTTAGTTTTAGAATTTTATTTTTATTTTTTAAATTATTTGTAATTTTTATGATTGGGTTAGGTTGGGTAATTGGGTTGGGTTGAATACTTGGGTTTAGATTAGGTTTAGGTGAATAGTGGGCCTATTTATATATTATAATTTTATTTATTAATTTTTTCGGTTAAACCGAAAAAATTCGGTTAACCGACAAGTTTTGAACCGAATTAACCGTTAATAAAAAATCAAAAAATAATTAACCGACCCTCGATCAAAAAGTTCGGTTAACCGACCGATTAATCGAATTCGGTCAGTTAACCAAATTTTTTCGGTTTTACCTAAATTTTGCACACCCCTAAGAACGGGCGGTGGATAGTAATTTAACGGATAAGCTCAGGTGGTCAATTTTTTTACGGACCTCCTTGGCGCGTTTTGGTTAAAAATTTTCGTATAGAATTATAAAATACCTGAAACTAATAATATTGTTTAAACCTTGATTAGTCTCACATATGTTTATACCTCTACTATATATGTATCATCATAATAGAATTCAGATGACTTTAAAATAGATTTCTTTGATGTTTTTGCATGTGAATGTCTCTGTTTTTTCATAGCACTATGTAACTTGGGTTCGGCGACCGGGCCGGGCGAGGGGTGTTATAGGAATACCCAACAGAGAGACTACTTGGGAATCAACCGAGACATTGAGTCAGTTCCAAGTCAAGTCAAACTAGTGGCATTCCAAGGACGTGATGAGGGCATTGCAAGAATGGGTAGGGGAGAATGTCATGGGTCGCAGATTAAAGCTCGTTACAATTGCGCATAAAACGCCCCATTGAGGTCAACTTATTAAATGGGGCTCATTTGACCCACTTAAACTGGCCCAATTCGTGGAACCCATAGAGAAGCTCATCTACTTGAAGCCTTTGTAGGCCAATGAAACAATCCAGTAAAACTAGAGTTACCAGGGTAAATATTGTAAATCCTAAAGGATAAGATTGTAGAGAGTTTAAATCTCTTAGGACTCTCAATTGTAGATAGGCTCTAATCTTGCCTGTCAATGTAACTCAATCTGTACTGTTGGATTTGGGGGAGCTCAACTATAAATAGAGGTCTCCCCTTTCATTTGTATTCATCCCATTGTATTCTTTCTTAAGTTAAAGATTGAGAGCATTTATCCAAACATCTTGTGTGTATTGTTTTCTTGTGGCTTTTCAATTTTCTCGTTGCTTTTTCGTTTTGAGTTGCTTCTGTTATATTTTTCGACGCCTTAGAGAATTTCCACGAAAATTTTCATCTTTCGAGAGCTAGGCTAACTTAGGCAAATTTAAAGTAAAGATATCACTTAAAGTCGCACGATTTATCAAACTAAATTCTAATCCTATAACAAAAGCACATATGACGATGGCACAACTTTAAAAGAGTAAAAGAGAGGCTATTTGAGATGGGTTAAATTTTAATTTGTGTGGATTTAAACTTTATTTTTATTTTTTTGTAATTTATTTCTTTCATTGTAGGAATGATTAAATAAATAGATTTTTCATGGATGGTTGAACCTATTTATTAGAAAATCAATTGCTTCAATTGTATAATTTAAATTAAAAGAATTGATGAAGCCATTAAAGTGGATAAAATCCATATAATTTTTAGTGTAAATTACACCAACAGTCACTCAACTTTGGGGTAGCTAACAAAATAGTCCCCTAGGTTTCATTTCAGTCACTCAACTTTTGAAAAATAACAAAACAGTCACTAACGTTATAAAAAAGTGACAAAACAATCACTGATTAATAGTTCTCGTTAGTGTCTTAACGGGACTGCTGATACGGTCAGTTAACTTGCCATGTTGGATGTTCACAGTGGAAACCCACCCAATTTAAGAAGAAATTGAAAAAAAAACCCTAAAAAACCCCTTAATAACAAATAATAATAAGAAGAAAATGTATCAAGAAATTTTATATTCCGGTGACCATTCCGAACTCCGAAAATCAGAGTTCATAATTTTCCGAACTCCGTCAAGAAATTTCACAGTCCAATGACCATTCCCAAATTCCAACATGGAGAAAATTTGAAACAAAATGAAAAACACACAATACTATCCCAGAGACTCGATTTTTTCTTCATCACCATTTTTTCTGAATGGAAATTTGCAGAAAAGGGGAAATTGTCGTTATTTGAAAAAAAAAAGCAAAGAATATTGTAGCCAAGGGGATTAATTTTTGAGAAATTATTTGCATATACAACTTTGACCTGCCAAAAGCTGCTAGTGATTATATAAATCGGGCTGGAAGAATCAAAGAACCAAATATAAAAGGAAAAAAATGAACCCAAAATGAAAACTCAAAAATAAAAGAACCCACTTTCGTCATTGAAACCCCATGTCTTTGCAGATGTAAAGTTTTTGTTGGGGAAGATAATGTATGAAGAGTTGCAGAGCAGGTAAGAAAATTTCATCAAACATATGTTTTTTTTCTTTGAAAAAAATGGTGGATTGGATTTCAGAGGCTGTGTGTATTTGTGCGGATGACATAATTTGTCTGCAGTTTCAGTGGCAACAATGAGAGACCATAAGCTTAGTAGTTGATTTTGGAATCACTGGAGGCATCTCCATTTTTTCTCCTCCTCCTCCTCCTTCTTCTCCTCCTTTTCTTCTTCTTTTTCTCTTCTTAAACCCTAAATTGGTGTTGATAGGGCTCTTAAATTGGTGGTTTTTTGACACTAAACACGCCGTCATTTGCCATGTCACTTTTTGTGATGTCTGTGACGAAAAACGACAAAAAGGACTGTTTTGTCACTTTTTTAAAGTTGAGTGACTGAAATGAAACCAAAGTGACTATTTTCTCAACTACCCCAAAATTGAATGATTGTTGGTGTAATTTACCCTAATTTTTATTTCGAGCTTTCTGTAAGTAGAACAATAACTGAAATTTTAAACCATGGAAGGGCTAAGATGTGTGGTTAAATGTGGGACTTAAAAAGAAATAGGGGCCTCCAAAGATTGCCTTTAGTCTCTCACAAAAATTAAAATATTTTATTTATCTTTAAAATTTTTAATTAAATAAAAAATTATATTCTTTTATCCTTTTAAAAAAATAAAATTTTAAACATAAAAATTTTATTTTTAGCTTAAAATCTCATAGTTTTTATATTTCAAATGCACAATCAAACCAACATTTGCGGTCCAAAGCAGGAGCAGTACAGACCAGATTCAAACTGGAAATGGTTTGTTTTTTGGTAGAAAACACCTTACAACATTATTTCAATATCATTACGCATAAAACGACCATCTATCCTTAATTAATCAAGAATTTCTTCTGAGAATTCTTGGAAAACTATGAGGATACAAGGGGATATACATAAAAGCTTTAAATTTTGAGGAATCATCAAATTACATAAATGAAAGGATAAATTATCTAATTGGTCATCCAATTTTTAGCGCACTTTTAATTTGGCCATTTAAAATAAAATCCTTAAAATTTTGTCACCCAACTTTTAAAACACTTTCATTTTTAGTCATCCAACCTTTAAACCTCTAACGGCAATTATATTCTACATACCGTATCATGTTTATACATTCGTTTTGGTCATCTAATTTTTTTTAATATTAAAATTTTAAATTTCAACACATCAAAATCAATTAAATAAATTGTTGAAATTTTTTATCCCTTCTAAATTCATTACTGTAATATTGAAATTAATTAATTTAATCTCCTAAATTTTAAATTTTATTTTAAATTTTCAGATTATTCTTAAAGAAATCAACTTGAATAACTCATATTTAATAATTATTTACAAAAAACATAATCTCCAATCTTCCGTGCTAAGCTAAAAGAAAAGAAAAAACCTTGCAATCAATTAAATTAATTGTTTGTTCTCTGTTTGGTTAAAGAAGTGATGAAAAATTCTAGGTTTTGTTTGGCATGAAAAAAAAGGTTAAATAATTGCAATGAGTTTTCTTTACTTTTAGTTTAATATGGAAATTCAAGATTATATAATCAGAAGAAATTTAAGTTTTATAGACAATTATTAAATATGATTTATTTTAACTGACTTTAATTTAGTAACATAAAATAAAATTTTAAAATTTAAAAGGAAATTAAATTAAATTAATTAATTTACTTAATTTCAATATTATAGTAATAGATTAGCTAATACTATCAAGGAATAAAATAAAATTTCAATGTTAAAAAACATAAAACTTTCAGCAATGAAATAAACAAGTACAAATTTTAAAGCATTATTTTAATTTTTATTGTTTTTTTCACTTTTATTTTTAATGTTAATATTTAAAAATAAAAAGTTTTTGGATGAACAAAATGAACTGTGTCTATAATCAACCACCATAAAAAAATTAAATTGTTGGACATCATTTCATTTTCGTGACCCTAAAAGTTGAGTTGCCTACCGGTTAGTTTACCAAAATGAAATACCTTAGAAAATGCGTGCTTGCTCCACTTCCCGAGCCCGGATCTGGGTAACTGCCTGCGATTTCATTTTTACATTTATTTAAAATTGATTTGCAACATTTAGATATAATCCTCCAATGCATTGGTACAAATATTTTAATTTATGAAACTATCCATTTCATCTTCTCTCATATTGTTGTTGATTCAAAGACTTGACATTGTATATTTTAAATATATTCAAGAAATAAGAAAAACATAAGAATATCTTTTACTTCAACCTAAAATTGTTTCTGCTAATATATCAAAAAATTGTTACGTTACCCAATTTCATCCATGATCATCACCCCAGCAGATAAAGAGAGAAAATAAAATAAAAAAAATCAATCTACTTGTTTTCATTGTTGAGCTTAGTTACAAGACAGTTCTCTAACACTTCATCACAGAGTTCAAGTGTTGTTTCCATGTTCCCTTCTTCATAGTTTATATCAACAAAATAACAATATATCTCTTTATCTGCTGCCATCCCTTTTTGTCTCATCTCATCAAAAATTTCCCTTGCCTCTTTCAACTTTTTCCTCTTAATGAAACCCTTGATCAGATCATTGTATGATGTAGCTGTAAGATCATACCCCTTCTCAATCATTTCTCTTCGTAAGAACCATGCTTCCTTCATATTCCTTGCTTTACAATGCCCTTTTATCAAAATGTTATAGGAGTTGGCATCCGGCATCACTCCTTGCGCGCACATGCCTTTCCACATTGCAGCTGTGGCGCACATATCCTTCCGTATGCAGTACTGCTTCATAAGATAATTATACGTGGTTGCGTTCGGCTTTATACCCTTTTCCAACAGCCATTGTAGTAACTTCTCACCATCTTCCAGCATTCCGGACATGCAAAAACCATTCATCAGCACATTGAATGTAACAAGAGTGGGTTGTATCCTTCTATCCAACATCTTCCTCAGAAGCTCATAAGCCTTATCCATCTCCCCTGTCTTACAGTAAGCATCCATTAATGTGGTATATGTAATAACATTGGGATGAAGCCCCGCGGTCTCCATATCATCCATCAGTTTAATAGCTTGAGCAATATTTCCTGATTTACAGAGCCCATTAACAAGAGAGTTGTAAGTAAAGATATTTGGCTGAAGGCCCCTTACACACATTTCATGAAGAAGCTCATTGGCTGTATCTACCTCCCCGCATTTACAAAGGCCATCAGCAAGTGCAGTATAAGTCACGACATTTGGTATAAGCCCCATTTGCACCATCTGATTATGAAGGGAGAAGGCCTCTTTCATTTCACCTGCCTTACAATAACCATCAATAAGTGCTGTGTATGTAAATTCATCGGGTTCCAACCCTCTTCCAAGCATTTCTTGAAAGATATTACAAGCTTCTGTCATCTTTCCAATTCGACATAACCCACAGATTATAGATGTATAAGTTAATAAATCGGGGATAATTTTTCGACCCTGCATCTCATTTAACAACTTGTACGCAAAAGCAATATTCCCTAGCTTACAAAAACCATCTATGAGAGTTGTGTATACCACACTATCAGGGAGTATTCCCTGGTTCAACATCTCTCTCAAAGCTTTCTCTGCTTCAACTACCTTACCAGTCTCGCACAGTAGATTTATTATGCTGCTATAGGTATAAGGGTTGGGCCTTAGTGCTTTACTTTGCATTTCGTCAATTAGCCTTAACACCATTTGCAGCCTCCCCACATGACAATATCCATCAATTATGGTGCTGTACGTTACAACATCAGGAATACAGCCCCTCAACTCCATCTGCAAGAGTAAACGGTGGGATTCTTTTATTTTCCCTAATTGACAGAGGGAGTGAATGATAATGTTGTATGACGCTATATTCCAACAAATGCCAACATCAGGAAGTTCAAAGAAAACCTTTATAGCTCTCCAAAACCCATCAAAATGGTCTCTTAATTTACTAAGATATATGTTTAAAGAATCAACAGAGATAATCAATCCATAATTCAACATTTTGTCAAAGAGCTTCTTCCCTTCATCAAGCAACCCGACTTCAACGAGAACTCGAAAAAAAACATCAAACACTTTGGGATCTGAACCCCAGTCCTTGTAAGTGTAAATTAACCGTTCAAGGATGTAACTGAATGAGAGACCAATATCCAAATCAGGTTTTGACCAAAAGTCATGAATAAGTTGATGAGCCATTTTTAAATCTTTAGAAGCTACAGCAATTTGGATAACAATGCAACGGGCTTCGAGTGTTGGGTCTCTACGCAAGCATGCCCACTCAAAGAAATCCAAAACAAGTCTATATTCACCCTTAATGTTCATCAGAACCCAAATCAAATGATCAGATCTAAATTTTGACTCATAAGGCTTCAGAACACGACAGACGGGCTCAGAACGGCGTAATTTTATTGCATTTGAGATTTGATGCACAAGTTCCGAGTCCTTGACGGTAGGTTTCTTTGGGGAATAATTGGGAAAAGGCCTGGTATTGGCAGAGTCCGACAAGTGGAGTATTGGGCCCAAATATCTTTTGAAGAAAGGTGGACCAGATTTGGGGGCAAAACTTTGGGGATAACAATGAGATAAGAGCTGGAAACAATGGCTCAGAGAAGAGACAGCAAACTTGATCATCTTTGCAGGAAAAACCCATCACGAGAAATTTTGAAAAATCTTTGTTCAAGAAGACAACAATTCCTCTCCATGAAGAAGAAACAGAATGAAGGAACTTTCTCATCACACCATCATAAGGAGAATGCAAATTATCATGGTAAAAGCTGCATATATTAGGATAATAATAAATAGACGTTAGCATGGTAGCAAATCAGTGAAATCACATTTTCAGCAACACTCAATCATTACTAAATGCTAAGTGATATGAAATGCCCACTAATATCATCATTAAGCAACACATTAAATTGATATCCACAAATTTATCACTCTTCTCATTTGAGCTAAACTTTGTACATAAACCACATGTCATTATGGAGGTGAAGTCAATAGTTAAACAATGAAGGTAATCATTTTAACAAAAATGTTGGTTCACCTCTCTGACTTGTGCAATCAGTAAACATTTCTAATGAATTTGAAATTAAAGAAAAAAGAATATATAAATCAAATACTATTTAAACAGTGAAATTTGAAGTACCTTGTTTTCTCCTTTCAGCAAAACATATTTCTCCCAGTAAAAACTGCTATAGGGAAACGAAAGAATTATTTAGCTAATGACGCCTTTATTCCATATGGTGATAGAAGTCACAAAGATCAACACCTCAAGCAAGCCGTATGCAAAACGTAAACGCTCATACATCAAGATTTCAACAGCATCTTGTTCAGTGGCCTTTTCCTGATGATGGAGAAAACACTAATGTTAGTTAACTGCTGAAATCCAAGATTCAGTTCTACTACTGGAAACTTACAAAGAGCCTATTCAATCACCTCTAAAATGTCAAAGCTAGATAAATATATCATCAGTTCCTACTGTTTGTGAAGGAAAATAATTTCAAACCATGTACTAATGAAAGCATCTAATTTCAACAGCTTAACAACAAATGTACCCTTTTTCTATACCGATATGAATAGTTCTAGGCAATTCATCAAACATAAGGAGAGTAAACTTTAGATTCTTTACCATACGCAATCCAACACAAAAAAACAATTCCTATAATTCTATAATCTCAATTGAATCCATAGAGAAACCCAAGAAACGGCTGGAACAACACATTGCGGCAGATTTTAAAGAGCACCTCAAAGAAAGAAAGAAAAAAGTCGATGGCATAGAAAATAAAATAAAGAAAACCCATTAACAGGAAAACGTGAATGCGACTGATACCTTGAATTCGAAGAAAACCAGTAGGAAGGTGCTTCAGTTGGTCTCCTAGTTCCAAAAGAGGCACGAAGATTTTGCTTCCGCTGTTCGGCTACAGAAATAAAAGAGAGACCAAATTGCAGTTGGTGAGTTGCCAGTTGGGACAGTGCTTCATCGTAGGGGTTGGGCTTCTATATGATTTTCTCGGCTTCTATTGGGCTTTATATTTGTTACAGGCCATCAAATCAAATTCAGTTGGGAGTTGGAAACTGTATAAATATATGTAGTAATTCATATTCTCTACTAAAAAGAATGCGAGTACTAATAAAACTAATAAAATAAATAAATTTTCTAAATAATTTTATCTACTTATTCTAATATTTCATATTTGTTAAGTTATTCTCTCTTTAACATTAAACATAAACTCATTATTATTAATAATTGATCCTCAATCTAAGTATAAAGATAGATTTTGTGACTTTTGCAGCCTCAGCTTTGGAAAGTTGGCTTCAGACCTAACTTCCAAACCTTCCAAGTATATATGCCCTTTTTGTCAATCAAGTTCACCCTAACCGATGAGTTTTGTCGAATATGATTCTAGGATGCAAGAGGAAGAGGAGAAAGAGCTATCATTTCTTTTCTAAGCCTCAGGAAAATGATATGGCTCAGGCCTTTCGCTAGTCACATTTCAAGTACCCTTCCCTTGAGGGTTTTGGGAATTTTACCATCATATAGAAAATGGTCACAACCATCTTGGCCATTCACATTATTGGCCTATCGAAGATTGTATTATATGCAGTCAGATGGTCTACCACTAAAAAGTCAATCATCTTTGTGACTGTATGTTCATTGCCCAATACCATTGGGAGGGTGATAGATTCCTTAACCATGATTGGCTGATTGGCGAAACCATATACTGGACTAGCTTTCATTAATGTTGTGTCCTTAAGACCCATCTTGTGAAAGGCCTTGGCTGTTAAAATGTCCACCAAACTCTCAATGTCTACTAGGATTCTATTAACCTAAAAGGTTGAAATGGTGGCTGAGACAATAAGAGGTCATCTCCAATAGTTTTATTTCATATTAGTAATTTCATCCTGAATTTCAAGATTTTAATTTAGATTTGATTTTTTTTCAGGATGAAAATACTAAAATTTAGGATGAAAATGCTGATGTGGGATAAAACTATTGGAAAAGTGATACAGATGACGTAGCATCATTGTTTCATACAATCTTTCCCTAGTAACATAGTATTAGTTTTGTCAAAAGAAGAAGACACTTCCTCTAAAGAATCATATTCTAAAAATAAAAAGCATAAAAAATCTGAAAAACAAAAAAGAACTTATACTTATCAACAAAAATATGATTTCCAATCCTATAAACAACTTATAGAACATTGGAAGAATAAATTTACTAAGACACCTGATAAAAATGAAAGAATAGAATATCTAAAACTAATAGAACAACTTTATAAAAAACATAAAGACCTATTTGTATTATTCAATTATCAATATATGTTAAACTATGATACAATAGATATTAGTAGTAGTTCTAATAATTCTGATTATTCTATAGACTTAGAAGACATAAATGTTACAAGTTATAAATCTGATGAAGAAAATACTTCAACAGATGAAAAAGAAAATATAGAAATACCAGAACCAATGGATACTAATCAAACAAATCAAGATCCTAATAGAAAAAGAAAATTAGATTTAGATCTTCTAAAAGATGATTATTTAAGATCCTTTAATAAAAAATATGAACAAGTTGAAAATATAACAAGAATTTTTGGCAATCAAATCGAAAATATTGCTACTAACGAAATAAAATCTGAAAATTTAGGAGAATCATCTACCCAACCTACCCCACATAGGATAGATGATCTAAATAAAAGAAATGTTACTCAAGGAGGAATATATTTAGATCTAACTAATATTCCTATAACAGACTATGAAAAAACCATAGATGAATGGGCACAGTCTATGACTATAGTTGTTAACAACAACACGTGGTCAAAAGAACAATTTTAAACTATTTTGTTGGAACACTTCAAGGAGATCATCTACAAGTCCTAAGAAGATGGGAAGAATCAGAAAAAGGAAAAACAAAACAAAACAAAAAGAGTAGTTAACCAACAAAATTCAAACTCCCAAAGATGTATTAAAAGGGTTAACTTATATTCTAAAAACAGAATTTTGTAGCTATACTGATAAAAAAGATCAAGATAGTATGTCTAGTTATGTATTGCCAAAAATTAAATTGTGTGATATTAGATATCTAGAAGATTTTTCTAAAAAAATTCCTTCATTAGGATGAGATTTGTATAAAAAATACGATTCTTATTTAGAAAAACATAGTCAAATATCTGGTTTGGATTCAGAAACTATAGGTTCTATAGGAAATAGAATTAATTTTTCAAAAGAAAAAATAACTAGTTATTGTTTACAAAGTAAAGCTTCTAAACAAGTTAATCATAAATTAAGTAATAAACATTGTACAAAAATTCTAGAAAATGAATGGAAATTTGGATGTAAATCAGTATGTCCAAATACTTATAGAAAATATAAAAAGAAAAATAGAAGATATAAACTAGTTAGATGGAACAAGGAAATAAGAAAAATTCTGGTTATGATACAAAGAAAGATTCATTAGAAGAAAAACTTCAAAAAAATCCTAAAAAAACAAATATGCAAATGTTTCATATGAGATGAAGGTCATATAGCACCAAATTGTCCTAATAAGGGAAAATGTGCAAGAAAAATGATTAAAACACTTGAAGAACAAGATTTAGAAATATGTTCAGAAGAGAAAATAAATCCTGAGGAAATATTATATGAATTAATATCATAAACAGATTCTGATACAGATGATGAAGGATATATATTTATGTTTAATATAGGAAGTAGTTCTAATAATCAGTTAGAAGAAATACCTAAGAATGAACAATAAAATATAAAATTAGGAAATATAATTGGAGAAAAAAAAGGCTTTTCTGATCAAATGATAGAAAAGATTAATAAAAATCATATTTTTAAAAAAGAAATTTATAAAATATCTAAATATAAAATCTGGTGTCAAAGACATATAGAAAAAATAATTGGTAATACAGTTACCAAAGATTCTAGAGGCGGATTAACAGAAATCCCACTATTTACTAAAGACAAAATTAAAAGGACTAAAAAGAAATATCCCCAAGTCATATATATACATTTAGGAATTATAATCATAACTATAAGAACATTATTTAGAAAAACACCAATAATAGTGGTATTATTAGATAAAATATTTGAAAATCCAATAAAAGCACTCTATTATAGATCTTTTGATAGAAGAATATTTATATCTTAAAATTCAGACAAAAAATTTTGAAATTAATGATTAGTTGAAGATCTAGTAATTAATTAGACTTCTATTAATGAATATACTAATGCAACAGAAGTAGAAATTAAAAAATAATAATAAAATTATTAAACTCTTTGAACCTAATAAAATCACTGGAGCAAAAATAACTTTCTTTAAGATTTTCTATGATGTTGTAGTCACCAATAAGCAACCAAGGCTTATCACATATAACAACTGCAAATCAACAAAATAATTCCATAATATTCTTCTAGTAATGCCCTCATTCCTTCTATATATAGCAGTACAAAACCCATGCTTTGCTTGAACACGAAATTCACAAGTATTACTTTGATCTAGTAGCAAGGCTCAACAACATGCTACATTGCCAAAAAAAAATAAGATTCTAACATTATCAGCTTCATTATGATTATGCAAAAAATACCAACCTCGAAATCATTTATCAACAATCTGCTGCAAATTGCTCTTTATTCTAGTTTTTATCAAACATATAACATCTATTTTAAGTTTGCTGACCTTATCCACAGTACTTCTTTGCTTGAGAAGATCGTTCATCCTCATCACATTCCAAACAATCTATTTTATTGCAAAGAAGAGGATGGTTTCATACCTGAGGTAGATAGAACTACCTTAGTAGGTTTCTTCCCTTTATCAATTTGGCCTCTTTTTTCCCTATTTTTATGTCCCTTCATTAGCTTAGCTGTAATACCCCTATCCCGTAACCATCGCCGGAATAGGTAAGGGGCATTACAGGACCTTTATTTCAATTCGAAACAGTAAAACATTAAATATTTACTAAATATCATCTCAAACATACCAAACTCAATGCCAATTTCATATCCAAGCATATGTTCATATCTCATTTCAATACATTATAAAACATACCAAAAACCTTATTAAACCATATCAAAATCTTACCAAATTCACAAGTAACACATACCAAACCAAACATTTCCAACTCAAGCCATATCATATAACTAGATCAAACCCCAAAATTTATACCAACATAAGTGACCATATAATTCAATCCATAAACGAGCTTATACATGCCATATTTACATTATTTACATAAGATCCAAAAGTATCGAATATCATCTGGATAGTGTGATAGCAAATCTCCGACCTCGTCTAAAATCGAGCTAACTTTTGAAATCTATAGAACATAAGAAAAGAATGAAGTAAGCATTAATCTTAAAGCCCATATAATGTAAAGTTAAACTTATCAATTTAACATAAAGCATTAAAGCAATTAAAACCAACTCATTTGTCCACAAAGCCTGTTCACATATATGACCTTCGTTCGTACGTCATTATAACCTATATTACCATTTCAGAATAATCCAACCAAATTTTCTTTCTTGCCAAATGCATAAGCATATAAAATCATCCATACCATGTAATTCACATAACATTATAGCAATTCATTTCTATTCGTATAAACTGTAATTCATTCATATAACCAGTAGTTCATCCATATAAATAATAATTCATCCATATAAACACATATCTTATTCATATGATCATTAACAGTAATTATGCCCGTTGAACTTCGTAGAATATTGATAGATACTCGGGTGATACACACTAAGTGTATTTATCGGTAATCCGTCAATCCATTATCCTTTTCGCTCTTTCGAGCCATGAACGATAAACTCCTCCTGAGCTGATAAATAGTAGGCTCTATTGAGCTGAAACGGTAAGCTTTGATGAGCTGAATAGTAAGCACATACGAGCTAAAATGGTAAGCTCTAATGAGCTGAAAACGATAGGCTCTTACGAGCTAAAATATCGGTAAGCTCATATGAGCTGTGGTGAGTCCTCAACAAATGTAGGAGCTCGACCAAATTGGTAACCTAGTGACATGTCACTCGTATCTAACAACTTCCTACAGTCCAAACGGGACTCGGTAACTATTCAAATTCATCATTTAAGCATTCAATGATCAATAATTCAATTTCTCAAATCACATATATATAATCTATTCAATTAAGTACATACATTTAAATACTCAATTCGCATACATTCTCAAATCACATATATATAATCGATTTAAACATTTAAATACTCAATTCGCATACTTTCTCAAATCATATACATATAATCAATTCAATTAAATACATACATTTAATTATTCAATTCACATACTTTCTCAAATCACATACATATAATCGATTTAATTAAATACATACATTTAATTACTCAATTCGCATACTTTCTCAAATCACATACATATAATCAATTCAATTAAATACATACATTTAAATACTATTGCAATTTTTTAATAGTTCGATTCTAGCTATACGGACTTACCTCGTATTTGCTTAGATACTTTCGTCTACCTGTCTAACTTTTGTTTCCCCTGATCAAGTTCCGATATTTGCTTATCCTGATCTATATAATATCAATTCAATATTGTCAGTAATTATTCAATTCAATTTAGCCCAATTCACAAATATTTGGCAAATTACACATTTGTCCCTATACTTTTAACTACTATGCAATTTAGTCCTTTTCACATAAAATGGTACTTTTACACAATTAAACCAAAACCCGTTATAGCAGAATTTCACTTAACCTCATAGCAGCCCATATTTTCATTTTATTCACATTTCAAACCACCATTTTTCTATCTTTTACAAATTAATCCTTTTTTTACATTTTTGTCAAAAATCACTTTATAAAACTTGTATATCTATTAACAACCATCAATATTTTACCATTAAACATCTAAACAACCAAATATTCAACAATGGCTTAACTCAAAATCATCAATAATTTCAGAAATTAAAGCATGGGCTAGCTAGATTGAGCTGCAACGAGCTCAAAAACGTAAAAATCATTAAAAACGGAATAAAAATTGTACCTTAATTGAGGATCTAAGCTTGGTTGAATGTAAAAGCCCTAACTTTGGCTTTCTAAGCTTCAAAATATCGATGGAGTAAAAGATGAACACTCCAAATTTTGTTTTGTTTTTTCTTTAATTCTAATATTAATAACCATTTTACCAAATTAACCTTTATTATAAACCATAAAAATAATTTCCACTAAGCCCATATGTAACACCCCTTATCCGGGACCATCACCGGAATCGAGTACGAGATGTTATCCAACTTAACTTACCAATTCAGAGCATAAAAATTTGCCTTTAAAATTAAATTCATTGTTCACAACAAAACTTCCACCTGCGCGACTGTTACTAATTTAATTATATCTTGAGTTACGAAACTCAAAATTTAAATACGTAAATTTCCCCTGAAACTAGACACATATACCTTCTTATCATAAAATTTTTATAATTTTTGGTTTATCCAATTAGTACAGTTTATTCATTAAAGTATCCCATGTTTCACTACTTGACAGTTCTAACCTCTTGGCACTAAAAATCAATTATCTCATTGTACAGAATTCATATAAGGTTATCATTTATTTCTTTTGAAAATAGACTCACTAAGGAATCTATACATATAAATTATGACCTATAATTCTTTTTGTGAAATTTATAATGATTTTCTAAAGTCAGAACAGGGGACTTCAAAAACCATTCTGACCCTGTCACACTAAAGTTCAAATATCTCAGAATATAAAATTCCTTTGCCTATAACGTTTCTTTCATGTAAAAATAGACTTGATAAGATTTAATTCTATATATCATTCACTCTCTAATTCCATTTCTATTATTTATGGTGATTTTTCACATTCACGTCACTGCTGCTGTCAAAGAAACTGCTTCTTTGTATTAACTACCATTTACTCATATATAACACCAAAACATAATCTTTACTAACCATTTCAATAGCTAATCTTAGCCATATCATATGAACATACTCAAAATGATTAAGACTCTATACATGCCATAGTTTTAAACATTCTGAAAAACACATAATACCGAGATGGTTATGATAGTGTGATACGAGCTCCGACGATCCCAAATTCGAGCAAGCTTAAATCACTATAAAACAAAGGAAAGGAGAAAATGTGTAAGCTACAAATAGCTTTGTAAGTTACATGTAAACAATAATTACTCATTTAATAATTAACACTTTTAACATATAACTAATCAAAACATTTCTTAGCAATTTCAATCACTTACACATGCACAATCTTACCAATTCACTTGCATATACATTTTCACACTTAACATTTATCATATATGCTCAATTCTTTCAATTGTACCTGCATGCACACTTCATTTCATATTCACTTTAACTTATTATTAATCCCGTTGAACACTCGGAATATACACAGATACGTAGAGATTTAGCACATAAGTGCCACACTGATATGTAGCCGAAGCTACCACTGAAATGTAGCTGAAGCTACCACTAATCAATAACACTGGAAATGTCCACGGGCCTGCTCACACAAGCTGTCAGGTGTCTGCAACACATGCTAGATCACCCAGCACCCGGGACTCATTGTAACACTGTAACACTGATCTCTAGTGACATGTCACTTGTATCCACTTCTATTCCTAAGTTCAACCGGGGATTTACACTTAACACTTTATTTCAACACTTTATCACTTGAATAATTCATGAACAATTTTCCTTCCACATTCAATATTAATTCACATATCAAATATAATTCACAATTTATAAAAATATAACTATTATTTACACATAACTTACCTCGGATGCAAAACGACTATTTTTGTAAATTAGTCGATAACCTTCTCTTTTCCTCGATCACTTCCACTATTTCTTCTTTCTTGATAATTGAGCTTAGAAAAATCAAGAACCCTAGCTATGGTGACATGAATTTTTTTGGCAGTAACCGTCTGATTTTGAAGAAGATGGACACTTATTTTCACTTTATTTTGTCTTTTTCTCAATTTGGACAAAAATGCCCTTGGCCCATTACTTAGATATTTTTTCTAGAATTACCCTTTTGTGTCCATATCACTAATTTATGGTCTAATTTCCACATAAACACTTCCAATTTCATGCAATAATTCAATTAAGTCATTTAATCACTAATTAGACACACTTTGTATTTTTCTCAATTTAGTCCTAAAAATTCAATTAGGCACTAAATCATTAAATTTTCCTATCCATATTTTCACACAATATTTCAATCAATCAGAAATTAATAAAACTTTATAAAATTAAACTATTTCACTTCGGATTTGTGGTTACGAAACCACTATTTCGATTAGGCCCTATTTCGGGCTATCACACCATATTTGTCCACCCATGCAACTAATGGTATATTTACCATGCAAGGACTTATATAATTAATTCCATAATCATTTAAACCATTTTACTACTAATAGAACTCATATTTTATGTGTTATACGATTTAGTCCTTTTTACCAAATTAACCATTTAATCGGTAAAATTTCTTTACGAAATTTTTACACGATATTGCTTTCATACTGTAAAACTTATTAAAATAATAAAATAAATATTTTGACTCAATTAAGTGGTCCCGAAACCACTGTTCTGATCAGACTCAGAAACGGGTTGTTACATTAGCAACCTTTACAGCAACAGCCCTAGGATTCTTGAGAGATTCAGATTCATTAAAACCTATTTGACCCATTGAGTTTTCTTCCATCTCAGATACTGTGTGAGTAATTTCCACTTATTCTAATAAAGAAAACTTGTTTGATGAACCCACCAATAAACCTTTCTTTTTCCTATTTCTTGTTGAATCATTTGATTTCTAAGGGGAACAAGCCTTACCTCTCACACTACTAGGCTCAATAACTATAGCATCATTATGCTCCCCATTAGAAGTTAACACATTTACTTCTTTTCCATTCTTAGAAACCCATTTCTTTACAAATAAGATTTATCCTCATGTCCAAAAGTTGAGAATCTAAACCATCTTTGGGGCATCTAAGATACATCATCTAGAATATCACAAGTAGAACCATCCTTTAATTTGGCATCAATAGAAGTAGGAATAAGTCATGATACTATCCATATAAAGAAGCAAACCAAGAGCACTTGCAATATAACTCAGTCCTAGTTTCATATAAAGCTCTAATGGAACATAACAGAGATAAACCCAAATATGTAAACTACACATATCAAAATCAAATCTCTTCATGCTTGGTTCTTTCTTTTTTACAATAAAAAGGTTTATTATAGATGTACCAAGGTCTTTGGTTTAAAACCCAATACCTAGTTGCATCACTAGTAAATTGCACCACATAAAGATTAGGGTCTACAAGCTTGATATCAACTTCACCAGATGATGGTCACTAAACTAACTATAAATACGACTAAGGCAAGTGCACCTATTGAACAATAGTATAGTTATGGTGAGTAGGGAATATCGTATCCACGAGGACTAAAAGTACTAGTAATTACCGTTTTTCTATTATTTAGTCGACAAATTGGAGTGATTGTTTTTAATCTAAAATTACTAAACTAATCTAACTAAGAATGCAACAGAGAATGAAATAGGAAAATAATCGAAGATAACCAATGAGATAGACAATACTCAGGAAAGAATCCACCTAGATTTCACCTATTATTATGAATCTAAATTAAACGATTTATTCACTTGTGTCTTGATCCGTAGAAATCCCTAAATTATGTTAATATCTCTTTTGAGAATAAGAGCAACTGACTCTAGGTTGATTAATTGAAACCTTTTTCTAATTAAAACACATATTGTCGCATTAACTAAATCTATAGATTCCCCTATTAGATTTGACTCTAATTCGGTAGATTTATGTCGTCCTATTTCTAGGATTGCATGCAACTCTATTCAATAATGCTAAATCTACTCTTAAACATGGACTTTTGCTCCACTGAAATAAGCACATTAAACTTGAATTAATATCTTAGAAATATTAAAACAAGAAATAAGCATACATAATTGAGAACAAGAATCAAGTATTTATTGCATAAATCAGAAATCAAATAATAGGATTCATCATAGGTTTCATCTTGTAATGACCCAAAATTCGCGGGCATCGAAAAAGTATAATATCGGGCCTCCGTCTTAGTAATTTGAGTTCAGAAATAATTATTAGAAATATTTACGAGGCTAGTTGTGTGTTTAAGTAGGTTTTGGATAGGTGAATTTAGTTTAATTATGAGTAATTAGTAAAAAGGATTAAATTGAATAAAGAGTGAAAGTCTAATTATAGATTAAAAGAAAGTGAAAAGGGCTAAAATGGCAATTAAGCCATTTATATGAAATGAGGCGGCATAAACGCTTAAAATCTAAGATTTTAATTAAGATATATATAATTATTATATGTATATAATTATTATAATTATTTATTTAAATGGTAATTTATATTAATTATATTATTTTATTATGGAATAAGTTAAAATTAAGACAAATGTTTGGTGATAGGATGGTACAAGTGTAATAAGATATATATATACACTTGTATTATAATTATTATTTACTTAAAATTTAAGTAAAAGATATTAATTAATTAATTAATTAATTAATTAATTATATCATGAGATTTTTATTTGGTAAACAAATTAAATAATGACAATTGTAATAAAACTATTGGCACAAATGTAAAAATATAAGTGTGACCAAATGTAAAATGAATATTGATATTAAATAGATATTAATATAATATAAAGTAAATGAAATAAAAGGAAATAAAAACAAAGCAAAAGAAAAGAAAGAAACAGAATAGAAGTGACGAAACAGAGAAGAAACAGGGGAGAAAGAAAGAAAGAAGAAAATAGGGAAAATAGGGTTTTTGAGGCTTGAAATTTAATTTGGTAAGTCAATTTAGTCATTTTCTCTTAATTCTAATGTTTTAGAAGTTTTAAAACAAAGTTTTGATGGAATTAAATTGATATTTAGAAAGTTAATAGATTTTTGAATAGGGTTTATGTTGAATAAATGATGGAATTGAGGGTTTATTTGATAGAAATTTTGATTGGAATTGATAAGGGGATTAAATTGTAAAAGAAACTATAAATTTTATGTTTTAGGGACTAAAATTGAGGTAAATTCGAAATTAGGAAAATATGCTGAAATTTTGATAGTTAAATTTGAGTTTGGATGGAATTTGAATAGAAATAGAGTGTGAATTGAGTTAGGAAAGTAAGTGAATTTAGTTAGGATTAAATTGAGAATAAGGAAGAAATTGAATAGAAATTCAATTATTTATCATAATTAGTGCTGAAATTAATAGTATAAATTATTATTTTCGTAGCTAACAAAAAACCCGAGGCATCAGCATCAAAGGGAAAGGAGAAGATTATCGAGGAGTAAACTCGAGAAAATCACGGTTTGTATTACTATAATTCAAGTTATTTATTATTAAATGTTAAATTTTAAATTATGTGTTTAGTAAATGAAATGTGAGGTAAGTATTAATATTAGTATTAGTATTATTATTATTATTAGTGGGAATTAAATTGAATAGACGATATGAATAAATATTTGAATTGTTTGTTGATTGAAATTGGGAAATGAATTTGAATCGAATTGTGAATGGTATTAAATTGTATGGAAATGTATTGAGTTGTGAAAATGTATGAAATTGTGGATTAATTATTGATTGAAAGGTGGGAAAATGATTGAATTGAAAATGTGAGAAATTGTGATTGAATTGAGGTTATATGTGATTTAAATACCCTATTAACTAGTGAGGCTGAGTCGGATATAGTTGGCATGCCATAGGATTGGAAGAGTTCAGGGATACTTCGACCTCGAGTCGATGAGACACTGGGTGTCACTATATTTCTTCGGATAGTTTCGACGAGGTACTGGGTACCAACTTACTTCGGCTTGACCGATGAGACACTGGGTGTCAACTATTGCTTCGAACTATCCGATGAGGCACTGGGTGCCATTCTGGTGTGTTTGGTTGGATCCGTGTATCCGCCAAAGTCCGAGTTTTGTTAATAGGGTAAATGATGAAATGATAAACCGAATGAGTTGGTCAAACAAACTATTGAAATGATAGGAAAAAGTTAAATTGTGAATTGAAATGTGAAATGAGATTGAGAAATGAATCTAAGGTTCATGATTTGTTCAAACTCAAATTGTGGATATATGATATTGGTTGATGAATTGCTATTGTTGAGATATTGAATTTAAATTGTATATACGAATTATGCATTACATGTTTATTATTGTTATAATTTGAATTATGGTAATACCACTGAGTATAAAATACTCAGCGTACGGTTGTTTCCGTGTGCAGGTTGGTAGAAGTCAAAAATTCTGGTTCAGCACCCAAATCAATCCCGACTTCAGTACAACTTTGGTGATGTATCTTTCCTTTTGGATAATGTGGCATGTACATAGGATGTGTATAAAGATTATTATGTTTAATATAAATGGTTAAAAATGTTAGTATTATAAGTTTAAGATTTATAATGAATGAAGTTTACCTAATTTGATTTATTTATTGTTTTGTTAAATTTAAATTAATATCATGTAGATTGAGTTTGATTAGAAGTATTTAGAATAGAAAATGAGAATGTGAAATGAATTGGTTGATTGGTTATATTTGAAAATGATATGGTTTTAAATTGCAGGGGGTTTGATGTAAAAATAAGCAGAAATGCTGCCGAAATTTTTCTAAAAATGAATGAAATCAATTAGTAAAATTTATAACAATTTATGAATTATTTTAATAGGTTGGTTATTTATTTAAGAATTATTTTTAAATTGCTTGGTATGTCCGGTAATGCCTCGTAACCCTGTTCCGGCGACGGTTTGGGGTTAGGGGGTGTTACACATCTTCATTAGGTATATTGGGAATTTAGTTCATAATCCTGAATAAAAACATCTCAAAGTCAGAATAACCAAAAAGACATAAAGAAACTTAATAAAATTCGAAAGAAATTAAATGGATATCTTCAATCTTGAGGAAGATCCGCTTCCGAGTTGATTTCGATGGCGTTCTTCGAGTGTTTTCTTCGATATTCTCTGAGTCCCTCCTTAGGTCTTCTTCTAATTGGTATTTATAGACTTTAGAATGTTCAGAAAGCCTAAAAATTGAGTTTTTCTGCCTATTTGGGAAGCAGGGTGCGATATCGACACGGGTTGGCACATGGGCATGTGGCCAGCTCATGTGGCTCACATGAGTGTGTGGCCAGCCCGTGTGGATTCTAGAAATAGCTCTATTTGTCCAATTTTGGCTCGTTTTTCGCTCATTTTGCTCCCAAATGCTCTCCTAAGTATAGAAACATGAATTTAAAGGATTAGGAGCATTAAATTCACTAATTTACATAATTAGTCATCCAAAAACGCATTAAGAATGAGAATAAAATATGTTTACTTTTACAACTTATCACCAGATTTTCTCTGAAGTAGATTCAAAGTCCTTTGAAGATAACTAAAATTTGGTGTTTCATCCAAAAATTGCACCACCAATGAATGCTGCCAACATCATCAAAAACCTCATATGGAGGTTCAACAGTAACCACGCCATTTGAGACTTGTGGAAAGAATTGGAGAGACTGATCAGCGCTAAACAGCTTCTAGTCTATGGAGGGTTGCAATCCCCCCTTTGTCATCAAAACTTCTTTTGTCACTGTCATTGCAAATCCAAAGAATGAAAACAGTAAAAGATTCTAAATCAAATCAATAACAAAATTGAAAACAATCAAGAGTACTGAAAAGAATCCACCAAAAACAAAAGAGAAACACAATAAATCTTTCAAACCCTAATAGACATGCTATTAGGCACCAAGAGAATTTCTAAACGAGCAAAAAAAGTTTGCAATGAGCATGGATAGAACATGCAACATTCAAATCTTCAATCCAACTTTCTTTTTTACAAGAATGACATATCATTTATTAATCAATTTTTCGATGTTAGAACTCTTAATTTGGAGCTCAATACCAAATCCTTTACAACTTAGAAATACATATAATTCTACCAATGAAAATTAAAATGATCAAGAACCGATAAGAGTGAGCTCTAATATAGGCAAGTATTTCCTCGTACTTGATTGCTAAACATATAAACATTGATTGAAGATTAATTAATGATAATTTTATGAGAAGTAAATTTTACGTTGAATACATAATTTTTTGCTTTAAATAACTTATTAATTGCAGGTCCTTTTTTTCTTTTTAATATCACTTTTAAGTAATATGTCTCTAGGAACTGATCAACACTAAACATTAAAGTCTGTCACTATTTCATCAGCAGCAACACACATGCATTGCTAAATACAAAGTAAGAATATATTGATGCTAATTAATAAGATCGACCCACTCGGATCTGCCCTACTCCACCACACAACACCCATTAATGCTGTTGTTAAAGCAAAAGATTGTCTCCACTCTCTACTTTTAAACTATTAATATATCTCTCTTCTTTTTTCTGCTAACATACTAATGCAGATGCCTTATAGTTGTATTTTGGTTTCAGTGGACCAAACTTTGAAGATCAATCTTAACTATTTCTGGTAGGCCCCATGTGATGGAATATGGCGATTCCAAATCTCAATTAAAGAGTGGAAAAGAAAGATTCCCTTCTTCATCTATGTTAACAAGCTTCGACTTTTTAGTGGTTTCTAGGATTTGATTATATGTATATGATTCTGCTTCTGTTATTTTTATGAGAAAGACAATTTAAGTGCTGAAAATCATGCAGCAACTTTATTAACCGTGTTCAATGGCTACCCTTCTTTTCTGGGTGGAGGGTTAGGTAGGAGCAATACAATCAAAGGAACCCTTGCAGATCTATTAATCGTTTGTCTGAAATTTATACATCATGGCATCGACAAGACATCCCCAAGGCAAAAGAGCTTTGGATAACTAGCCATATATTTCAACACTAAATACAAATGCTAGACTTTATCGATTTAGCTGTCCTTGTTGTGGAAAAGATGCCCGTAATGAAATGGAATATATATAAAAAAATTTACTCTTAATATTCTCCTTGTTAAGTGTAGTACTGTAGTGTTGATTATGTTGGGAAGAAACCGAACAACCGAAACAAAGCGAAAGCACAACCGGTGTTCTTTCTCTCCTTATAACTCCTGTAAAAATTATGGCAAGCACAATAGCACAAGATATGTTCTCTAGCAACCTTAATCAACCACAAATCAACTAATGCAACCACAACAAAAATAAATAGAGACACCAATATTTTTACGTGGAAAACCCCTCTAAATTAAGGGTAAAAACCACGGGACTTTAGAGTCCGATAAAGAGCTCCACTATCATCAAATGTTCAACTACAAGATCACAATATCAAGCCTACAACAAGCATTCAACTCCGACAAGGCTAACAACATGTAATCTTTAGCAAAAGAGAGAAAAATGAGAGAACATCACCAAAAACGTAGCTGCTGAAAAATGGGTATTTCCGACGCTACAAGACTCGGATGAAAAATCCGACCGTACAAAGTCAAGAACACCTTATCACCTAGCTGCTGTCCAAAAATCAGCTCAATCGAACCACGGATGGACCTTCGATCGAGAAGTTGATCACTGCTGCACCAAGCTTGAAAAACTGATTTTTTTTCTTTCTCTCTTTCTCTCTGTTTTTCTTTAGCTCTCTCTCTGCCGAAAAATTTCTGCCCATTCCCTGTTAATAAGCCAAAAAAAATTGGCTTTTGACAAAAAAACAAAAGAAAAAAGGAAGGCAAAACATTTGTGCCAGAAAATATGGGTTTCCCACATAGTGGGACCCATACCCAACAAATCTCCCCCTCCAACTATGTGGGGAATGCCTCCATACCGGAGGTCAAACAACATGCTTCAAATTTTCCTCTTGGTAAGGCCTTCGTCAACATATCAGCACCATTATCATTAGTGTGTATCTTCTCAAGCTCTAACAGCTTAGCTTCAAGAACATCTCGTATCCAATGGTACCTCACATCAATATGCTTAGATCTAGCATGAAAAGTTGAGTTCTTACCAAGATAAATAGCACTCTGGCTATCACAGTACAGGACATACTTCTCCTGAGTAAAACCAAGCTCATGCACAAACTTCTTCATCCAAAGCATCTCCTTACACGCTTCGGTTGCTGCAATGAACTCTGATTCGGTGGTGGACAATGCAACACACTTTTGCAGTCTCGATTGCCATGCCACAGCTCCCCCTGCATAAGTGATTAAGTAACCTGAAGTAGATCTCCTCGAGTCAATGTCTCCAGCCATGTCTGAATCTGTATACCCAACAAGAACAGGTTTCTCATTGCCGAAACAAAGTTTCATGTTGGAAGTGCCACGAAGATATCTCATAATCCACTTCACTGCATTCCAATGCTCTCTGCCTGGATTAGAAAGAAACCGACTAACTGTACCAACGGCATAAGCCAAGTCTGGTCTCGTGCAAACCATTGCGTACATCAAACTACCCACGGCTGAAGAGTAAGGAATTTTCTGCATCTCTTCCTTCTCCTTTTCTGTGGAAGGACTATGCTTAACACTCAATCTAAAGTGCATAGCAAAGGGAGTATTCACCGCTTTAGCTTTGTCCATACTAAACCTTTGAAGTACTTTCTCAATGTACCTCTCTTGTGATAACCATAATTTCTTGGCCTTTCTATCACGTGTCAGTCTTATGCCAAGAATTTGCTTTGCTGGCCCCAAATCCTTCATTGCAAAGGATTTACTCAACTCTTGTTTCAACTTCTCAATTCTAGAAGCATTCTGACCAACAATAAGCATATCATCAACATAGAGCAAAAGAATAATAAAATCATCACCAGAGAATCTCTTAACAAACACACAATGATCAGAAGTAGTCTTCTTGTAGCCTTGCTCCCCCATAACAGACTCAAACTTCTTGTACCATTGCCTTGGAGCTTGCTTCAAACCATACAAGCTCTTCTTCAATCTGCACACATAGTCCTCTTTCCCTTGTGCAACAAAACCCTCTGGCTGCTCCATGTAAAGCTCTTCTTCCAAGTCACCATGAAGAAAAGCAGTTTTCACATCCATTTGTTCAACCTCTAGGTCATAACAAGCTGCCAAACTCAGTATAGTTCTGATAGAGGACATCTTCACAACCGGAGAAAATATTTCTTCAAAATCAACCCCCTTTTTCTGAGTATAACCCTTGACGACCAATCTAGCTTTGTATCGTGGAGATGAAGACTTCTCTTCTTGCTTCAACCTGTAAACCCACCGATTCTTCAAAGCTCTTTTGCCCTTAGGCAGTTTCACCAATTCAAAAGTATGGTTCTCATGCAAGGATTGAAGTTCGTCTTTCATCGCTTCAACCCACTGATCTTTGCATTCACTCTCCATAGCCTCTTCATAACATTCAGGTTCTCCCCCGTCAGTCAAAAGAACATATTCATCAGGAGAATACCTGACAGAAGATCGTCGGTCTCTGGAAGACCTTCGAAGTGGAACTGCTGGTGGAGCTATAGGTGCTTGTTGTTGATCATTCACAACATCATCCATGGGAGTATCAAAGTCACCTATAGTCTGATGGTCACCACTAACATCACCATGCACAACATCCTGGATAGGATCTGGTGAAGAGTCTAGGGGAACCGGATTCACATCGATCAAGTCACCACTACCTTGTGAATCCACTTTCTCCGTCTTATCAATGTCATCAATGGTCTGATCCTCAATGAAGACAACATCTCTGCTTCTCACGAGTTTCTTCTGAACTGGATCATAGAGTCTATAACCAAACTCACCATCTAGACCATAACCAATAAAAATGCATTGTCGAGCCTTGGCATCCAACTTGGATCTTTCATCCTTTGGAACATGAACAAATGCTTTACAACCGAACACACGTAGGTGATCATATGACACGTCTTTACCAAACCAAACTCTATCTGGCACATCACCTTTCAAAGGAACACTAGGAGACAGATTTATCACATGTGTCACTGTATTCAAAGCTTCAGCCCAAAACGATCTTGGTAACTTTGCATCTGACAACAAACATCTGACTCTCTCAATCAATGTTCGGTTCATTCTTTCAGCTAACCCATTTAACTGTGGAGTCTTTGGTGGTGTTCTCTGATGTCTGATTCCCTGTCGCAGACAATACTCATGAAACGACCCTGTGTACTCGCCACCATTATCAGTACGAATGCACTTCAACTTCTTCCCAGTTTCCCTTTCAACTGATGCTTGAAACTGTTTAAACACCTCAAAGACTTGATTTTTAGACTTCAAAGTGTAAACCCATAGCTTTCTTGAACAATCATCAATGAAAGTCACAAAGTAAAGTGCACCACCATGTGATCTTACTTTTATCGGACCACAAACATCTGAATGGACCAACTCTAGCAACTCTGATTTCCTATGAGGAGGATGGCTTCTAAATGAAACTCTTTTCTGCTTTCCTGCTAGACAATGAGCACAATTCTTCAGTGTAGCATTCTTTAAACCCGAAAGTTGATTCTTCTTCGCTAAACAGCTAAGCCCCTTCTCACTCATGTGACTGAGTCGTTTATGCCACAACTCAGTTGAGTTGTCATTCAGTGTCACATTCACCGTCTCTCGAGAAGTCAAAGCTTGCATCAAGTACAAATTTGAGCTCTTCTTTCCTCGAGCCACAACCAAGGAGCCTTTAGTCAGCTTCCACTGCCCTTCACTGAAAGTGTTACAGAATCCCTCATCATCAAGTTTTCCTGCAGAAATCAAATTCAAACGGACATCCGGTGCATGTCTGACATCCTTGAGAGTTAACTTTGTTCCATTGTTACTTACTAAGCTAACATCTCCCATACCAATAACCGAAACCAAACCATCATTACCCATCTTCAATACCCCAAAATCACCAGGAGTATAAGATGTGAAGAATTCCTTCCTCGACGTGACATGAAGTGATGCACCAGTATCAATCACCCAACTAGTCTCGTCGCATGCTAGGTTGACCAAATTCTGATCACAAATAACTAACAAATCTTCACGAGTAACAGTAGTAACACGCTCGGATTTTTCATCGTCATTCCGGTCGTGTTTATCACCACCACTTTTGTTCTCTTTCTTCCACTTGAAGCAATATTTCTTGATATGGCCTTTCTTACCACAATGATGACACTCAAGATTCTTGTATCTCGATCTTGACTTGCTTCGGCTTTTATCTCTACCCTTTCCATCTTTGTCTCTGTTTCTCCCCCTGTTCTCGATAACCAACACCTCGGACTGTGATGTAGAACCCTGAGATCTTCTTCTAACCTCTTCATTCAACACACCACTCTTAGCCAAATCCAAAGTAATAATACCCTGTGGGGCAGAATTAATGAGTGAGACTCGAAAGGTCTCCCAAGAGTCTGGTAGAGTAGCAAGCAACCAAAGTCCTAAAATCTCGTCATCAAATTTGACACCCATACCAAGCAACTGATTCATCATACTCTAAAATTCACTAACATGGTCAGCTATAGACATTCCTTCTTTATATTTCAGCGCCATCATTTTCTTCAGCAAAAATAACTTGTTATTGCCCGACCTCGAAGCATACAAGCTTTCAAGCTTCTCCCACAATGTTCGAGCATGTGTCTCCTGATCAATGTGATTGTAAACATTTTCTTCAACAAATTGCCGAATAAAGCCACACACTTGTTGATGCTCAAATTCCCATTCTTCATCACTTTTCGAATCGGGTTTTTGAGTAGTAAAGACCGGAAGATGCAAAGCCTTCACAAACAACAAGTCCTTCATTTTATTCCGCCAAAGTTGATAATTTGTGCCATTCAACATAATCATCTTGCTCGTATTAATTTCCATAATTATCTGACACAATAACCAAGCTCTGATACCAGTTTGTTGGGAAGAAACCGAACAACTGAAACAAAGCGAAAGCACAACCGGTGTTCTTTCTCTCCTTATAACTCCTGTAAAAATTATGGCAAGCACAATAGCACAAGATATGTTCTCTAGCAACCTTAATCAACCACAAATCAACTAATGCAACCACAACAAAAATAAATAGAGACACCAATATTTTTACGTGGAAAACCCCTCTAAATTAAGGGTAAAAACCACGGGACTTTAGAGTCCGATAAAGAGCTCCACTATCATCAAATGTTCAACTACAAGATCACAATATCAAGCCTACAACAAGCATTCAACTCCGACAAGGCTAACAACATGTAATCTTTAGCAAAAGAGAGAAAAATGAGAGAACATCACCAAAAACGTAGCTGCTGAAAAATGGGTATTTCCGACGCTACAAGACTCGGATGAAAAATCCGACCGTACAAAGTCAAGAACACCTTATCACCTAGCTGCTGTCCAAAAATCAGCTCAATCGAACCACGGATGGACCTTCGATCGAGAAGTTGATCACTGCTGCACCAAGCTTGAAAAACTGATTTTTTTTCTTTCTCTCTTTCTCTCTGTTTTTCTTTAGCTCTCTCTCTGCCGAAAAATTTCTGCCCATTCCCTGTTAATAAGCCAAAAAAAATTGGCTTTTGACAAAAAAACAAAAGAAAAAAGGAAGGCAAAACATTTGTGCCAGAAAATATGGGTTTCCCACATAGTGGGACCCATACCCAACAGATTAAGCCTAAACCTTTTCTAGACAGTGTTGTAAGAGAGATTCTGTACTTGATTTATTTATTTGTTTATGTTTCATATATATATGAATTTTCTGTCATCTTTCCTATGAATATGGATCAATGCATCAAACTACATATATATAAAAGAAAATTAAACTGGAATGAGTAACATCGTATTGTGCACATGAGATGCCCAGAATAAACAAAGTCCAGGGTCAACGTATCCCCCTACAATAAAATGCCAGATCAACCTCTTGACAACCAGGGTCCTTAGTTACCCATGTACACCAACACGTACAAACACACTCAATTTCCTTGTTTTTAATCAACTGATAATATGGAAATATGTTACCATACGTTAATTAATCTTTTAATCAACTTCTTTACTTTCTCTTTTTTTTTTTTCAAAAGAAAAAAAAATATTGAATCGACAAATAGAAGTTTTAAAAGTGCATAGAAAACCAAGTCATCATTACACAGCAACGGGAGCAATACTTGAGAATAACAAGGCATCTACAGGGAAAAGTGAATGATCGTAAAAGCTAGCCAGCCTCACACCGAAAGTCATCAAACCAATCCCTTAAAACATAAAGCACAAGATGCTTCCTTCTACCCATCCATCCATCCATTCATAGAAACTTTGGTCGAATTCATAAAATTTATGTTAAAGGTGTCGGGAAAAAAGATGATCAAATTATAAATTTTCGAGAAAAAACCGCTCTTTAAAACCACCTTCTCATTCATTTCGTGGATGCATACTCATTACAATATATACCAATCCCACTCCAACATAAAGCATCTCTAGTTTCCCTCTCCAATTCTCTAATTTTAGCCGAAACAATGAAGCTAAAACATCACTCTTCCATCACTCTCCTCCCCTTGCTCTCTTTGATCTTTCTTCCCTCCTTGGTCTCATCTCAGGCCTGCCAGAGAACCTGTGGCAATCTCCCCATCAAGTTCCCCTTTGGAACCGGCCCTGGCTGCGGTGTCCGCGCTTTCAACAGTATGTAACTTGCGACCAACAAAAACTCACCTTGACAACACACACCGGAAACTATCCCATAACCAACATAGACTACAGCAACCAAGTTATATACATCTCGGATCCTTCGATGTCGACTTGCGGTTGCTCTCAACCGAGCAAAGGCTTCGGCCTTGATTGGGATGCACCCTTTTCTTTCACGGACGACAACGTATTCACTCTCCTTGACTGCTCCACCACTTCGTCACCCATTTTCAGATCCAACAGCTATAATGTTGATAACAGTAGTGCTGTTCCTCTATGTGACAAACAAGGTGCCCCCATTTGTAGTTACTTGTACTCTTGCAGGGCAATTAGCATGCTCAATCTCCCAATATCCACATGTTGCATATACACACCGGTAGATCTCGGCCCCTCGCTCGAATTCAATTTGCCGAAGCTGCAATGCTCTTCGTATTCCGCGTTCTATAGCTTCAGTGGCCAAGAATCAAACCCTGATAACTGGAAGTACGGAATATCGCTTAAATATAAGTTCAACGTGTATAATGACTACCCGAACGCATGTGCGGATTGTGAGAAAAGCAGCGGTGCCTGTGGATACACAGGAAGCTACAATTCATTTATTTGCAACTGTCCTAATGGCATAAACACCACCTCTACTTGTTTCTTTGTATCATCGTTTAATAATGGGCTGAGGCTACTCCCATCGCAGACGGGTATTTATTCCATAATTTACATCTTTATTTTTCTCAGTGTTTAATAACGATCACTAGAACTAAAAGCCGAGCACATGACATCTTTGGTTTTGTGATCTTTAAATGGTTGCAGGAACTTTGTTGGTCTATCCACTGGCATGGATACTGGCTATGGTCCTGCTATAGGCACCAATCAAAGAAGGGCAAGATTCCAACTTCCAAAATGAGTTAAATTTAGTGCTGCAAGTTTTACGTTGCTTTTGTTAACTTTTGCAATGTGAGATACCAAAAACTCAACTTGTCAAAATTGGGAAAAATTGCTTTTATTACATGTTATTATTTGCTTTCAAGACATAAAAAGGAAGAAGGATTTGCTTTTCTTAACCAGTGCCTTAAATATTATTATTTAGTTGCTTTTTTACATTAAAGACATGGTTTTTAGTGAACACAAAAAATGTGCAAAATGACAGTTACCTTTCTTATTGTACACAAAGGGGATTACCTTGGTGATGAAGTAAGTTGCATTTGATATGTAAAAGGTGATTAAAATTACAAGTTGAAGGAAGGTGTAGCTAAAAGACAAGAAAAAATAAAGGGGGTAAATGGAATCAGACCCCTTGTTATCCACTGAAACAGAACCGCTTTCACTGTAAAGGCTGTCTCTTTATTTTTTATAGCCCATACAATGAATTTTAAGCCTAGAAGAGACCTAAGCTGAACAAGGAGGGGAGCCACCACGTATCATTAGGTCATGCAGAAAACAATAGCTATAATGGAATAGAGGTGTAATAGGTAATCCTTTTGTTTGGTTGAATGGAATAATGTTATAATAGCATAAGGAAAAAAACTAAAATAACTAGAATACACTTAGCAGAATTTTTTTTAGGTAGATGATTATTGTTATTGTTATTAAATTTTAATAAGATTATTAATATAAATAATAAATAATTTAATCATATTTTAACATAATTATTATTAAATATAATTTAATAAAATATATGAATTTACTAAAATCATAATATATAGTAATATAAAATATAATTTAAAATAATTATTATTAAATATAATTTAACAAAAATATATAATTTAATAAAATTATTAGTATTAAATATTCTTATATGAATTTACTAAAATCATAATATATAATACTATAAAATATAATTTAAAATAATTATTATTAAATATAATTTAATAAAAATATATAATTCCCCGATACGAAACGAATTAATTGTTTGACTAATCAAGGTACTGATTTTGTTTAGCCATAAAATACATCAATATATATATATATTTATGTAATGAGAGTTTTTCATTTACATCCGAGTAAAGTTAAATCTTATAAAAATAACATGTTTTAATAATAAAATAAAACAAACTTATTTTATTAAATTCCATAAGTTCAACTTAATAAACTGTGCTTCTTTTAAAACAAAAAAGAAAAGCAGGTTATGATATAATTTGGTAAATTAAAATTAGTCAATATCCAAACTTTACAATTTAATCAAAAAGCAAATATTCTCTCCATTGAAAGTGTAGTAGATCACTTCATGCAAGACAACAAATCAAAAAGCAATTATATAAAGTATAAAATAGAAATCTCTAAGCTTCAAATCTGGAACTTTTTCATGCGGTGGGTTGGGATCAAGGATGCACAAAACCAAACCACAAACTTGACAATGCATCTCGTAATTTCTGTTATGACTTTTAAATGATAATAAGTAATGGATCTCGAAATTCCTGCTATGCTTCTTCTATACTCCTGATTAGGCTATCCGCATCCAAAAAACTGCTGATCGGACTTAAATCATATCAAATTGACTACAACATATTTAGTGTTCAAATCTGATTTCTGAACTAAAACAACTTAACGAATAATCATGAGGCTCACTAATTAAAAGGTAAATCATACATGAAGATTTGGCCATTAATCGACATGTGGTAAGTATTTAAAACAGTTTATGTTTTTTCTGTTTTAACTATTAATAATAAAAAATGATTTCATATATCATCCATGATGCCAAATAAAAATTTACAATAAATTCATGCCAATTTCCCCTTCAAGAACTTAACAACAGTAAAACACAATAGCTCTAACAAACAAGTTCCAAGCAGAACACAAAAATTATCTCATCAAATATCCTCTGAATTGGAGATATAATCTCTGATAATATACGAAAGCTGAGCATTTGTATCCATAAACTGTAAATTACACAGATGAGAAGTAATTTTAGGTGACAGACAACCAGAAAAGAGGTAAAAGGGACATGAGTTTCATGATGCACACCAAAAATTGGAAACCACTCTCAGTTAATTTTGGAGCTTCTTTATCTCTGTAGAAACAGACATAAATACATCATGACACCAATCGAGAGATATAGAACCCTCAATATCTATTGCATAAAAGAAATTCTCATTATGGAAGAGCTGAAGCTCGTTGATTTTTCAGCTTGTCCTGAACTTATAAGTTGCAGCAAGAAACACTGCTTAACAAAGCTGAAGTAAGAAGCAACTCAAACATTAAAACTAAACAGTTGAGAAAATTCAAAACTCCCATTTCACATCATGGAGCAAAGAAAGATAGCAAGAAAAAGAAAAGGGTGAAATAAGGACAAAAAATATTCACCGAAAAACATTTTTGTTTGAAGTTGGTTTCATTCTTTTCATATTTGTGCAGGTTGTTTCATTCTTTTCATAGATCATTTGAAAATAAGTAACAACAAGGCAATTTGTAATACCAATAAATTTTCTACTTTATAGACAATCTAAAAATGTGCCTATATGATAAACTAGGAACAAGATGATTAAAAGATGCATGCAGATAATTACATAAATAGAGGCTGCCAAAGCTATATACCTTAGTTGGTTGTTGTGTTCTTCTTTCCTCCTGCAAAAAATATGGTTAATTGTTAAATTTTCTCATCAAAAGCAATGCATACAGATTTATACGAATTACTAAACCAAAATTTTCATGCATTACAAACATTTGAAGCTCAATTCTACGCAACTGTTGGTGGCCAGAGGAGGGAACAAGTAGGCGTACTTATTCACATAGAAGATGAAGTACTTTGAACATAATAGCTAAACATAAAGAATATAGAATAACAATCAGCAAGCAGCAAGCAGCAACTTTTAGCATGAAACATTAAAGCTCAAATTTCCCAATTTAATTTACATAGCTACTCTCTTGGTTTTATTGCTCATCACAGAATCAGTAGATGCCCCATTGCTGCATGCTGGCTGGATTGCGTTGACAAGTCCAACAGATGAGCCCTGCACAAAAACACTCACCAAGAATATTTACTAAGGACTTGATATTCTCAGGGGCAAGCATTATTGAAAGTGTGATTCGTAAGGAAGACAAAACAAGCATGTAACATCCAAGCACATTAAATTGCACTGTTGTTAAGCAAACTATTGTCACATACATAATTTACAAGAAGAAAACTCATTAATTACCAAGATGACTCTGAAAGATCAAATGTTAATCTATTTGTAAACTTGAGGAATCAATAATCTCATCATCAATTATGGCTATTGATCAACTCTGTCAAAAGTGTAATCATAATTTGCAATGAAGACTCTGTAAATAGGACAATAAATTTTCTTTCGGTACATAAATCATCAGAAATATATTCTAGAAAAATGACAATACTATCATCAGAAAAAGACAATTCAGACACCACAAAGAAAGATAAAAATGATGTGAGCTAGAAAAGTTAGTTAAACGATACGTTTTGGACTGAGGGAATAATTGGCAAAACAGGGCGTTGCAGGTTATTAAAACGATGAGTTTTATTAATTGTTTTGCCACGTCAGTTTCTTGTTATTTTCTTTCCTTTTAAGCTAAAAAGTGTGGGGAGTCGGTTATGGAATTTCATGGACTGAAAAAACAGACTTCTTCTTATCCTATTCCCTTCCTCTCTGCTCTCTCTTCTTCTTCTTAAAAATTCTACTTGATTTTTGAGCTTCTAACAAAGGTATCAGAGCTTTTACGATCTTGCTAATGGCTGGTGACAGAGTTTCTACGAGGCTGCAGAAAGAGATTGTTAGCGTTCAACAGGACGTGTCCAAGTTGCAAGCAGAACTGGGTCGTTTAGAGGTTAAGATGGAAACTCAAATGGACACAAAGTTTCAGGAGTTTCGCAATGAAATCCGTACTGATTTACAGGCTCTTTTGGAACAATATCTCGGCCAACTCAAGCTTGGACCGACGGTGTCGGTGAATGAGAAAAAAGGGAAATGAGTGTTGGGGACACCCCTAGGTTTCCTGCTAAAGAGTTGGGTGGTGGATCGAATCTAGCAGATGGGGTTAGTTTTCACCGGGGAACTGCTTCTCACTTACTGGATAAGTCAAAAAGAGTTAGTTGTCATCTCGAGTGTCCCCGTTTTGATGGTTCGGATTTTCGTGGGTGGTTAACTAAGCTGGAACAATACTTCGAGGCTAAAGGAACGTTGGATGCTGACAAAGTTCGCGTCGTAATGTTGCATCTGGAGGGCCGAGCTTTGGAATGGCACCATTTTTACTCGCGACGGAATGGAGGTCTTCATATGCTAGCATGGTCGGATTACTTGGAGAGTTTGCAACACCGTTTTGGTTTCGGCCAATTTGGAGATCCTATGAAGGCCTTGGTCAATCTTAAGCAGCAGGGCACTGTGGAGCAGTTCCAGGATTCCTTTGTGGGATTATTGAATCAGTTACACCTTCTCGAATCCTATGCCCTTAGCATTTTCATCAGCAACTTGAAGACTGAAATTGGGCATTATTTGGATTTATTCGAACCTTCCACATTGGTGGAAGCTTTCCAGCTTGCAAGGAAGATAGAGGTACTGCTTTCGGGCACTACTAAGAAACCTTTTGTTCCTTTACAGAGTTCTCCGCGATCGTTGTTTAATTCTTCTATGGCGTCGGGTTACTCTTCAACTCCAACAAGAGCAAATTCGGTTTATTAATCAGGCAACAACACCCCTGTCAGCAAATCAACAGCTCGTTCCATTTCTCCGACGCTAATGGCGGAACGAAAACAGAAGGGTTTATGTTTTTGGTGTGGAGCCAAGTACCAAGTAGGGCATAAATGTGTTAAATCCCAATTATATCAGCTGCTGATGGAACCTATTTCTGACAGTGAAGCAGAGGAATTCTAGGAGTGTTCAGATCGTTTGGAAGAGGGTAATACAGAGGATGAACCACCTAAGTCACCTGTAATTTCATTACATGCCCTTACAGGTATGCAAGGTCATAACACCATGAGAGTTACTGCTCGGGTAGGTTCTCTTTTAGCCATTATTCTTGTTGACTCAGGGAGCACACATAACTTTATCAATGCTAGATTGGTTAGCCGCCTATCTTTACCTGTAATGCATCAGGAGCAGTTAAAAGTGTCGGTGGCTAATGGTGAATCGCTGTTTACTAAAGAAGTGTGTAAAGGGGTATCATGAAAAGTCTAAAATTACATGTTTGAGACGGATTTTATGATTTTACCATTAAAAGGATGCGATATGGTGCTTGGGGTTCAATGGCTACTTTCTTTAGGTGACATAATTTGGAATTTTAGTTCCTTAACCATGCAGTTTAAGTTCAAGGAGGAAGTTTGCATCATACAGGGAATTGTTCATGGTTCCTTGGCGGTCGAAAGTCTGAACTCCAGCTCAAGGCGTTTTTCGGCTTCTGGGCACTCTTGGGGTCCCTATGCCATGGTGTTGAGCTCTTCGAGTCAAATAATACTTTCAGCTCTTATGGGGAATGACTCGAAAAACGAGCTTCAAGAGCTTTGGGGAGAATTTGCGAATATTTTCCAGTTACCTAACGACCTACCTCCTTCTCGCTTACATGATCATAGGATTCCCTTGAAAGACGAGGGTATGGTAGTAAAGGTATTGCCCTATCGATATCCAGCTATTCAAAAGGGAGAAATTGAGAAGTTGATCTGAGAAATGCTTCAGGCTGGCATCATCAGAGACAGCAACAGCTCCTTTGCTTCTCCTATAGTGATGGTTAAGAAAAAAGATGGTAGCTGGAGACTTTGTGTAGATTATAGACAATTGAATCAGCATACCGTTAAAGATAAGTTTCTCATCCCTATAATTAAGGAGTTGCTGGATGAGTTGGGGGAAGCTCGCGTGTTTTCCAAGTTGGACCTAAGGTCCGGATACCATCAAATACACATGTGGGAACCTGATATTCCCAAGACTGCTTTCAGAACACACGAGGGGCATTATGAGTTCCTCGTTATGCCTTTCGGCCTTACCAATGCCCCATCAAGCTTCCAGGCTCTCATGAACAGTGTTTTTAAACCATTGTTACGGAAATTTGTGCTCGTTTTCTTTGATGATATACTCGTATATTCAAAGTCATGGGCTAAACATTTGGAGCATTTGAGATCGGTTCTCCTAGTTTTAAGGGAACAACAGTTGTTCGCTAAAAAGAGTAAATGCTATTTTAGAACAGCTAAAGTCGAATATTTGGGTCATGTACTATCTGAGGATACAGTTTCTATGGATCATTCGAAGCTTCAATGCATCTCAGCTTGGCCGATTCCACAGTCAGTGAAGGAATTGAGAAGTTTCATTGGTCTCTCTGGATATTATCGGAGGTTCATTCGGGGTTACGGGGTGTTAGCCAGACCACTTACGCAGTTATTGAAGAAAAATGGTTGAGGCTGGTCGGACCAAGCTACAGCAGCTTTTCAAGCATTAAAAGCAGCCCTATGTGCTGCACCTGTGTTGGTTTTACCAAATTTTCAGATGGAATTTGTTGTGGATACTGACGCCAGTGGTATTGGAGTGGGTGCAGTGTTACAACAACAAGGGAGACCGGTGGCTTTCTTTAGCAAAGCCTTGGGAATCAGACATCAGGCCTTGTCAATTTATGAAAAAGAAATGTTAGCAGTCCTGTTAGCAGTCCGAAAGTGGCATACGTATCTAGCGGGGCGATACTTCAAAATACAGACTGACCATCAAAGCTTACGATTCCTGTCTGATCAGGCAGCAATCACTCCATTTCAACAGCGCTGGGTTGCGAAGATGCTCGGGTATGATTTCGAGATTTCATATAAGAAAGGCATTAATAATAAGTTACTGATGCATTATCTCGACAACCCCATCTGGGACAGAGTCAGTTTTTTACGTTATCAGCTAGTTCAACTATATCTGAGTTGTTGCAACAGGTACAACAAGAGTATATGCTCGATGAGAAGTTGAAAAAAATCATTCAAGACTTACAACAGGCCAATGTTCAAAGTGACAAATACTCATGGGATGGCTGTTTCTTGCACCGAAAAGGAAAAATCATGGTTGGTAAAAATATGTGGCTGAGACGTGAATTATTTTCTCATTTTCATGCTAATGCAGTAGGTGGCCATTCGGGGGTACTGGTGACTAAGAAAAGATTGACGAGTCTGTTATTTTGGAAGGGGTTAACTACTGATGTGAAACGGTGGATTCGCGAGTGCTTGGTTTGTCAAAAATGCAAGAGTGAGACAGTGGCTTCTCCAGGGCTGCTCCAACCTTTGCCGACACCTAACCGAGCTTGGTCAGTTATCAGCTTAGACTTTATTGAAGGTTTACCTAAGTCGAGCAAGAAAAATTCCATTTTGGTAGTAGTTGACCATTTAACAAAGTACGGTCACTTCCTGGGTTTGTCGCGTCCTTATACAACTCAAGAGGTGGCACAGGAGTATATGACCCATGTTTACAAACTCCATGGCATGCCAGATTCAATTATTTCAGACAGAGATAAAATCTTTGTAAGCAAATTTTGGCAGGAGTTATTTCATCGGTCGGGAACTAAGTTGTTATTGTCCATAGCTTACCACCCACAAATGGATGGTCAGACTGAGGTGTTAAATTGTTGTCTCGAAAGTTACTTACGGTGCATGACTGGAGAAACTCCCACAAAGTGGTTCCATTGGTTACCACTAGCTGAATAGTGGTATAACTCTTCTTTCTATTCTTCTATCCAACTCACTCCCTATGAAGCTCTTTATGGGCAGCCCCCACCTTCACACATGCCGTACCTCGTTGGGGTTTCCTCGGTGGCTATCGTTGATAGGAGTCTGCAAGCTCGTGAGGCTGCAAGAAAATTACTACATTTCCATTTAAAAAGAGCTCAAGGGCGCATGAAACAATTTGCAGACAGACATAGGAGTGAGAGGAGTTTTCAGGTTGGGGATTGGGTCTACTTGAAGTTGCAGCCGTATAGACAACACACTGTCAGGAAAGTCCTTAATCAAAAGCTGTCCCCTAAGTACTATGGTCCTTTTCCAGTGCTTAAGAAAGTTGGTGAAGTAGCGTACACCTTGCAACCACCCTCAAGGTCTCGTATTCATCCAACCTTCCACGTCTCCCAACTGAAGAAACACATAAGGTCTGCTCCTTCACAATCTCACTTACCTTTGGTGGATATTCATGGTGCTTTGCCGAATGAACCGGTCAGAATCATTGAGAGGCGAATTGTGAAAAAAAGAAATCAAGCCATAACTGAAGTTCTTGTCGAGTGGATTGACTCTTTTCCAGAAGATGCAACTTGGGAGCCCTTGACTGAGCTACATTTTCATCCTTGATGACAAGGATTTTGTTTCCGAGCGGGTGGTATTAATGTGAGCTAGAAAAGTTAGTTAAACGATACGTTTTGGACTGAGGGAATAATTGGTAAAACGGGGCGTTGCAGGTTACTAAAACGATAAGTTTTATTAATTTTTTTGCCACGTCAGTTTCTTGTTATTTTCTTTCCTTTTAAGCTGAAAAGTGTGGGGAGTCGGTTATGGAATTTCATGGACTAAAAAAACAGACTTCTTCTTATCCTATTCCCCTCCTCTCTGTTTTCTTTTCTTCTTCTTAAAAATTCTACTTGATTTTTGAGCTTCTAACACAAAAGAGAGAACCTCAGCAGCCACAGCACCATGACAGTCAGAATCAGCAGCAGATAAGTCATTCGTCCTTAAATATTAATTTACATAGCACTCAGAGAACAAGACTATTTCTTTCATCTAAGAAATACCACAAATTAGAGCTATTCAAGGATTTGCATAAAGAGGTGAAAACTTGTAGCCTAGGTTGCATATAAACCAATACGACTGCCATCGGTAGTAGAAGTGTACCTGGAAAATGAAGAGAATTGAAATGATACGCATGGCCCATTTTACAAAAAAATCTGATCTTTTTTTATCAACCAAGGGGTTAACAAGGAAATCAAACATGCAATACAAACAGTAAAATCAAAGCCCAATGGAAATCATAAGAAAAGAATCAATATCGCAGATTTGAGCAAAAGTAAACGAACGAGAAGAAGAAGAAGCGAACAAAAATCGATTTAACAAACGAACGAGAATAAATGAATCACAGATAAAAAAAAGCAGAAATAGATGGAAGGTAAAGGGAAATTACCTCTAGAAGGGAAACGTGGGAGAATCGGTGGACGTGACTTTGCTGGCAGCTTCTGTTGATGTTGGGAGGGAGAGGGTGGAGGTCGATTTCGGGTAGGGAGGGAGGGTGAAACAGAGACTGTTTTGGGAAGACATCCGTAATAGGCTAATCGTCGTTTTGGGAAGGAAATACAAAAGCAGAGATTTTAGAGAATAGGTCGGTAATGTAATACGCCCGTAATAGGCACTACAGCGAACCAAACACGGGATTAAGTGTGGCGCACGGAATAGATAAGTAACCGCATACCCATTACAGCGAACCAAACACGCTTTTAATCTTTAGAAAACCCTAGTTAATTACAACAACCTGAAAACAAAGAGCTGTAAATTGATGTTTTGTTTCCGATGTCAATGTCCATGATCCTTCCCATAGATCTCGATATAACCCTAACTGAAAGTCCTTCCAAGTTGTGAACTTCTATTGGCTCGAGATAGAGGTCAGCGCTTTGGCTTGAATGTGGTCAAATTCAGTAACTTATTGAAAGCAAACGCCTACATGTCATCCCATGAACTAGTGGGACTGGATTTGGGTTATCTTCCTTCAATTACACGCGTCATCTCAATTACAAAGTTGGTGTGCTTCACATATAAGATTCCTTTATCCTCTTTGGAAGGTTAGACAAAACGGCCAAACTGATTAATTGATTTCTTTTTAAAAGTGGGGTAAGCAATTCTCCCCATATATATACAGATATTTTTACCATGACCGCAAAATTTGTGTCTCTGTTTTCCTTTCTCAAATTTACCCACATTGTAAGTGAAAATTGTCTATTGATTTTCTTCTGTTTAATGGGTCATCTCATGTTGCAGCATTGGGGCTTTCCTTGTTTTTGTAATTTATCCCACATGCATAACATTTGTCTCGGAGATTGGTAATGCGCAGTGTAATAATCCTCGATGCATCCGAACTGGCAAAACTTCAAGCTGTGTTGGTACTCCACTGCTTTTGAACTATTGAATTTTTCCACCCACATTCCCATGCTCACATCTTCCATCTTGAATAGCTGCAACATGTAGCTTAATGGTTTTACTAAACTAAAATTGAATCCGATGTTTGTTCGTTAACGACCATGCACACACATATACAAAGAGCAAGGACTGAGAATTAAAATAAATAGGTGACTTACTCGCAACTTGTGATTCTCAAACTCATCCACAATAAATTGTGCAATATCAGATGAAACTATGTACCCCGGACCATTCGCATAGGGAGGATATTCTTCCTCTGGCCATTCCTGAAAATCACCAAGTAGAAATTATGTTATTAAGTAACAGACTGATATGAACAAATGATGTTGCCCTGCACGTAAGGAAAAAAATGCAGTAATAGTTATTGTCAAGGTGATAATTAAAGAGATAATCACTAGAGTCAGTTGGAACAAGAGATAAGAATCCTAAATTCTGCAGAGCTAAAGAACAGCAGATGTTAAGAATTGATGATTTTAATCATGCAAGGAAACTATATTTGTGGATTGTTCTCCACTCAGAAGAATGTGTAGGTAGTCACAGTGAATTACAGAAAGGTAAGGCACGTTTCGTACTATATACAACTAAACTCAACTTTAAACCAGTTTACATTTTTTTACAAGGCAAACCAGTTTAGATTGATCATAAGAAAACAAACTCAGAGCAAGTTCAAAACTATCAATAATATATTGGCATAATAACTAATTTATCCCTTAATGTTGATCTATTTTGTCACTTCGGCCCTATTTTTTTCATCACTTTGGCCCCTCAACATCCAAATTTTGGTTAAATTGCATTTTTTTTACGGAGAAGCTGACTGAACTATTAAAATTTTAGTGACAATGATGTGGCAGCTCACATAGCAGTCTACCTGTACTTCAATGTTGGCTTGGATATATTTTTTTAAAAATTGTTAAATTTTAAAATAATTTTTAATATTTTTTAAAATTTTCATGAAGTAATGCGGATTGCCACATGAGCTGTCACGTCAGTATTGCTAAAAAAATTTAATAGTTCAATAAGCTTTTCTATCTGAAAAATGCAACTTGACTAAAATTTGAAGGTTGAGGACCAAAGTAATCAAACAGGTAAACGTTAGTTGTGCCTAAAATATTTACTAATTACAATATTCATACTCATGTTCCATGTAGCATCAGTCAAAAATGAGAAATAAATTTCTCATCTAAAAGGGGAATTAATTTATAACAGAAATGAGAATAGGTATGACGAAGCATATCAAAATGCAAATAATGGTTACGATGCAGTGATAAATATAAGAAAGCAAATGTAAAGGAATAAGTTATTCATATCAAATTCCACTGAAATTTAGGTGTTGAACAAGGAAAGTAAAGAAGGTGGGGATGACAAGTAAATAAAGCCTCAAGATTTGTGTTCAAGAGGAAGTACACACCTCATACGTTACTGCCCATTTACCGTTTCGCAGGGGTTTGTGGTAGTAATTCATATTTCCTATATACAGGCTTCTATCTCCAAGCTTCTTTGCTTCCTTAATCACAGGGTCTACCCGGACAAATGTATCATCATCACACTTCATAATGTATTTTGCAGCCACTGTACGGATCTGTGAACAATAAGATACAATATAAAGGGTAGATCTTTTAACAACTAAAGAACAATATTGAATTTTACTTGTACATCTATGACAAAATTTCAGCAAGGGAAAAAGTAGGCAATGTCAGATCATGCGATCATTCACTCACCCCATATTCACAGATGGCAACTGTTTTAAGTACAACCAGGTCATAGTTATCCATGTAAGGAACTATAACAATATCACCAAAATACTCTGCTTCCTTCTTTAGTTCCACATTTATATCCTTTCTTCCATTCTAAAAAGAACCAATGGTAAATATATCAGGCAAATGGATTTTCCAAAGAAAAGAACTTGTGCCTGTTTTGTCTGTCCTTACCAGCGCTACGAAAAAACGAGCAACTACTTTTGAAGACTTTATTAACTTATGTTGCACCCAGGACTTCCTCACAGCCATCCTCTCTGCAAAATGATTGCCAGCAGAAAGGACGCCAATAAAAAGCTCTACGTCCCCTTCAGGAAGTGGTGGCGCCTTCCATTTACTCAACCTCTCAAGATGCTTTTGTGGAGCAAAACTTGGATGTGAAGTGGGCAAAGCAGCAGCAAATACAGAGTGAACATCAAGGTCACCCTTTAGAGATAACCCAGTAGCATCCTCAAGCACAAATCCCTTTAAATGTCATCAGAAATTTGAAGACTTTATGTTATTCATTGAATCGATGAGCCAATAACAAGAGGATTACTTACAGTTCGATACGGAAATGAGGTAACATGGCGCCCATCAACATTGACATGGTAACCCTCCAATCCAGCACTCAATGTGAGAACAAATAACCTTCCCTCTGCAAAGGGGTATGGCCAATCAAGTGCCACCTTATTCTTTCTTCCTATCAATCTTTTCAACCACCATGTAGCCTTTGATTCTTCAGAGCCATTCTCATCATCTCGAATCCATTTCTCACATTTAACTTGTCCATCAACTACCCCCAAAAAAGACGTAACAATCAGCAAATATATAGAATGGGTAATATGAGTAACTTGTAAACTACACCCTCCCTAGCAAGATCATAAAAGCAACACCACAACCAACTTCAAAACAACTAACCACAGACAATTACTAGCAAATTCATAGACTTTTTCCAACCTACATTCTCCATTTACTTGGTCAGCATGCAAACAATTGGACTGAAAAAAATAAATGAAAATCATTAAAAAGAATTTGACCTGTTTCCTCATCAGCTCTTGACTTCCACCCTGCGCACCTCAACGCTGTTCCCCACTGCATTCGGTAGCAAGTATTCTGCTCGATCACGGGCTTCCCGCTCCAATCTCCTTTCAACCTTGGATTGAAATGAAGAATCCGCGGCGGATCCTCGCCTTCAACCGTCTTCAACCCTTGCAGCTCCATCATAAACTGCGTTACCATCACTGACTCATCCCCTTCTTTTAAGATTGCAATTTTTGGGTCATACTCTGCATGCGCCCAATGCGGCATCCCAATCACCGTAATGTGGGACCCTAATGTTAACCCACAGGGGATGACCAAGACCCGACTCCGGTTCACGAACTCCGACCCGGACAAGGAAATTGATTCCGGGCACGATCCGGTTCGATTTTGCTTTTGATTTTGCCGTTCGGGTTCTGAATCGGACTTGTTTTGAGGCGATTGTAGGTCGTCCCAGAGTTTCTTGCCGACAACGAAGGCGTGTCGTGCGGTTTTGTGGAGCACCGAGAACTCGTCTTTAGAATCGTTGCTGTCGAAAGAACTTTCGTTGAAAAGAAGACCCGATACTTCCTTGTACTCCCACATTCTCCGCGGCGGCGTCCTGCTTCCGGCTAGACGGACAAGTTCCGGGTCATCGGTCGGGCGAGCTGGCGCCGATTTGTCGGTGAAGTCCTCTTCGCTCTCTACAAACAAAGGTCTCGGCAATGCGTCCGTGTAAAAGCCCGCCGAAGTGGTTTTGAAAACCAGCGGGATTTCGAAGCTTATGAAGAGAAGGTAAAGAAACAAAACCCCCATCAAGAACTGAACCAGCCTAAGTCGACTCAGCGACACTAACGAGTCAAATTTTGCTAGCTTCATCCTTTACTTGAAAAACTCAAAAGCGGTTGGCTTGGGTTTATGGAAATAGGTAAAGAGCTCAAACCCTCGATTTGATTTGCAGGGAAAGGAGAAAACGGTTTGGCTTGTTTTAGTTAAGCTGAAAGCATCCAGAGAATGCATAAGCAGCTCTTCAAAAACAGAATGAAAGAGAAAGACTGAGAGAGCTTCATAGAATGGAAAAAGGAAAGAGCTTTTAATTCAAGTCATTTTATTTTAAATTCCACTCTTTTTTCGAGACAAAACGTTCAAATTTTACGCCAAAAAATAGGCAAAATTATTATTATATTTTAATGTCCTTTCTCCCTTTTAACTTAACTTCTCGTTAGTTACCAAGTACAAACTAGCTCATTTTTTAAAAAAATTCTTCTATTTTTTTATGAATATGTAATGATGGTAACTATTATCAACGCATTGATCTGTTAGTCCGTTGAGTCTTGACTCGTATTTTGTATGGGTTTACATATACATAGGGCTTGCATATAGATGAGCTCTAGATGAGAACATGTACTGATCCGCTAGTCCGTCAGGTCTTGACTCGCACTCTGTATGAGTTCGTACGAGTATAATGCATATATGAAAGCTTACCTAATATGTCATATCTATAAACAACAATCATATCATATAAATACACAGAATTAACTCATATGAGGGAATACATAAAAAAAACAACTCAATACCATTTAAAATTCTTTCAAATAAATTTATAAAACAATAAGTTAAAGATTGTAAATTATGGTGTGTTGGAATTGAATGGCAGTAAATACATGTTTTTAGATTTTATATGATTTAAAATGATAAAAATAATTTTATTTATTATTTTATAAAAAAAGTTTTTGGTAATTAATTAATTGTAGTGACACAAATTGTATAAAATTATATATCATCATGAATCATGAAAAAAAATGGTAAAAATTAAAAATAATATAGCAAAGGAGTGGTTGATTCCATGCAGTTCTGAAAACAGGGTTGTAGGAGTGGGATAGGTGTTTTCAGCATTCAAAAATAGGATTTAAATACAATAAAATCTGTAATTCTTAGCATATTGGGAATTTGGTTCTTTAAAACATGAGTTGTATAAAAGAGAGAAAACCCATAAAACTGAATGTGAAGTAGTATAGCTAAAAGCCAGAGGAGAGGGAGCTTTTGGCACTTGGGTTTGGTAGGTGGAGTTTATAATCGTTGGAAATGTCTTTTTGTCCTTTTTTTTCTTTTTTGAAATTTAAATTTTCATTCAACAACCACTAATAAAAAGGAGAAAGGGGTGTTGCAAGTGCGTGGTTGGCATCTTAGTGGAACAAAGACAGAAAGGAAAGATTTGTGGCCAACGCCTCATTAATTTCTCATCCTCTCAATTTATTTTTTTAAACAATTAAAATAGTAATGGATTAAATACTCTACTGGTCCTTGTAATATTGTGTTAGAAGTAATTTAATCTTGATACTGTTAAACAGCGGGGAACTATTTGTAAAAGTTATAATATAGTGGAAATTACAACCAAAGATAAATGCAGTTGTTACGAATCCATCCTTGATTGTTTTATTTATTTATTTATTAATTTTTTGAATCTTTTAAAAAATTTAAACAAGTATGCATTTAATTTAAATATAACAATGAGGGATCGATTTAATTGACCGAAAACTTTAAAGTTAATCAAAGTTGTCAAAATTCATTTTATCGATCTAATTCAATTTAAAATTTTTGTAATTTCATTCAATTTAAATTAAAAGAATTTAAACAAAACAAATTAAAACTTTATAGAAAACGTGACTAAATTTCAAGGTGCAATGCATAAATTTTAGAGTATATGTATTTAAAAGCCTCTTTTAAAGAAAAATAAGAAAAAAATAGATATTTAATAATTTTAAATTTTGTGGGTTAATAACTCAAATTACTATTTATATTATTTTTTATAGAGTAATTTTTCTTAAATATTATATTTTTTTTTTTGGAGTGAATTGGCTCACGAACTCCGCCACTAAATATATGTGATTGCTAAATGCGTATGTTTTGTTACTTTTGTAGTTGTAATAATTAAAAATAATAATATTGTTAACATGCAAAGATTACTCAATGCTAAAATTTATAAATTTATGCCAAAATTATTTTTTAGCATAAGTTTAAATTTTATTATCTTCTTTTTCCTCTAATATATATTTATATTTATATTTGTGATTGAGTTAGTGTCATATACATTAATTAAATCTAATTAACATAGTTAAAAAGTTATCATATGAGAAACTTAATTTTTTTAAAGAATTTAAACTTAAATGTATAAAAAAATATGATTTTAATTAAAATGGTAAAATTAAATGATAAAAAATGAAAAGATCAACGGAAGAATTTTAAGTAAAGCTCAAGACGAAATAAATAAATAAATAATATGGTCAGCTATCAAAATAGTGATAAATAAAGTAAAGAAATAACGGCTAAAATAAATCTGAAACTAACAAAGCGAGTTCTACGTTGTAATCCAATAAGAGCAAAACATGCCCGACTCTGCCTCCCAATTTAAGCTCTTTGTTCATCTAAGACTCTTCCCTTTTTTTTTTTTTTTAATTTGATTTTATATCTTATGATCGCTTAATGGTGATTTTGGGTTTCCGCTGGTAACATTTGGGTTCAGATTATACGAAACAAAAATGAGCATAGGTGATGTATCGGAGCTTGAGAGTAACCTCACTCTCAGCGATCGCTTGAAGCAGTTCAAATCATCGCAGTTCAACCCCGAGGCTTATCTCCAATCCAAATGCAACAACATGACCGAGAAGGTCTCTTCCTTTGTTTTCTATTCTCTTTAGCCCTTTACCGCTTCCTATCATTCATCAATGCACATCATATATATGTCAATTGTCAAATCATCTTATACATAGATAACAACGACTATATATGTCAGTCACAATGATTTGTGCGATCAAATGGGGAAAAATGATTTGCTCTGTTATATAACAAGACGGTATAAATTAATTTCATAATATTGGTAATGGTGGAGACATTGAATTTGGTAGATTGTTTTTTTTATCGCAGGAGATAAAGCATGCTTGCTCAAACTTGTTAGAATTACGGAAGGCGTCTGCAGAGGAAATGCGTAAAAGTGTTTACGCTAATTACACTGCCTTTATACGGTAATTCCTTGATCTTTTCCTTTCATTCTATATATTAAGGTTTTTGTTATTCTCTCTCTAAGCATCCTTAAGTATGAGCGTCGGATATCTATATGTGTCTAACATTTAATTTTTTATGTTTAAAGGGGAATAAAATAATCAAAGCAGCTTTTAAAATGTTTATTGTGTTTCGGGTTTCTCAGTTGTCAACATGTTATTGTATATTTTCAGCCCTTCCATTTCATTGTTACCGTCTAAGGTTACTGGGAAGTTGTCTAAGCTTTAATGAATTTTGAATGATTGAAAAAGAAGCAACATAATGATATTTCCCGGTGATCAGTAGTTGGGCGACAGTAGATAGATTAGAGGAGGCCCCTATGTTGGCTGTTTGTAGGAAAATGAATAGCAGAAGCTTAGAACTACTCAGGATGTAACTTGACTTTGCATCTCAAGTCATAGCATTGTTTGCGTTTGAAGTACATCCAAGGAGATTACAATTCTAGAGGGGGAGCTGCTTTCAATGAGGAATCATCTTTCTACTCAGGCAGCTTTAGTTCATGGTTTAGCTGAAGTTACCATCCTTGATTCCTTGACAACTGGTGCTTACGAATTGGAAGAGGAGAAAGTATCTGGTGTTAAAAGTACAAAGCTTAATAAAACTGAGAAGTGGTTTATCAAATTTGAGGAAAACCTTGAAGTTCTATTGGCGGAAAAGAGAGTGGATGAAGCTATGGCTGCATTGGACGAAGGCGAACAAGTAGCACAAGAAGATAAGACTAAACAGAGCTTAAGTCCAGATGCACTCCTAAGATTGAAGAATGCCCTCACTTTGCTGAGACAAAAACTAGTTGATCAGCTTGCAGAGACAACTTGCCAGCCTTTCACACGAGGGGCTGAGCTCCGTTCAGCTGTTTCATCCATTAAAAATCTTGGGGATGGTCCTCGTGCTCATACATTGCTACTCAACTCTCACCAGCAGAGGCTGCAGCGGGGTCTGCAGGTTCTTCGTCCTTCAACCAATTCTTACGGAGGAGCAACTACTTCATCTCTTTCGCAGCTTGTATTTTCAACCATTGCACAAGCAGCTAGTGATTCCTTAGCAGTTTTTGGCGAGGAGCCTGCTTATTCGTCTGAACTTGTAACTTGGGCTGTCAAGCAAACTGAGGCATTTGCACTTCTCTTAAAGAGACATGTTCTTGCTTCATCAGCAGCTGCTGGGGGTCTAAGAGTTGCCACAGAATGTGTTCAGATATGCCTCGGCCATTGTGCTTTGTTAGAATCTCGTGGATTGGCCCTTTCCCCTATCTTAATGAGGCATTTTAGGCCGTGTGTCGAATTAGCATTCAGTGCCACCTTAAAAAGAATTGAACATAGCACTGCTGCATTAGCTGCTGCAGATGATTGGGAGCTTTCTTATGCACCAGCTGATGCACGTTCTATCTCTTCTACTTCATCTCTTAGCAGCGCGAGTATGTCACAGGCAAAGCTTTCAAGCAGTGCTCACAAATTGAATTCAATGGTTAAGGTAATTATTTTACTCCTTCTCAATTGATCCTAACAGTATTTATGGGTTCATTCCATCTTTCTTTTACTTTTATTTTCTTTTCAAATTTATTTGCTTCTTTCTCAAAATCGCCATAGCTTGTGTAAGACCTGTCGGATATGGCAAAATTTTATTTTGGCTTGTCTTAGGACACCTAGTTTTACCAGTCCCATGTTGAAGTGAAGAATGTTAAATTTGATTAATGTCGTGATAAAACACAAGTAAAATACTAAAATGTCCTTTTAATTCTTGTTTTGCAAGTTTCAGAATCTTTAGTGTTCCTAATCCTAATTGTGCATTATCTCTGGTTGTAGGCATTTATGGAGGATGTTGGCCCCCTTGAGGACCTTCAATTGGATGGTCCAGCATTAGAAGGTGTTTTACAAATATTCAATTCCTATGTTAATCTGTTGATAAGTGCTTTGCCTAATTCAATGGAAAATGAAGAACATTTAGATGGTTCTGGGAGTAAAATTCTTAATATGGCGGAGAGTGAATCCCAACAGTTGGCTTTACTCGCCAATGCATCATTGCTAGCTGATGAATTGCTTCCACGGGCTGCATTGAAGCTTTTGCCATTGAGCCAGGCTAACAGAGTGGATGCCACCCCTAAAGGCACTTCAGATAGACAAAGCCGTGTTCCAGAACAAAGGGAATGGAAGAGGAAACTACAACGTTCTGTTGAACGCTTGCGAGATAGCTTTTGTAGACAACATGCCCTTGATCTTATCTTTACAGTCGATGGGGACATCCGTCTCAATGCAGAGATATACTTAAGTATGGATGACCAGAATGGTTTCCATCACCCATTTTCCAGGTAATATATTTGCAAATTTATTGTGAGATTTATATATATCTCTTTTGTTTTCCTTATTCCTGACATAAGCATGCAACCTGAAAAGAAGATATGCCATCTGATACATTCAAGCCTGATGAATGGAGCTCAAACGGTGCTCTGTAGTATATATACATAATTGTGCTGTCCATCACTACACTTTTTTTATATATGCATTTTGTTCTTTGATATACAGCAGTTCTCAGGTATAACAGAATTGTGGATATGACAACATAACCATAAGATATTCTTCTCTTATTGCTACATCTTTGTTGAACCAAGTATGTTAAATTTATAATTCAATGTTAATTTCCTTGCTTTTCATTAAATAGACACATGGAAACCATGTTTACGGACTAATTAAAAGCCACCATTTTATGTATATGTATTAGTCATAAAACCACCTATATTTTGGGTTTGATTGTTAATAGGTTCTGTTCATGTTCTTGTCATAACGTTCAGTATGTGTAGAAAGGCAAACTATAATCTTAAAAGGAGCATAATATAAATCTGTATCATTTTCTGTGTAAAGCAACATAAATGCTAGTCTTTAATCATCACAAAAATGAAATGTTTGATCTTCTCTCTCACTAGTATAGTGGTTTTATGTTGTTCCAGGAACTGTTTGAAAAACTGACAACGATGGCAACAATTGCAACTGATATGTTTGTGGGAAGGGAAAGGTTTGCCACACTTCTATTAATGAGACAAACTGAGACAGTGATCCTTTGGCTGTCTGATGACCAGAGCTTTTGGGAAGAGATCGAGCAGGGTCCGACTCCTTTAGGTCCTCTCGGTCTTCAACAGGTATACTCATAATCACACACAACAGGGAAAAAGCAAATTCATGTACAATGCACTGTGCTTGTAATTAACATAATCATATTATATCTTCCTTTTCATTTCAATGCAGCTTTATCTGGATATGGAATTTGTTATAATTTTCGCTTCTGAAGGCCGGTATCTGTCTCGAAATCTGCAACAAGTTATCAAAAACATAATAGAGAGAGCAATCGATGCAGTGGCCGCAACTGGAATAGATCCATACAGGTACATGACACACGATCCATATCATCATAGGAACATTTTTGTTTTGACCTCAAGTTGATGAAGCCTTTTTCGTGTTTTGGCAGCGTGTTGCCGGAGGATGACTGGTTTGCCGAAGTTGCTCAAATAGCAATCAAGATGTTAACGGGTAAAGGCAACTATAGTAGTATGGAGGGAGATGTACTAAGCCCTACAGCAGCGGCATCTGCAGCTCCAGTCGTATCTCAAGGAAGTAACCAAGGTCTGTAGGCGTTCCTTTCAGTTATGCATGTCACAGTCACAGTCACAAAGCAAACATGCTATCATTGATCATTTATCCCTCATGCATGCACTGGCGTTGAATAAAATACAGGTTTCTAGATCATGGTATTAACTTTCAACAGCATATATACTATGTAGGAATGCAGAGCTTTCCATAGATTGTTTAACAGGCCTAATGAGCTTATTCTCCAACACATTTTCTAGTTTTAGTGTTGGGTCCTTCAAATGTTTACTTAAAATAGATGTGATAAATTTTAAAACTACAAACTATTTGGTTTTACAATAATATAAAATAGTTTCATGTCTATGACTATAAATACATATGTAGGTTGAAATTATATCAAAATAAAAAAAATATTTTGACTGCTTTTACAGATTCAGATATTGAATTGAGTATTTAAATAAAAATTCAAAGCGATATAAATTTGGATATTTATTTTTCCAATCATTTAAATTTTAGTTTGAATAGAAGGTATATTATTCATTAGATGATTGTTTGATGCAGAGATGGCAAAAATAATTATAAACTTGACGAATTTTTTAAGTCGGGTTTAAGGCGAATTAGGAGGATTTAATTCTAAAATGGATTAAGATCAGATAATGTTCCTTATATATAATATTAGATTTAGGTTTTCTATTTTAACTCTTCTTATAAGTAGACTCTTTATTTTTCAAATTAAATTTTTGCTTTGCTGGCTGTTGTGTTGGTTTTTGGGCAGGTTCTTGACTGTGATTTCTTCAACATTTTTTTTTTAAATTTTAATCCACACTATTTTATGGTTTTATTTTTTCCACATTTTCCTTTTCTAAGCTTTGATTTGTCCAATTTATTATTTTTAAAGCTTATGTGATTTTATTTTAAATTTTAATCATGTTCCAGAATATATATGAGATTTGCTAATATAAGAGTGTAGGCAAATCTATTAGAAGCTGTTCTCAAAAAGCTTTGAGATGATGAGAAGGAGAATAGACCAATCGAGACTTAGCCTTTTGTGCATTATTGGTATGGTGAGTTTTTTGACAGTTCTTTTTTTTTGTGTTGATCGATGTTCATCCTGTTAATTTGATGATAATAAGACTAGGATGCAAATTTCAACAATTTAATTAAGTTAATACATTTTTATTTGTTTTTGAATAATTCCAATGTTACAATTATTGATTGTTCTTTAGAGTATCCTATAAACATAATATTTATGTATTAATTTATAATGATTTATTTATACTATATATCATACCTTTAAATATTATTATGAATAAGAATAATAATATTTAAAGGCTCTGTGAACCCATAAATTCCCCCTTTTTTCTTTTTTATCATTTCATTTCCTGAAGTCTTCTATAAGCCATGGGATGTTTTTGAATTATCTAAAGAATCATTTATGCCTAAGTCCCCAAAAAAATCATCTCACTTTGGGGGATGACAGTTGAGAGGAAAATGTCGAATTTCATCATGCATCGACAAAACTAGCTTGCAATTCTTGGGGTTCTTTTCTAAATTATGGAAAATATGACACCATTTATTCTTATCCATCAGTTTTTGGATGTTCTCTTTTTTACAAATTTATAGTAAAGCTTCCTGAGTTCTATAAGTAAAAATGTGTCATGGGTTATATTGTGTTAGATGGAGTGATGAAATTGATATTTAATTTGAGAACGAGTCAAATTGAATGAATATCATATTGAGATTGAAGTGGTGTTTCACTCAATTACGATATTTAATATCTAAATAATTAATATTTTAAATAATTAAAAATAATCAAAAGGAGTGGTCAACATTCAAGAACGAGATGCAAATGTTGTTATGGAAACTAATTTGGCACCAAACAAGCCTAGGTCATGGAAAGATTGTCTCATGGGTACAGGCTTGCAAATCAACGATAAAACAGAAACATCAACTAGAGATGAAGATGACGATAACTTAGATTTACTTGAGGATGATATTGTGAGAATATCCGTAAACGGCATACCGGCAATAGAATTCTCTAATCGGGTTAATCAACTACTCATAAAAGATATGGAACATACGGTAGTAATCAAACTCTTAGGAAGGAACATTGGATATGTAACGCTACAAAACAAGATACATTCCTTATGACAACCGAGTCAACCATTCCGATTAATGGATATCGAAAACAGTTACTACCTAGCTAAGTTCCAAAACTTCAGAGATTTTGAGAGAGTTTTAAGTCAAGGACCTTGGATAGTTTATGGGCAATATCTAACTGTTCAACCCTGGAGCATTGAATTTAACCCTTCGCAGTCATACCCCGAATATGGTCATGGCTTGGATACGACTACCAGGATTGCCTGGACATTTGTACAAAAAGAAAATACTCTGAAACATATGTGAGGGATCCATCTTAAGAATTAAACGAAGAAATCGAGTAAGATTCAGGAGTAGCTGTCGAGTAAAGATAACGGTTTAGATTTTATTTTTCCTTTACACTAGTTTACTTTTTCCACCAAAAAAATAATAATAAAAGTTATTGAAACATCATGTGTAAATAGCATAGTCCAGGAAATCCGAGTATGAGTGTGGAGAAGACAATACTACATTGTCCTTTCGCTCGTCCCAATCTGTGTAGTCTCCTTGCTTTCCTGCTCTGTACTATTCCCTTTTGAGTGAACATTATCACCTTTGAACAACAACATGGAACAATAACAAAATTATAAAAAATATATATCCCCATCCAGTGGGTGATGCATCCCTCTCCTGTCTATATTCTATGCAATTTTGCTACACCCAAAGGAGCATGCATCGTATTCACACTTGTATATCTTATATAAGGGTGTATCTAATTATTTGTAAGCTTAACTTAGAGTCAGCACTAATTCTACTGAAAAAACCAAAAGATCTTTTTTTTAAATAATAATAAATTAATGATGTTTCTCCCCCTTACAAATCTTCACTTATCATTACGTTCAATGTTATAGAATCTACTTAAATATCCCTCTTTATCATTCCCCATTACATTCTATTTCATTTGTATACAATCACTTTCTTTCTCTCCATCAAAAGTCTTTGTACACGCGGACTACTCATCAACTAGTTTATATAAATTTTGATATATTAATCATCAACTCTAAAACATTTTCTTTTTTATGTTAATACATAAGTAGGCAGATGAGAGTTGTATTAAATAAAATTTAATTGTGATTGCATATCAAATATTATTATTGTTATATGATATAATACAAGGCTAAGCCTGTTTGAACTTCGTGTAGTCGAATCTTGTAATTAATAAAATAAAAAAGGTTTGTTCTTGAGCTGGGAACATTATTTTCCAACCCTTCAATATTTAAATCTCATCCAACTGCTTACTTGCTTTACCCATTGGCTTAAGATCCTTCTTGAAATTCCAATCTCGAAAACAACAACTGCAGACGGCAGGCTTTCATGCGAGTGCATCAACAAGTAAAGGACCATGGAAGTTTTTCTTATACTTCATTATTACAATATTTGTAAGCCTGGACCACCCGTTATCTTAACAACATGCCCAAAACCTGCATGTTTCCAATGGAGAATAATGTCACTAGGAGGGAAGGGGAGGTGTCTTGTATTTAAATTACACATCTTTTCAATTTAATTAGTAAAATTATAAGAATGATATTGTGATTATTGTAATTAACCCGAAAGTCAACTTGTGACGATCTGAGTTCAAGGAAGTCCGAGTCCATAATAGATCTAAGTCTGAAAATTTCGAGTTTGAGAAAGTCCGAGTCCGAGATAAATCTAACTCAAAGCCTAAAAAAACCCGACTTTATAACTGAGCAGCCATAATAGACCTTAATAATTAATATAATATTATGATATTAATTAAAATATAAATAAATGATGAATCTTTTTTTTTAAATGTATTCATAAGCATTGCATATTTATATTAATATTTTATTAATAGGAAAAGTAATTAATAACATTTTTATGTTAATTTATAAAGTGAAATATTTTTTAAGATATTTTAAATATTATAATTATATATTATATGCATAATAAATATATAAAATTAATCATTATTAAAATCTATAAAATTTAATTTAATATAACTATTACTTAAAATATTAATACATATATAACTATTATTATAATAAAAGATATAATATTATAATTTTTAATTATCGGTGCATATATGTAAACCATTAATATATTATATACTATATGATATGATATAGCATTATATAATATAGTAGGAGGGTTTGCTTTCAGATGTACAAAAAATATAGGGACTTAGAGTATATTTCAACCATTATAATAACAAACAATAATATATGATAATAATTAATATATTATGTATTACTCTACTATTATAGTATGTAATATAGTATTATATAATGAAATAATATATTTTATAATTATTAATATAATAACTGTTATTATATTATAAATTATAATAAAAAATCTTGCATCAATAATTATGTGTAATTTAGTATATTAAAATACATGTCTATAATTATAACTAACATACATAAAATATTATTAAAAATTTAATATTATGTTTTTATAAGGGAAATTTAAATTTGGGATGTCATCGTATAAAAATAAGATGTATTATTACATTCAAAATTAAAATATTTATAACTTATAAAATTTAAAATTATCTTGATCCATCAAAGCCTGCCCGACTCGATCCAAATCCGAATCTAAAAAAATCCAAATTCAAAAGAGATCAAACCCGAAAAATATCCAAACTTGAAAAACTTTGATTCGAGCCCATTTGCCAGCTCTAATTGTAATCATGGTAATTATATTCATTTCCCATAATTTATTATAAAATTTGGTATCATCATTATATTATCAAAAAATAAAATTGTGTCATAATGTTAATATGCGTTCATTCTTGGCAGCCAATAGAAGCTCGTAAGGAGCAAAGAGGGAAAAAAATGTGAAACCAACGCCAGCCAACCTCCCGAGGGCCTACCACTTAAAAAATAGCTCTTCTTTTTATTTGGTCATAAGAAAAGGGGTATTGGCATCAATTGGGGTGAATACGAGGAAAGAAAGAAAAATGTGAGGGTTACGGAAAAGAATCATTTCAGCATGTGCTGAGGTTTTGCATCAAGAAATTGGTGAACTGGATGTCAGTAGATCTAATCCTGGGCGCGGAATAAGTAGATATTCTAGTTTGCAGCACCCTCAACCACAGTTCAGACTTAACAAATATCTTTTTGATAGGGTTTTTGTAAAAACCAATTGAGAATTATGTTTCTTGTCGTTTTATTAAGAAATCTTTCGCCTAAATTGACTCCCTTTCTAAAAAGGAGATCATGATCTACACTCCTGCTTTTTTAGCATAACCAAACTGTCCGGAAAAGACCAAGGACAAAAGAAAAAGGCAAAATCAATGTCTCTTAATTTGAGGGTTCATCAGCTGAGCCAAATTACTGCCCCCATTCTCTCTTCTTTAACTCGCACCCAATTTCACTTTCCTGCTTTTCCTATTCAATCACACTGATAATAGTGAGAACGTTATCCATATTGTAGCTTAAGAGTAAGAGAATCAGCTGTCCATGACAAAAATGGGTTGTCAAATGTTATGGCTTCCTCTAGCATTGACTCTGATGATGGCGACAGTCTCCACAGGAGGAAGCACTGTTGAAGAATGTGACCCTGGTGACCTCAAAGGTCTCGCCAGTTTTAGGGGCGGAATCCATATGGACACTTCAGGTCGGCTAGCGAAGTGGGTCGGTCGTCGTTGTTGCAGATGGCAAGGTGTTTCCTGCAACAATGAAACTGGTAGGGTCACTGAAGTTCATCTACCTGGATTCATTTCCTCCGTTGATTTCGTCTTTCTGTCTCAGATGGAAGGCTGGTTTTCCCCATCAATCACACTCCTCACCTCGCTTGAAGTTCTCGACCTTGGAGGACTCGCAGGCCTTTCTGGAAGAATTCCCACATCCATTGGTCTTCTTAAGAACCTTAGAAAGCTTTATCTTTATGGAAACAAGCTGAGAGGGTCCGTGCCAGAAAGCATTGGTAAGCTTTTAAAACTTGAGGAACTTCACCTGCATGAGAATAGATTATCTGGGTTTCTTCCTCCTACCCTTGGTTGTCTTAAAAATCTCAATGCTTTGCTTCTTCATTCAAATAGATTCACTGGTAGTATTCCTGCTTCATTCTCCAACTTGACAAATCTCATGCATTTAGACCTTCATGCCAATTCCATCACTGGTCATATACCACAAAATATTGGAGACTTGCAGCTCTTGAAAGAGATTGATCTTTCAGATAATCTTTTGAATGGGGAAATTCCAGCTTCAGTAAACAATCTAACATCCATTTCAGTCATGTATTTAGATGCTAATCATCTAGAAGGAGAGATACCATTTCCATCAAATTATGGTCAGATGCCTCTGCTTGGATTTTTAAGGCTGCAAAACAACCAACTAGGCGGGAAAATACCACCCAATTTGGGATATCTGGTCTCCCTCCAAAGGGTTTCACTTGAAAACAACAAGCTTGAAGGAGCAATTCCTTCTAGTTTAGGTAATCTAGAAGCTTTGACAGAGTTGTATCTCAACGGCAACAAGCTATCTGGAGTTATACCAAAGTCAATTGGTCAACTCTCACATCTCATACTCTTGACCCTTTCTCATAACTCAATTCAAGGACCATTGCCTAATGAAATGTCTGCTCTCCAAAATTTGCAAACACTGGATCTTTCATTCAACAGTTTAACTCTAAACTCCATTCCAAGGTGGGTAGCAAAATTGCCATCTCTTTCCCGAATCTATTTGGCAGGATGTGGAATCAAAGGACAAATACCAGACATGCTGAAATCAACTCCAAGTCCAATACAGGAACTGGACTTATCAGCCAATGATCTCACTGGTGGGATACCAGCATGGATGGGAAGCCTCACTCAACTCTACTCCTTGAATCTTTCAAGGAACCATCTCAGTTCAAGTATTCCAGCTTCAGTTGCAGATTTCCAGGAATTGGGAGTGCTGGACCTTCACTCAAACAACATAACAGCCTCAATGGAACATGTTTTCAAGATAGGAACCAGTTTCCCAGGTGGTTCACTCACATATGTTGACCTATCTGATAACAGCTTCACAAGTGGAATCCAACAAATTAGTGTAGGAACGCTGGAGAGAGTTGTGTATCTTAATTTATCACATAACTTACAAGAGGGTAAATTGCCAACATCAATGGAGAAATTGAAAGCATTGCAGAGTTTGGATTTGAGCTATAACAAATTTGGTTTCGGCTTGGTAGAGGCGTTGGCAAATCTAAGCCATTTGGAGACACTGAAGCTGCAGAGAAACCAATTTACTGGTAGAATACCTGCTGAGTTTTTGAACCTAAAAAACCTCAAGGACTTGGATTTATCAGACAATCTTTTAGTGGGGGAAATCCCTGCTGGCAGACCTCTTAGTGACTTCCCCCAGAGTTGTTTCACTGGCAACACAGGTTTATGTGGGAAACCTCTTTCTCCCTGCAAATCTTGAATTACTTGGAATTCCCCCCCCCCCCAAAAAAAATTGCTGTATTATTTACCAACATTTAGTATCTTGGCATGCTTCTCATCTGTGAATACTGATGCTACAGTCAATGGATTTCATTTCACATTGTGTTTCAGTATGAAGATAAAAAAAAGCAAAGTTATGAACATCAATGCATGAATATGATTACCCACAATAATCATTTCTAAAGCCTTGTTGCCATCTGTCCCCATGCCTTTGGGCCTAAACTAGGAATAAGAGCAGAGGGCTCTGGACTTGATGGTAATTCACACAGTCAATGCTGCTACGTTACTTAAGATCTAAAACCATTTAAAGACACTTTCCCCCATTCTATTTCAATTAAATTTTATTTTACGTTATTAATTAACATCAATGTCGAATCGGGTTTATTATATTAATCTTAAACCAGGTCCTCTGATTGAAGCCCACATTATTGCCCTGATTCCCTGTATTATGTAAATTTCTACTCGGGTTTTTTTTTTTTTTTTGGAAATAGGAACCCGAGCTCAAGAGTTTACCCCAAAATTTTATTGTTCTAAAAATATATACATATCTTGAGTCCAGTCTAAGTTTTTCCTTTATTTTTTAGTTTTGAATGGGCTGCAATGCAGGCCCCCTACAGAGCTGGATGCTGGAATATATATATATATATTTCTTAAATTAAATTTCAATCACAAGCCCTTTTTGTATGAATCAATTCATGAGATTTGGCCTTTCATAGGTGTTCCATCTTATAATTTATTTTATACATTTATTAAATCATAAATTCTTTCCCATTTAAAACAAAAAATCCTTTTTAGATAAAAACATTACTTTCAAAAGTAATATTTTTTATTAAAAACAGAATCAAAAAATTTCAACTTTTGTTCAAAAATACTTTTAAAAAATAATATTAAACCTATAATATCTAAATTGCTGCCATAAAAACAATGTCAATATTTACTAAAAGAATTGGTGTGAATTAAGCTAGCAGTAAGTTCACTTCATTCAACAAGTTTTTGTTTTTTTTCTTAAAAAAAAATAAAAGTCAAAATATATTATCTGAAAAAATATATATATCTAAGGCTGGATCCGAACTAAAGCTCAAGAGATAGAAGCATGAATATTGGCCTTGCGGGACACATGCTCTTTTAGGCCCTTAACCTAAGTTTGTCTGGGTTGGGTTACAACTGTTTATGGTCAAAATTATTCGTCTAAATTTGAAGGCCGTTCAACATTTAAGAAAGTTTAGGTAAAATTATTAAATTCAAAAATAGATTTAGACAAAAAAAATTAGGCCTATTTAAATATAGACTAGGCTTGAACTTTTAAATGTTCAAGTTTGAGTTCGCCTGATCCTTTTTAAGTTCATAATATTTTATATTATGTTATTTTTATATATGATACAATTTATAACACATTAAAAAAAAGTAAAACCTATACTAAATATATAATATTATTTTAATATAAATATTATAATAATGTTAAGATGATTATATAAAAAATTTTAATAAATAGAAAAAATTATTAAATTATTAAATATTAAATTAATATAATATAAATATTTTTAAAAAAATAATATCGACATACCTAAAATGAGCTTGGGTTAGTCTTTTGTAAATATAAACAAGCTTAAATAAAATTTTAGGTCCATATTTGGGGCCAAACTTAGACAAGCATAAAGTATACTAATATAATGCTTAGGCTCGGCCCAACTCATGAACACCTCTAGTTGTGACTTACTTTTATTGTACGTGTATAATATATCTAATACTATTTCGAATTTGAATTAATTTAAATTCATATCAATTCGAGTATGGATACTATTTAGTATTACCCATAATCTTTAAATAGAAGATAAAATGTATTTGAGTGTAGTCAAATTAGCGTCATCTTACATTTACGATAATATTGATGCCAATTAAAATACAAACTTAAATAAATTCACATAATTTTAATAATGACTCTAAATGTAAAAGGATGCAGGGGAATAACGGATGTTTTACTCTATCCTCCCTAAATGCAAGTATAGCAAACCGAACATGCTTGCGGAGGAAAAGAGTGGGCATATTACCAGATGGAGTAATTGAGCACGTGACATTAAGTTTTTTTAATGAAAGAAATAAAGGGAGTGGAAAATGGGCATAGGAGATGTATGTTTCACATGAGGATTATAACGAAAGGTGGGGAAATGCAAATGAGGTGCAACTCTCTCCACATGGCTGAGAATGAAAGCGAGAGCTCCCCCGATATGGGAGCTTGGAGCAAAGCGTACGCCTTTTACCTACACTTCTCCTTGGCTATCTTGGACATTGGGTGGGACATACAAATTTGAGGATAAATGTGAAAGTTGCATCTCACTTCTTTTTATCCAGGAATAAAGGCATAGGTAGAGCGTAATCCTAAACGTGGTGAAATAAAATTGGGCCACAAAATCCATTTTAAGCTAAGGAAGCAACTTATCTTTTCTGTTGATTATGCATGCCTAACTAAGTTATACATGAAGATGGGAAGTTTGGCAGAAGCCCTTATTACACATATGTCACCTTTCCCATTTTCTTTGACAAGTCACTAACACTGCACGTGATTAATATCTTAGCTCCAAAAATTTGAAAATTTTCAATTATTCCATCACGTGCTCTTGTTCATTATATTTGTTGAAAAAGGAAAATTTCTCAACTTGCAAGAAAATCTTAGCGTTGTTTCAATATTGAATATTTATATAATGAAGACAAGGGAAACGCGCTATAATGATAGGCGAAGAGAATTCTTTCAAGGGGCCTCAATTATGGTGTATTACAGCTCATTCTTTTTTTGGCACGTGGATTTACTACTTTTGGGTTTACAGCATTATGTACATCCAAATCAATTGCTTTTAACTTCCTCTTTTTTCTTTTTCTTTTTTTGGCTTCAATGATATTGGAATGATAATATTGGGATTTCTTTTTAAAATAATTACTTATTTAGATATCATTTTATGGAGCTTTATTTAAACTATTGTAATTTTTCATATTTTCAATTTTAAAATAAACAAAATTTACACTTTCAACCCACAAGTAAAATGAAGTTGGTAGCAAACAAGCAGGAAAAAGGACATTGCTAATTTTATTATCAGCAGTTGAGAGTGAGGGGTGAAGTGGATTCATCAACATTATGGACACTATGGTGTCAAGATTCCTCCTCGATCAGACATCTATAGTTTTACCTTATAATTATTTTTAAATTTCCACCTACACAAGACTATGACCTTCCAATAGAAGAATAAAATTTTAATTTAAACAAGTTTTGGTCACCGGTATTTACACTTTTATCATGCATAGTTTATATGCTACTATTTGTGTCACATCCTAAAAATCGGTTTAGAGGATTTGGGTTTGTGGTTGATTGATTGATTGGATTTGAGTCTGAATACACATGATTGTTAGAGTGTGTTAATGCATGTTTTAGTGTAACTAGGCATGATTTGTATGATCTATGTATGATATACAATATGCTAGAATAGAAAATTTGACATAAAAACATGAAATAGTATGTATAGGTGTCAATGTGTCATATATAGGTTGGACATGTTTTGTTATCTTTGCAATTGAGTCCTGATTTTTATGCTATGCAATTGGAGTCTCTAAGTTCTATGAAATGACTTAAAACTTTGCATGATTAAGTCTTATTTGGATAATTCCATAATTTTACTCAATTTTACAAAAAGGTTTTACTAAAATTATGATTTAGTCTTTAAACTTTGCTTTAGATAATTAATTAAAGTATTAAAATAATATAACTAGGTTTTATTTTATTAACTGATATAAAACAAAACTTGATTACGAGGTTTAATTTAAAAATAGTGTATCTAGACCTAATTGGAAAAAGGGAGAAACATGGAGTGACCAAAAGGGAAAATTGCCCAATTTTTGGGAAATTAGTCTTCCACTAGGAATTTCCACCGTCTTCTTTTTCTCTCTCCTAACCTAAACCCACATCTTAAGTTCTGAAAGTAAGTACGTCAATAATTTAATTATGTTTAAGTCATTAATTAGAAATTATGCAAATTAAGTAACTTATTTACTATTTTAATAATGCTATGTATAGTATTATCAGAGCAAAGTAGTGTTGATGATACAAATTTTAGTTTAAGTCATGAAATTATGGTAATTTACAATAACAGTGGAAAAAGATTAAATTGTAAAGTTAATAAAGTATGTCATGACATTGTATAAAGTGGAAAGAGGGCTTAAGTGAAGAAGTGTTAAAGTTATGGTATTATATGTGATAAATGTGTAAAGTAATAAAGAATATGCGAGTAGTAGCCCTTCCTACCATTTTGTTAATAAATAAAATCAAGTAAAAAATAGGTTTCAAGCCTAATGGTTAAAGGATAGCTTCCCTACTTTATGATCCTAGGTTCAAATTCTTCCTTTTCTTTTTATTTTGGAAATTCAGCAAGTCTCAAAAAAGAAAGCAATATGTACGATTAAGTGTCTAAAATAAACAAAGAATAAGACATAAATTTAATGGTTAGGCATTAGTGCCTCTTCTTTAGAAATCAAGGTTCAAGTCTCCTTTTTATTTCATAAGTTCACCAAAAACGCCCCCAAAAACATATCTATATAATTAAGTGTAAAAAATAAATAATAAATGGGTAACAACCCAATGGTTAAATGTTAGTTTCCCTTTATGAACCCGAATTTGAGTCTCTACCTCCTTTCTCCCTTTTATTTTAATTTCAAAGTTCGGCAAAATCTTGGGAAAATTACAAACCCTAGAATTTAACCAATTCTTTCATGATTAGAAATCACAACTTGCTCCTTCTCAAAATTTCAATAGAATTAGAATTCCATAATCTTTTTCTCTTATTTTCCTAATTAAATTTTCATATTACCCCTTTTCAAATCCTAATAGAATTTTCTTCATCTTTCTATTTATTCTCTTTTTATTTTCTTCCCCTTCCTTTACATTATATTTTTCATCTTTTTTGCTGTTGAATAGTTTTCTTTTTCGTATCAAATCAATCCTTGATTAAATCATTTTCTACCGGTTGTTGAATTCATTGTCGATAGCATCCATATTTTCATCAAAGTTCGGTAAGTGTATTCGTTTCGATAAATAGAACTTGTAAACTCCGCAATAGCATTGATCCACGTTAATCTTTCATTTCAATTACTCGACTTTTTCCGGTTCTTAACAAATCTTTTAATAATTTTGATAAATCTTGGAATCAATCGTTAACTCATGTACAAATGTCGTTTGAATGACTTGATTTAGGTGAATCGGATCAAAATCAAGTGTGAGGAACGCTGATCGGTCTCCTAGTGAAATGTGTGTGTTCTTTTACAAGCGAGTTGGGGCAAATTGTACATTGGAGTAGGGTCACATAGGCGTGTTGAAAATATATAATTAACTTATTTATCATAAAATATTATAAATATCATAAATATAAAATATTTAAATAATAATTTAATTATATTGAATTTATTTACATATCATAATTATTAAATTACTGTTTAATTCATAACACAAGAATACACAATTATAAATATATGATACTTAATTGATAATGTACTTATTAAAATTAAGGGTAAACTATCAAAATAATCACTTTTGTTTATCTCATGTTACATTTTAGTCACTTATGTTTGAAATGTTACGTTTTAGCTACTTACGTTACCACGTTGTAACATTTTAGTCACTGAGCCATTAATTGCCATTAATGATGTAACAATAAGTTGATGTGGCACGTTAAATCATTATTTCAAACAAAAATTAGGTTAATTTATACAATTAGTACATATATTTTTTTGTTTTAAGCAATTTAATTTTTTTCTTTTATGTTCTTTTAACTTTCCCTTTTTTTTCTTTATTTTCCATTCTCTTTTGCTTCTCCCTCTGTTTTCCTCCCTTTTCCATTTATTTTAATGTAAATTTTCTATGTTTTCCATTTGTTAAAACTAATTGCTATACTTTTTTTTGAACAATTTAATTTTTTTGAGCAATGCGAACTTGTGGACTAGTTTTAACAAATGGAAAATATAAAAAAACTACGTTAAAAGAAATGAAGGAAGGAGGAAAACAGAGGGAGAAGCAGAAGAGAATGAAAAATAAAGGGAAAAAAAGAAAGTTAAAAGAACATAAAAGAAAAAAATATATAGGGACCAATTATAGAATTTAACCTAAAATTTTCGTTTGAAATGATGATTTAACGTGTCTCGTCAGCTTACCGTTATACCGTTAAAGGCAATTAACGGCTAAGTGACTAAAACATAAATAAAAGTGGGTATTTTAATAGTTTACCCTAAAATTAATTTAAGTGTAAAATAATCGCTATCAACATAAGTGTAAAATTTTAAAAATAAAAATAAAAATAATTGTAATTAATAACATAATATAGCTCATAATATAAACATTCATGTAATTTTACACAAAACTTAAAAATTGAAAAATTGAAAAATTGACAATAATTCTTACCTCTTTTGTATTATAAAATTTTAATCATGCTAACAAATAAATATACTAATTATATATTTATTTGTATTAAAATTTGAAATATAAACAATTTAACATATTTATTTGAATGATTTAAAATCATTTCAAAACACAAGCAGTAATAGTTTTTAACATTTAAAATACAGATTTTATTTCTTCATTAAATGAATCTACTTGTTAAAAAAGAAAGAAAATTGAAAGGGAAATGGCGATAAGTAGGTAAACACGGCAATGAGAAGAAAATAAATAGCTAAAGATTCCCAAAAACTTTCTAACAAATTGACACTTAATCATTGTTTTTCTAATCATTAATCACATCAGCTTAATTTCCCAATTAGGTACTAATCAAGTGATACGGTGGGTTTAAAAGTGGAATCGGATGGTGGAGAAGCGAAGGAGAGAGAGATCCGGGTTGTGGAAGCATAAAAAAGAATCCTCCCAGTAAACCTCACTGGAAGTTACTTAAGTTCGCAACTCTCGAGGTCTCTTTCTAAGCCATCATAGATACACAGTTCGGTAATGAGATCAAACACATTAGAGACAACAAGCAATAAAACCCATCATCTTTCTTCGCTAATAATTTAACCAAACTTTACCTTTTTGCTGGGTGATGGATCCACCAGCTATGATGAGCGATGGGGGGTACAATCTAGCGGAGATCTGGCAGTATCCCGTGAATGAATCTGGGTTAAGGAGGGGTCAGTTTGGGAATGTGCCGCCGCCTCATTACGCCCACCCCAATCCAGAGGTATCGGGTGGTGTGAGAAGAAGGCGTGATGGAGAAGATGAGGCAGCTAAGGTGGTCTCCACCAGTAGTGGCAATGGCGTGGTATTCATTTTCATTTTACTTCTTTCATTAATTGGATTTTGTGATCCTCACTTGTACTATTTCAGATGGGCACCTTTTTATTTTGCTTGACATTTATCTTTCAAGTATTGAAAGGAAATGATTGGAATTAATAGGGCAGTTTTTTTAATAATTTGGGCAGAGTTTTGGTGATGGAAAGAGACTTAAAGCATCAGGATGTAGAGAGGAGAATGACGATTCTAAAGTTGAAGCAGCAGAACCCAGTTCAGGCAAGCCAGTGGAACAAAAAGCTAAACCACCAGAGCCACCTAAACAAGACTACATCCATGTGCGAGCCAGAAGGGGTCAAGCTACTGATAGTCACAGTTTAGCAGAAAGGGTAACTTGCTTTATGATAGTTTGAAATCCTTGCAATGTATAAAAACCGAAATTTGATACCAAGGACATGTCTTTGATTGTGAAACTTATATATCTAACCCTTTTAATATTTTATCATCGCCTACTATTTTTTACCATCATTATGCAGTTTTTGGCGTTTTGGTTGAACAAAATTCATAGAATCTGACGTACATGGAGATTTGAATATGTTTCACTGATCCGAATCATTTGATGGACAGGCGAGGAGAGAAAAGATTAGTGAAAGAATGAAAATTCTTCAGGATCTGGTCCCTGGTTGCAATAAGGTATATAGTGTGAACTGTCTTGCTACCAACTCTATATTTGTTTATTCAATGTTTTGTGTATAAGAAAAACTGGTCCCTGGTTGCAATAAGGTATATAGCAATGGAAATTTTGTAAACTGTGTCTTGCTACCAACTCTATGTTTGTTTATTCAATGTTTTGTGCATAAGAAAAACTAGTCCCTGGTTTGCTGTATCTGTCTCTGCTTATTGGTAAATTGATAACTTATGTGGTGACATGGTCGATGACCGAAACCATATCAAAATTTCTCTTCAGTTTGCCTGAGCATGGCATATTTACGCCGCATACTAAGTTGTTTATTGGACTCAGGTCATTGGCAAGGCTCTTGTTCTTGATGAGATAATCAATTACATTCAGTCACTACAGCGTCAGGTTGAGGTGTGTGTTTCCTTCTGCTTATCTATCATTGTATTTATTTTACATTTTACCCCCAGTAATCTCGAACTTTTATTCTGAAATATTATTACTGCTGTTGCAGTTCTTGTCAATGAAGCTTGAAGCAGTTAATTCAAGAATGAATCCTACCATTGAAGTATTTCCTCTTAAAGATGTTAGTATTTAATCTGTTGTTGACTTTGTTGTTTTATTTAATTACTTCAATTTATATTTTCTAGTTGCTAGCATATACACATGCTTTCTATGTTGAAGTTTCAGTTATCTAAAGTTAGATGCTCGCAAGTCATCTCGAACTTGCTTAGGTAGTCCCTGACTGCTTTGTGTTGAATGAAATAATTCTATTCAACAGCAGCATTGACCATGTTAGGGGGAAAAACTTTGGAATGTTTCATCGAAGAGATTCTTTTCTTTTTCCCCAGACTTACATCTGCTATAACAATTGCTTTGTCATTTCAGTATGGCCAACAAACGTTTGATGCTACTGGAATGGCATTTGGTCCACAAGCAACGAGGGAATACAGTCGCGGTGCATCACCAGAGTGGTTGCATATTCATGGTGGTTTCGAAAGAACAACATAATCTCAACAGTTCATTGTCAATCAGCAATACGAACATTAATTTCCCAATGAATCCTCTCCTTCAGTCATACCCAAAGAAGCATATTGCATCCTGGTAAAACCAGAGAGACACTCTATTTTCATTCTCAACATGAGGCATTGAGCTCTAAAAGAATGCTAAAGTCAGTACCTGAACATCTTGATTGTTGTGTTTGGGAGAATGTGTTCTTTTTCTTCCTATATGAAATGTCAGCCTTGTCTGTACTAATACCTGAACAGAATCTCCTAGAATGATTTATCGTTGGGTGTACAAGAAAGTTGCTTGTTCAGAATTACTGTCTGATGCTGACATGTTGAATCAACTTTGTTTTAGTGTCTTGTTAGTTAAAAAGTTGAAATTGTGATAAATAAATAAAGCCAGTTTACTGTTATCTTTTATTTTCCCTGAGCTAGTAACAGTTATAATCCTAAACAACAAATTACATGATGAGTTTCTGCATTCTTCTCAGTATTTTTTTCCTACTTCATACTATTGATGGGTATTGGTTTAAGGAAAAACTAGTATGATTGTCATATTTATATTTTTCAAGAGGAAAAAGCGGCACATTCAAACGACTGAAACCTTTTACTTCCTGCAACCAAGGATGCAGATTTGGATATCTGATTTCAAATTTATTGATTATAAAACAAGATTTGAATCCAATGATGTTCTAACCATCTATATATATTTACACATTAATAAATAACTTCTAATAACGTAATAAAAATATTTTACCAAATTAATTATAATTAAAATGATAATTTGAACATCACGAATCTACGAATCAAAATCCAAATAGTTTTGTTCCCCAATCTTCAACACTGACTGCTAGATCATCGAATCGTCGCTTGGAGCTCTCTGACTGGGCTTAAAAAAGATTTAATAGCCCAGTGATTTAAATAAAATTTTTCGAATAGTTCAGTAGTTATTTTATAACTTTTTGAAGTTAAGTGACCAAAATATAAATCAACTATAAATGAAGTTTACCATTATTTTTATTGTGTAGAAGATTAGTTGGATCGTAACTCCCCTTATATATAGGAGGAAGTGAGGCACTTAAACGAGACCCACAAAGTTTTAGATTTGTTGTTGATTGTGTTTGGAATTCTAAAAACACTTTTTAACATTAGAAGTAACGAAGAACACCTAACTTCTGAGGTTAAAACTATGGTTGAAAAATAATTTTCTATCCAAACACCTAACTTCTGAGGTTAAAACTATGGTTGAAAAATAATTTTCTATCCAAGCTTAAAAATTGAAATTTAGTTACTTATGATTTTTTGTGTTTTGAAATAAAATTATCAAAATATCCTTATTTATATTAGTTATTTAAAATGTATTTAAAATTTTAGATTAATTTATATTTTATGTATCATTAGATTAAACTATTTAAATATTATTTATCATTATATTTTATGCATCATTAATTTTACAACTAATTTATATTAGTTACTTAAAAATATTTAAAATTTATATTCCATGTATAGGTATATTAAATTATTTAAATATAATTTAAATTAATTATTTTTTACTTTTCCATATCATGTCTAAAATAAACATTTTAACTTTCCATCCCAGTTTTTTACCGCAATACAAAACGCTTTAACAAACTGCATTTTTCCACAACATTTATTGACTCCAATAGCAATTGATAACTGACCCTTAATCCTGAATTTTTTTTTGGCGAGAGAGACTCACTCTCCTTTTAACTTGCTTTCGTGTTTTAGTTTTGATAAAAAATTCTTTTATTATTGGCTTTATTCACAAAGTAATCTCTGATACTTGAACTTTGCACCGTTACTCATTTTGGTATTTAAAAACTAACGACGTTAAAAAAGATGACCAATCAGAACGTGCCATGTCATCGATGACATGGTAGGTTAACTAGTGACATGACACATTGATCAATGATATGGCAAAGTTAATCGGTGATGTGGCAAGTTGACTTGGTGTTGACCAATGTTGACCTGCATTGACCGGGTGTTAACCAATGATTGACTAGTAAAAAAATAAAAAAAATAATTTTTTTTTAAAACTTGTAAAAATTATAAAAATATTAAAATTTTGTAAACATTCTTTAAAAGCTATTAATTTCCATGTTGATAATAATTTCTTCTAAAATTACGTACAACACACTCCGTTTCACTGAACGAAGAAAATGCAGTGAAAGAAGGGATTGGGTTAGATTAGATGTATCACAAACCACAATCTACACTTATAATTTTAATGAAACACAGTGTTTGCAAAAATATTTCATTAAAAGTAATTATTATCACCATGGAAAGAAGGAATATCCGTGGAAACTATTCATTTTTAACCATTTTTGTACAATTTTTTAGATTTTTAAATAATTTATATATATATGTTCATATGTTTTTAAATAAATTTTTACAAGCTATTTTCCTTTTAAATATTTCTTTTATACTTTTTAATGATTTTTTACCCATCAATTGCTTGTCAACCTAAGTTAAAGAGGGTCAATACCAAGTCAACTTGATCAATGTGCCATGTCATCAATGATGTGACACATTTTGATTGGCATTTTTTAAATATATTATTAACTTTTAAGTATTAAAACGAGTATGATGCAAAACTGTATAAAAAATATTTGAGTATCAATGTAGAAAAACAAGTATAGCTTAAGGGTTAAATTGTGAATAAAACCTTTATTATTTCCTTAATCAATCTTTTGTTATGAATAGCTAAGAAATTAATCAGCTTAGGGGGTAAATAAGCTCGGGTATAAGATTATAAGATTCAAGTTTGTGTTTTAGTTTTCATGTTTTGTTATTTATTCATTCTTCGATTTATGAGATAGGAGAAAATCGTCTCTTAAATATTATTTTTTATTTTGATTCAAGAAGGGCTCCTTTTCTAATATTTAAATTAATACATAGTTAATAAAGATAGATTGATTCGTAATTGTCCTTATATTCTAATAACAAGAACACGTTAACATAGTTCGAGTGAAAAAACAATTAGGTTATGTCATGGGGTGAATAATCTAATATAAGTAACCGCTCAATTGAGTCCACTAGTTAAAAGTTAAAAGTTTTTTTAGATCGTAAAGTTGCTAACAGATTAAATATATCGAATAGTTCGAGGAGTTAAAAACAATTAGATTATGTTATAAGATTAAAGTTGCTATTTCAGGGCTTGAATATGCGCATAACTAATTTTATTGTCACCCTCGTCTTTCTGACTCACTAAAATCTATTTCATTATACATCCCAATGGATCCTAAGAATGTATACTGCGTTCAACTTGAGTGAAGTGAAATAACAGAAATAGGCATACACGCCTTGAAATCTCTCATTATTTTACGCTTAACCTCCCGCACCAACTGCAGCACGATTTGATTGGGCGACGTTTTTGTTTCTTACTTTGGAGTTGAAGCTCTTCTTTTATTTCACGGCTGCAGTTGGATTGGTGATCAATTCCATCATTTTATTCAAGAGAGCTGAAAAACTTGGCTAATTTTTCTGATACAGACTGCTGGTTCTCATCCAGTGAATCTTCATCGCCACCATAATCATCATCGTTTTCATAAACTAGAAAAATCCCAGCTTTCTTCAGCTCTACGCCCTGTACGTAGGGCGGGTTTCGCCTGGTCACTTTAATCTTAAAACCGTCCTTCAATATGGAAACCAAGGGACGATATGCGGGATATCGACACAAGTGAACATTGTCTTGGTTGGTTCTAGGTACCCCAATTAAGTTCAATGCAGTGGTCATTATTGCCTGCTCGCCATTGAAGATCTGTGCTTGAATGTCCGGCACGGCAGGCAGTTGGTATCTCAGTTCATCTGGTATATGATGGTTAATGGAAACAACAACTGCGATTATCACCCCAGTGAGATCACGGGTTTTGTGGCTTGAAAAGGTAACCATATCTTGTGTAAACCAATCTGGAATTCTACTTCCAGGCATGCTTAGATTTCTTAGTTTCTTGAGATAAACCTGCAAAATTAGTTGCATCAATATTCAAAAGCTCCATCCCAAACGTGATTTATTTGCTATTTATTGTTTGAATAAACTCAATAAAAAATATTATATATAATATCTATTTATACCATATTTAAGTTCTTCACAAAATTGGAAAAATATTACTTAGTGTGTTTTTATCTTGAAACTTGAATCTAAACATTAAGGTGAGATGATAAAATATACTACATGGAAAGATTATAAAAAGATGTTTTGTCATTATAAATATACCAAGCTTTATAAACTGAAGGTGCATTAAATATAAACTTTCTAAAAGAAAGAAAACTAACCTTGGAGAGTCTTTTCTTTGCTGCTGAAGCGCAGGTACTGCAGTTACTCATATACAATTCTCTCAAGGACGTTAAGGACTCAAGGCCTGGCAAATCTACCAATTTCTCACAGTTTGTAAGGTTTAATTCTTGTAATCCCTTTATATTGGAAAGATCAGATAATGTCGCCAATGATATACAGTTTGCAAGATTCAACTTCTCCAAACTAGAGGGAAGTGGAGGCAGGGACTGAAGATTTTCACATTTGGGCAGCTTGAGATCTCTTAGAAGTGACAGTCCCCTTAGACTTGATGGTAGTTTATAGAAATCATTGCTACCCAAATCCAGAATCTCTATCGCTGCCAGCTTCTCAAAATCATCTGGGATTTCACCACATATTCTCCAGGCCCGAGCATCAAGTTCTTGCAGCGATAAGAGATTCGTGAAAGATGCTGGCAACGCTACAAATGATGAATTTGGTTGCTCTTGCTTGTTGGGATCCTTTCTCATGTTCAGCACCATCAAACCTGTGAGCATGCCAAAGCTTTCTGGTAATTCTGTCACAGCAGTTTCCTTCATATATAAATGATGCAATGACTTCAAATTTCCCATTGAGGAAGGAAGTTTATGAAGCTTTCTACACTCGTTCAATCTTAACGTGATGAGATTTTCCAACATCCCAAAAGACTCTGGCAACTCAGTAATACTGGCCTTGAATATGTTGATAAAAGTGAGAGCAAACAAGCCCCCAGTTGAATCTGGCAGAGATTCAAGTGAAGTGCAATTAAATATCACAAGCTTCTTAAGTAATCTCAAATCACCAATCTGACTTGGGAGACACGTAATTGATGTGCCTTCTATATCAAGTTCCACTGAAGAAACCAGTCCTCGAATTGAGTCAGGCAATTTCCGCATCTGTATGCCTCCAACATACAAGCACTTGAGATATGATAAAGAACCGATAGAATTTGGCAACTCTGTGATTGCTTTACCCTTTATGAACAACTCTTTCAATGAGTTGAGATTGCCAACAGTATCAGGAATTGCAGTCAATGATTCGCAAGATATTAAACTTAATTTCTCCAGGTTCTCCAAAGATCCAACAGAATCAGGCAATTCTTGTAATCCAGATCCATCAAGATGAAGTTCCTTCAGAGAAGCTAGCTTTCCTACACATCTTGGCAACTGTTTGATATGTATGCAATGATTTAGGCTCAGTTTTTCAAGTTTCTCGAGACGGTAAATAGATTCTGGCAGCTTCTCGATGCAAGTTCGATTAACATATAGTTCTTTGAGTGACCTCATGCTGCCTATGTCCTCGGGTAATTCCTTCAAATTGGAGCAATCGGTAAGGACAAGGGTTTGAAGGTTTTTCATCCCTGAGACATCACTTGGAAATTCAACAAGGTTTAAACAGCCTGTCATATCCAAGTGGTGCAAGGAAATTAAAGTACCAACTGACTTGTCAATGTTTATCAGTTTTACACAATACGCGAGAACAATCTTCTGCAGGTTTTTGTGTCCTGATAAATCAGGAAGAGAAGCCAAATGAGGGCAACCACGCAGGTTTATGACCATCAAGTTTTCAGCAACCTGAAACAAACAAATATTGCTTATATATTTCCACAAACTAGCTAGTTACAAGCAGAAGAAAGTAGACAGTGTGTATATATATATAACGATATGTCATTACATTGTTAGAGTAAGAGCTCCATAGCTTTTCGATTTTGCTTTCTGAGAGATCAAGGACAGCAAGCTTTTGAGGACAAAAATCAGAAGGAAGAGTTTTCAATGCACATCCTTGCCATTGAAGCCACTTGAGTTCATGAGGAACAAATTTAAACTTTCCTTCCAGTTTCACATGATTCACCTGAAGCAATCTTAGATTAACCATTGATTTAAATGGTTTTGTATGGACTACCACCTGATTCCCATTCTCGACTTTCTTCATGTCCAGTACAATACCCTCAATGCTTCTTGTTCCCTATTGTCAATAGTATAACGAAGTAATGTATCAACAGTATCAAATATGCAAGACATTTCTTATATATAATATACCTTGTGATTTTGCAGGACAGTCATGATTTGGTTTCGATCCCAGAGCCTGCTGCGCATTCCAGGATCATCGTTTTCATTTTGCACAATCTCTTTTCCCATGTCCCTAAGTTGATCATGCATCCAAAGAGCATCGCCCTCAGTGAACTTAATCAGTGATTTTTCCTCGAGAACTCTTAACCCTATTTGAGCTTTGAAACCACATCCTCTCAATACGTCAATTATGTCCTCTCTCTTGGTATGCAAATCGAGAAAACAGCAGGCTACATCTAGGAATATGCGTTGATTTTCTCTGTCTAGCGCATCGAAGCTTATCTTCAGCACATCTTGAAGCTCGTGTGGACGAACATCTCTCAACTTGTTCAAAGCATCTTCCCATTCTGTTACCTTCCTCTTGTCCAACAAAAATGAACCGAACACTTCCAAAGCCAAAGGTAAATTCCCAGTGAGAGCTACAAGTTGCTTGGACAATTGCTCAAACTCTTTTGTTGGCTTCTCTCTTCTGAGCGCATGATAGCTGAAAAGTTCTAGTGCTTGATCAAAATGCAATTCCCTGACCTCGTAAGTCCGATTTACATAACATTCATTTAAAACTCCTTTATTTCTTGTTGTAATAATGATCCGAATACTGCCATCATTTTGCCATTTGACTCTTGCACCTAGTCCTAGTGCATTCAGTTGGTTTTCTTGGTCGACATCATCCAGGACAATTAGAACCCTTTTTTCATTAATATTTTCATTAATAATCTTTCTGATTCTCGAGGCATTAGCATCGACTTCATCCGCAGGAAGATGAAAATTACCAGTGGAACCGAAGAGATCACCAATGAGTTTTTTCTGGAGAGATACTAAACCATCTCCTTGTTTTGAAAGTTCTCTGACATTTGAGATAAAGCTGCGGTGGTCAAAGTGTACGAGTATCTTGTTAAAGACAGCCTTGGCAAGGGTTGTCTTCCCAATCCCGCCAATCCCATGAAGCCCCACAACTTTAATGCCACTGGACTTCACGTCTAAGAGATTTATTAGCTCTGTCACCCGCGTATCCAGTCCAACTGCGTAGGTTGCTACTTCCACAGGAGTATTATTCACGTGTTGCAGAACTTCTCTCAGCAGAACCCGAATCAATTCCCTTTCATCACTGCCAACCAACGTGAATGCACCGTAAAAGTTAGAAGAACCTACTTGGTAAAGAAGAGTTGCATCAAACTATTGCAGCAATGAAAACTTGGAACATCTCAGATAAATGTGTCGAGCCTGCCTTTCTTTCTTTTTTTTAAATCTGGGGTTCCGATTTCTACTCTAATATAATTTACAGCTTTATAGGTATTCTAATTGCCAACCACTATCTGCATTCAAGATAAAGTAAAGGCATTCTCTTGGATAATGTTATTGGTTTAAAGATCACAATTAAAATATATATATTTTTTGAATGGATACATTTAAAATATTAATTGAGTTTAGCTGATAGACTTTTAACTTGATTGCTATTGAACGAGAATTTGAGTGTGCATAAACATTTAAGAATGAGAAGTTTAGAAAAAATATATTAAATCAATGTTAATGATAAAATGCGTAATTTCTAAATTATTTGTTATATTTTTCTCTATTTATGTTTTTAATTATATTATTTATAAATATATTTTATTTATTATAAATTTAGAGAATAATTAGAGAAAAATGGGTTTAAAGTAAAATTTTGACAAGTTTTTGCGATTTAGACTTTTAATACAATGTAGTTTTAGTATTTTAGTCATAACTTGAGTTATAGACTTCCGTTTTAGATCCATAATAATTCGAAGAGCCTAAAAAATCAGGAAGGTGCAAAAAACGGTCTGAAAGTTTGACGTGAAAATTATCAAAAAATCTATAAAAATTTTGGTTTATGTATTCAATGGCACTTTTGTTTGGGAGATGGAAACAGAACCACCCTTAATTTTATTTTGATTTTGTGTTTTATTGTCTTCATGGGTTGCTAAACTTTTCCCTTTTAGTCGAAGAATTATTTGAAGTTTGATTCTATAAAGTTTGTGAGTTCGAGTTATTCTTAATCTTTTCCTTGTTCTTTGGTATTTGCATGTCTTCTAGTTTAATTACAATTGTTCAAGTTTGTTAAATATTTTACCAGTATTTGATAGTTTAAAATGATTGCCTTATCAATTAAGTATTTAATCAATTAATTGATTTCTAATATTTGTCACGAACTACATCTTTGTTCTTGAAGTGTGAGTGTGCGATCTAACTTAAATGAACCTTGGTTGTATGTTTGTTGGTCAGAATTAGATTTTTTTTTGTTCTCAATGCTATTGATAGATTAAATCCTAAACGATTGTTATAGGATTATTTGTCAAGGAAAGTAATTAATGATGATTGTCTTGGTTATCGAGAAGGTAAAAAGAGATTAACTTGCTAGACAGTCGTCGGCAACAATAACCAATTTATTAAAAAGCATTGAAATCATTTTTGTATCAATTATCAAACCCTTGAATTAAGCGGAGATTGTCTTATATTTTATTTTACGATTTCTTTTTACTTTGTTTTAATTTTAGTTTTTAATTTCAAATATCTTTATTTAATTTTTATTTTACTTGTTTATTAAATAAATAAAATTATTACTGATCTTCGTGGATTCAACCCTACAAAATTTCATTTATTTAAGTAGATTTTATTTTTGTAGTTCTCAACAACCTATCAGCTAACAACTTAAGTTTTGTTACCCTTTTCATATAATATTTATACTCTCATCATCTCAATTAATAAATTTATAAAAAAAAACCCATCAAATTGAAGCTAAAATGTAGATTATAATTATGACATCATAATAAATACACATAACATCGTTATTTATTTTTTAAATAAATAGGTGAAGGACACTTACCCTCTTGAACTTAGTGTAAAGAACACCCACTTATCCCTCTTTAAGTTTAAAATAAAAAAATGATTATATTCTTTTTATAATTTAGTTTTGTTCTATTTTTTTCTGTCTATTTTTAATTATAAAATAATGAAAAATTAATGGCATTAAGATATATTTGATCTTAAAAATTAAAAATTAAAAATTTATATTTAAATCAGTTATATATTAATTTATTAAATTTTCATGTAAAATTAATTTAGTTATCTTTATTTAGAAAATTTTAATGGAAAAGAAATTAACTAAAATATAAAAGTAAAAAAAAAAATTTAATTTCAATGTTAATATATAATTAAATTAAATTGAAGTTTTAAATATTTAACATACATCTGCATAAAATAATTTAAAAAGAAATAGAAAGTAAAAACAAAACAAAAGTAAAATATAATTATCATTGATAATAACTTTTAAAACTATTAAGTAGACCTATTTGAGGGTCAAGCAACCTACCTAAGCTTGAAGGTGCACTCGAAACTTGAAAAGGGTTAGGACAAAAATATTAAACTTAAAAATGAGCTTGAGCAAAAAAATTAAATTAGTTTAAAATATAGGTCGAACTCAAGCTCTAATATTCAAAGCCAGAGTCTGACTAACTTAACCCACCATTTTGAATATGATAATGATATGTTATTTATTTTAGTTTAGTTTGTATTAAATAAATCTCTACTGAAGCGAGTCCAGTTATAAATCATCCACATTTTGTAGGCTTATTAAAGGGATAAACACTGGTCATGAGTATATTAAGTAATTTATATATCATATAAAAATTAAATATATTATACTATAATGTAAATGTTAAAAAATTTTTAATTGTATATGTTTAGATTTAATAAAAGGAAAAAAATATTGATAGTAAAAGATGACAAAAAATATATATAATTACTAAATATTAAATAAAAATAATTATATTTTATTTAATAAAAGATTTATAGATAAGCTTAAATGAATTTATTTAGTCGTTTATAAATATAAATGGTTTTGAACAAAATTTAATGTTCATAGTTCAGGACCAAAACCCAATGTCATAGGTTCAAATCCTATAGAGTGTGATTTCGCTCTTATTAGGTCGAAAATTACACCAAACTGAAAAAAAATTTGAACAACAATTCGAATTTGACCTCCTTGGATTAAATTAAAATTAAAGAATTAAAGGGTCAGTCAAAAAAAGTAAGGTAAGGTAAGTTAATTAATCAAAGGTCTAACTGATCACCACGTTTATATTGTAAATATGCGGTTACGAATAATCCAGCCAAAATGATAGAAATTAGACCTAAGACAATTCCAAATAGAAAAACTTCAATCATTTCAAATTTTTTGAGGTTAGACTTAAGCAATTATACATTATATTAATAGTTAATACCATGCCTGAATCCAACCAAACACGGCTCATAAACACCTTATATTAACTAAATTCATTTTATAATCATGCAATAAATTACTTAATAATAAACACAAATTTCTAATTTTTTTTAAATTATACGCTAAAATTTGTAATTATTTCAATTTGTGTGTATGAAAGGCAGTTAAGCGAATTAATTTGAAATATAGATTGTTAACTAAATAAAAACCTAAAACAATCATTAACACCAAATTTAAATCCATCTTTGTAACTTCTTAAATCTCAATAAAATTATTTAAAAAATTAATTTTATCTTAATTTTTTTAAAATTATAAGTCTTTCCTCACTCGCATGGTAGTGTGATTTTTAATTTCTTAAATTTATATCAAAAGCCCTAATGTAATCTACTTTAATATTTAATTAAAATAATTGCAGAAACACGAGAGATTTGAGGTAATTAGTAGATGGAAGGGGAAACGCTTACTTTTTAACGAAACCAGCAAGGGAGCCAACTTTGGCCATGGCTTCCCTCCATTTCTTGGCCTCTTGTTCTCCGAATCTGTTTTCGTGGCTAAAGAAGGCTTCCTTAAAAGGTCCCCCCTGTTTTCGAACATCAGAGGGGTCAACCCCATAGAACACAGGCAGAACCAGTCTCCGGCTCCGGCTATGCAACTCCCAGATCCTCGCCAATTCTTCAAGGCACCAATGGGAGGAAGCGTAATTTTCAGAGAGAATGACAACGAAAGCAGCCGAGTCTTCGATGGCTTCCACCAAACTCGGTGCGATCTCGTCTCCACGTCTCAAAGCGTCATCATCTCGAAAGACTCGCAAGCCTTCTCCCACAAGCGAGCAATACAGGGTGTTGGTGATACCGTGACGAGTATCTTCGCCTCTGAAACTGAGGAACACGTCCCATCGGAGCCTGAAAGACGTCGGAGTTGTGGTTGAAACTACACCGGCGCTCTCCATTTTATTTCTTCTCTCTCTCCTCTTTAGCTTTTCGATCCCACTTTATACCCGTGTCACTTAATTAACATTAATTACCTACGTCGGTGCGTGCAAAAAGAAGGTGGTCAGATTCATTTGAAGCAGCCATGAGACGAAAAGTATTACATTCGCTCCTTTTAGTGGTGACAGTGACACTCGGAATACGAGGCCAAGTGTGGAACACGTTTCAGCGTCACCTAAAAATATTTTGGGTAAACTATCTAGTTTGGTCCCTCAAATTAAAAGATTTGTATTTTAGTCACTGCCTTAGAAAATTTTTTATTTTAGCGACCAACCGTTAACCCCATAATGGACGTCTGACTTGGCACACCAAATCCACTATAAAATACTTCTTTGACCAAGTCAAACTTTTCCACAAATCAAAATTTCCTTTCGCTTTTTTCATGGTCATATTTCATCATTCTTCCCCAACCAGAGTCGTGGGACGTGGGAAACAACCTCTGAAACACGCTGATTTTGCTTATAGTGCACAGCCTTTACGCCTCAATGGCCAAACCCATACCTTTCATCTCTCCATAAAACCTCGTTTCAGCTCTTCCCACAACCATTCATTTCGATCTCTGTTTCCATTGTATATCTCTTTTAATTTCATCATTATACTTTTAAATTTGTTTATTCGTTGATTTTTCTTGTCAAATCATATAACATTCTCTACTACCCACATCCTGTTATAATTCCCATTAATGCATCTGCCACTGTCAATTTCGTTTAAAACCTGTTGTTTTTAACTTTGGGTGTTAGTTATTTTTTGAGAATAAATTTATAATCTTTCTGGGTTACCAAAATGTCAACCATTAGATTTGAATCCACTTAAAAAATTCAATGCTACAAGCAGTTTTGTAATTGGTTATGCATTTTGTTCAAGCTTACGCGCTGTTATAAACAAAGTTGCAATTACCAAATTCAATTTCCCAGGTTCATTGACTGCATTACATTACTTAACTTTTGCTTAGGGTGGGTTTTGGGCAAGTTTGGATTTTTACGTCATGAACCATGCCATTGTGGAGACTTTCATAGTGTTTAGATCATTGACACCCCTTTTGGTTGCCTTGGCTTATACAACCTTTAGGAGGCAGCCTCGCCTTCAAAGCTAACATTTATGTCTCTTTTGATCATTTTGGGTGGTACTATTGAGTATGTAGCTAGTGATTCCGCTTTTACTTTTATTGCATATTATGGGCTTTTGCGTGTTTCGCTACCATCGCTACTGAAACGGTTTACATTAAGCATATGGTGATGAACTTTGGGTTGAGCACTTGGGGTTTTTATGTTGTACAATAACTTGTTGTTCTTAATGATGGAGGTTGTTTTCCCATGAAAGTTCTTATAACATATTAAATTTATATTATTTTTTGTGATTAAATCGGTTAAGTCTTGAATTGATCTATGCTAAATTAGTAATTTTATATTTTAATCTTGGCAGAAATGCAATTGAATGTCATGAGTCAAAAAAAAGAAGAAAAAAAAGGACTAATTTGCAGCATAGTCAATAAAATGGGACCAAATCAAAAACTTGGAAATAATCAAAGACTCATTAGATTTCTTTTGACTTTTTGAAAGCTAATATAAGAAGAAAATCTGATTTTATTTTTATTTAATTTTAATTATATGTAGTGGGTAGTTAGGTCAAATTTAGGAAATTATATATATATATAAATAGGGCCATTGTGGTAGTTTGAAAAGACATTCATTTGGAATTAAATAAGAATTATTATTTTCCTTCCAAATTTATGAGTTGGTAGCTAGTGTTACTTTCATTTCCATTTACTTGTTTTTGTAAAATTTGTTTAATTGCTTTCCAAGTCCCTTCCTTTCTCAACTTTCACAATTTTCATTCAAATCCACTCCATAGCCAACCAAAGTATGATTAAATCCATGCTTCACTAAATTGTAATTTAGCTTTAGGTTGACATTCTTTCCGGTCGGGAATCATGAGATACGTATCCATACTAAAAATCCTTTCAATCGATATTCATTATTTTCCTAAGTATCGAGATTGACAAATTCATCCTTTAAAGTTAACTCGATTTCAAATAAAAAAGGGCATTGGGTTGGAGTCATGTTTGTGGATAGTTGGGGAAATGAGTCAGCCATGCTGTATTCAAATATTTGAGAACAAATCAAGGGAGAAATGATCGGATTTAACCTACCTGTGAGATTGATGCCGTTAATATGAGTTAAGTTTTTCAGAACGTAAGGCTGCCGGAATCTTGAATCGAAAATGCCTGTATCTCGGTTAGATAATCGGTAATGGTTGGTTTGCAGGTCGTGCCGGGATCAACCACGAGAGAAAGAATTGGCGGTTATGATGTTCTTAACTGTTATAACCAGCTTATTATTTGAAGGAGAAAATTAATTTTTAAGGATCGATTCAAAATCTGAAATCCACCGAGTCTAGGGTTAAAGCTTATTATCTTTGTTTACAAAATCTGAATTTAATTTCCAATTTAATTTTATTTCAAATTTATTTAATTGCTTATTTATGCTATTTCAGTTATTTAATTTCTAAACATTTTATAACTTCCCTGATTTATTTGTTTATTTTCGACACGACAGAAATTCTGATCACAAGTTAAACACAGAAGTTGATTATAATACCAATCCCTGTGGTATTGGTGGTTTTAATTGTAAGAATTATTTTTGGTGGTTTCGACGTCCATCAAGTTCAAAGCAAGAACAAGGACCAAAAATGGAAATGCAGCCTCCACCAGCACAACCTTAAGGAGATAATTCAAGCAATGATGAGATGTATATAACACAATAGAGGGTAGTTCTAGAGCAGGGGAAGATGTCTCTAGTTATCAGGAATTGGTGTGGGGTGATATGGCCGAGTCGGGTGTTGGAAACAGGGGCATAGGAAGGAAACAAAGTTGGGTTAGGGAAGGAGGAGGACAAAGAAATATGACCAAAAAGAAAAAGAAGAATGAAGGAGAATTTTGATTGGTGGAAAAGTTTGTCGAAAAATTTTAATGGGTAGTGATTAAATTATAAGCTTTTTTTAATTTGAGTGATTAAAATAAAAACGTCCAAAGAATTGGATCATCAGCTAGATAATTTATCCAAGTATTTTTTATTTCATTATCAATTAATATATTTTTAAAAAAGGATATCTTCCCAGAAATTTTGCAACTGTCTTCCCATATCTCACTTTTCTCCATCCATGAAAAATGGCATGTTTGGTGCTATAAATTTTATAAAATAAATAAATTAGTATATGATAATATTATAATTTAATCCTAAAATTGATACAATTTTCATTGACTTGCTTCTAACCATTAAAATAAATGTTTTCCAATAAATAAAGAATATTAAAAAAAACTTAAATAACACTAAAATAGATGCAACTTAGCAAATAAATACTTTTGAAATAGTAGTAAAATTAATAATAAAATAGGATTTATACAATATCAAGAAAATAACAACAAAATAGTAATAATATAATATTTTTAAATAATTTTATATAAGCTATTTTTATTTTAAATATTTCTTTTATACTTTTCAATGATTTTTTACCCATCAATTGCTTTTCAACCTAAGTCAAAGAGGGTCAAATATTGGTCAATGCTCGGTCAACATAGACCAACGTGGGTCAATACTGGGTCAATATTGGTCAATACCAAGTCAGCTTGATCAATGTGCCATGTCATCAATGATGTGACATATTTTAATTGGCATTTTTTTATATTATTAACTTTTAAGTATCAAAACAAGTATGATGCAAAACTCAAATATCAAATTGATATAAAAAATATTTAAGTATCAATGTGGGAAAACAAGTATAGCTTAAGGGTTAAATTGTGAATAAAGCCTTTATTATTTCCTTAATCAATCTTTTGTTATGAATAGCTAAGAAATTAATCAGCTTAGGGGGTAAATCAAGCTTGAGTATAAAATTGTAAGATTCAAGTTTGTGTTTTAGTTTTCATGTTTTGTTATTTATTCATTCTTCGATTTATGAGATAGGAGAAAATCGTCTCTTAAGTATTATTTTTTATTTTGATTCAAGAAGGGCCTCTTATCTAATATTTAAATTAATACATAGTTAATAAAGATAGATTGATTCGTAATTGTCCTTTTATTCTAATCACAAGAACAAATTAACATAGTTCGAGTGAAAAAACAATTATGTTATGCTATAGGATTAAAGTGACTTGAATATGCCCATAACCATATGGGTTATTGAATATATCGAATCTAATTTATCGAATCTTCATGGGATTCGACACGATCACCTGATAAATTTCTAAAAATATATATTTACTAATCATTTAACCTTTTTACTACAACTCCCTTAACTATTATCACTATATTTACATCCAAATTACATTTATCTTACCATTAATTTTAATCTCAATCACCAGTCTTACTAATTTTATTGTCACCCTCCTCTTTAAACTCACTAAAATCTATTTCATTATCCATCCAAATCGATCCTAAGAATGTATACTGTGTTCAACTTGAGTGAAGAAATCAGCATACACGCCTTGAAATCTCTGATGATTTTACACGCTTAACCTCCCGCACCAATTACAGCACGAGTTGATTGGGCGGCGTTTTTGTTTCTTACTTGGGAGTTGAAGCTCTTCTTTTATTTCATGGCTGCAGTTGGAATGGTGAAGAACTCCATCATTTTCTTCAAGAGAGCTGAAAAACTTGGCTAATTTTATTATTTGTAACTTTTTGAAGTTAAGTAACTAAAATGTTAACCAACTATAAATAAAGTTTACCATTATTTTTATTGCTTAGAAGATTAGTTGGATCGTAACTCCTCTTATATATAGGAGGAAGTGAGGCACTTAAACGGCACACACAAAGTTTTAGATTTGTTGTTGATTGTGTTTGGAATTCTAAAAGCACTTGTTAACATTTGAAGTAACGAAGAACACCTAACTTTTGAGGTTAAAACTATGATTGAAAAATGATTTTCTATCTAAGCTTAAAAATTGAAATTTAGTTACTTATGATTTTTTGTGTTTTGAAGTAAAATTATCAAAATATCCTTATTTATATTAGTTATTTAAAATGTATTTAAAACTTTAGATTAATTTATATTTTATGTGTCATTAGATTAAACTATTTAAATATTATTTATCATTATATTTAAAATTTTGCAATATTTTATGCATCATTAATTTTACAACTAATTTATATTAATTACTTAAAAATATTTAAAATTTACATTCCATGTATAGGTATATTAAATTATTTAAATATAATTTAATTAATTATTTTTTACTTTTCCATATCATGTCTAAAATAAACATTTTAACTTCCCATCCCAATTTTTTACCATAATACAAAATGCTTTAACAAACTGCACTTTTCCACAACATTTATTAACTCCAATAGTAATTGATAACTGACCCTTAATCTTGAAACTTTTTTTGGCCAGAGAGACTCACTCTCCTTTTAACTTGCTTTCATGTTTTAGTTTCGATAAAAATTTCTTTTATTATTGGCTTTATTCACAAAGTAGCCTCTGAATTATATCCGTTTTTCCACATTAGTACTTAAATTTTTTTATCCCATTTTGATACTTGAACTTTGCACCGTTACTCATTTTGGTATTTAAAAACTAACGACGTTAAAAAAGATGACCAATCAGAACGTGCCATGTTATCGATGACATGGTAGGTTAACTAGTGACATGACACATTGATCAATGATATGGCAAAGTTAATCGGTGATGTGGCAAGTTGACTTGGTGTTGACCAATGTTGACCTGCATTGACCGGGTGTTAACCAATGATTGACTAGTAAAAAAATTAAAAAATATAAATAAATATTTTTAAAAACTTGTAAAAATTATAAAAATATTAAAAATTTGTCAACATTCTTTAAAAGCTATTAATTTTCATGTTGATAATAATTTCTTCTAAAATTACGTACAATACACTGTGTTTCACTAAACCAAGAAAATGCAGTGAAAGAAGGGATTGGGTTAGATGTATCACAAACCACAATCTACATCAGCACATTTGGTTCGCTGTAATGGAATAGAGCTGTAATGGAATAGAGGTGTAATGAAATAGAGCTGTAATTGAATAGAGGCGTGATAGTAATTCAATTTTTTGGTTGAATGGAATGGAATAGAACTGTAATAGTATTATTTTGTTTGGTTGAATGGAATGATGTTGTAATAGCATAAGGAAAAAAACTAAAATGACTAGAATACCCTTAGCAGAATTTTTTAGGCAGATGATTATTGTTATTGTTATTAAATTTTAATAAGATTATTAATATAAATAATAAATAATTTAATCATATTTTAACATAATTATTATTAAATATAATTTAATAAAAATATATAATTTAATAAAATTCTTAATATTAAATATTCTTATATGAATTTAATAAAATCATAATATATAATACTATAAAATATAATTTAAAAAATAAAAAATCATTTTATGTAAAAACTCATTTTTTTATATGAAAATAAAATTGATAAAAAATTATATTTTGTGAGAAAAATATTTATATTTATAAAAAATAGCATATTATCTAAAGATTTAGAGTCTATTTTATTTGCAGATTTTAAAAATTGATGAAAAATAAATTTCATTCAAAAAAGAAATATTTCTAAAAATTAATTTACTCTTTTAGAAGGTATACGACATTTTTTAAAAAGATAACAGCCCGATTTCATGTTTCATAAAAAATATATTTTGGCAATTAATTTGTCAAATAAATGTATATTAAAAAAGTTTATAATGTTGGTGTAAGAACATTTTTTATTTAAATATTGAGTCAAAAACAAATACATTTGAGTAGAAACCTTTTTTTTTATTTGTTTGAACTGTTTAATCGGAGGTAAATATATAATTTTAAACAAAAATGAAAACCTTTTAAATTTAATAATTTATACTCAAACCAATTGCCGATCCTCCTTGAATGGTTGAAATGATGAAACCAAAATGAAACAAAATACGACCATAAAAAACATAAGTACCAAAATGAACATTAAAACCAAAAATAAGGACTAAAAAATATATTTACCCATCGATATAGTACCAAAATGAGATGAGCCACCAGTTCACGACCGATGGTTAAATCCTGTCTTTTCTTTTTAAACTCTGCTCACAGATACAGATTCACAGGATGAGAAAATGCATCAGATTGTCCCAGCAAGTTTCAAGACCTTATCCCACATTTATCCAACTATATTCCTTTTTCCCCATTTTGGGTTAAATGTTCCAAGGTATTTTCTACAATGAATCCTGTGGAATATGTAACTAACTATCCAGTCTTTCCAAATGCAAAGCTGGAATGAGATGTTAATATATACAGCATACATTAAATAAAAATAAAACAACAATGGCAAAAATTTGCATGTCCACAAACCTCAACATGCTACATTCCAAAATAAGTTGCATGAGGCAAAATCTCTTATATCAATGCACATTGAGCAATGGCCAAAGCAGCAGTAAACACACTACATGGTGGTTTGCCTCTTTTATGAAAATTTTGATTCCATCAAGAAAACCAAATGATCTGAGTTTTGAAGCCAGTGTCATTCTACAACTCAACTCTTACTCCTTCCAGTGCGGCTGCCATTGAAGCAGATGCCTCTTCAAGTGTTCGCTTCTTTTGAACAGTGTTGAAGGCCTCAAGAATATCTCCTTCCTGCCATTAATCATAATCTTCCACTCCCATACCACACTCCAAACCAGCATTTACCAGTCCACAAAATTATCAACTAAATATGAGACAAAGGAGAATTCCTGCATCCCCTAAATTATCAACCATACAATTTTAGTAAGAAAGCTGAAGATATTGATGCTGATATAGTCATTTTGCATGATAATTGACCTAGTCTCTCTCGAAAAAGCATCTTCAAACATGATCTAGAAGTACAAGACCACAATTCAACTTTACCAAACATTAAACTTCATGTAATAGAAGTAACTTCCATAAACATTTCTCAACATAATGAAAAGGATTAACAAAACCAAGGCAAAGGCATTAAAAGCAATGCCAGTGAATCTTACATTACAAAAATCAGGACAAAGATTAGGTCACTGACAAGTAAAAGACTAAGATCAAAAGATGTTCCAAGGCATTGAATTAGAACCATTTCATCAGACAAATGAACAGGAGAAGCCCACTACAATTAGATGCATCTACTGTTGCTACAATATATATACTATAATCAAAATCTATCTTTGGCATCCTGTGAAACTGAAAATTCCTAATTATTATAGAAAGTATAGTAAAGAAAATAGATTTAAAAAACACTTTTTAAATTTAAGAAAATTCCTAATTGTCAATCATACCATTCATACTAAAATAAATTAAAAAAAACACTTTTTTTGGTTGGGGAAAGGATCCAAAAGTACACTCGAAGGCAAAACACTTCCAACCACAAAGGCAATCAAAGATGAACATAAGTTCAGTCTATCATTCAAAATTTCAGTTGAGGATCACCTAGCTTTTAAGAAAATCGTCAATGCAGGTTGCTATCTTTACAAAACAAACCTTACCACACTTCATATAATCCAAGTTGGAAACAAGTACAAAGAATTCAATATTTTGTTCATCCCACTGCTTAGCTAAACTTGACTTATTATTAATCAAATATATGATGATCTCCCATCTAAATTTCAACATAGAAACTTCTGGTTGCGGATCTCTTTATATGCAATTTTATCCATTATTTTGATTTTTTTCTCTTATCTTTATGTCAAATTACTAGGCAGCATATCAAACTCATCAAACCCTCCCAAGCACAATTATTAGATAATATTCACATACTTATCTGTATTAGCCAATATGCCAGCAGGTACTTATGAGAAAGACATGAAAAAGTTTACTGGAAGAGTCAGCATGTATTAAAATTTCATATTAAAGAGAGCTGATGATAGAAATGTGAACAAAGAAAAAAAAACAGTACTATTAATCAACAACATACCTCTTTAACAATTTCCTTAACCCTTCGCAATGAATCAAGAACACCGACATGGACTGTGCGACCATTTCAATTGACACGGATGCCACAATCATCCACTATCTTTCCCTCTGTTACCATACATCCAGTAACACGACCACTACCACTGCTGAAAATAGCCCGAACCTCTGCAGAGCCAATTGGTACTTGTTCCTATCAAAAGAAGAGCAGTATACTGAAAACCAGCAAGGTTTTAAACAATCCAACTTAATACAGAAACCAAAACATGAACTCCAACAAATTTCAAGAAATGCAAATAAACAGAACTCAACATTACCTCTGGAAATCAGTTTTAAGCAAAGAGTGAAAATACATTACCTCTAAAAATCGGTTTTTTGTTCTTGATAAAATGAAGAAAAGAAGCAGAAATCAATGGAAGGGAAAAAAATCGATTTTAAGAAACAAACGAGAAGAAAAAAATTGTACGAGAAGAAGAAGCAGAAATCGATGGAACCGAATCGGAAGGGAAACGTGGGAGAATCGGAAGCTTGATGAGGGCAAACAATGGGAAAAAATAAGAAACGCGGGCGGAATCCCTAATCGTTGCTGAATGGGTGGAATGACTATTACAGCCAATGGGCGTAATAGGGGCGGATCCGAATCAGGCCGTAATAACATTACGGGCAACCAAACGCCCGTTTGGTGGTGGGCCCACAGATTAGGGTGGAATGCATGCATATTCCCCCCAACCAAACGCCCCCTAAAATGAGGGAATATCCGTGGAAATTATTCATTTTTAACCATTTTGGTACAATTTCAAAGATTTTTTTTACAATATTTAATATTTTTTAAATAATTTATATATATGTTCATATATTTTTAAATAATTTTTTACAAGCTATTTTCATTTTAAATATTTCTTTTATACTTTTTAATGATTTTTTACCCATCAATTACTTATCAACCTAAGTCAAAAAGGGTCAAAGATTGGTCAATGCTCAGTCAACATAGACCAATGTGGGTCAATACAAGGTCAATGTTGGTCAATACCATGTCAACTTGATCAATGTGCCATGTCATCAATGACGTGACACATTTTGATTGGTATTTTTTTATATTATTAACTTTTAAGTATTAAAACATGCAAAACTCAAGTACCAATGTGGAAAAACAAGTATAGCTTAAGGGTTAAATTGTGAATATAGCCTTTATTATTTCCTTAATCAATCTTTTGTTATGAATAGCTAAGAAATTAATCAGCTTAGGCGGTAAATCAAGCTCGGGTATAAGATTATAAGATTCAAGTTTGTGTTTTAGTTTTCATGTTTTGTTATTTATTCATTCTTCGATTTATGAGATAGGAGAAAATCGTCTCTTAAATATTATTTTTTATTTTGATTCAAAAAGGGCCCCTTTTCTAATATTTAAATTAATACATAGTTAATAAAGATAGATTGATTCGTAATTGTCCTTATATTCTAATAACAAGAACAACATAGTTCGAGTGAAAAAACAATTAGGTTATGTTATGGGGTGAATAATTTAATATAAACAACCGCTCAATATATTTAATCTAATTTATCGACTAGTTCGAGCTAAAAACAATTAGATTCTGTTATAGGATTAAAGTTACAATTTTAGGGCTTGAATATGCCCATAACTAATTTTATTGTCACCCTCGTCTTTGGACTCACTAAAATCTATTTCATTATCCATCCAAATGGATGCTAAGAATGTATACTGCGTTCAACTAGAGTGAAGTGAAATAACAGAAATAGGCATACACGCCTTGAAATCTCTCATGATTTTACGCTTAACCTCCCGCACCAACTGCAGCACGATTTGATTGGGCGACGTTTTTGTTTCTTACTGGCTGCAGTTGGATTGGTGATCAATTCCATCATTTTCTTCAAGAGAGCTGAAAAACTTGGCTAATTTTTCTGATACAGACTGCTGGTTCTCATCCAGTGAATCTTCATCGCCACCATAATCATCATCGTTTTCATAAACTAGAAAAATCCCAGCTATCTTCAGCTCTACGCCCTGTACGTAGGGCGGGTTTAGCCTGGTCACTTTAATCTTAAAACCATCCTTCAACATGGAAACCAAGGGACGATATGCGGGATATCGACACAAGTGACCATTGTCTTGGTTGCTTCTAGGTACCCCAATTAAGTTCAATGCAGTGGTCATTGTTGCCTCCTCGCCATTGAAGATCTGTGCTTGAATGTCCGGCACGGCAGGCAGTTGGTATCTCAGTTCATCTGGAATATGATGGTTAATGGAAACAACAACTGCGATTATCACCCCAGTGAGATCACGGGTTTTGTGGCTTGAAAAGGTAACCATATCTTGTGTAAACCAATCTGGAATTCTACTTCCAGGCATGCTTAGATTTCTCAGATTCTTGAGATAAACCTGCAAAATTAGTTGCATCAATATTCAAAAGCTCCATCCCAAACGTGATTTATTTGCTATTTATTGTTTGAATAAACTCAATAGAAAATATTATATATAATATCTATTTATACCATATTTAAGTTCTTCACAAAATTGGAAAAATATTACTGTGTTTTTATCTTGAAACTTGAATCTAAACATTAAGGTGAGATGATAAAATATACTACATGGAAAGATTATAAAAAGATGTTTTGTCATTATAAATATACCAAGCTTTATAAACTGAAGGTGCATTAAATATAAACTTTCTAAAAGAAAGAAAACTAACCTTGGAGAGTCTTTTCTTTGCTGCTGAAGCGCAGGTACTGCAGTTACTCATATACAATTCTCTCAAGGACGTTAAGGACTCAAGGCCTGGCAAATCTACCAATTTCTCACAGTTTGTAAGGTTTAATTCTTGTAACCCCTTTATATTGGAAAGATCAGATAATGTCGCCAATGATATACAGTTTGCAAGATTCAACTTCTACAAACTAGAGGGAAGTGGAGGCAGGGACTGAAGCTTTTCACATTTGGGCAGCTTGAGATCTCTTAGAAGTGACAGTCCCCTTAGACTTGATGGTAGTTTATAGAAATCATTGCTACCCAAATCCAGAATCTCTATCGCTGCCAGCTTCTCAAAATCATCTGGGATTTCACCACATATTCTCCAGGTCCGAGCATCAAGTTCTTGCAGCGATAAGAGATTTGTGAAAAATGCTGGCAACGCTACAAATGATGAATTTGGTTGCTCTTGCTTGTTGGGATCCTTTCTCATGTTCAGCACCATCAAACCTGTGAGCATGCCAAAGCTTTCTGGTAATTCTGTCACAGCAGTTTCCTTCATATATAAATGATGCAATGACTTCAAATTGCCCATTGAGGATGGAAGTTTATGAAGCTTTCTACCCTCGTTCAATCTTAACGTGATGAGATTTTCCAACATCCCAAAAGACTCTGGCAACTCAGTAATACTGGCAACTCAGTATGCCTCCAACATTCAAGCGCTCGAGATATGATAAAGACCCGATAGAATTTGGCAACTCTGTGATTGCTCTACCCTTTATGAACAACTCTTTCAATAAGTTGAGATTGCCGACAGTATCAGGAATTGCAGTCAATGATTCGCAAGATATTAAACTTAATTTCTCCAGGTTCTCCAAATATCCAACAGAATCAGGCAATTCTTGTAATCCAGATCCATCAAGATGAAGTTCCTTCAGAGACGCTAGCTTTCCTACACATCTTGGCAACTGTTTGATATGTATGCAACGATTTAGGCTCAGTTTTTCAAGTTTCTCGAGACGGTGAATAGATTCTGGCAGCTTCTCGATGCCAGTTCGATTAACATATAGTTCTTTGAGTGACCTCATGCTGCCTATGTCCTCGGGTAATTCCTTCAAATTGGAGCAATCGGTGAGGACAAGGGTTTGAAGGTTTTTCATCCCTGAGACATCACTTGGAAATTCAACAAGGTTTAAACAGCCAGTCATATCCAAGTGGTGCAAGGAAATTAAAGTACCAACTGACTTGTCAATGTTTATCAGTTTTACACAATATGCGAGAACAATCTTTTGCAGGTTTTTGTGTCCCGATAAATCAGGAAGAGAAGCAAAATGAGGGCAACCACCCAGGTTTATGACCATCAAGTTTTCAGCAACCTGAAACAAAAAAATATTGCTTATATATTTCCACAAACTAGCTAGTTACAAGCAGAAGAAAGTAGACAGTGTGTATATATATAACGATATGTCATTACATTGTTAGAGTAAGAGCTCCATAGCTTTTCGATTTTGCTTTCCGAGAGATCAAGGACAGCAAGCTTTTGAGGACAAAAATCAGAAGGAAGAGTTTTCAATGCACATCCTAGCCGTTGAAGCCACTTGAGTTCATGAGGAACAAATTTAAACTTTCCTTCCAGTTTCACATGATTCACCTGAAGCAATCTTAGATTCACCATTGATTTAAATGGTTCTGTATGGACTACCACCTGATTTCCATTCTCGACTTTCTTCATGTCCATTACAATACCCTCAATGCTTCTTGTTCCCTATTGTCAATAGTATAACGAAGTAATGTATCAATATCAAAATGCAAGACATTTCGATCCCAGAGCCTGCTGCGCATTCCAGGATCGTCGTTTTCATTTTGCACAATCTCTTTTCCCATGTCCCTAAGTTGATCATGCATCCAAAGGGCATCGCCCTCAAAGAACTTAATCAGTGATTTTTCCTCAAGAACTCTTAACCCTATTTCAGCATTGAAACCACATCCTCTCAATACATCAATTATGTCTTCTCTCTTGGTATGCAAATCGAGAAAACAGCAGGCTACATCTAGGAATATGCATTGATTTTCTCTGTCTAGCGCATCGAAGCTTATCTTCAACGCATCTTGAAGCTCGTGTGGACGAACATCTCTCAACTTGTTCAAAGCATCTTCCCATTCTGTTACCTTCCTCTTGTCCAACAAAAAAACCGAACACTTCCAAAGCCAAAGGTAAATTCCCAGTGAGAGCTACAAGTTGCTTGGACAATTGCTCAAACTCTTTTGTTGGTTTCTCTCTTCTGAGCGCATGATAGCTGAAAAGTTCTAGTGCTTGATCAAAATGCAATTCCCTGACCTCGTAAGTCCGATTTACGTAACATTCATTTAAAACTCCTTTATTTCTTGTTGTAATAATGATCCAAATACTGCCATCATTTTGCCATTTGACTCTTGCACCTAGTCCTAGTGCATTCAGTTGGTTTTCTTGGTCGACATCATCCAGGACAGTTAGAACCCTTTTTTCATGAATAATCTTTCTGATTCTCGAGGCATTAGCATCGACTTCATCCGCAGGAAGATGAAAATTACCAGTGAAACCGAAGAGATCACCAATGAGTTTTTTCTGGAGAGATACTAAACCATCTCCTTGTTTTGAAAGTTCTCTGACATTTGAGATAAAGCTGCGGTGGTCAAAGTATACGAGTATCTTGTTAAAGACAGCCTTGGCAAGGGTTGTCTTCCCAATCCCGCCAATCCCATGAAGCCCCACAACTTTAATGCCACTGGACTTCACGTCTAAGAGATTTATTAGCTGTGTCACCCGCGTATCCAGTCCAACTGCGTAGGTTGCTACTTCCACAGGTGTATTATTCACTTGTTGTAGAACTTCTCTCAGCAGGACCCGAATCAATTCCCTTTCATCACTGCTTGGTAAAGAAGAGTTGCATCAAACAATTGCAGCAATGAGAACTTGGAACATCTTAGATAAATGTGTCGAGCCTTGCTTTCTTTTTTTAAAAAATCTGGGGTTTCGATTTCTACTCTAATATAATTTACAGCTTTATAGGTATTCTAATTGCCAACCAGTATCTTTCATTCATGATAAAGTAAAGGCATTCTCTTGGATAATGTTAATGGTTATATTTTATTTATTATAAATTTAGAGAATAATTAGAGAAAAATGAGTTTAAAGTATAATTTTGACAAGTTTTTGCGATTTGGACTTTTAATACAATGTAGTTTCAGTATTTTAGTCATAACTTGAGTTATAGACTTCCGTTTTAGATCCATAATAATTCGAAGTGCCTAAAAAATCAGGAAGGTGTAAAAAACGGTCTGAAAGTTTGACGTGAAAATTATCAAACAAATCTATAAAAATTTTGGTTTATGTATTCAATGGCACTTTTGTTTGGGAGACGGAAACATAACCACCCTTAATTTTATTTTGATTTTGTGTTTTATTGTCTTCATGGGTTGCTAAACTTTTCCTTTTTAGTCAAAGAATTATTTGAAGTTTGATTCTATAAAGTTTGTGAGTTCGAATTATTCTTAATCTTTTCTTTTTTCTTTGGTATCTGCATATCTTCTAGTTTAATTACAATTGTTCAAGTTTGTTAAATATTTTACCAGTATTTGATAGCTTAAAATGATTGCATTATCAATTAGGTATTTAATCAATTGATTGATTTCTAATATTTGTCACGAACTACATCTTTGTTCGTGTAGTGTGAGCGTGCGATCTAACTTAAATGAACTTTGATTGTATGTTTGTTGGTCAGAATTAGATTTTTTTTTGTTCTCAATGCTACTGATAGATTAAATCCTAAACGACTGTTATAGGATTATTTGTCAATAAGGAAGGTAATTAATGACGATTGTCTTGGTTATCAAGAAGGTAAAAAGAGATTAAGTTGCTTGACAATCATCAGCAACTATAACCAATTTATTAAAAAGCATTGAAATCATTTTTGTATCAATGATCAAACTCTTGAATGAAACCGAGATTGTCTTATATTTTATTTTACGATTTCTTTTTACTTTGTTTTAATTTTAGTTTTTAATTTCAAATATCTTTATTTAATTTTTATTTTACTTGTTTATTAAATAAATAAAATTATTACTCATCTTCGTGAATTCAACCCTACTCACAATTAACTACAAAACTTCATTTATTTAAATAGATTTTATTTTTGTAGTTCTCAACAATCCATCAGCTAACAACTTAAGTTTTGTTACCCTTTTCATATAATATTTATACTCTCATCATCTCAATTAATAAATTTATAAGAAAAAAAAACCCCATCAAATTGAAGCTACAATGTAGATTATAATTATAACATCGTTATTTATTTTTTAAATAAATAGGTAAAGGACACTTATCCTCTTGAATTTAGTGTAAAGAACACCCACTCATCCCTCTTTAAGTTTAAAATAAAAAAATGATTATATTCTTTTTATTATTTAGTTTTGTTCTATTTTTTTCTGTCTATTTTTAATTATAAAATTATTAAATTTTCATGTAAAATTAATTTAATTATCTTTATTTAGAAAATTTTAACGGAAAAGAAATTAACTAAAATATAAAAGTAAAAAAATAAAAAAAAATTAATTTCAATGTTAATATATAATTAAATTAAATTGAAGTTTTAAATATTTAACATACATATGCATAAAATAATTTAAAAAGAAATAAAAAGTAAAAACAAAACAAAACAAAAGTAAAATATAATTATCATTGATAATAACTTTTAAAACTATTAAGTAGACCTATTTGAGGTCAAGCTACCTACTTAAGCTTGAAGGTACACTCGAAACTTGAAAAGGGTTAGGACAAAAATATTAAACTTGAAAATGAGCTTGAGCAAAAAATTTAAATTAGTTTAAAATATAGGTCGAACTCAAGCTCTAATATTCAAAGCCAGAGTCTGACTCAAATTGACCCATCATTTTCAAGTTTATGATAATGATATGTTATTTATTTTAGTTTAGTTTATGTATTAAATAAAATTTTCTTTTGATTTTCTAAGATATCTACTGAAGCGAGTCCAGTTATAAATCATCCACGTTTTGTAGGCTTATTAAAGGGGTAAACACTGGTCATGAGTATATTAAGTAATTTATTTATCATATAAAAATTAAATATATTATACTATAATGTAAATGTTAAAAAAATTTAAATTGTATATGTTTAGATTTAATAAAAGGAAAAAATATTGATAGTAAAAGATGACAAAAAATATATATATAATTACTAAATGTTAAAAAACTAGTCCCTGGTTTGCTGTATCTGTCTCTGCTTATTGGTAAATTGATAACTTATTAAATGCTAAAGTTACATATTTTATGTAATTAAATTGGTTAATTTATGAGAATGCACCACTAATTTAGCCATATTTATTGAATTTTGTGCAGGAATGCAATTTGGGGCTAAATAGAAGAAAAAGGAAACAATTGGGCCAAATTAAAGAAAGAAGCAAAGAAGGAGGGCCAAAGTAGAATTTTTCCAATATTAATTAGCTGGAAATTTTGTTGACTTAGTGGGGGAGATTATTTTGGGATATTTTTTGTCATGGAATATTTTTATTTTTATTTTTCCTTGATTTCCTATGACTAGTTAGCTCCTAATTTAGTAAATCCCCTAGTATAAATAGAGCTTGTATTGTTCATTAATTCATCAATCAAAAAATATTTTAGCTTTTATCTCTCAGTTCTCTCCTTTCTCACGTAGCCTTTGTTATTTCTTAGTTTGTCTTCCTTCAATTTATTAGTTCCAGTAACCAATCATCCATTTCACCTTTATTTTCAACTTTTCACAAATTTATTTATTGTTTTTAGTTTCTTTAACTTTCAATTCCCAAAACTTCCAACTTGTTACAATTTATCATTTACAACTCATTTTTCAAAATCCCTTTTCAAACCACCCCACTTTAATATATTCCAACCTTCATACTCAATCACATCACCTATCTTTTCACCCTCTCTACCTTATTAAATTTATCAAATACCAACATGTCCCAAACCTTAGCTAACTAAACCCATTTTCAGCTTTAGGCCAAAATTAGCCTCGTCAAAACCCGTGAGTTACGAACCCGAGCCATTTAACTCCTAAAATTCCAGTACTTATTACTTCTCCGGATTAAGAGTATGATTTTGTCAGCTCATAAAGTCAGATCAACACTAAGTCAAAAAAGACGTCGTTTGATTTAGTGAGATTAGACGTACAGTTGGAATTTCGAAAGGAATGTTTCTAATCGGTTTTCTGTGAACACATTGGCGTGCCAAGTGGAGATTGTTGTTTGGTTCCGTCAAGGGAAGTAGTAACCGGATTTAAACGTCCCACGCGGTTGAGGGCATTGGTTCGAGCTAGGCTCTTCTAGAACGCAAAGCTGCCGAAATTCTAAATCACGAACGTTTCGTGGTTGTTCGATCGGTAATAGTTAGTTATTGGACGTTCCATAACTAATTTACACAAGGAAGAGTTGGTGTCCGAGGTGTCATTGGTAGCTATAACTAGCTTATTGGAAAAGAGGAGTTCATCCAATTTCGAGGATCGGTTCAAAGACGAGGAAAATTCGTGTCTAAAGTTGAGCTAATTCTAATTAATTTTTCTTAATATTTATTTCACGGTTTTTATTATTCTGTTTTCAACTTTTACTTTTGACGTTATTTTTCTGTTAATTTCAGGTTTTCAAATTTTTATCCCCCTGAACGTCTTGGGCACGACAGCTGCCCCGACATAAATCTGGTCAAGCGAGCAACAATTTACAGTAAACCAGTCTCTGAGGGATCGACCTTACTCCCTATACTGCATAATTTGCAAACTAAGGCGTAGGTTTATATTGGTGGATTCGACACCCATAAGTTTTGGCGCCGTTGCCGGGGACTGGCAACACTTATAATTGTTTAAATTATCTTCATGACCAGATCTTCATCCAAAGATCTCGAATACAACCCAGTGATCGAAAAATCAGCACGAGCATGACGAAAAGAGACAGAAGCTCTTAAACGTGCAAGTAAAGCAGAGGTTGAGATAGGACAAGGGCTCTTAGAAACCGACATTGAAAAATTGAGACAAGCTATTCGTGCAGAGGTAATTCGACGTGGGAAACAAGTCGAAGTGGTTGATCCTGAGACCGAACCACTTCCTGAAACAAAAGAAGTAGAAGACAACCTCGGCGAACCAGAAAGGATGGCGAACCGAACCATTCGTCAGCTAGCCGCAGCTCCCAACGAGCAAACGTCGTTATGCATCAACTATCCAGCCGGAGAAACCCCATTTGAGCTGAAGTCAGGTCTGATCCACCTTTTGCCCACTTTTCGAGGCTCGAAGAATGAAAATCCACACACTCACTTGAGAGAGTTCCACATGGTCTGCTCAAGCATTAAACCACAAGGAGTAACCGAAGATGAAATTAAACTTCGGGCCTTTCCTTTTTCTTTAGTTGATACAGCAAAAGAATGGTTATTTTACTTACCTCCAGGTTCTATTACAACGTGGGATGACTTATCACGTGTTTTTCTTGACAGATTTTTCCCAGCATCACGAGTAGCTGAACTTAGGAGAGACATAGTGGGAATCCGCCAAACAGAAAGTGAATCGCTCTATGACTATTGGGAACGGTACAAAAAACTGTGTGCAAGTTGTCCTCAACCCAGTTTGACCGAGCAATCACTTCTTCAGTATTTCTACGAGGGTTTGCTCCCTATGGAAATGAAAATGATTGACGCGGCTAGTGGGGGGCGCTTGTCAATATGACTCCTCAAAGGGCAAGAGAACTGATATCCACCATGGTGGCAAATTCTCAACAGTATCTCCCGAATTCAGAACCCACAAGACGGGTTAATGGGGTAAATGTTTCATCCTTAGAAGATAAATTGGATAAGCTTACTAATATTGTTCAATCTATGCTTATAGAAAAGAAGAATCGGACCCAACTGTGTGGAATTTGTACTACGTTTGAACGTCCGACGGATTTGTGCCCAATCCTTAACGAAAATTCAACGACATATGTCGACGCTGTCGAAAGTTTTTCGGGACCTCCACAAAGATGTTATGATCATTTCTCCAACAGTTACAATCCTGGGTGGAAGGATCATCCTAACTTGAGTTACGGAACTAACCCCCGATATAATCTATCGTACCAACCAAGACCACCGCAACTGCCACCCAAGCCGAGCACATCTCTAGAAGCTATTGTGGAAAGACTTGCCGTCGACGCTGTAAAATATCAATAGAGGACAGATTCATCAATTCAGAAGTTAACTAATCAAGTTAGTAAACTCTCGATGGCAGTTAATCGTTTGGAATCTCAAGGTAAATTACCTTCCCAGACAGAGCCGAATCCTCGGCAGAATGCAAGTGCAATAACTTTTCGTAGCAGAAAAGTTCTGGAAACAGTTCCAGACAAAAGTCATGGGCAAGAAAACGAACAGGAAAAATAGATCTCTGATCCAAAAGCCAGACCAGAATCAGAAATTCAGAAACCAGTTGTGGTGCCACCTCCTTTTCCAGGGAGACTCGCGAAAGATAAGAAAGAAAAGGAAGAAAAAGAAATCCTTGAAACGTTCAGGAAAGTGGAGGTGAATATCCCTTTGCTCGACGCCATCAAAAAAATCCCTCGTTACGCGAAATTTCTCAAGGAATTGTGCACTAGCAAAATGAGGTTAATAGGTAACGAAAGAGTAAATGTAGGAGAAAATGCCTCCGCAGTACTGCAAAAGAAAGTTCCGCCTAAATACAAGGACCAATGTATGTTTTCTATTTCCTGTGAGATAGGTAATGTAGGCATTAAGAAAGCCATGTGTGACTTAGGGGCTTCCATTAATGTTATGCCTTATCCTATATATAAGTTGATTAACGCGGGTCCTTTGAAAAAGACAGGAGTAATAATCCAGTTGGCAGATAGGTCAGTCATCTATCCCGAAGGGTTGCTTGAAGACGTCCTTGTTAAAGTTAACGAATTAGTTTTCCCTACAGATTTCTACATTATTAATATGGAGGACGATAACTCAACTAATTCGTCTGATATTTTGCTTAGAAGGCCATTCCTAAGTACCGCAAGCGCAAAAATTGATGTTCAGAGTGGAACGTTGACAATGGAGTTTGATGGCGACATCGTGAAATTCAATGCCTACGAAGCCATGAGTCATCCTAACTCGTTATCAAATATTTCCAGTATCGATAGTATAGATTGTTTAACTCAAAATTATTCTGAATATCATGACTTTGATGAATTAGAAACTGTCTTTTACAGAAGCATTGACATGGATGTTTTAAGTCGTCTCGAGGAGTTAGCAGTTATAGAAGATCCGTTGCGCGAAATTGTCAAACACTTGGAGACGCAACCATCGTTGACAAATCAAGGTAACCAATTTGAACTACTACCTTCCCAAACTAAAATGTTACCTTCGATTTTGCAGCCACCAACCTTGGAGCTTAAAGCATTACCGGACCACCTCAAGTACATCTTTTTGGGAGAGAAAGACGCCTTGCCAGTAATAGTGTAAAACAAACTAACCAAAGACGAGGAGGAAAGTCTAGTTCGAGTTCTGAGAGATTATAAAGAGGCTATTGGTTGGACAATAGCCGACATAAAAGGGCTAAGTCCATCCACCTGTATGCACAGAATTTCCATCGAAGATAACACGAAACCAAAAAGAGATGCTCAGATGCGCCTTAATCCACCCATGATGGAGGCAGTGAAAAAGGAAATTCAGAAATTGTTGGATGCGGGGATGATATACCCGATCTCTGATAGTGATTGGATTAGCCCGGTTCATGTCGTGCCCAAGAAAACTGGCGTGACAGTGGTGAAAAATTCGTCTGGAGAGCTAGTTCTTACTCGAGTCCAGAATGGATGGAGGGTTTGCATCGATTACAGAAAGTTGAATGCGGCTACCCGGAAGGACCATTTCCCAGTTCCCTTCATCGATCAAATGCTCGAGCGATTAGCTGGTAAGACCCGTTATTGTTGTCTCGATGGATATTCAGGATTTTTCCAAATTCCGGTGGCGCCTGAAGATCAAGACAAAATAACTTTCACGTGCCCCTTTGAAACGTTTGCGTATAGACGAATGCCGTTTGGACTCTGTAATGCTCCGGCCACCTTCCAGAGATGCATGGTAAGCATATTCTTTGATTACGTCGAGAAAATCATTGAAGTCTTCATGGATAACTTCACAGTGTACGGTAACTCTTTTAATGGATGTCTCGATAATCTTGCTAAGATATTACAAAGATGTCTAGAATTTAATCTTGTTTTAAATTATGAAAAATGTCATTTCATGGTTGACAAAGGATTAATTTTAGGTCATATAGTTTCCTCAGAAGGTATTGAGGTCGATAAAGTAAAAACGGATATTATTAACTCATTACCTTACCTAACATCTGTGAGGGAAATTCGTTCGTTTCTTGGCCATGCAGGATTTTACAGACGATTTATAAAAGACTTCTTGAAGATCGTGCAACCGCTCTGCAGTCTGTTACAGAAGGATAAAAAATTTAAATTTGACCAAACTTGTAAATATGCATTTGACGTACTGAAGCAAAAATTGGTCTCTGCTCCCATAGTGCAACCGCCGAATTGGAACTTTCTGTTTGAAATCATGTGTGATGCAAGTGATCGAAGTGTGGGAGCTGTTCTTGGGCAAAGAATAGGGAAAGAGCCTCATGTTATCTACTATGCTTCGAAGACACTAGATGCTGCCCAAAGCAATTACACAACCACTGAGAAAGAATTGTTAGCTGTTGTGTTTACTTTAGATAAATTTAGATCTTACCTGTTGGGAACTAAAGTGATTATATTTTCTGATCATGCAGCTTTGAAATATTTGATAAGGAAGAAGGAGGCAAAACCTCGACTAATTAGGTGGATTCTACTTCTGCAAGAATTCAATTTTGAAATTCGAGATAAAAAGGGATGCGAAAACTTAGTAGCTAACCATCTGAGTCGATTACCAATTCCAGTAGACGACACACCATTGAAAGACAACTTCCTAGATGAAAACCTATTTTCAGCAAATGCGGTTCATCCTTGGTACGCAGACATAGTAAATTATCTCGTTACAGGTACTGTTCCTTCGGAATTACCAAGGTCTAAAAAAGATAAGATAAAAAAGGATGCTCGATATTACATTTAGGACGACCCTTACCTTTGGAAGCATTGCTCCGACCAGGTAATCCGATGGTGTGTAGCAGAAACAGAGGTACAGTCTATCTTAACTTTTTGTCACTCTTATGCATGTGGAGGACACTTTGGACCTAAACGTACCGCACATAAAATTCTCGAGTGTGGACTATTTTGGCCAAACATATTTTGTGATGCCTTCTTATTCTATAAAACCTGTGAATGATGCCAAAAAGTCGGTAACCTTAGTCGTCGAAATGAGATGCCCCTTACTCCTATTCATATTTGCGAAATTTTTGATGTGTGGGGCATCGATTTTATGGGTCCTTTTATTTCTTTTTTTGGTAATTTTTATATACTCTTAGCTGTTGATTATGTTTCTAAGTGGATAGAGGCGAAAGTCACTCGTAATGATAATGCTAAAACTGTGGTTGACTTTCTTAAAAGTTCTATCTTTTCCAGGTATGGAACTCCACGAGCATTAATCAGTGATAGAGGAACTCATTTTTTCAATAAGCTCGTAAGTGCACTTGTGGAGAAGTACGGAGTGACTCAATGAATTTCTACCGCTTACCATCCACAGACAAACGGACAGGCTAAAGTGTCGAATCGAGAAATGAAGTCCATCTTGGAGAAGACTGTTAAACCAAACAGAAAGGATTGGAGCTTGAGATTGAATGACGCACTTTGGGCTTATAGGACAGCTTACAAAGGACCAATAGGCATGTCACCTTATCGACTTGTTTTTGGTAAACTGTGCCATCTCCCGGTCGAATTAGAGCATAAAGCATTTTGGGCAGTTAAGCAGTGTAATATGGAGATGGAGACCGCAGGAAAAGCTCGAAAGTTGGATATTCAGGAACTCGAGAAAATTAGAAACGATGCATATGAAAATGCTTGAGTTTATAAAGAAAAGACGAAGGCGTTCCACGATACGATGATCACTAGGAAGCAGTTTTCAATAGGACAAAAAGTTCTCCTATACGACTCTACCTTAAAAATTTTCGTTAGTAAGCTTCGATCCAAATGGATAGGTCCATTTACTATCACTAATTTATTCTCAAATAGTGCAGTGGAAATTCAAAGCGAAGAAACCCGGAAGTGCTTTAAGGTGAATGGTCAACGATTGAAACCCTTCTACGAGAATTTTCAAACACACACGATTGAGGAGATTGTTCTCGATGAGCCCAGAATTTGAGTAACAGGTCGTCGAGCTAAAGACGTTAAACAAAGCGCTGTTGGGAGGCAACCCAAATTTTCTTTTCCTTTATGCAAATAAAATTTTTGGTAAAATGAAAAATGAAAATGCATGTCAAGGATTAGTTCTGCCTAAGGAAAGACTTGGTACTTAAGTATGTCCATTGTGACTCACCTCTCTTTCCTGGGAACTTACTTGGTGCATTTATCACAACTGTTTTACCAAATCTCGTAATCTTGGTTTTTAATAATTTATTTCTCGAGTTTATAGCTTAGCTAATAAATTTGAAAAAAAATTCCTATTATTATTTATTTTTACTATTTTATTTTATTTTCATTTTTTATTTTTGCAGGAAAACATTCCAAGACAAAATTAAATTCCACATGTCAACCCACAAAATTCTTTTTTCAGTTAAGGCCCACTCTACCTACGAGACCGCCCTCCACGACGTTGAAATACATGGGGAGTTTCTTTTTCTCTCTTTCTCCTACTTATCTTTACTTTTATATTTTAAATTACATTGGGACAATGTAAAATAAGTAGGGGGAGGAAATATAAATTGGTTCTAATTTGCTTATCTGTCATCGCTATTTCTGCATGTTTTCGGTAAAAGGTAAAATTTTTCTTTTGATAAATTGGGGATGGTACACTTATGGTTTGACCTATTTAGCTATTTAGTTCTTTACACATAAACTTTTCAATAACCTAAACTTCGTAGGTAAGAAATTTTTGGGAATTAAGAGTTTGCTTGACTGCCTACTTTTTATCATATGTCAAATTTTTGAATGCAAAAAAAAAACACTCCTCTGATACGAATGTTAAGAGTGAAAAATTGGGGTTGTACATCGGGCTGAGCAAGCGGAATGTAGTGCTTGGGTTGTCATTACATCTCGCGTAAAAAGGTTCGTGTGGCTGCCCAATTTCTTTGCACTCATTCCGCAAACAAGTTATCATGAGTAAGGCGAAATAACCCGCTTAGAGATGTCCGAATTGAGTAACCGAAACATGGTGCTTGGGTTGTCATCATGCCTCGCATCAAAAAATTCGATAATGTCCTAAGTACAAAAATAAATAAATAAAATAATAAAATGAAAGGTAAGTCTATCAAGCTCTCATAAATTCTGAAATATATTTACTTACTTATTAGGCTAGGTTATATGAGATGTTAATGTGCTATGATTAAATTGTTGAATTGTGTAATCTATGAGGGTCAAGTCCTATTTTGGAGGAAATTTTTCCTTTTGCAGAAACATACAAAATGCTCGAGGACTAGCATAAGCTAAGTAGGGGGGATTTGATTAAATGCTAAAGTTACATATTTTATGTAATTAAATTGGTTAATTTATGAGAATGCACCACTAATTTAGCCATATTTATTGAATTTTGTGCAGGAATGCAATTTGGGGCTAAATAGAAGAAAAAAGAAACAATTGGGCCAAATTAAAGAAAGAAGCAAAGAAGGAGGGCCAAAGTAGAATTTTTCCAATATTAATTAGCTGGAAATTTTGTTGACTTAGTGGGGGAGATTATTTTGGGATATTTTTTGTCATGGAATATTTTTATTTTTATTTTTCCTTGATTTCCTATGACTAGTTAGCTCCTAATTTAGTAAATCCCCTAGTATAAATAGAGCTTGTATTGTTCATTAATTCATCAATCAAAAAATATTTTAGCTTTTATCTCTCAATTCTCTCCTTTCTCACGTAGCCTTTGTTATTTCTTAGTTTGTCTTCCTTCAATTTATTAGTTCCAGTAACCAACCATCCATTTCACCTTTATTTTCAACTTTTCACAAATTTATTTATTGTTTTTAGTTTCTTTAACTTTCAATTCCCAAAACTTCCAGCTTGTTACTATTTATCATTTACAACTCCTTTTTCAAAATCTATTTTCAAACCACCCCACTTTAATATATTCCAACCCCCATACTCAATCACATCACCTATCTTTTCACCCTCTCTACCTTATTAAATTTATCAAATACCAACATGTCCCAAACCTTAGCTAACTAAACCCATTTTCAGCTTTAGGCCAAAATTAGCCTCGTCAAAACCCGTGAGTTACGAACCCGAGCCATTTAACTCCTAAAATTCCAGTACTTAATACTTCTCCGGATTAAGAGTATGATTTTGTTAGCTCATAAAGTCAGATCAACACTATGTCAAAAAAGACGTCGTTTGATTTAGTGAGATTAGACGTACAGTTGGAATTCCGAAAGGAACGTTTCTAATCGGTTTTCTGTGAACACATTGGCGTGCCAAATGGAGATTGTTGTTTGGTTCCGTCAAGGGAAGTAGTAACCGGATTTAAATGTCCCACGCGGTTGAGGGCATTGGTTCGAGCTAGGCTCTTCTGGAACGCAAAGCTGCCGGAGTTCTAAATCATGAAAGTTTCGTGGTTGTTCGATCAGTAAGAGTTAGTTATTGGACGTTCCATAACTAATTTACACAAGGAAGAGTTGGTGCCCGAGGCGTCCTTGGTAGCTATAACTAGCTTATTAGAAAAGAGGAGTTCATCCAATTTCGAGGATCGATTCAAAAACGAAGAAAATTCGTGTCTAAAGCTGAGCTCATTCTAATTAATTTTTCTTAATATTTATTTCACGGTTTTTATTATTCTGTTTTCAAGTTTTACTTTTGACGTTATTTTTCTGTTAATTTCAGGTTTTCAAATTTTTATCCCCTCGAACGTCTTGGGCACGACAGCTGCCCCAATATAAATCTGGTCAAGCGAGCAACAATTTACAGTAAACCAGTCTCTGAGGGATCGATCCTACTCCCTATACTGCATAATTTGCAAACTAAGGCGTAGGTTTATATTGGTTGATTGGACACCCATCAATAACTTATGTGGTGACATGGTCGATGACTGAAACCATATCAAAATTTCTCTTCAGTTTGCCTGAGCATGGCATATTTACGCCGCATACTAAGCCGTTTATTGGACTCAGGTCATTGGCAAGGCTTTTGTTCTTGATGAGATAATCAATTACATTCAATCACTACAGGGTCAGGTTGAGGTGTGTGTTTCCTTCTGCTTATCTATCATTGTATTTAATTTACATTTTGCCCCCAGTAATCTCGAACTTTTATTCTGAAATATTATTACTGCTGTTGCAGTTCTTGTCAATGAAGCTTGAAGCAGTTAATTCAAGAATGAATCCTACCATTGAAGTATTTCCTCTTAAAGATGTTAGTATTTAATCTATTGTTGACTTTGTTGTTTTATTTAATTACTTCAATTTATGTTTTCTAGTTGCTACCATATACACATGCTTTCTATGTTGAAGTTTCAGTTTTCTAAAGTTAGATGCTTGCAAGTCATCTCGAACTTGCTTAGGTAGTCCCTGAACTGCTTTGTGTTGAATGAAATAATTCCATTCAACAGCAGCGTTGACCATGTTAGGGGGAAAAACTTTGGAATGTTTCATTGAGGAGATTCTTTTCTTTTTCCCCAGACTTACATCTGCTATAACAATTGCTTTGTCATTTCAGTATGGCCAACAAACGTTTGATGCTACTGGAATGGCATTTGGTCCACAAGCAACGAGGGAATACATTCGCGGTGTATCACCAGAGTGGTTGCATATTCGTGGTGGTTTCAAAAGAACAACATAATCTCAATAGTTCATTGTCAATCAGCAATAAGAACATTAATTTCCCAATGAATCCTCTCCTTCAGTCAAACCCAAAGAAGCATATTACATCCTGGTAAAACCAGAAAGACACTCTATTTTCATTCTCAACATGAGGCATTGAGCTCTAAAAGAATGCTAAAGTCAGTACCTGAACATCTTGATTGTTGTGTTTGGGAGAATGTGTTCTTTTTCTTCATATATTGTTGAGATCGTGTGTTTAAGATTGCTGCCATTTAATTTTTTCTGTTGCTAATAATTCTCATTGACTTTAGGAGCTTAGTTTTTGATTTGTTTGGAATATTGTTACCAGATTTTTAACAATTTTTTTAGAACCTCTTTTTTCTATTTTTAGTCTTGAATTTTTTGTATTTAAACCGTTGAGGTGCAAATCAATTATTAATTCCAGTCTTCAATTATTTTCTATCTTAAAACTTTCTTTCTCTTCTTTCTGCTTAAAATCTCTCGATCAACCATCAAAGTTCGAGTTCTAATCACCAACAAATTGGTATCAGAGCTATTTTCTTGAGGGATCTGTGAGGTTATTTACGTGTTAAGATAGAAGGGGGTCCAGTTTTTCAGTTGCTGTACCACCAGTCTTCGATGGAGACAATTACCAGATGTGGGCAGTTCGCATGGAGACTTACCTAGAGGCTTTAGATATTTGGAAACCTGTAGAAGAGGATTACGAGGTCCCACCTCTTCCAGCAAATCCTACTGTGGCACAGATTAAAGCACAAAAAGAAAAGAAGACAAGGAAATTAAAGGCAAAAGCTTGCTTATTTGCAGCTGTGTCTCAAATAATTTTCACATGAATAATGTCTCTGAAATCAGCAAAGGAAATCTGGGATTACCACAAGGCTGAGTATAAAGGAGATGAGAGGATTCGTGGATTGAAAGTCCTGAATCTAATCAGGGATTTCGAGTTACAGAAGATGAAGGAGTCTGAGTCAGTGAAAGAATATTCTGACAGACTTCTCAGCATTGCCAACAAGGTGAGATTGCTTGGTTCTGAGTTGAACAACTCTAGAATCGTAGAAAAGCTACTGATCACTATTTCAGAGAAGTTTGAAGCCACCATTACTACTCTGGAGAACACCAAAGACCTGTCAAAGATCTCTCTTGCAGAGCTCTTGAATGCTTTACAAGCACAAGAGCAAAGAAGATCCATGAGGTAAGAGGGAGTGATAGAAGGGGCCTTACCTATCAAGCATCAAGACAACAACAGGTATAAAAAGAAGAAAAAATTTAAGAACCAGTCGACAAGTGGAGAAAATTCATCAGGCAATTATCAAAAGAGCAAAAGAGAAGGTGTCAAGAAATCCTACCCACCTTGTCACTATTGTGAGAAGAAAGGTCATCCACCATTCAAATGTTTGAAAAGACCTGACGCCAAATGCTACAAATGTAATCAACTTGGACATGAAGCAGTGATTTGCAAGGTGAAAGGCCAGATGCAAGAAGTAAATACATAGGTAGCTGATCAAGAAGAAGAAGAAGAAGAAGATCAATTGTTCGTGGTTACTTGTTTCTCAGGCAGAAAATCAAGTGAGAGCTGGTTAATTGATAGTGGGTGCACAAATCACATGACGTATGACAAGGAGCTCTTCGAGGAATTGAGAAACACTGAAGTCAAAAGAGTGAGGATTGGAAATGGTGAGTACTTGGAAGTCAAGTGAAAAGGCACAGTAGCTATTACAAGCTATGAAGGTACAAAATTCATTTCAGATGTTTTGTTTGTACCTAAAATTGATCAAAATCTCTTAAGTGTTGGTCAGTTATTGGATAAAGGCTATAAAGTGCTATTTCACAATAAGCAGTGCCTGATCAAAGATGCTAATGGCAAAGGCTTGTTCAATGTCAAAATGAAGGGAAAAATTTTTGCTCTTAATCCAATGGAAAATGAGCAGATGACTTTTAAATCCAGAGTTAGTGCTACTGAGACTTGGCACAAGAGACTTGGGCACATTCACCATCGAGGATTACTTCAAATGCAGATGAAGAATCTGGTGGAAGGACTTACAGACATTGATGATGATTTACCTCATTGTCGAGCTTGCAAATTTGGGGAACAACATAGACAACCCTTTCCTAAACAAGCCTGGAGAGCCTCGAAGAAGTTACAGCTTGTTTTTACTGATCTTTGTGGTCCTCAGAGAACGCCTTCGTTAAATGGTAACCTCTATTACATAGCCTTTATCGATGATCTAACAAGAATGTGTTGGATTTTTTTGTTGAAGAAAAAATTAGAAGTTGCTGGTGTGTTCTGGAAATTCAAAGCTAGAGTTGAGAATGGAAGTGGATGCATGATTCAGATTTTAAGATCTGATAATGGCAAGGAGTACACTTCAGAAACCTTTAATAGGTTTTGTGAAGAGGCTGGAATTGAGCATCAATTGACGGCGCCATACACTCCACAACAAAATGGAGTCAGTGAAAGGAGGAACAGATTAATAATGGAGATGACTCGATGTATGCTTCATGAGAAGAATCTTCCAAAAGGCTTTTGGGGAGAAGTTGCAAACACTGCTGTGTTCTTACAAAATAGGATTTCAACAAAAGCTGTGAAGGATCAGACGCCATTTGAAGCTTGGTATGGTTACAAACCTTCTTTAAAGTTTCTTAGAGTGTTTGGCTGCCTGTGTTTCACTTGCATTCCACAGGTCAAGCGTGATAAGCTTGACAAAAAGGCAGAAGCTGGCATTTTTGTTGGGTATAGCACTGTATCTAAAGCTTACAGAGTCTTTCAACCACACACTGGACGTGTTATTGTGAGCAGAGATATTTACTTTGTTGAAAATGAGCAATGGAATTGGGAAGGCTCGACCAAGACGAACCAAACTTATAGTGCACCAAATCATTTTACCATTGGCAACACATTAGAAGAGCTTGAAGATGAAGGGCAAGATGTTTTGGCTGATGATGCACCTGTCAAAGGTACAAGGCTGCTCTTCAACATTTACCAAAGATGTAACATGGCTATTTGTGAGCTTGCAGGGTATCATGATGCAAAAAACAGTCAACATTGGATGGCTGCAATGAAGGAGGAGCTTTCGATGATCGAGAAAAAAAAACTTGGGAGTTGGTTGATCGACCTCTGGACAGAAAGATAATTGGAGTAAGATGGGTGTTCAGAACGAAACTAAATCCCGATGGTTCAGTTAACAAATTCAAAGCAAGACTTGTTCTGAAGGGATATGCACAAGTCTTTAGAGTCGATTATTCAGAAACATTTGCACTTGTTGTCAGGCTTAACACTGTAAGGTTGCTGTTTGCTCTTACTGCACAAAAGAACTGGAAAGTTTTTCAGTTAGATGTTAAATCTGCATTCCTAAATTGAGTCTTGCAAGAAGAAATATTTGTCGAGCAACCTGAAGGTTTTATAAGCAGAGACAATGAAGACAAAGTTTACTTGTTGAAGAAGGCTCTGTATGGCCTAAAACAAGCTCCACGAGCATGGAATAGCAGAATTGATGATCATTTGGTGGGTCTTGGTTTTCAAAAAAGTCAATTTGAGCTCACACTGTATGTCAAGCATGAAGGTACAAACACTTTAGTCATTTCTGTTTATGTAGATGACTTATTGATTACAGGGAGCAATATCGATCAAGTTAATCAGTTCAAATTGGAAATGAAAAAGGTCTTCGAAATGACAGACCTTGGTCTGATGTCTTATTTCCTTGACATTGAGATCAAACAAAACCAAAATGAAGTGTTCATCTGTCAAAGAAAGTATGCAAAGGAGATACTTAGAAAATTTCATATGGAAGATTGCAAAGCAATGAGTACTCCTATGAATCAAAAAGAGAAGCTAATCAAAGATGATGGTTCTGCCAAAGTCATTGAAGCTGAGTTCAGGAGTTTAGTAGGTTGTCTAATGTACTTAGCAGCAACCAGACCCGACATCTTGAATGATGTAAGTATTCTCTCCAGATTCATGCATTGTCCCAATGAGACCCACATGAGAGATGCAAAGTTTTTAAAGCACAGGGAATTGAATTTGATTGGTTTCTCTGATAGTGATTGGGGTGGCTCAATTGATGATATGAAGTGTACCTCTGGTTATTATTTTTGCCTTGGATCAGGCATGTTCTCTTGGAGCTCGAAGAAGTAAGAATCTGTAGCTCAATCCACTGCTGAGGCAGAATTTGTGGCTGCAACAACAATAGTTAACCAAGCTCTCTGGTTAAGGAAGATTCTTGTTGATCTAAACATGGAGTAGAAGCAAAGCACAGAGATTCTAGTTGATAACCAAGCTGCCATTGCAATCTCTAACAATCCAGTCTTTTATGGGAAGACTAAGTATTTCAACATCAAGTTATTTTTTGTTCGAGAAGTTCAAAAGAGTGGTGATGTGTCTCTTTGTTACTGCAAATCTGAAGATCAAATTGCAGATATCTTCACCAAACCATTGCATTTAGCAAGTTTGAAAGCTTCAGGAAGAAACTTGGAGTTTGCAGCATCTAAACAAGGAGGAGTGTTGAGATCATGTGTTTAAGATTGCTGCCATTTAATTTGTTCTGTTGCTAATAATTCTCCTTGACTTTAGGAGCTTAGTTTTTGATTTGTTTGGTATATTGTTACCAGATTTTTAGCAGTTTTTTAGAACCTCTTTTTTCTATTTTTAGTCTTGAATATTTTGTATTTAAACCGTTTAGGTGCAAATCAATTATTAATTCTAGTCTTCAATTATTTTCTATCTTAAAACTTCCTTTCTCTTCTTTCTGCTTCAAATCTCTCGATCAACCATCAAAGTTCGAGTTCTAATCACCAACATATATGAAATGTCAGCCTTGTCTGTACTAATACCTGAACAGAATCTCCTAGAATGATTTATCATTGGGTGTACAAGAAAGTTGCTTGTTCAGAATTACTGTCTGATGCTAACATGTTGAATCAACTTTGTTTTAGTGTCTTGTTAGTTAAAAAGTTGAAATTGTGATAAATAAATAAAGCCAGTTTACTGTTATCTTTTATTTTCCCTGAGCTAGTAACAGTTATAATCCTAAACAACAAATTACATGATGAGTTTCTGCATTCTTCTCAGTATTTTTCCCTACTTCATACTATTGATGGGTATTGGTTTAAGGGAAAACTAGTATGATTGCCATATTTATATTTTCCAAGAGGAAAAAGTGGCACATTCAAAGTTCAAACGACTGAAACCTTTTACTTCCTGCAACCAAGGATGCAGATTTCGATATCCGATTTCAAATTTATTGATTATAAAACAAGATTTGAATCCAATGATGTTCTAACCATCTATATATATTTACACAAATTAATAAATAACTTTTAATAACGTAATAAAAATATTTTACCAAATTAAATATAATTAAAATGATAGTTTGAACATCACGAATCTACGAATCAAAATCTAAACTGTTTTGTTCCCCAATCTTCAACACTGACCGCTAGATCGACTTGAATCTAAGGTATGTTCTACTCGTTGATGGGTACTGATCAACTATATCGATCATCGAATCGTCACTTGGAGCTCTCTAACTGGGCTTAAAAAAGATTTAATAGCCCAGTGATTTAAATAAATTTTTTTGAATAGTTCAGTGGCTATTTTGTAACTTTTTGAAGTTAAGTGACTAAAATGTAAACCAACTATAAATTAAGTTTACCATTATTTTTATTGTGTAGAAGATTAGTTGGATAGTAACTCCTCTTATATATAGGATCGTAACTCCTCTTATATATATAGGAGGAAGTGAGACACTGAAACGAGACACACAAAATTTTAGATTTGTTGTTGATTGTGTTTGGAATTCTAAAAGTACTTTTTAACATTAGAAGTAATGAAGAACACCTAACTTTTGAGGTTAAAACTATTATTGAAAAATGATTTTCTATTCAAGCTTAAAAATTGAAATTTAGTTACTTATGATTTTTTGTGTTTTGAAATAAAATTATCAAAATATCCTTATTTATATTAGTTATTTAAAATGTATTTAAAATTTTAGAATTTATATTTTATGTATCATTACTTAGATTAAACTATTTAAATATTATTTATCATTATATTTAAATTTTTGTAATATTTTATGCATCATTAATTTTACAACTAATTTATATTAATTACTTAAAAATATTTAAAATTTATATTCCATGTATAGGTATATTAAATTATTTAAATATAATTTAAATTAATTATTTTTTACTTTTCCATATCATGTCTAAAATAAACATTTTAACTCCCCATCCCAATTTTTTACCGCAATACAAAATGTTTTAACAAACTGCACTTTTCCACAACATTTATTAACTCCAATAACAATTGATAACTGACCCTTAATCCTGAATCTTTTTTTGGCGAGAGAGACTCACTCTCCTTTTAACTTGCTTTTGTGTTTTATTTTCGACAAAAAATTTCTTTTATTATTGGCTTTATTCACAAATTAGTATTTGAATTATATCCGTTTTTCCACATTAGTACTTAAATTTTTTATCCCATTTTGATACTTGAACTTTGCAGCGTTACTCGTTTTGATATTTAAAAACTAATTATGTTAAAAAGGATGGTCAATCAAAACATGCCATGTCATCAATGACATGGTAGGTTAACTAGTGACATGACACATTGATCAATGATATGGCAAGTTAATTGGGGATGTGGCAAGTTGACTTGTTGTTGACCAATGCTGACTTATAAAAAAATTATAAATTATAAAAAATATTTTTAAAAACTTGTAAAAATTATAAAATAATAAAATTTTGTAAACATTCTTTAAAAGTTATTAATTTCCATGTTGATAATAATTTCTTCTAATGACTTGAAAATTACGTACAATATACTCCGTTTCACTAAACGAAGAAAATTCGGTGAAAGAAGGGATTGGGTTAGATGTATCACAAACCACAATCTACACTTATAATTTTAATGTATTGTACGTGTTTGCAAAAATATTTCATTAAAAGTAATTATTATCACCATGGAAACTAAAAGGAGTGAATATCCGTGGAAATTATTCATTTTTAACCATTTTTGTACAATTTTAAAGATTTTTTTGGTAGTATTTAAATATTTTTAAATAATTTATATATATGTTCATATCTTTTTAAATAATTTTTTACAAGCTATTTTCATTTTAAATATTTCTTTTATACTTTTTAATGATTTTTTACCCATCAATTGCTTGTCAACCTAAGCCAAAGAGGGTCAAAGATTAGTCAATGCTCGGTCAACGTAGACCACCGTGGGTCAATACAGGGTCAATGTTAGTCAATACCAAGTCAACTTGATCAATGTGCCATGTCATCAATGATGTGACATATTTTGATTTGACTTTTTTTATTTTATTAACTTTTGAGTATCAAAACGAGTATGATGCAAAACTCAAATATCAAATTGATATAAAAAATATTTAAGTATCAATGTGGGAAAATAAGTATAGCTCAAGGGTTAAATTGTGAATAAAGCCTTTATTATTTCCTTAGTCAATCTTTTGTTATGAATAGCTAAGAAATTAATTAGCTTAGGGGGTAAATCAAGCTCGGGTATAAGATTATAAGATTAAAGTTTATGTTTTAGTTTTCATGTTTTGTTATTTATTCATTCTTCGATTTAAGAGATAAGAGAAAATCATCTCTTAAGTATTATTTTTTATTTTGATTCAAGAAGGGCCCCTTATCTAATATTTAAATTAATACATAGTTAATAAAGATAGATTGATTCGTAATTGTCCTTTTATTCTAATCACAAGAACAAGTTGGCATAGTTTGAGTGAAAAAACAATTAAGTTATGTTATGGGGTAAATATCCTAATATAAACAACCGCTCAATTGAGTCCGCTAATTAAAGTTGAATTTTTTTAGATCATAAAGTTATTAACAGATCAAATATATCGAATATATAAAATCTAATTTATTGAATAGTCCTGAGTGAAAAATAATTAGGTTATGTTATAGGATTAAAGTTGCTACTTTAGGGCTTGAATATGCCCATAACTAATTTTATTGTCACCCTCGTCTTTAAACTCACTAAAATCTATTTCATTATCCATCAAAATGGATCCTAAGAATGTATACTGCGTTCAACTTGAGTGAAGTGAAATAACAGAAATCTCTCATGATTTTACGCTTAACCTCCCGCACCAACTGCAGCACGATTTGATTGGGCGACGTTTTTGTTTCTTACTTGGGAGTTGAAGCTCTTCTTCTATTTCATGGCTGCAGTTGGATTGGTGATCAATTCCATCATTTTCTTCAAGAGAGCTGAAAAACTTGGCTAATTTTTCTGATACAGACTGCTGGTTCTCATCCAGTGAATCTTCATCGCCACCATAATCATCATCGTTTTCATAAACTAGAAAAATCCCAGCTTTCTTCAGCTCTATGCCTGGTACGTAGGGCGGGTTTCGCCTGGTCACTTTAATCTTAAAACCATCCTTCAACATGGAAACCAAGGGATATCGACACAAGTGAACATTGTCTAGGTTGGTTCTAGGTACCCCAATTAAGTTCAATGCAGTGGTCATTATTGCCTCCTCGCCATTGAAGATCTGTGCTTCAACGTCCGGCACGACAGGCAGTTGGTATCTCAGCTCATCTGGATTATGATGGTTAATGGAAACAACAACCGCGATTATCACCCCAGTGAGATCACGGGTTTTGTGGCTTGAAAAGGTAACCATATCTTGTGTAAACCAATCTGGAATTCTACTTCCAGGCATGCTTAGATTTCTCAGATTCTTGAGATAAACCTGCAAAATTAGTTGCATCAATATTCAAAAGCTCCATCCCAAACGTGATTTATTTGCTAATTATTATTTGAAAAAACTCAATAAAAAATATTATATATAATATCTATTTATACCATATTTAAGTTCTTCACAAAATTGGAAAAATATTAATTAGTGTGTTTTTATCTTGAAACTTGAATCTAAACATTAAGGTGAGATGATAAATATACTACATGGAAAGATTATAAAAAGATGTTTTGCCATTATAAATATACCAAGATTAATAAACTGAAGGTGCATTAAATATAAACTTTCTAAAAGAAAGAAAACTAACCTTAGAGAGTCTTTTCTTTGCTGCTGAAGCGCAGGTACTGCAGTTACTCATGTACAATTCTCTCAAGGACGTTAAGGACTCAAGGCCTGGCAAATCTACCAATTTCTCACAGTTTGTAAGGTTTAATTCTTGTAAGCCCTTTACATTGGAAAGATCAGATAATGTCGCCAATGATATACAGTTTGCAAGATCCAACTTCTCCAAACTAGAGGGAAGTGGAGGCAGGGACTGAAGCTTTTCACATTTGGGCAGCTTGAGATCTCTTAGAAGTGACAGTCCCCTTAGACTTGATGGTAGTTTATAAAAATCATTGCTACCCAAATCCAGAATCTCTATTGTTGCCAGCTTCTCAAAATCATCTGCGATTTCACCACATATTCTCCAGGCCCGAGCATCAAGTTCTTGCAGCGATAAGAGATTCGTGAAAGATGCTGGCAACGTTACAAATGATGAATTTGGTTGCTCTTGCTTGTTGGGATCCTTTCTCATGTTCAGCACCATCAAACATGTGAGCATGCCAAAGCTTTCTGGTAATTCTGTCACAGCAGTTTCCTCCATATACAAATGATGCAATGACTTCAAATTTCCCATTGAGGATGGAAGTTTATGAAGCTTTCTACACTTGTTCAATCTTAACTCGATGAGATTTTCCAACTTCCCAAAAGACTCTGGCAACTCAGTAATACTGGCATTGGATATTTTGATAAAAGTGAGAGCCAACAAGCCCCCAGTTGAATCTGGCAGAGATTCAAGTGAAGTGCAATTCAATATCTCAAGCCTCTCAAGTAATCTCAAATCACCAATCTGACTTGGGAGACACGTAATTGATGTGCCTTCTATTTCAAGTTCCACTGAAGAAACCAGTCCTCGAATTGAGTCTGGCAATTTCCGCATCTGTATGCCTCCAACATTCAAGCACTTGAGATATGATAAAGAACCGATAGAATTTGGCAACTCTGTGATTGCTTTACCCTTTATGAACAACTCTTTCAATAAGTTGAGATTGCCAACAGTATCAGGAATTGCAGTCAATGATTCGCAAGATATTAAACTTAATTTCTCCAGGCTCTCCAAAGATCCAACAGAATCAGGCAATTCTTGTAATCCAGATCCATCAAGATGAAGTTCCTTCAGAGAAGCTAGCTTTCCTACACATCTTGGCAACTGTTTGATATGTATGCAACGATTTAGGCTCAGTTTTTCAAGTTTCTCGAGACGGTAAATAGATTCTGGCAGCTTCTCGATGCCAGTTCGATTAACATATAGTTCTTTGAGTGACCTCATGCTGCCTATGTCCTCCGGTAATTCCTTCAAATTGGAGCAATCGGTGAGGACAAGGGTTTGAAGGTTTTTCATCCCTGAGGCATCACTTGGAAATTCAACAAGGTTTAAACAGCCTGTCATATCCAAGTGGCGCAAGGAAATTAAAGTACCAACTGACTTGTCAATGTTTATCAGTTTTACACAATACGCAAGAACAATCTTTCGCAGGTTTTTGTGTCCTGATAAATCAGGAAGAGAAGCCAAATGAGGGCAACCACGCAGGTTTATGACCATCAAGTTTTCAGCAACCTGAAACAAACAAATATTGCTTATATATTTCCACAAACTAGCTAGTTACAAGCAGAAGAAAGTAGACAGTGTGTATATATATAACGATATTTCATTACATTGTTAGAGTAAGAGCTCCATAGCTTTTCGATTTTGCTTTCTGAGAGATCAAGGACAGCAAGCTTTTGAGGACAAAAATCAGAAGGAAGAGTTTTCAATGCACATCCTTGCCACTGAAGCCACTTGAGTTCATGAGGAACAAATTTGAACTTTCCTTCCAGTTTCACATGATTCACCTGAAGCAATCTTAGATTAACCATTGATTTAAATGGTTCTGTATGGACTACCACCTGATTCCCATTCTCGACTTTCTTCATGTCCATTACAATACCCTCAATGCTTCTTGTTCCCTATTGTCAATAGTATAACGAAGTAATGTATCGACAGTATCAAATATGCAAGACATTTCTTATATATAATATACCTTGTGATTTTGCAGGACAGTCATGATTTGGTTTCGATCCCAGAGCCTGCTGCGCATTCCAGGATCGTCGTTTTCATTTTGCACAATCTCTTTTCCCATGTCCCTAAGTTGATCATGCATCCAAAGACCATCGCCCTCAGTGAACTTAATCAGTGATTTTTCCTCAAGAACTCTTAACCCTATTTCAGCATTGAAACCACATCCTCTCAATACATCAGTTATGTCCTCTCTCTTGGTATGCAAATCGAGAAAACAGCAGGCTACATCTAGGAATATGCGTTGATTTTCTCTGTCTAGCGCATCGAAGCTTATCTTCAACACATCTTGAAGCTTGTGTGGACGAACATCTCTCAACTTGTTCAAAGCATCTTCCCATTCTGTTACCTTCCTCTTGTCCAACAAAAACGAACCGAACACTTCCAAAGCCAAAGGTAAATTCCCAGTGAGAGCTACAAGTTGCTTGGACAATTGCTCAAACTCTTTTGTTGGTTTCTCTCTTCTGAGCGCATGATAGCTGAAAAGTTCTAGTGCTTGATCAAAGTGCAATTCCCTGACCTCGTAAGTCCAATTTACATAACATTCATTTAAAACTCCTTTATTTCTTGTTGTAATAATGATCCGAATACTGACATCATTTATCCATTTGACTCTTGCACCTAGTCCTAGTGCATTCAGTTGGTTTTCTTGGTCGACATCATCCAGGACAATTAGAACCCTTTTTTCATTAAAATTTTCATTAATAATCTTTCTGATTCTCGAGGCATTAGCATCGACTTCATCCGCAGGAAGATGAAAATTACCAGTGGGACCGAGATCACCAATGAGTTTTTTCTGGAGAGATACTAAACCATCTCCTCGTTTTGAAAGTTCTCTGACATTTGAGATAAAGCTGTGGTGGTCAAAGTGTACGAGTATCTTGTTAAAGACGGCCTTGGCAAGGGTTGTCTTCCCAATCCCGCCAATCCCATGAAGCCCCACAACTTTAATGCCACTGGACTTCACGCCTAAGAGATTTATTAGCTCTGTCACCCGCGTATCCAGTCCAACTGCGCAGGTTGCTACTTCCAAAGGAGTATTTTTCACGTGTTGCAGAACTTCTCTCAGCAGAACCCGAATCAATTCCCTTTCATCTCTGCCAACCAACCTGAATGCACCGTAAAAGTTAGAAGAACCTACTTCGTAAAGAAGAGTTGCATCAAACTATTGCAGCAATGAAAACTTGGGACATCTCAGATAAATGTGTCGAGCCTTTCTTTCTTTTTTTAAAAAATCTGGGGTTTCAATGGCACTTTTGTTTGGGAGATGGAAACAGAACCACCCTTAATTTTATTTTGATTTTGTGTTTTATTGCCTTCATGGGTTGCTAAACTTTTCCTTTTTAGTCAAAGAATTATTTGAAGTTTGATTCTATAAAGTTTGTGAGTTCGAGTTATTCTTAATCTTTTCCTTGTTGTTTGGTATTTGCATGTCTTCTAGTTTAATTACAATTGTTCAAGTTTGTTAAATATTTTACCAGTATTTGATAGCTTAAAATGATTGCCTTATCAATTAAGTATTTAATCAATTGATTGATTTCTAATATTTGTCACGAACTACATCTTTGTTCGTGTAGTGTGAGCGTGCGATCTAACTTAAATAAACCTTGATTGTACGTTTGTTGGTCAGAATTGGATTTTTATTTTGTTCTCAATGCTATTGATAGATTAAATCCTAAACGATTGTTATAGGATTATTTGTCAATAAGGAAAGTAATTAATGATAATTGTCTTGGTTATCGAGAAGGTAAAAAGAGATTAACTTGCTAGACAGTCGTCAGCAACAATAACCAATTTATTAAAAAGCATTGAAATCATTTTTGTATCAAGTATTAAACCTTTGAATGAAACAGAGATTGTTTTATATTTTATTTTTCGATTTCTTTTTACTTTTTTTTAATTTTAGTTTTTAATTTCAAATATCTGTATTTAATTTTTATTTTACTTGTTTATTAAATAAATAAAATTATTACCGAGGATTCAACCCTACTCACAATTAACTACAAAATTTCATTTATTTAAGTAGATTTTATTTTTGTAGGTCTCAACAACCTATCAGCTAACAACTTAAGTTTTGTTACCCTTTTCATATAAAATTTATACTCTCATCATCTCTATTAATAAATTTATAAAAAAAAAAACCCATCAAATTGAAGCTAAAATGTAGATTATAATTATGACATCATAATAAATACACATAACATCGTTATTTATTTTTTAAATAAATAGGTAAAGGACACTTATCCTCTTGAATTTAGTGTAAAGAACACCCACTTATCCCTCTTTAAGTTTAAAATAAAAAAATGATTATATTCTTTTTATTATTTAGTTTTGTTCTAATTTTTTCTGTCTATTTTTAATTATAAAATAATGAAAAATTAATGGCATTAAGATATATTTAATTTTAAAAATTAAATATTTTAAATTTATATTTAAATCAGTTATATATTAATTTATTAAATTTTCATGTAAAATTAATTTAGTTATCTTTATTTAGAAAGTTTTAATGGAAAAGAAATTAACTAAAATAATTTCAATGTTAATATATAATTAAATTAAATTAAATTGAAGTTTTAAATATTTAACATACATCTGCATAAAATAATTTAAAAAGAAATAGAAAGTAAAAACAAAACAAAAGTAAAATATAATTATCATTGATAATAACTTTTAAAACTATTAAGTAGACCTATTTGAGGGTCAAGCTACCTACCTAAGCTTAAAGGTGCACTCGAAACTTGAACAGGGTTAGAACAAAAATATTAAACTTGAAAATGAGCTTGAGCAAAAAAATTAAATTTGTTCAAAATATAGGTCGAACTCAAGCTCTAACATTCAAAGCTAGAGTCTGACTCAACTTGAATATTTTCAAGTTTATGATAATGATATGTTATTTATTTTAGTTTAGTTTATGTATTAAATAAAATTTTCTTTTGATTTTCTAAGATATCTACTGAAGCAAGTCCAGTTATAAACCATCCACGTTTTGTAGGCTTATTAAAGGGGTAAACATTGGCCATGAGTATATTAAGTAATTTATATATCATATAAAATTTAAATATATTATACTATAATGTAAATGTTAAAAATTTTTTAATTGTATACGTTTAGATTTAATAAAAGGAAAAAATATTGATAGTAAAAGATGACAATATATATATAATTACTAAATATTAATTAAAAATAACTATATTTTATTTAATAAAAAATATATAGATAGGCTTAAATGAATCTAGTTAGTCGTTTATAAATATAAATGGTTTTGAACAAAATTTAATGTTCATAGATTAGGACCAAAACCCAATGTCATAAGTTCAAATCCTAAAGAGCGTGATTTCGCTCTTGTTAGGTCGAAAATTACACCAAACTGAAAAAAAAAAATTGAACAGCAATTCGAATTTGACCTCCTTAGATTATATTAAAATTAAAGAATTAAAGGGGTCAATTAAAAAAAGTAAGGTAAATTAATTAATCAAAGGTCCAACTGATCACCACGTTTGTATAGTAAATATGCGGTTACGAATAACCCAGGCAAAGTGATAAAAATTAGACTTAAGATAATTCCAAATAAAAAAACTTCAATCATTTCAAATTTTTTGAGGGTTAGACTTAAGCAACTATACATTATATTAATAGTTAATACCATGCATAGGTCCTTCCTGAATCCAGCCAAACACGGCTCATAAACACTTTATATTAACTAAATTCATTTTATAATCATGCAATAAATTACTTAATAATAAACAAAAATTTCTAATTTTTTTTAAATTATAAGCTAAAATTTGCAATTAATTTCAATTTGTGAGTATGAAAGGCAGTTAAGCGAATTAATTTGAAATATAGATTGTTAACTAAATAAAAACCTAAAACAATCATTAACACTAAATTTAAATTCATCTTTGTAACTTCTTAAATCTCAATAAAATTATTTAAAACCTAAGTTTTTTATAATTTTATCTTAATTTTTTTAAAATTATAAGTCTTTCCTCACTCGCATGGTAGTGTGATTTTTAATTTCTTAAATTTATATCAAAAGCCCTAATGTAATCTACTTTAATATTTAATTAAAATAATTGCAGAAACACGAGAGATTTGAGGTAATTAGTAGATGGAAGGGGAAACGCTTACTTTTTAACGAAACCAGCAAGGGAGCCAACTTTGGCCATGGCTTCCCTCCATTTCTTGGCCTCTTGTTCTCCGAATCTGTTTTCGTGGCTAAAGAAGGCTTCCTTAAAAGGTCCCCCCTGTTTTCGAACATCAGAGGGGTCAACCCCATAGAACACAGGCAGAACCAGTCTCCGGCTCCAGCTATGCAACTCGCAGATCCTCGCCAATTCTTGAAGGCACCAACGGGAGGTAGCGTAATTTTCAGAGAGAATGACAACGAAAGAAGCCGAGTCTTCGATGGCTTCCACCAAACTCGGTGCGATCTCGTCTCCACGTCTCAAAGCGTCATCATCTCGAAAGACTCGCAAGCCTTCTCCCACAAGCGAGCAATACAGGGTGTTGGTGATACCGTGACGAGTATCTTCGCCTCTGAAACTGAGGAACACGTCCCATCGGAGCCTGAAAGACGTCGGAGTTGTGGTTGAAACTACACCGGCGCTCTCCATTTTATTTCTTCTCTCTCTCCTCTTTAGCTTTTCGATCCCACTCAATACCCGTGTCACTTAAGTAACATTAATTACCTATGTCGGTGCGTGCAAAAAGAAGGTGGTCAGATTCATTTGAAGCAGCCATGAGACGAAAAGTATTACATTCGCTCCTTTTACTGGTGACACTGACACTCGGAATACGAGGCCAAGTGAGGAACACGTTTCGGGTTTTTTACAAAATTATTATAAAAAAAATAAAAAATAATTAAAATATTATATTTTTTTATTTACTAAAATATTATAATTTTTTTATTTATTAAAATATACTAAAAAAATATATAGAAAAAAAATCTGACAATAGCCTGATCAGGTCAATCACATTGGCGGTACCAAAGGTGACAAAGAGATTGGCGGCACCAATGGTGCCAAAGGACTAAAATGTAACTTTCTACAGTTTTAAGGACCTGATATGCAAATTTACTATTTTGAATTTTGAAAGTGAATTGCGTGCGCACTAAAATTAAAATGTGGCTAATTATCTTCTAAACCCTCCATATTTATTATTTTCTTTTTATTCCTTTTTAACTCACTTTTTTATTTAATAAACAAGCCCTCAACCTATTTTTGTAGTTAAATAAGCTATTAATTTATGATTTTTATTCGTAAAAACCTTTTATTTTATTATTAAAGTAAATATATTTTACCTAAAGTAAAACTATTTAAAAAAGTAAAAACTAATTCACATTTTATGTATTATTTTGGTAATTTGATGAGAATAGTTTATTTAAAAATTTTACTAAATTTGATGAGAATAGTTTATAATTATAATTTATTTTTTCTATTTGAGTTACATTTATGGGTGATCAGTTTTATTATTACTTCTGGTTTTTCAATAAGGCATGCCTGGTATTCTATTAATTTTTTTAATTAAATCTAATATTAGTTAAATGATAATTAAGATGCTTAGAATTCTAATTAAGTAATAACTCTATTTTAATTTAATAAACTATTCCCATTTAATAACTCTATTTTAAATTAAAATAATACATAAAATGCGAATTAGTTTTTACTTTTTTAAATAGTTTTACTTTAGGTAAAATATATTTACTTTAATAATAAAATAAAGGGCTTTTACAAGTAAAAATCATAGATTAAGAGCTTATTTAACTACAAAAATAGGTTGAGGGTTTGTTTATTAAATAAAAAAGTGAGTTAAAGGGGAATATAAAAAATAATAAATAAGCAGGGCTTAGAAGGCAATTAGCTACATTTTAATTTCAGTGCGCAAGCAGCAACTCACTTTTAAAAATTAAAATGGTAATTTTACATGTCAGGTCCTTAAAACTGCAGAAAGTTACATTTTAGTCCTTTGGCACCATTGGTGCCGCCAATCTCTTTGGCACCTTTGGTGCCACCAATGTGATTGGCCTGATCAGGCTGTTGTCAGGTTTTTTTTTCTGTTTTTTTTGTATATTTTGGTAAATAAAAAAAATTATAATATTTTGGTAAATAAAAAAAATTATAAGATTTTGATTATTTTTTATTTTTTATAATAATTTTGTAAAAAACCCTAACTTTGGGTGTTAGTTATTTTTTGAGAATAAATTTATAATCTCTTTCCGGGTTACCAAAATGTCAACCATTAGATGTCAACCATTAGATTTGAATCCATTAAAAAACTTCAATGCTACAAGCAGTTTTGTAATTGGTTATGCATTTTGTTCAAGCTTACGCGCTGTTATAAACAAAGTTGCAATTACCAAATTCAATTACCCAGGTTTATTGACTGCATTACATTACTTAACTTTTGCTTTAGGGTGGGTTTTGGGCAAGTTTGGATTTTTACGTCATGAACCATGCCAATGTGGAGACTTTCCTAGTGTTTAGATCATTGACACCCCTTTTGGTTGCCTTGGCTTATACAACCTTTAGGAGGCAGCCTTGTCCTTCAAAGCTCACATTTATGTCTCTTTTTGATAATTTTGGGTGGTACTATTGAGAATGTAGCTAGTGATTCCGCTTTTACTTTTATTGCATATTATTGGTGTTGACACCATTTTTTTGATAAAATGAGGTCGACTTGGATTTTGAAAATGAAAACGAATATGTGAGTCGCCACCAATCCTTTTTGATGAGGTGTGATCGGTTCACCTCGAAAAGTGGTTGTTTTTAATAAATGATTTGATTTTGTTAAAACAACGATTTTGGTCCATGAAATTCAGAAAAACAGGTTCGGGAGTCGGTTACACACGAGGAAGGATTAGCACCCTCGATACGCCCAAAATTAGTACCTAGTTGATTATTTAGTGTCTTAGTGTCGAGAATTAAAAACTTTAAAGAGATTTAAAATACGATTCTTTATTGAAATAAAACTTGTATAAATCAAATTACACGTTAAGACCCTCTCATTTTGGAGAGAGAAAATGCCATACCCAATGAGTTAGGGCATGATATTTCACCTCCTCAAAAAATGAGCTTCTCCAAAAAAACTCAAGCAATAAAATTTAAAAGGATATTCAATTGTTTAAGTCAGATGAAGAAATCGCAACCCAATACGTTAGGACACAATTTCTCAAAATTCTAAACATTGAATCTTGCCTTTATTATTTTTTAGAAAAATCCACATCTCGAGAAAACATATCATATCCAATGCGTTAGGACACAACGTATTGAATTCCCGATATGTGAATAAATGCCAAAAAAAAATTTATTTAAAAGATATTTAACTATCTCGGATTTAAAAAAGGGATCATGCCCAGTAAGTTAGGACACGATCTTTTCTTAATTCCCGAAATCGTTTAAAACTTGAGAAAAAGATTCGGGTATTTAGATTTATTGTGAAAATCGAAACCCCGTAAGTTAGAGTACGACCTTCTCGAATCTAAACACGAGATTTTGCTTATTCAAAAAATCATAATTTATACATTGAATAAAATTACGAAATAATATAAATGAAACACGATGTCAATATGCTTACAAAACAATATTGAATACGATGGTATAAAAATAATACAAGCGAGAGCAACAAAAATAAGATAAATAAAAAGGACAATTCAATAACATACAAAATAACAAGTATATAACCAAATGAAATTAAAACATTCTTTTAAAATATTAATGAAAACGTAAATAAATAAATGAATAGAGAAAATGAATAAAATTATAAAAATATAAAAAGATATATTAGTATGTATATATATGTATATTAAAATTATAAAGTATAAAGAAAAATATATGTGGATATATATATGTATACGAATTGTAAAATATACGAAAAATATGTATGTATATACGAATTATAAAATATAAAAACTATATATGTAAAAAAGGGGTATGTTTTAAAATATAAAGAATATATATAGGTATATATATTTATGGAAGTTACATATGTATGTAGATACATGGGTGTGTATAAATTATATAAAGAAATATAATCATGCATATATACATATATATAAATAAATTATAAAAATATGTACACATATATGTATATATATTATAAAATGTATGTATGTATATATAAATTATAAAGTATATAAAAAATAAGTAAGTATATTAAAAGTTATAAAATTATAATAATAATATGAATAAAAACCCAAAGTGATAATATATAGTAAGATAAGAAAATATGACTGAATATACCACTAAAGCAATAGTAATAAATTAGTTAATTAAAAAAACAAATTTTTTTAGGAAAAAAAGACTAAATCGCAATCAAATCTGAATTAACAAGAAAATAATAGAATTATAAACAAAACGAGGGGTTTAAAGTGCAATATGCGGATTATATTGGGGCATATTGGAAATATTTCCTCGCCCCCAAAACGTTGCGTATTGTTCAGGACCTACATGAAACAAAACAAAAATGTATGTTCAAATTCAAAATAAATAAAAGCTGATTTGAAAAACACTATAAAACAAAAGGGACCAAATGCGTAAATTTCCCACGCGCTATAAAACACGCGGGTCTTCGGTGCCGTCGGGTCGGGTCATGGGTCAACGTTAAAACGACGCCGTTTTGGCGCCTAAACCTTAGGCCCCAAACGACGTCATATGAGCACTGATATAAATGACAAAACTTTAACCTAAAAATCATTTTTCAGCCGCCCTCCCCTTTTTTTAATTTCTTCCTTTCATTTTTCCTCTGGGTTTCAGACCCTAGTGCGGCCGGCTCCGGCATGTTGCCATCAAAGTGTCGCCGTAAGCGGCAGTCGAAGCCACGCGAAATCTACCCCTTTTTTAATCTTTTTTTTTAAAATAGAAGGTCAAGCCTCTTAGGCCTCAACGGCCGAAAGAAAAGAAAACCTCACGCCCTCACGCGGCCCAACCTCAGCGACGAGGAAGAGGATTCCGGCGACAAGACCCACGGGCGAACCTAGGTGCTTTTCCTTTTCCCTTTTTATTTTTTGTATTTAGAAACAAACCGAAAAATAAAAATAAAAAAAACAACACAATCACAGAAATAAAAAAATCGGAATCACCTCAAAGTTTTTTTCATTTTTATTTTCTGAATCTTTCGATACCAAAAATCCCCCTTTTCATTACATTTCATTCGGCTCTTATAGCCGATTAAACACTACTGTTTTTTGTTCTCTGTTGCTGTTTTTTTGCTTTTGTGGTCCTTTCTTTCTTTTTCTTGCAGGTTCGGCCAGCTGGAGACGTTGACGAGGGCGAAGTTCATGGCTTTTTTCTTTTTGGTGCAAGGCTGCCAGGCTTTGGGCGGTGTGCGCGCCGAGGGCTCACATGGGGAAGGCTGCAGAAGATGTACGGCGGCAGGGCTCGGATGCGGTGCCAAAAGGTTTAGTGAAACCCTAAGGTTTCTCTGATTGTGTTTAATTTTTGGGTTAGGGCTAATTTGGATTTTGGGCCATATTGGGCCGTTATGGTTTTAAAATTTAGGCTGTGTATCTGGATTGGATTTGTTTTTATTAGTTTTGGGTCTTTAGACCCAGGTCAAAATTGACCTGTTACAATGGGCATTTGCGTATTTGGCTACCATCGCTACTGAAACGGTTTATATTAGGTGAAGAACCTTGGGTTGAGCACTTGGGGTTTTGTGTTGTAGAATAACTTGTTGTCCTTAATGATGGCACCTATATTTTGGGTTTTGACCGGATAATACAATGAGGTTGTTTTCCCATGAAAGTTCTTATAACATGTTAAATTTGTATTATTTTCTGTGATTAAATAGGTGAAGTCTTGAATTGATCCTTGCTCAATTAGTGATTTTATGTTTTAATCTTGATGGGAATGCAATTGGAAGGCTGAGTCAAAAAAGGGCAAAAAAGGATCCATTTGCAGCACAGTCAATAAAGTGGGACCAAATCAAAAACTTGAAAATAATCAAAGACTCATTAGATTTCTTTTGACTTAATGAAAGCTAAAATAAGAAGAAAATCTAATTTTATTTTTATTTAATTTTAATTATGTATACTGAGTAGTTAGGTCAAATTTAATAAATTGTATATATATATAGGGCATTTGTGGTACCTTGAAAAGACACTTAATTTCACTTGGAATTAAATAAGAATTATTATTTTCCTTCCAAATTCATGCGACGAAAGCTAGTGCTACTTTCATTTCCATTTCTTTATTTTTGCAAAATTTTTTTAATTGCTTTCCAAGTCTCTTCCCTTCCCAACTTCCACTATTTTCATTCAAATCCACTCTATAGCCAACCCAAGCATGATTAAATCCATGCTTCACTAAATTGTAATTTAACTTTAGGTTGGCATTCTTTCCGGTTAGGAATCGTGAGATACGTATCCATACTAAAAATCCTTTCAATCGATATTCACTATTTTCTTAAGTATCGAAATTAACAAATTCATTTTTTAAATTTAACTCAATTTCAAATAAAAAAGGGCGTTGGGTTGGAGTCATGTTTGTGGACAGTTGGGGAAATGAGTTAGCCATGCTGTATTCGGATCGTCGAGAACAAATCATGGGAGAAGTGATCGGGTTTAAACGACCCGTGCAGTTGATGCCGTTAATCCAAGTTAGGTTCTTCAAAACACAAGGCTGTCAGAATTTGAATCGAAAATGCGTGTATCTCGGTTAGATAATCGGTAATGGTTGGTTTGCAGGTTGTATCAGAATCAACTACAAGAGAAAGAATTGGCAGTTTTGGCGTTCTTAACTGTTATAACCAGCTTATTGTTTGGAGGAAAAAATTAATTTTCGAGGATCGATTCAAAATTCAGACTCCACCGAGTCTAGGGCTAAAGATTATTATCTCTGTTTACAAAATCTGAATTTAATTCCCAATTTAATTTTATTTCCAATTTATTTAATTGTTTATTTATGCTATTTCAATTATTTAATTTCTAAACATTTCAAAACTCTCTTGATTTATTTGTTTATTTTTCAGCAGGTTCGTTTGGAGTTGTGGGCATGACTATTGCCCCGATTATCGACATAACAGAAATTTTGATCACAAGTTAAATGCAAAAGTTGATTATAATATCAATCCCTGTGGACTCGACCCTACTACCACTATTTACTACTATTTATAGTTATTTTAATTGTAGAAATTATTTTTGGTGGTTTCAATGTCCATCAAGTTCAAAGCAAGAACAAGAACCAAAAATGGAAATGCAGCCTCCACCAGCACAACTTCAATGAGATAATTCAAACAATGATGAGATGTATATAACACAATAGAGGGTAGTTTTAGAGCAGGGGAAGACGTCTCTAGTTATCAGGAATTGGTGTGGGGTGATATGGTCGAGTCGGGTGTTGGAAACAGGGGCATGGGAAGGGAACAAAGTTGGGTTAGAAAAAGAGGAGGACAAAGAAATATGACCAAAAAAGAAAAAGAAGAATGAAGGAGAATTTTGATTGGTGGAAAAGTTTGTCGAAAAATTTTAATGGGTAGTGATTAAATTATAAGTTTTTTTTAAATTTGAGTAATTAAAATAAAAACGTCCAAAGAATTGGATCACCAATTAGATAATTTATCCAAATATTTTTTATTTCATTATCAATTAATATATTTTTAAAAAGGGATATCTTCCCAGAAATTTTGCAACTGTCTTCCCATATCTCACTTTTCTCCATCCATGAAAAATGGCATGTTTGGTGCTATAAATTTTATAAAATAAATAAATTAGTATATGATAATATTATAATTTAATCCTAAAATTGATACAATCTTCATTGACTTGCTTTTAACCATTAAAATAAATATTTCCCAATAAATAGAGAATATTAAAAAAACTTAAATAATACTAAAATAGATGCAACTTAGCAAGTAAATACTTTTAAAATAGTAGTAAAATTAATAATAAAATAGGAGTTATACAGTATCAAAAAATATCAACAAAATAGTAATATTATAATAGCAAAATAATAGACTTTTTTACTCTGATAATACAAACAAAAAATTTAATACCAAAATAGTATCCTCATGGCATTATTTACAAAAATAGTATGAAATGAACAGTGCTGAGAGGTGGTGCTCGAAAGGGTGGCGACACCACACATTTTTTTTTGCCTTATCATTTCCATCATTAGCCCATAATTTGTTTTAAAAGAATATTTAAATGGTGGAAGGGTCATATATGGCGATGCCGGTATCAAGCACCTATACCGGGTAAAATACGAGTTTTTACCGGTAAAAAAGGGTGGATGGGCACTCACTGGCGGCACCATGCTTGGAGGGCACGTGTCAAGTGGCATCAAAAGGAGGGCCTGTAACACCCCCAACACGTATCCTTCACCGGAACCGGGTTACGAAACATTACCGGAGTTTACAGATCAAACAGATAGAAATTTCAACATTTCATATAACATAACATTCATGTCAAAAACCGATCAAAATCATACATATTGTCTCTTATACGAGCCCTCGAGGCCCAAAATATATATTAAAAACAAATCGAGAATAAATTAGAAACTTAGAAAATTTTTCGGAAACACTTAAAAATTTTCAAAGCTGCAGGGTTCACACGGTCGTGTGACTCACACGGTCAATAGACATGCACGTGTCTCAGGCTATGTGGATATTCGAATTAGGGACACACGATCGTGTCTCAGCCCGTGCCCGTGCCCATGTAACTCTCAGGCTTGGCCACACGCCTGTGTGCCAAGCCGTATGAATATATTAACTTCCACTCTTTAAAAGATAAAGGGGACACACGGCCGTGTCAACTGGCCATGTATCACACATAGCTGAAACACACGCTCGTGTCTTTGCCCGTGTGGACGAAAATAGGCCATTTTACAACCCATATTTCTCACTCAATTTGGTGTCAACCTACAATCAACATTATGCATATAAACAAGCCATATTATGGCATCTAAAACAAGCAATTTCAGGTCTTAAACATGTAGTATATTCACATACAACCAATATGCCCTTAGGCACCTCAAATGACAATTATAAACATGTTTAACCATGTAATCCATGTAACTAAGAAATCAACCAACTTTTATGTATAATTGCATTAACACACAACATGTAAATCATTTACCAAAACTTTCATGAACCATGCCAATGTGGAGACTTTCATAGTGTTTAGATAATTGAAACCTCTTTTGGTTGCCTTGGCTTATACAACCTTTAGAACGCAGCCTTGTCCTTTAAAGCTCACATTTATGTCTCTTTTGATCATTTTGGGTGGTACTATTGAGTATGTAGCTAGTGATTCCGCTTTTACTTTTATTGCATATTATGGGCATTTGCGTATTTCGCTACAATCGCTACAGAAACGGTTTACATAAAGCATATAGTGATGAACCTTGGGTTGATCACTTGGGAGTTTGTGTTGTAGAATAACTTGTTGTCCTTAATGATGGCACCTATATTTTGGGTTTTGACTAGGGAATACAATGAGGTTGTTTTCCCATGAAAGTTCTTATAACATGTTAAATTTGTATTATTTTTTGTGTTTAAATCGGTTAATTCTTGAATTGATCCTTGTTAAATTAGTGATTTTATGTTTTAATTCTATCAGGAATGCAATTTGAATGTTATGAGTCAAAAAATAAGCAAAAAAGGACCAATTTGTAGCACAGTCAATAAAGTGGTACCAAATCAAAAACTTAGAAATAATCAAAGACTCGTCAGATTTCTTTTGACTTTGTGAAAACTAAAATAAGAAGAAAATCTGATTTTAATTTTATTTAATTTTAATTATGTGTAGTGGTTAGTTTGGTCAAATTTAGTAAATTATATATATAAATAGGGCCTTTACAGTAGCTTGAAAAGACACTTGATTTCACTTGGAATTAAATAAGAATTATTATTTTCCTTCCAAATTCAAGTGTCGGTAGCTAGTGCTACTTTCATTTCCATTTCCTTGTTTTTGCAAAATTTGTTTAATTACTTTCCAAGTCCCTTCCCTTCTCAACTTTCACTATTTTTATTCAAATCCACTCCATAGCCAACCAAAGCATGATTAAATCCATGCTTCACTAAAATCTAATTTAGCTTTAGGTTGGCTTTCTTTCCAGTCAGGAATCGTGAGATACCTATCCATACTAAAAACCCTTTCAATCAATATTCACTATTTTTCTAAGTATCTAGATTGACAAATTCATCCCTTAAAGTTAACTCGATTTTAAATCAAAAAGTGTGTTGGGTTGGAGTCATGTTTGCCGACAATTGGGGAAATGAGTCGGCCGTGGTGTATTCGTATCTCCGAGAAAAAATCAAGAGAGAAGTGATCGGGTTTAAACAACCCACGTGGTTGAGGCCGTTAATCCGAGTTAGGTTCTTCAGAACGCAAGACTATCAAAATCTTGAATCAGAAACACACGTATCTCGGTTAGATAATCGGTAAGGGTTGGTTTGCAGGTCATACCGAGATCAACTACGAGAGAAAGAATTGGTGGTTATGACGTTCTTAACTACTATAACCAACTTATTATTTGGAGGAGAAAATTAATTTTCGAGGATCAATTCAAAATCTGGAATCCACCGAGTCTAGGGCTAAAGCTTATTGTCTCTGTTTACAAAATCCGAATTTAATTCCCAATTTAATTTTATTTCTAATTTATTTAATTGTTTATTTATGTTATTTCAATTATTTAATTTCTAAACATTTCAAAACTCTCTTGATTTATTTGTTTAATTTTCAACAAGTTTGTTTGGAGTCGTGGGCACGATTATTGGCATGGTTATCGACACGATAGAAATTCTGATCACAAGTTAAACGTGAAAGTTGATTATAATACCAATATTTTATGGACTCGACCCTACTACCACTCATTACTACTATTTAGAGTTATTTTAATTGTAGGAATTATGTTTGGTGGTTTCAACGCCCATCAAGTTCAAAGCAAAAAAAGGGACCAAAAATAGAAATGAAGCCTCCACCAGCACAACCTCAAGGAGATAATTCAAACAATGATGAGATGTATATAACATAACAGAGGGTAGTTCTAGAGTAGGGGAAGGCGTCTCTAGTTATCAGGAATTGGTGTGGGGTGATATGGCCGAGTCGGGTGTTGGAAGCAGGGGCATGGGAAGGGAACAAAGTTGGGTTAGGGAAGGAGGAAGAGAAAGTAATATGACCAAAAAAGAAAAAGAAGAATAAAGGAGAAATTTGATTGGTGGAAAAGTTTGCCAAAAAATTTTAATGGGTAGTGATTAAATTATAAGTTTTTTGCTTAATTTGAGTGATTAAAATAAAAACGTCCAAAGAATTGGATCACCCAAAACATGGTAACCCTTAATGACATGTCATTTGTATCCTATCTATTCCTAAAGTTCATCAAGGATCCATAGGTCACCGAAACTTTGTCGAGATTTTCATGGAGTCGTATCATCACGAATATAATAATAAAACATTTAAATTAAATATAATTTAATGCTTATTAAACGTATGAACTTATCTCGAATTCGTACAGAGAAAAACGACCGGTTAGTCCATTACTTTGTCTTTTCCCCGATTTAATTCCGTCTGTTACTTTTTTTATCTATATAATCAAATTTAACTAATTTAAACCTCAATATATACAATTCAATCCAAAAATCATGTTATGGCAAAATTACCATTTTGCCCATATACTTTTGATTTCTTTACTATTTGGTCCCTTGACTTGTAAAATGAAATTCATGCAATTTCACCCACACCTAAGCCTAGCCGAATTCTTTACATGCTTATAGCAGCCCATACATTTCACAATCACACACATTCACCACACAATTTTCACATTTTCTCTATTTAACCCCTAATTGATGATTTTATTAAAAATCACTTAACAAAAGTTGTTTAACTCAGATCAAAGATTTATTTTCTTCCATTAAACTTCAAAAAAGACTAAAATTATCTCATGGTAAAACTCTATACTTTCAACCATTTTGCAAATTAGTCCCCTAGTTAGCTAGGGTAAGCTACAACAATCTCGAAAACATAAAAATCAACAAAAACGGGACAAGATATCACTTACATGCAAAGTGTTTTCTTGGATGAAAATTTCAAACTCTCCTAAGCCTATTCTTTGTGAAAAATTGGTGGAAGAAGATGACTAAGGATGATGGAAATTTTGTTTTATTTAATTTATTCATTTATTACTTAATTACCATTTTAACCCTACCTAACTTTAAAAATAGCAATATTGCCAAGCCATGCACATCCACTATCACATTTAATGATCTAATTACCACATAAGGACCTCCACTTTAAAGTTCTATAGCTATTTAATACCTTTAGGTATTAGAACACAATTTTTTTCACTTTACGCGATTTAGTCCTTTTCATCAAATTGAGCATACAAACGGTAAAATTTCTTAATAAAAATTTTAAAAAATAATACTATCATGCTGTAGATCACAAAATAATATTAAAATAATTTTTTTTACCTCAGATTTGTGGTCCCGAAACTACTATTTTGATTTTACTAAAAACGGGCTAATTACAACTCTCCCCCCTTAGGAATTTTCGTCCTCGAAAATCTTACTAGAAAATAGGTTAGGGTATTGTTTTCTCATAGTTTCCTCGAGTTCCCAAGTAGCCTCTTCAATCCCATGACATTGCTAAAGAACCTTTACTAAGGCTATACTTTTGTTTTTTAACTCTTTAATCTCTCGTATGATAATTCTGATTAGTTCTTCGTTATACGATATGTCGGGCTGAATATCAACCTCTGTCAGAGAAATTATATGTGAAGGGTCTAATTGTTACCGTCGTAACATAGATACATGAAACACATTACGAACCTCTTTCAATTCTTACGGTAATTCAAGTCGATATGCCACTAGCCCTATTCTTTTGATAATCTCATATGGTCCGATAAATCGCGGACTCAAATTTCCTTTGCGACTAAATTGAAGAATTCTTTTCCAATGCAATACTTTCAAAAACACTTTATCGCCAACCTGGAATTCAATATCCTTACGCTTCAAATCCTCATACGATTTATGTTAATCTAAAGCTGCTTTCAAACTGTCACGAATCACTTCCACTTTCTCTTCAGTGTCTCTGAACAAATCAACCAACTGTATCTTTTTCTCGCTAAGCTCTGTCTAGTACAACAAAGTTCGACATTTATGACCATATAAAGCTTCATACGGTGCCATCTTTATGCTCGAATGAAAACTATTATTATACACAAATTCCACCGATGGTAAATATTTCCCCCGTTGCCTTCAAACTCTAACACATAGCAACGAAATATATCTTCAAGAATCTGAATCACTCTCTCATACTGAACATCGATTTGAGGGTGAAAGGCAGTGCTAAAATGCAACCGCGTACCCAAAGCCTATTGTAACTTCTTCTAAAATCGTGAGGTAAGTCGCGAATCTCTATCCAAAATAATGGAGACTGGCACTCCATGAAATCTGACAACATAAAAAATATACAACTCGGCTAATCTGTAAAATGAGAAGTCTGTACGTACTAGAATAAAATGTGCAGACTTCATCAAATGATCAACAATAACCTAGATAGCATCTTTCTTTTTTGAAGATAGGGGTAACTTCGATACGAAATCCATCGTAACTCTATCCCATTTCCACTTCGGTATTATCGCTAGTTGTAGTAGTCCTGACGATACTTGATGTTCAGCTTTAACCTATTGACAAATCAAACATCTAGACACAAAGTCCAAAATGTCGAGTTTCATACCCAACCACCAGTTCATCTGTATCAAATCATTGTACATTTTATTACTCCCTGGGTTAACAAACAAGCTACCACTGTGAGCTTCGCGCAAAATTTTTCCATATAAGCTCTGGATTCTTCGGTACACAAACTCTACCTCGGAACAATAAACAGCCATCGAATCTGACCTGAAATTCAGAATCAGAAGTTGACTCACACTGTACTCGTTTAGCTTGCAAATCATTATCACATTTTTTAGTTTCGTAGATTTGCTGTAGAAACATTGGTTTAACTTCTAATTCAGCTAATATCGAGCCATCATTAGACAAATTCCATCACGTATTCATCGCTCTCAAGGTAAATAAATATTTTCTACTCAAAGCATCCGCGACTACATTCACTTTCCCCAGATGGTAATCAATGACTAACTCATAATCTTTTAACAGTTCAAGCCATCTACGCTGTCTTAGATTCAGATCTTTCTGTGACATCAGAAACTTTAAACTCTTGTGATCGGTAAATATGTGGCATTTGTCACCAAAAAATACTGTCGCCAACATTTCAATGCAAACACAATAGCGACCAACTCTAAGTTGTGTGTCGGATAATTCTTCTTATGCGACTTTAACTGTTTGAAAGCATAAGCTATCACTTTTTCTTCTTGCATTAAAACACATCCTAAACTGTTCAATGATGCATCACTGAAAATTACAAATTATTTACCCGACTCAGGCTGAACTAAAACTCGTGATTCGGTTAAAGTGCTTTTAATTACTTAAAACTTTATTGGCATTTATCAAACCACTCATGCTTCACATCTTTTTGTAGCAAACAAATTCAAATGCTTTCGTCGGTGTAGATAATATTGAGAACCCTTTTACAAATCTCCGATAATATCCCACTAATCTCAAAGAACTTCTAACCTCAGATATGTTTATTGGTGGTTTCCAATCAATAACCACTGAAATCTTGCTCGGATCAACTCTGATGCCATCCGCCGATACAGTGTGTCCTAAAAACCTAACTTCTCGGAGCCAAAACTCGCATTTGTTGAACTTAGCAAACAATTGTTCATCTCGTAAAGTTTGTAACACAATTCTCAAATACTCGACATGTTCAGACCCGCCTTAGGAATATATCAATATATCATCAATGAATACAATAACAAATCTGTCTAAATACGGTCTGAAGATTCTATTCATCAAGTTCATAAATACTGCAGGAGCGGTAGTTAACCCAAATGGCATAACAAGAAATTCATAGAGCCCGTACCTAGTCCTGATCGTAATTTTCAGTACATCCGAATCTTTAACCCGCAATTGATAATAATCGAAACGTAAATCAATTTTTGAAAATACCGTTGCACCTTTCAACTGATCAAAAAAATCATCGATTTGCTGCAATGGGTACTTATTCTTGATCGTAACTTTGTTGAGCTGACGATAATCAATACACAATCTCATTGACCCATATTTCTTTTTTACGAACAAAGCTGGTGCACCCTAGAGTGAGAAACTAAGTCATGCAAAACTTCTATCTGTTAACTCTTGCAATTGAGTTTTCAAATCTTTCAACTCTGTAGGAGCCATTCTATACAGATCTATCGATATCGGTGATGTTCCCGGTATTAACTTAATAGTAAACTCAACCTCTTTGATCGGTGGCAACCCGGGTAATTCTTTTGGAAACACATTTGGATATTCACAAACTACTGGCATGATTCAATATTCGATTTAGAAACTTTAGTATCTAGTTCATATGTAAGGTAAGCATCGCAACCTTTTCTCACATATTTCTGGGCTAGCATAGCTGATGTCAATATAGGGAACCCACTCGAATCATCAGATTCAATACGAAAAGTCTCACCGTTCTGACATTTTAACATAATAATCTTTCGTCTACAGTGTGCAACAGAACCATGCAAAGTCAGCCAATCCATACTCAAAATCACATCGAATTCATCAAACGGTAAAAGCATCCAATCAGCTAAAAAACTGTAACCCCGAGTCATCAAAGGACAATTCTTGCAAACTTTATCAATTAAGACATACTGACCTAGGGGTTTGATACTTTAACCACGAATTCAATGGACTCAACAGGTAAACTCTTACTAGACACTAAATTCGTACAAACATAAGAATGGGGAAAATGTGGGGGTGAAGGTTGCTGAGCAGTCGGATTAGTTCAGATAAACTTAGTGAATCACTCGTTCATCATTTGAAAGAAAGCTTCCTTAGCCTTTCTTCCACAACCCTCAGATATGGGTCTCAATCCAAACGACGCTACTCCGTGAACGGAGGCCGGCATGTTACTTTCTACATCATCAGAGTCTGTTCAGTTAGAATCCATTACTATATGAAAACATGATTTAAACTTTCTAAGAATTGACTAAACCGTAGCTCTGATACTAATAAATGTAACACCCCTAACTCGTATTCGATGTCAAAACAGGGTTACGGGGTGTAACAACCTGATTTTTAGTGATGTCGAAAATAATGGTTCTAGACCACCTAATCATGCAAACAAGCTCATAAATTTTTAGTATTAATACTTACGAGCTAAATGTGGTTTTTAAAAGATTTTTGAATTAGTAATTTGTGTTTTATAAGGCTTTATTAGGTTAAGTGATTTAGAAAAGAGGTATCAAGATCTTAGTCTTATAAACCGAGTCATAAATATTTTTACAAATATTTACGGAGTGTCATTAAGGTAGTATTAAAGTTTCATTACAAAATTTTAACGTTTTGGTAGTTAATTAATTAAAAAGGACTAAATTGAAAAAGGTACAAAACTTACTAATTAAAGAAATAATGATTAAATAGCCTAAATAGTAAATCAAGGAAGACTAAAAGGGAAATTAGACCCACATGAGATGGCTGAGGCAGCATAAGCATGGAAAAATCAAGAAATTGATGTGAAATAAGGGTAAAATTGTAAATTTTGCCAAATATAAGTGAAATAAATTGGAAGTTAAAATTCTAAACATTTTCATCATCATTTTTCAGTTCTAAAATAGCCATTGAAAAGGTTTTAAACTAGTTTTTCAATATTTTCTTCATGTAAGTTTAATTCTTGCTCTTTCCTTGAATTTTTAATGTTTTGGGACTTTTACAATTAGGTCCAACTAACCATTTCATTAGTTTTTTATTTTTTGAAATTTTTGGAAGATACCATTGATAAGTTTATATGATTTTAGTTATTAGATGATGAAATTGAGATGTTTATGGATATTTAAAGGCATTTTATTAAATGATTTTGGATGAAATCATGATTCAGGATTAAATTGAAAATTTGTTGAATTCATGGGCTGCTATTGATATATATATGAAAATATATAGGCTTGAGATAAGGATTAAATTGCTTGAATTTCATTTTCCGAGCATTGGGATGAAATCGTCATTAATTAAAAGTATAAGGGCAAAACAGTAATTTTGCCTAAGATGTGACTTGGATTGAATTGAATGCAAATTGTATTAAATTTACGTTAAATTTACTTGTATAGATCTGGATATATTAGAAACAGAGTTAGATCATGGAAAAGACAAAGTGTCGGATTTGTAGTTTACAAGTCACGAACAATTGTAGAGGTAAGTTTTTGTAACTTAATTGTGAATATTTATATGCTTATATTGACTGTTGAATATGTAAATTGTGTAAATTTCATATATGTGTATGTAATTGATCTCATAACTAAAAATCTCTAATAAATAAATAAGTCTCGTTTAGATAATTGATCTCATATATTTGTAGTTCTGTTTCCCAAAATGGTAGTGTTTTTGCATATGTTGCGGATGTACCGTAGCTCAAAAGAGCGTCCCATTATAAGCCCTATCAATCTTTCTATTATAGTGTTCTTGCGAGCTTTCCATTAAATGCTCTTCGGAGCATCCCGATCGGTTGTGACCTTACATGTGTTGTGGGCACACCGTAGCTCTTATGAGCGTCCCGTTATATGGATCTTCGTGAGCTTTCTGATTAAAGGCTCTCTGTCAGCTTCTGATTAGTGCTCACTTGAACTTCCCGTTATATGGCTATCAGGTACTTCCCATTAATTGCTATTCGGAGCTACCCATTAATTATTCTTTGGAGCTACCCGTTATAGGCTCTTTGTGAGCTTCCTGTTATATTGTCTGGATAAGCTTACTGTCACAAGGCTCAATGAGCTTCCCGTTATAGTGCTTGAGAGCTTTCTGTTTAAGTGATCATAAATGCACTCCCGAATATGAATTGACGAATTTATGGTATTGTACACTTCAGGTGTACTACCAAAGTATCCATCAGATTTCAAATGATTCAACGGGTGAAATTCTGACATGAGAACATGTGAAATCAAAATGAAACTATTATCTGTATACGTATGAAATACTTGGAAACTCGATACCTGATGAGCTCATCCTTATTCTTGTTATTCACATGAAATACATGACTAACATGTTTGTTGAGGTTATATGTGTTAGGCTAATTGCCAAAATTACTTTGGATGTATTATGCATGTTTATTATATAAGTAAATGAATGGCAAGTTAATTTCCCGTTATACAAACTTACTAAGCATTAAGTGCTTACTCTGTCTTATTTCCCGTTAATTTCCCATTATTATATAAGGCTCATAAAGGTTGGAAGCTGGTCGGAGCTACATTACACTATCCCCTAAACTTTTCGGTATATATATAAATAGTAAACTAATTTTTGCAATAATAGCATGTGTAGGTTAAATGTTACCATTGATGACAATGTAATGTTGGTTGAAATTAGCCATTGGAATGACCATTAAGTTATATGTTTTGATATGTAAATAGTCTTAATATGCTTGATGAATATGTTTAAAGGGGTGAATGAGGAAAATCAATAAGTATATTGGATATTAGTTTATGATAGTTTATTTGGTAAAACATGTTTATAAGCATTAGACTATCTTGGTAAGTTGGAAATTTGATCATAGGTATTAAAATGTCATGCATAAGACTTGAATTTGGCTAGGTTTATATGTTTTGAATTGACTCTTGAATGTGTTTAAATGTTTATATAGGTGGAAGGTGAAATTGGGTGAAAAATAAGGCTTGGAAATGGTCTTATTTTGTCTACACGGGCAGCGACACGAGCGTGTCTCTCACCCGTGTGTGACACATAGCCAAACACATGGGTGTGTGTTCTGGCCGTGTGTCCCCTGGAACTTAAAAGTTTAAAACAGAATGCTTAGAAATTTTTACACAGGCATGTGACTTGGCCTTGTGACCCCTGCACTTAAATGTATTGCAAGTGAGAGACTTACATGGGTTGGGGACACGACCGTGTGCCCTACTTCAAATATCATACGGCCTAAGACACAGGTGTGTCACTTGGCCGTGTGAGTGACACGGTCTGACCACATGGGCATGTGGCTCCTATACCTTAGAAAAAATTTTGAGATTTTACGAAAAATTCTCTGAGTTTTCGATTTAGTCTCGACTTGTTTCTAATGTATGTTTTGGGCCTCGATGGCTCATATAAGGGACGGTATGATAAATTTATGACTAATTTCTGATATCAATATGAAGTAATATGAAATATTTGAGTCAGATTGGTAAACCCTATAAATGCTCTTAAACCTTTTCCCGGCGACGAATACAGGTTAGTGGTGTTACACGGAGCATTATCGAACTTACAATCAAACAAGTATACATTTCATGTTCATTTCACATTCAAATCAAAACCCATTTATAAACATTCATATAGTCCCTAAAACGAGCCCTCCAGGCCCAATATAGACATTAAAAATAGCTCGGGACTAAATCGAGTACTCAATGAATTTTTCAAAAAACGTGGAAAATTTTCAAAGGTGTAGGGGGTCACACGCCTGTGTGGCCAGGCTGTGTGGACATTCAAAATGACGACCCACACCCGTGTCCAAACTAGTGAGCATGTTGACTTGGGTCACACGGCCAGACCACACGCCTGTGTGTCAGGCCATGTGAAAACTGGAGGGTATACTGGCTTGTGCCACACGACCAAGCCACACACCTGTGCGCTACACTGTGTGAAGCTACTGACTTATTTTCATAGAAGTTACAGAGGACACACGGCCGTGTCACCTTGCCATGTGTTACACACGGCTGAGACACACGCCCGTGTCTCTACCCGTGTGGACAAAAAGAGGCCATTTTCCAAACCATATTTCTCTCCCAAATTGGTACCAACCTAAACACAACAATTTGTATATATCCATGACATAATTAGGCATTCAAAACCAACCAACATCAAGCATATAACATGTTATAACATCACATACAACCATGATACTTATAGGCACCTTAATTGGCCATCCAAAACATGTCAAAAATGTCTCCAAATCTACCTAATGGTCAAACACATATATGCATCATTGTGCCTAAAACTTAACATGTATGCCACTTATGAATCTCAACTATTTGGTACCTAAAATACCAATCCACAACCATGGCATTCACATGGCAGCCATTACACCACATACAATAAGACTATTTACATATGTACATAACAAAAAGTATGTCTACAATACAAGCCAATTCAAATGGCTAAAACACAATAAAACATATAAGCTACCATTAGCCAAAATGACCTATACATGCCATTTAACCAAAATATATAGTCGAAAGTACCAAAATAGCATTTGATATTTTGATGAGATCTCCGACAACTTCCAATCTGTACGAGCTTCTTAAACACTTTAAAGCATGGAAAAATAAACAGAGTAGGCAATTAAGCTTAATAAGTTCGTATAACTAAAAATAAAACTTACCATAGGTAAGTAAAATTTAGGTATAAAACAACTCCATTTTGGCCCAAAAGCCTAACACAATATCATCAACCATGTCAGCCATATATTCATATGTCAAATATATATCACTTCCTGTATTTTACATAAATACCTGTACTAGTTCGTATCGAACTCGTATAATCCTCGTAACAACACTGTGCCCGTTGAACCAGTTGGAATAATATCGGATACGCGGGTATCTCGCACATTGTGTGCCAACACGTGGTCAAAACCACTACTATCTCATATCTCATATCAATGCTCTTTCTCGAGCCATAACTGGGTTTGCTCATACAAGCTATCAGTCAAGACGTAGTTACACGGTCTGCTCACACAAGCTGTAAATTAACTGCAACACATGCCAAAAACTCAGCCACCGGTAGGACGTACAAGACCAACACCCAAAACACGGTAACCCCTAATGACATGTCATTTGTATCCTATCTATTCCTAGGGTTCAACTGGGATCCATAAGTCGTTGAAACTTTGTTGAGTATTTTCATGGAGTCGTATCATCACGAATATAATAATAAAGCATTTAAATCAAATATAATTTAATGCTTATTAAACGTACGAACTTACCTTAAATTCATATGGAGAAAAACGACCGATTAGTCCACTATTTTGTCTTTCCCCAATTTAATTCTGTCTATTTCTTTTCCTGATCTATATAATCAAATTTAATTAATTTAAACCTCAATTTATACAATTCAATCCAAAAATCATGTTATGGTAAAATTACAATTTTGCCCCTATATTTTTTATTTATTTACAATTTAGTCCCTAGGCCCGTAAAATGAAATTCATGCTTTTTCATCCACACCTAAGCCTAGCCGAATTCTTTACATGCTTATAGCAGTCGATACATTTCACAATTTTACACATTCACCACACAATTTTCATATTTTCTCAATTTAACCCCTAATTGACAATTTCATCAAAAATCACTTAACAAAAGTTGTTTAACTCACATCAAAGATTCATTTTCCTCCATTAAACTTCAAAACAACTAAAATTCTCTCATGGTTAAACCCTAGAATTTCAACCATTTTTCAAATTAGTCCCCTAGTTAGCTAGGTTAAGCTAACGATCCCGAAAACATAAAAATCAATAAAAATAGGACAAAATATCACTTACATGAAGGGTTTTCTTGGATGAAAATTTCAAGTTCTCCCAAGCCCATTCTTTGTGAAAAATCAGTAGAAGAAGATGACTAATGATGATGGAAATTTTGTTTTATTTAATTTATTCATTTATTACCTAATTACCATTTTAACCCTACCTAACTTTAAAAATAACAATATTGCCAAGATCCACTATCACTTTTAATGGTCTAATTACTACATAAGGACCTCCACTTTAAATTTATATAGCTATTTAATACCTTTATCTATTAGAACACAATTTTTGCACTTTACGCAATTTAGTCCTTTTCATCAAATTGAGCATATAAACGGTAAAATTTCTTAACGAAATTTTTATACAACAATAATATCATGCTGTAGATTACAAAATAATATTAAAATAATTTTTCTCGACCTTAGATTTGTGGCCCCGAAACCACTGTTCTAATTTTCCTAAAAACGAGTTGTTACAAAAAAAACAAATGCCAAGTTTTGTGGTGTGTGCAGAATAGTTGGTAATAATTAGACTAAATACCCGTATCGAACCTATCATATTGGACAATCGTCTTGATCGAGTGGAATATGAATTAATGTACTCCATGTTCAAATGTATGTGAAATATTATCAATTGAAGTAATATTTCATTTGACATAGAATTTGTTATGCTTTTAGTTTTATTAAAATTTATTTGATTATGATGAAATTTTGATATTGCTTAAACAGGTTCAACTATAAACTAAAAAGATTGCACTTCAATGAATATTACATTTGGAATACAGAGAAAATGTCTGAGCTATATATTATACAAACTTGAAAATTTGAATTACAACTACAAAACACATGCAATAAAGATAATGTTATGTAGGCTAAAATTGATGGTTCGACGGTATTGTCCATAGGGTAAATCATTTTGGTGCCTAGCGTTGGCGTTCCCTAACCCGGCACATCATTCACATCATCCATCGATGAACCTTGAGGTGTTCTAAACATATTCGAAAAATCAAATGTCCGAAAGGTTTACCCAAGAGGGGTTGAGTACTAAGATGGTAATAGGCTAGAGATATCAAACATCATTGATGATCTCAGATTCGGATGATTAGAATTGGAATCGAGAATCTTCGACCCATATGCGTAGCTAGACAACCCCGAAACATAATTATCTAACTCCAAATTTGGGTGATGAGAACTACCCCCAAACTGTATATAAGATCGCTTGGGTTTCAATGAAGAAGGCGGATGACCCCGTCGATGGTATTGGTGCCCTCGTCAATGCATGTGTGAAGGGATATCATCAATTGCCCACCATATAAAAACAATTTCCCATTCTTGAAGTACCAATTTTGGTATTCGACCAAAGGCCACAAATTAAGATCAAAATTCATCCGAGGTTTCTACTCCATCCAGACATTCCACAATACAAGATATTGTTGATGCTTTAATGCCCAATTATTTGATTCTTTCTCTCTTTTGTTAATTCTATAACACCCCTAACTCGTATTCGTCGCCGAAATGGGGTTACGATGCATTACTAAACGAAGCACATATTCGAACAATTTACAAGTACACATAAACAAGTCTCTTAAATCAATCAAATTTTAAATCATAAAGCTAACATAAACTCTTTATGAATTATTCCATATTTTAAAACGAACATATATGTAGCCACATAAATCATAAGCAAAAATATCAAATAAATTAAAATTCACTTTTTCATAATCGGCACATCATGCATTTACATTCAATAACTTACATTGACCGAATTTAATATACTTATCACTATATTTCTATATACAACTTAGTCATTAAAATCCAAATAACAAAACCAATTTACTTAAAACACATATACTCCTCTAGTTTTATTATAACACAAGTCAATATTCAAATGGTCAAACCCAAATACAAGAGCCGAACATAAACATGCTAATTCATATGTTTTAGTAAATATCTATTTTCATTCAACTAAATTACATCGCACGCAATTAATATCGCATAGTACCGAACTAAAATATATCGTTCCACAATTAGCAATTTATAACAAACTCATCACTAATATATATATATAACATGTCCGTATGTAAGTAGGCTTAATACACCAATCATAACTAGTTCATATGTACATATTAAACACTTATGAACCTATTACAAGCTTGTGCATGTGTGTACTCCAAATAGGTCATTTCCGAACGTCCATATTTCATTATCACTATAAAAACTAATTAAGACATATTCGGTCATTATAACACTCATCATAGCTTATTTATGTTTTCATAATATTTTCCAAAACACATACTTATCAATATAAATATGAACACAAAAACCGAACCATTAATCACTTACATTTTCAAATCAAACATATTTTAAATACACCACATGTATGTACAATATTTCTAAATACCTAATTATCACATAACATAATCTTAATTCAACTAACATCCAATATTAATCTTATTGCCGAAGCACATAACTAAATATCACCTTTTTATTCAACTCATATCACAAGACTTTAAAATCTAACATAAACCAAATTTATCACATACATGTAACTTGAATATCTCATTCGAATGCAAGCTCAAATCATGATCAAATGTAGTCAAATTCAAGCATAAAATTTAAACACATCAAGCACCCATTCAAAAACACATAAAACCCAATTTAAACAAAATGATCATGGACAAGCCATTTTTAAACCAAACCGAACACAAGCATGGAAATTAAACCATTTTCGCATGGTTATTTATATATACATGATCCAAAACTAACCAAAAACATAATCAAGCCTATACATGATATATGATCGAGTTCAAACTTTAACAAAATACCAAAAGAAGTCGATAGTGTGATAGACTTTGCTGATGATCCCCGAGCTCGTAACGTGACTCCAAAATCTATAAAACAGAGGTAAACAAGAACACACATAGAGTAAGCTATTTAAGCTTAGTAAGTCTTAAGCAAAAACATATATAACAACAATTACATATTAACATTTTGTTAACTAGGTCGAATTTGCATAATATCAAATACAAGTTATCATTTACTACTAGATCATATTTAAACCTTACATACATATACCATATGGCCGAATATAATCAATCATATACATATATATTATCACTTTTATTATTACAAACACATCAATAGGCCGAATCACTTATATATTCAAATATGTTAACACATAATTCATATTCACATAACTTTTTATCATTTTAAGTAACCAACTTACCATGTTTTCATATAAACAATTAACTAACACATACATGAACCAGTAATTCAATTTCACATTCGGTATTTACTTTACATTGCTCATTGAACCGTTCAGAATTAAAAAGGATACGCAGATAATCAGAAAGCTCGTACAATACCAATGTCCTAGACGTGGTATTACATGTAATCACATATCGATGCCACTGTCCCAGACAGGGTTTTACACGTAAACACAAGTCAATGCCAACGTCCCAGACGTGGTCTTATACGAAAACACATACCAGAGATCCTATGTCATGACATATGTATCCTATCTATTCCTAGGGTTCGTACGGGACTTTCGGACTTTAAATCTCGATCGAATCGAACTCAAAACATAGTTCCCGATCTCATAATCACATTCGGCCAAAACACACACACATATATATTCGAATAATTCAATTCATCACATAACATTTATATATTCTCAATTTAACAACATTTAAATGCTTATAGACTTACCTCGGATGTTGTCGTAAGGTATAATTGACTATTCAACTACTTTTGATTTCCTCCGATCTAATTTCATTTTCTTCTGTTCCTGATCTAAATAAATTCAAATTTAAACATACATTCATTTGATTTAATCCCAAAAACACATAAACGGGAAATTACCATTTTGCCCCTAACATTTTACACTTTTTATAATTTAGTCCCTATTGCATAAAACACAAAATACACAAAATTTGCATATACCATAGGTAGGCCGAATCTTCCTATAGTCCATGTAAGTCCACACATTTCATTTATTTCACATTTTAGTCCTTCAAAATATTATTTTTTACAATTTAGCCCTAATTACTCAAATTCGCCAAAAATTCCAACACAAAACATGTTAATTTAACACATATCTTTAATATTTCACCATAAAACATCAAAAATCACAAGAAATCATCAATGGAAAAACACAAAATCATCATCAAATTCAAAAATTAAGATATGGGCTTTGAAGATAACTTAGCAACGATCTCAAAAACGTAAAAATTATCAAAAACCGAGTAAAATACATACCTTAATTTAGCTTTAACAAGTCCGAACCCTATGAAGTGTTTTTCTTTTCTTTTTCTTTTAAGTTTCGACAATTTTCATGTTTTATTTATTATAATAACTTTATAATATGTTATTTATTATTTTAACTTTTATATTTAATATATAAAAACTATATATTAACCATAATGCCGTCCACTACCTTTACTATTAGCTAAATTACAACATAAAACCTCCAAATTATAAAGACAACAATAATTAGGCACGTTCATATTTAACCATCAAATTTTCATTTTACGCGATTAGGCCATTTTCTCAAATTAAGCACACAAACAATAAAATTAATTCAGGAAACTTTCACACATGTAAATTCACACATAATTACCATAGAAAATAATATTAAAATATTTTTTAGACTCGAATTTTTGGTCTCAAAACCACTATTCCGATTAGGGTCAAAATCAGGCTATTACAACTCTCCCCATTGGGGATTTTTGTCCCCAAAATTCTTACTGATGAATAGGTTTGGATAACGCTCTTTCATTGTATCCTCTGGTTCCCAAGTTGCTTCCTCAACTCCGTGTTTATGCCATAATACTTTAACTAACAAAATTTTTCTATTTCGCAATTCTTTAACCTCATGAGCCAAAATGCGAATCGGTTCTTCTTCATATGTCATATCGGACTTAATCTCAATCTCTATCGGACTAATCACATGTGAAGGATTGGATCGATATCTATGAAGCATCGAAACATGGAATACATTGTGAATCTTTTCTAGTTCAGGTGGCAACAACAATCTATAAGCAACCGGCCCAATACGCTCTATAATCTCATACGGTCCAATGAATCTCAGACTCAATTTTCCTTTACGACCAAATCTGAGTATTTTCTTCCATGGTGAGCCTTTTAAAAAGTCTTTATCTCCGATCTGAAACTCTATATCCTTTCTTTTCAAGTCTGTATATGATTTCTGACGATCCGATGCTGTTTTCAGACTATCATGAATCACTTTCACTTTTTGTTCAGTCTCTTTGATCAAATCGACCCCGTGTATCTTATTTTCACTGAGCTTAGTCCAATACAATGGTGTACAACATTTACGACCGTACAAATCCTCGTAAGGTGCCATTTTGATACTAGATTGAAAGTTATTATTATATGCAACATTTCAACATATCCTCAAGTATCTGAATGATTCGTTCAGATTGACCATCTGTTTGTGGATGGAAAGCTATGCTAAAGTGTATTTTCGTACCTAAAGCATTTTGTAGTTTCTTCAAAAACCGCGATGTGAACCTCGGGTCTCTTTCTGAAATAATAGAAATAGGCACATCATACAACCTCACAATCTGAGAAATATATAATTTAGCCAGCTTATCAAGCGAATAATCTGTAAGAACCGAAATAAAGTGTGCCGATTTAGTCAATCTATCCACAATAACCCGGATTGCATCTTTCTTGCTCGGTGTCAATCGTAAATCAGATACAAAATCCATTGTAACTCTATCCCACTTCTACTTGGGTATCATAATCGGTTGAAGTAACTCAGAAGGTACCTGATGCTCGGCTTTTACTTGTTGACAGACTAGACATTTCAAAACAAAGTTAGAAATGTCTTGTTTCATACCATGCCACCAGTAAAGCTGTTTCAGGTCATTATACATTTATGTACTACTCAGGTGAACAGATAACCGACTGCTATGAGCTTCGTTCAAAATCATCCAAATCAGCTCTGAATTCCTCAGAACACATATTCGATTTCTGAACCTCAAACAATTATTGGTATCAACTCAAAACTTTGTTTCAACACTCGATTCACATTGAGCTCGCTTTGCTAACAAATCATTATCAACTTTCTGAGCATCACAAATTTGCTGAACAAATAATGGTCTTACTTTTAATTCAATTATTATCGAACCAACATTAGACATAGTCATATGCGCATTCATTGCTCGCAAAGCAAACAATGATTTTCGACTTAAAGCATCAGCAGCAACATTAGCTTTTCCCAGATGATAGTCAATTACAAGCTCGTAGTCTTTTAACAACTCTAACCATCAACGTTGTCTCAAATTCAAATATTTCTGAGTCATCAAATATTTCAGGCTTTTGTGATCAGAATAAATATGACATCTCTCACCGAACAGGCAGTGGTGCCATATCTTCAATGCAAACACAATAGCTGCCAATTTCAGATCGTGGGTCAGATAATTCTTTTCGTACGGCTTTAACTGTCTCGAGGCATAAGCCATGACTTTACCTTCCTACATTAAAACACAACTCAGACCACTCAGAGATGCATCACTAAAAATGACAAATTCTTTACCCGATTCTAGCTGAATTAACATTGGAGCTTCGATCAAAAGAGCTTTTAACTAATCGAAACTTTTCTGACACTTTTCTGACCACTCGAACTTAACATCTTTCTGTAACAACTTCATCATCGGTGTTGCGATCATAGAGAATCCTTTCACAAACCGTCTATAGTAACCGACAAGTCCCAAAAACCTTATATACATTTTTCGGAGGTTTCCAATCTAGTATAGCTGAAATCTTACTCGGATCAACTCGAATGCCCGATGCTGATACAATATGGCCCAGATAACTAACTTCACGTAACTAGAACTCATATTTACTGAACTTTGCATACAACTGTTTATCTCGCAAAGTCTGTAACATAAGTACCAGATGTTCGGCATGCTCGGTTTCATCATGAGAGTATATCAAAATGTCATATATGAACACAACCACAAATCAATCCAAATAATGTCTGAAGATCCAATTCATTAAGTCCAATAAAATAACAGGTGTATTACTAAGTCCGAAAGGCATAACCAAAAATGTAACAACCCGATTTTTGACCCTAATCGGAATAGTGGTTTCGGGACCACAAATTCGAATTAGAAAAATATTATTAATATTATTTTGTGTGTTTATTTTGTGTGCATTTGATTGTGTGAAATTTTCGTGTTTTAATTTCGTCGTTTAAGTGTCTGATTTAATAAAAGGGCTTAATCGCGTAAAATGAAAATTTAGGGGTTAATTATAAAAGCACCTAATTTTTGTTGTCTTTATAATTTAGAGGTTTTATTATGCAATTAGTCCACTATGTAAGTTAGTGGGTGGCAAAGGACTAATGTAACCTTATTATATATGTTATATATATGTAAAGGTTAATATAGTAAATTAAAAATAAGGCTAATATATGTTTAATATAACAAATTTTAAATGCCATGTTCATCTTGGCCGAATATAGAAAATAAAAAGAAAAGAAAAGAGAACAACAAGGTTCGGCTATCTCTAGGTCTAATTAAGGTATGTTTTTGCTTCGGTTTTTGATAATTTTTACGTTTTTGATATCGTTGCTTTGAATACAACCCGACCCATGCTTGAATTTCTGATTTTGATGAATATTTTGAGTTATTCCATGGATGAATATTTGTGTTTTGTGATGTTTGATGATGAATAATGAAAGATATGTCTTAGATTAACATGTTTTGTCTTGGGATTTTTGATGAATTTGAGTATTTAGGGTTAAATTGTGAAAATAAATTTTTGAGGGGCTAAAGTGTGAAATAAATGCAATGTGTGGACTTGTATGAGAACCATGAATATTCGGCTCTTGTGTGGTATGGGCAAATTTTGTGTATTTTGTGTTTTGTGCAAAAAGGACTAAATTGCAAAAAGTGCAAAATGTTAAGGGCAAAATGGTAATTTTCCTAATTATGTATTTTTGAACTTAATTGAATGTTTTGATGAATAAAAAGGTTAAATTTGATTATTTTTATATCAAGAAACGAAGAAAACGAATTTGGATCGGGGAAAAACGAAAGCAATCGAATAGTCGATCGTGTCCGCTGATATCCGAGGTAAGTCTATTAGCAATTTGAGGTTATTAAATCAGTATATATGCATGTATATCTATAGTAATTTGGTGAGCTGAAATTGGAAGTATATGGATTGAATTTTGTTTAAGTATGAATGATATAAATATATATATGTATCATGTTCGAAAATATATATATGTATAAATACTTGTTTTTAATCAAAGGTATTTATATATATAATATATATGTAAACATAAGGTCCGAATATATATATAAGCATATACATGTATAAAGCCTTGGACTTGGTTAAAGGTATAAATGTGTATATATATGTACATGTGAGTTGTAATATATATGTATACTCATAAATAAGTCTTGAATATATTTAAGTATGAAATTATATATGTATATGTTAGATTCGAATATGTATATGCGTACATGTATAAGTTATTGTATTGAAGTTAGATATAAAGTTATATACATAAATTTGTTAGGTTGAATCATGAAGTTATTGAGCTGGATTTTGGTGTTTGAATTTCATGCACCTATGTGGTTCAAAGATATAGGTTATAAATTTTGAGCTGAATTTTTATGTATAGATTTATATACATATATAGTTCGAATATGAATTACAGCTCTTTGGACTGAAATTATTGTTGTGAATTATGCAAGTATGTGTTAAGTGCATGTTTGTTACGCAGAATTGAATATAATTCAATTTCAACGGAGAAATGACTATCGGATTTATTGCCAGTGAAATTATTCAGACTATACGTCTAGCAGGCTAAGTGCCGGTGAATTGAAACGGACTATATGTCTAGCAGGCTAAGTGCCGGTGAATTGAATCGGACTATACGTCTAGCAGGCTAAGTGTCGGTGAACTGAATCAGGCTACAAGCCTAGCAGGCTAAGTGCCGGTGAACTGAATTAAACTATAAGCCTATCAGGTGAAGTGCCAGTGAATCTGTTTAAATTAAGTGATTCTATGCATTGGGTATAAATATATATGCTTTTGTTTATATGAAATGGATAAGTTTATGAACATTGTTTTAAGGTGGTTGATGAGTATATAATCGTTCGAGTCTTTGTGAATAGTGAGTATGTATATATATATCGGTTGTCATGAAATTGTTGGATATATATATGTGTATATATGTATGCATTCGGCATAGGTGGGTATAGGTATATATGTGCATTCGGCACTTATAGTTGATCAAGTATAAAATTATTATGCTTTTGGTATATGTATTTGAACAATTATATTTAAATGGATCCGATGAAGTGCGAACAATAAGTACTATAGAAATCAGTATATGCAGTTAATGATTATGTTAGTAAATTGATTATATGCATATAATGTATATACATTTGTCTGTTCATGTGTATTAGATAAATACACATCCTTTCAGATTTAAACAAGATGACTTAATATAGCAAGGTTCGATTAGTAATTATAATTGATAATTGTGATTTCAATAAATTTATTTTAAGAATTATATGATTCTTTTATATGTATTTTAGATATGCTATAGACTTACTAAGCTATAAAAGCTTACTTTGATTGTTTTTGTCCATTTGTTTTTATAGATTTTGGAGACACGTTATGAGCTCGGGGATCATCAGTATAGTCTATCACACTTTCGACCCCTTTTGGTATTTTGTTAAATATTTGAACTTAATCTTATGGCATGTATAGGTTTGAGTACGATGTTGGTTAGATGTTGATTGTAAATTATAAATAGCTATGCGAAAATGATTTAATTTTCATGTTTGTGATCAGTTGGTTTTAAAAATGGTTGTATTTGTTCGGTAATGCCTCGTAACCCTAATTCGGCGACGGATACGGGTTAGGGGTGTTACAAAAAACTCATAGTGTCTGTACCTCGTTCGGGAAGCAGTTTTTGACACATCGGAGTCTTTAACTCGCAACTGATAGTAGCCTGATCTCAGATCTATCTTCGAAAATACAGTAGCCCCTTTCAACTGATCGAACAAATCATTAATCTGTGGTAAAGGATACTTATTCTTTATAGTCACTTTATTGAGCTGTCTGTAGTCGATACACATTCTCATAGTTCTGTCTTTCTTTTTAGCAAACAAAACTAGTGCACCCCAGAGAGAGAAACTCGATCGCCCGAAACCTCTATCTGTCAACTCTTGCAAATAAGCTTTCAATTCTTTTAATTCCGTAAGTGTCATTCTGTACGGAGCTATCGATATCGGAGACGTCCCCGGCACTAATTCAATACCAAATTCAACTTCTCGAATAGGTGGCAAACCCAGTAATTCTTCAGGAAACACATCCAGATACTCGCACACAACAAGTACTGATTCAATCTTTCTTTCGGTTATTTTACTATTAAGCACATATGCAAAGTAAGCTTCGCAACCTTTTTTTTACATATTTTTGAGCTAACATCGAAGATATCACTGCTAGTGAACCATTCAGATCATTGGATTCAATTAGAATAATCTCATCCTTTTGATACCGTAAATCAATAGTCTTCCATTTGCAGTTCACAATAGCATCATACAGAGTTAACCAATCTATACCCAGAATTATATCAAACCCGTCGAAGGTAACAACATCAAATCAGCCGAAAAACATGAATCTCGAATCATCAATGCACAATTCTTGCACACTTTATCAACCAAAACACACCGGCCTAAGGGGTTTGATACTTTAATCACAAACTCAGTAGACTCTACAGACAAAGTCTTACTGGATACTAAAGTCTTACACATATAAGAATGAGTCGAACCAGGATCAATCAATTCAACAACACTAGTATCATAGAGAGTGAAAATACCAGTAATAACATATGGGGATGAGGCCTCCTTGCGTGTGCAAATAGCATAGGCTCTAACAGGTGCACGAGCCTCGGATTACCACTCACATTACCCATATTTCTGGGTGGTCTACCCCGAGCTACAGTGTTACCCGATCTCATCTTCTGTACCGGATTTTGCTCCGCCAACTCTGGGCACTCACGAATATAATGATCCATTGATCCACATTTAAAGCAAGTCCGATCATGCAATCTGCAACTGACGGGATGTCGTTTACCACAATGTTTACACTCGGGTTGATTTGATCTAACATTACCCACACTAGCTACTGAGGTAGCTCTCGAACTCACAGGTGGTCCATCCTGATCTCGTCTATAATACCCCGCAGTAGCCTTTGAACGGCTAGCATTATCTCGAAACTTCTTTGATGTCGACTAGAATGACTTACTAAATGGTCTCTTACGTGAATCTCTAGCTTCAGAGTCAGCTTTTCTTTTTTGTCTTTCCCAAGCTCTTTGACTTTGCAAGCTCGCTCAACAAGTACTACGAACTCTTTTATCTCAAGTATGCCAACTAACAATTTAATGTCTTCGTTCAGCCCATCTTCAAGTCTTTTAAACATTATAGGTTCAGTCGAAACATATTCTTGGGCATATCGACTAAGTCTCACAAATTTTCGCACATACTCTGTCATTATCATCCGACCCTGTTTCAATTCAAGAAATTCCTTTCGTTTCTGATCAATGAATCTCTGGCTGGTGTATTTCTTACGGAACCACCGATACTAGTGTATTCCACCAGTGATATGCAGTGTCTCATAGCAAAGATATGGCACATTTTAAGCACTCGCCAGGGGTGCAAGATAACTCGTTAAACACTCCAATAGTATTATCGAGATAGAATTCAGCTCGTTCAGCACCATCATCGTTAGTGGCTCTGAACTCTTCAGCCCGTGTTTTCTGATTTTATCAACAAGAGGCTTAAGCAATCTCAACGAATCACTCACTTGAGGTATAACAGGTATCGAAGATGGATTAGTCGGGGGTGGAAGTTATTGTACAACCGGATATATTGAGTAAACCAGTCGTTCATCATTTGGTAAAAGGCTTATCTAGCCTCTCCCTCCTGGTTACTCGAAGTTGGTCGAGAATCAACCGGCGTTGTCCCTTGCGCTGGAGTAGGCACTATACTCTCAACATAATCAGCTACGGCTCGATCGGGATCCATTACTATACGAAAACACATTTTCAGATGTCAGAAGTCATCATACTATCGCAATATAAAATATGTCATGTATAGCTAGACTCACATATGCTATGGTAGTGAACCGACTAAACCATAGCTTTGATACCAATAAAATGTAGCACCCCTAACCCGTATTCGTCGCCGGAATAGGGTTATGAGGCATTACTAAATGAAGCACACACCCGAACAATTTACAAGTACACATAAACAAGTCTCTTAAATCAATCAAATTTTAAATCATAAAGCTAACATAAACTCTTTATGAATTATTCCATATTTTAAAACGAACATATATATAGTCACATAAATCATAAGCAAAAATATCAAATAAATCAAAAATTATTTTTTTATAATTGGCACATCATGAAGTATTCGAATATATATATGTGTGTTTTGGCCGAATGTGATTATGAGATAGGGAACTATGTAAATGCATTAAAATCATTTTATTTTTAACAAAACGACGTCATTTTGCTCCCTGTCTTCTCACCCATCATCCAAGTGGCCATCATGTATTCTTTTCGACAACTCATACACTCTTTCATCCTCTTCTATTTATTATTTAACTAGTTTCTTTATATTAATTAAAATACAATTTGTTTTTAATTTAATATTAAAAATCTTCAGAAAAATTAATGACACATAGAAAAAATTCGAAAGTAAAAACATAGAAAAATATATGTTAAAAATGAAAAAAATTAAAATACTATTATTTAAAATAAATTTAATTTTTTGGGTATATGGCTGATTTTTTTAATTTATATATTAAATAATTTCTTATATAATTGTAAAAGAGATAATATTAACTTTATATATATTAAAATTATTATTATAGTTTAAATTATTTAAGAGATAATAGATAAACTTTATATATATTAAAATTAAAAAAATTGCTAACCCATGCATCTCTAGAGAAACAAAATTAATTAGTAAATTGAAAAAGTTATTTAAATTTCCTAAAATAATAAAAGAATATATAATTACAAAAGAGAAATTTTTTTAAAAAGTTTTTTTTTTTCATATTTTGAAATGTTCTGTTTTTGTTTTCTTACATACGAAATTATATAAAAATTTCAAAATTTATCTAATTCTTTTAAATATTACTTAAATTTAAAAAAATATTTATTCATAAATGATATGAAAGATATAATAATTCAATATAAAAATTGTAAAGAAATCAAGCATTAGCAGTGTTTATGAGAAAAGCGCCGTAAAAAATAAGCAATAGCGATATTTTTATGCAAAAAATTATTTTATTTTAAACAAAACGACGTCATTTTACTCCCTACAAAAAAAATTGACCAATAATAATGTTTTTGGTCCAAACGCCGTGAATATGTATTTATTTTTTACAAAACGGCATCATTTTGTTAGCAGCAAAATGCATAAATAATTTCGCCAGAACCCTTCCCCTGTTTCCCCCAATTCATTTCCCCCAAATCAGTTACCCCCAACCCTATTTTTTCCCCCATTTTATTTTCCCCAAATTATTTCTCCCCTACCCCAAAATCCTAACAATTTCTCCCCTACTTCGGAACATAATTCTCTTCTGCGTATTATCAACCAGCAAGAAATTTCTCAGAATAAAATGGTCGCTACAAATTATTTCTCCCCTACCCCAAAATCCTAACAATTTCTCCCCTACTTCGGAACATAATTCTCTTCTGCGTATTGTCAACCAGCAAGAAATTTCTCAGAATAAAATGGCCAGCGACGGATTTATTCATCAAAACCCATTGTGAGCTTTTGCCTCTTAAACCCCCTTTCACAGTTTCTTTAATTTCTTGAAGTTAGTTTTTTTTTCCCTCACAAAAATATCTTATGTATGATTTTAATGGTAGAAAGAGATAAGTGTGAGTTTATTAAAAAAATTTTAATTATGTTTTATTAACTTAGGATGGAAACGAAAATGGCTGGTGAGAGAATTTCATAAATACGAAAAGTCTTTTTGGTTGAGAAATTCCGGGAAATGTAAAGGAAAATCAAGATTGACCCATAGGTTTTCTAGCCTAGATTTCTTTTCTCCCTTTCTGGGCTCTTTGTTTTCTTTTGGGACTGTAGGATTTAATGATCTAGGATTTGTATAATTTTCCGAAGCGAAAAGCACAAATAGAAAATGAAGCTACTAAAAATCAATTTGAACTTGTTTGAATTAATTGTCCTTTGGGCTTATCAAAGAAACTAAAATTTGGGTTCTTCCTGCTTTCTACATGTTTCCTTATCAACTGACATTTTCTTTTTCAAATTGATGTTTCATTTTGTACTAATAAGAAAAGTAAAAGTATTCGGCATTCTTTGCTGATGATTTTGGTCTGGTTGTGGCATTGTTATTGTTAAGCTTGTTTAGTTAGGTCTGATTTTGGTCTCATTACACATTTGATTTCCCCCTAAGTGTCTTCATACAGTATTTTTGTTCATCTTTTATGTCAACTTGATTTGGTTCCAGTTTTGCACCTCTTAAATTCTTAGACATTGACGTTTCTTCCCTTTTTCGTGCATCATGCATCTCATAGATATAATCTTTTATCGAAGAGGTTTTGTTTATACTCTTTTCTTTTTTAACGTAATTTTGCTATTTATACTCTTTTAATATTTTCGCTAAAGGTCATATTTTATAGCGGTGTTTGTGGGAAAAACCCGTAAAGGTCATGTTTTATAACGGTGTTTGTGGGAAAAGCGCCGCTAAAGGTCATGTTCTATAAAAACGCCGCAAATAATTTTAGACGTCGTTAAAAACCTGTTTTGCTGTAGTGGTAACAAAACAATAAAAAATAATAACAGTATTTTTTGCAAATTCGAGCTAGGCCTGAACAATAAAAACTTACTCAAGACCCAACCCATTTAGAAAATGGACCTTACTTTTTGTTTAAGCTCATTTTTCGGATCTATATTATTACTTAAACTCTCTCACTTTTTGAGCGGGCTTTTGATCTTAACCTAATGACATGCAAAAAAAAGAATTTGTTTTAAGTACTAATTGAATGAGACTATAATGTGGTACGAAATAAACGAATATGTAAATTAAGAAAAACATATGATAACAAATACTTTCATATCGAAAATGTATATATTACTCTCCCATGAAATTGTCCAAAATTCAACTCACAATAAATAAACAAATATAAAAGAAGCATTTAAAATAATAAAAATGACCATTAAAAATCCTACTCACAAGTACACTGAACTACATCCAAACCTAAACATTTTGATAAAAAAAATGAAAATAATAACAATAAAAGAAAAAGGAAACAACATCTCTTCATCTTAGATCGAACAAACAAATGAGATGTTAGGCCATTAGCGGATAAAAGAGCTTGTAATTGATAAATCGAATAAACAAACCTCTTAGCGGATATTGCGAGTGGAAAAGTTGATGGTTGATGCCCGACGGCTATAAAACCAACCTTTTTTTTTTTTTGCATAATTACAAATTTAGTCTTTAATGTTAAAAATTTTATTAATTTGGTTTTTCTTCTTTTTTGATTGAGCTAAATTTGGTCTCAACCTTTTATAAAAAATTAAATGACCGTCAACCTCTTAAAACGAGTAAAATTGCTGTTCTTTTAACGAAAATATTGACTAAAACGTAAGTTTTTAAACATGGTACATTGCATGACAATCTACAAGTACTTCATGCTAATCTTTTTGGATCTTTTTATAATCTTTAAATTGTTTGTTGACGTGATATAGTCAGCATGAAGTGTACATGGATTGCCACGACAACATTGTTTCCATTAAAAAACGATTTGTCTCTTTTTAAAGTATTAGTGGTCAAATTTAACTACAAAATAAAAATTAAATTGACATAAGGTGTAAATGTTAAGCACTAAATTCATATTTAGTTCGGTGTCATGCCTTTAGACTATTAGAAATTATAACATCCGTATAAACTTTTATTTGGATTGGATTTCAAGATATGAATATTAACTTATTGAATTTGGACCGAGTTGAGACTCTAATTTAGAAAAAATTATCGACCGTCTAACCCGATTAAAAAGTGAACCCATTCCACAAACCTTGTATCATTTGGATCTTTAGATTCAAATAAATAATTTAATGTTGGATAAATTTATTTAAAAAAAAAACTCTTTAAAATACGTGGACCGCATAGCTTATTAATTACATCTCAATCGATCTCATACATGAGTCGAGTGATGAAGTTGGATGAGGGAACTTCATTTCAAGAATAATTTATAGGTTGAGGACACAAAGAGAAGTCACCGTGACAGCACATTTGGCTGAAACGAATGGTCTATTCATTCTCTATTACTTCCTTTCTTGGGCATAACAAGTTTTTTTGGAATCACACTACCACTAACTAGATTAGCCATAAACATGCCTATTAAATATTTTCAAATATAAAATATTAAAATTTAAATATTTACCAAGTAATATTTTTAATGTTGTTTTTGGAATTAATATTTGTATTAAATTAAAAATATACTTTTAATAAATCAAATATAACATTTAATGTATCTATAAAATATATAAGGTATTAATAATGTAAATAAAATATTATTTTTAATCTAAAGGTTAAAATAGTTATTTTTAGTCTATTTTTAACCTATTACGTGATATTATTTATCTAATCAAACAATGGTATACCATTATATGTCTATTTCATTTAATTAAGAAAATAACGTAATACCTATTACCTCTTTGTTTCATTCCCATTGCATAGCTATTCCTATATGCTATTCGTTATTCAAATGTGTGCTCCTAGAATCCTAACCCAACATAAAGAATTGAAAACATATATTATATTTCCTAAGTTATTCAATGAAGATATGGTTGAAAACTTTTTGCATTTTCAAAGACTTGAAAAATACTCAAAAACATATTTTAAATGTGTTTCATCCTTACCAAATGTTTTTGAGTCAATACCAAAGTGTTCTAAGATGTTTAGAATGTTTTAAGACACTTTGATAGTCAAGTCTCGAAACATAAGATTATGAAAGTTTTAATGCAAAATTTTGCTTTCAAGGCTGCATATCTAGAGACAAGCCTGTCAATGGCTGTATAACTGTTATTTTTCAACCAAATCTCAAGGCATACGTTGTAGGGATAGTTTTTAAGCCCGAATTCAATGCTTATAACCGCTAGAACTCATCCCCAACGACTAAAAACGTCCACAAACTCATTCTTTGATATAAATATAAGTCAAAGACACATCAAGATATAAGAGTTGAACATCCAAGCATCTAAGTCAAGTGAAAAGCTTCAAATTCTTTATTCTTTCATTTTCTATTGTACATATATCTAGGAGCTTATTATTAGATCTTTTATCACTCTCATTTTCATTTCTTGGGGAGCTTAATTTTTTTGTAAACACACACCTTATAGAGGCCTCTTTGTTTACTTTGTTTCATATCACTAATTATAGATTGAGATGGTTTTAATTGAGCCATAAAAATTAAAAAAAGGTTCTAGTTTAGCCATAAAAGTTAGGAGAAAAGATTCTTTCTAAGCCTTAAGAAAAAAATATTGTTGTAAATGTTATACCTTCTCTTTAAAAGAAAAGGTATCAAATTCTAGTAATGAATTAAGAAATCCTTAGTGGTGAAAAATTAAGGCAATGAAGATAGACCATTGGGGTTGAACCACTATAAATTTACTATGTCAAGCTATTCTCCCTTGATATTATCATGAAATATTGATATTCTCAAACCTAGCCACTGTTAATGAGAAAATGCAAGAACTACTTCACAAGTATTGGACCGGTCACTGAACATAAAATCTTGAGAAGATTGTTTACAATCACTAAACAAAAAAAAGTATTTTGAATTATATTTTATGACTAAAGTATCTTTAGAAAATTAATTAGAACTTAGGTTAATTTGATTAGTGGAAGTTAATTCAACCAACATATTGAACACCGCTAGCAATAAAAGCTTGGATTTCCAATAAAATTATTTTAGAATTTGAAGATTAATTTTAAACACATTGAAGGTTAATTTTAAAAGAACGAGAAAAAGAAGAAAATTATTATATTGGATTTTGAGTATTTTTGTTTTTTTTTTTGGTATATTTTTAATCAATTTTAGCTAAGAAATTTATTTTTTTTAGCTTTTTAGGTGAAAGGGTCATTAATAAAAGCAAGACTGAAAAAAAGGGACCAAATTGCACAATATGTAATTGTTGAAGGTTAGATTTTTTAGAATCAAGACTAAATTAACAAAATGTATAAATGTTGAGGGTTAAAGTTGCTATTATTCTAATTTAAAAGCTACCACCATTAACTAGGTGACCAAAAAAGAAAAAAAATTAATAATTGAGTAACTATTTTATAACTTTTCATAGTTGAATGATCAAAATAATTACTCATAATTGAGTGACAACTATTTTAGTTTACCCATGTTTTTAGATATAAACTACTTTTCTAACTTCGAGAATAAATAAAATTCTCACAAAAATTAGAAGTCCACTGACCTTGTCTTTAAATCATTTAAGGCTCATTTTTCATTGCGTTTGAGAAGTCAAAGGTACTTTTTCACCGCAAAAACAACGAAGAACAACTGACTTTTGGGGTCAAAATTGCGGTGGAAAATTGCTTTTCCACCCAAACACAAAAGTTGAGATTTAGGTGCTTTTGGTTTTTGCATTTGGAAGCAAAAATTATCAAAATACCCTTATCTATATTAACCATTTAAAAGTATATAAAAAATTATATTAATTTACAATTTATGTATCATTATATTAAATTATTTAAATATCATTTGGTTGGGTGCATCCCTCATTAATTGGGATTTAGGGAGATGAACCTTATTCCAAGGAAGGTGTATCATATGTTTGGGGGATGAATCATCTACATTCATGTATGTTATTAATTCAATTTACATTTCCCAAGTTCATCCATTTATGGTGGATTTGTCTAAAAGCTATGAATGATGTCTTTTGGGAACCCCATTGCTCTACTATAAGTATGAGGCTTTTAGAAGGCTTTTGGTAGAGAGGGAGAAGCATCAAAACTCAATCACAAGTGAGTTCACCAAGAGAGAAAGATAGAGAGAGATCCACTATTATGTGAGAATTGTAAACCATCCTAATTGGATGAGATATTGAATGTAATCCTACTCATATAATAGTATACGGCAAGTTTGCACTGGACTAAAGTGTCGCAGTTTTTCCCATTTGGGTTTTTCACGTCAACAAAATTTGTGTGTTTTTTTTCTCTTTAATTCTCTAACATACTCAGAAGTATTCTCTAACATACTCAGTTCTTTTCAACACATTTATCATCATATTAAATTATTTAAATATAATTTCAAATTATATTTAAGTTTTTAAAATAGTTTTATGTATCATTAATTTTACAAATAATTTATATTATTTACTTAAGTATTTAAAGTTTATACTTTATATACCGTTGTATTAAATTATTTAAATATCATATAACTTATATAATTTTTAACTTTCCATTATCATGTCCAAAAATAATATTTTAACCTTTAACCACAATTCTTGACAGCAATGGAGAACACTAAAACTTAACAAATCACATTTTTCACAACATTTTTTTACTATACTTTTCAAAAATACTTTTTTTTCAAAAAGTACTTCTAAAATACGCTTTTCAACTGCAACAATGGGGAACAAGCCCTATGTGAGTTGATTTGATTTAATGTATACAAGGAGCAGGGACTAAGCCAAAAATATTTACGAAAAGGGGCCACACTGTTTATTTAAAATAGATATTTTAAAAGTAGGGTTGACTCATATGGATCGAGCTTACTTTGAACAAGGTATTTTAAAATTTGAGCTAGTTTTGATCATCCAAATTGACATTTCAAAAAGTAAAATAGGTTAAAAGTTCAATTTGCATTAGATATCACAATTATTTAAGTTTGTTTTTTTATGAAATTAATATTTAAATACCACTTATCATTTATATGTTGCAATTAGTTAACATTATTATTTTCTTACCAAATTAATATTTAGATATTACTTTGTATTAGTTTACCAAATTAAACTAAAAATGTTACCAAATATTTTTTATCAAATTAAATTTTAGATACTACTTTGTATTACTTTATCAAACTAAACTAAAAGTGCTACTAAATTTAATATAAACATCTATAAACTATATAAAAGAAACCAAGTTAAAAAATTTTAGAAAACTTTTTGGGGGCCAAACACAAATTGTCATATTTTTATACATTAATTATAGTATTAAAATGAAATTTTTTAAAAATTGAAGGGACCAAAGTGAACATTTTCAAAATTTAAGGCACACTCATATAAATTAATTAAATATAGGCATGCACACTCATAAGGTTTGAGCAAAATATCCATTTTAATACTATAATTAATGTATAAAAATATGACTATATATAAAATTTAAGGCACACTCATCTAAAAAAATTAAAAATTAACCAAGCAAATATGAAGCAAATGACTATATATAAAATCATAAAAAATAAAAAATATATAAAATAATTAAATATAAGTATATATTTTAAAAATTAAAAAAAATGAGTGTATCTAAGATGGTTTAAATTAGTCATTTGCAAATATAGGCAGGCTTGGTCAAAATCTTAGACCATACTTTGGGTAGGACTAGGCTTGAGCAAGTATAAAGTTGTTAATATCACATTTAGGCTCAGTCCGAACATGATCCGGCCCACGAATACCTCTAATTTACTATATATGTTTCAAAATGTGTGATAGTTTTTTTATTATTATACAAAATTTAGAATTATTCATTATTTCTTCTCAATCCATAAATAGGAGGATAAGCATATTTTAACACGTGTAAACTCACGTCTTTCTTGCAGCAGTGATAACAATAACATAAAAAAGTTTAAGTAGGAAGTAAACGATAGAGAAAAAAAGATACGTATTGTGGTTTACGTAAAGTGTTAGTGGTATAACACCAATGTGCTTTACGTAATTTGATGTGAGAAATTGAGATCGTTTTCAAACAAATTCTAATGACAGAAAAGGCGGCGCATCCCTCTGCAATGTGCATAACATCACTTCAATTATTATTTGCACTTAAAAGCCTTTGGTTTGGGGTATCCATATCTTTTACCCCCAAAACAGGGTAGAATTTATATTTAATATATTCTTAGTGTATAAAAATTTAAAAAACAAATATAAATAATTAAACTTTTAATACATGATTAACTATTGGTGTATAAAATGAAGAGACTAGTATAAAATATTCTGAATAGAGTTAGCTAATGTGAAAGTTACCTTCAATTAGAAGCCATTACAGTGGGAAGCATTGGATTCTCCAAACAAAACACTTTAATGTTTCAAAACTAAGATTCAAATGGTATGGATAAGACAAAATGTGCCATATGCTGCTAAACTTTAGCTCTAATGGAATATGGACTGCCCGAGCTTTGCTATATATTCTACCCCCCAGCTGGTTAATGCTTGTTTTTATTAAAAGAAGCTTCCGGTCTCCATGTCCATCAATAATTATACACATATATATATTGTGCGACAGATTTTTTATATTCCTTTAAGATATGAATTCAAAGAGATCAATAACAGAAACAAGGAAATTAAATTAGCAACCCCAACTAAGAGTGGCTCAAATGGTCAGAGCATAAACTTGTGGACCATGGCTGCTGCCTGTTGTTGCAAGTACAGTAGATGTCGACATCAGTTGCTTCTAATTAAGAGTATTAAATTTGGGAACTGTGAAGTTCAACCAAACGTGCGCACAGGAATCTACTCCTTGGCCTGCACATTCTTATTTTACTTACTTATCGAAATTATACATGGTGATGGTGGGATTCACTCAACATTCCTACATAATTTCTAAACTTCACATTTGATTTGGTGAAGCTTCTATTAGGAGAGTTGCACAAGTATTTGAGTTACTTGGCATGTGGTTTAGATGGAAACTCATCCAAACATAGATTATAGCACCAACATCTTCGAGATAGAATATGCATCAAATCTAAACCAAGGAACATCCATTCAATATGTTGTTACATCAAGATGGGGAAGAATAGCGTATTCCTCTCGATATGGAGTGCAACAAACTTTATTTATTTCATAATAAAACATTTTTTGGTAATTTAATTTATTTGCTTAAAACATTTACCATATCTATGCATACACATTTTAGTTATGTTAAATTATAATCTCTCATTAACCTCAAAAAAATAAAAATTAAAAACTAAAACCATCTTTTATACAAGATATTTTATTATGTCACCCTAGTATAGTTTTATTAGAAAAGGGAATGTATGAAACTGTGATCCAACGTTATCCATATCCATTTTCAACAGGAGAACGACAAATCAGATTTTTCCAAATCCAACTAAAAATGATAAAAATCAGGAGGAAAAATCTGATTTGTCATTCTCATATTGGAAAGGGATAGGGATGACGTGGAATTACAATTTCATACAATCCTTTCTTAGTTTTAGAATCGGTCTAATCTACATCAAATACAAGAAAACTGAAAATTTCAATTTTAGTACTTTTGGTTTGTTGCCTTTTCAAATTTAATACTGCTTAATATAGTTTGTGGCTAGAAGCAAAAGTAGATATAGTCCTTACAAGTTACAAAAGCGGTGTTAAGTTCTAGATTATAACTTTATATATTGGAAATAAGTTAAAAGTTTCAAAGCAATTGTTTAAGAAATATATTTCTCTACTTTATTGCATTTGTTACTAGTTTATATTGGTTTGGTTTGCATTTTAACTTTGTATAAAGCTTTTGAGGGAAAATTTAATATTTTATATTAAAAACACACACACAAAAAAAAAATAAGTACATTAGAGTAATACAATTTATTTTAAATATAAAAAAAAATCGTAATTTTTCTAATCGAGTTGATTTTCGATTGGCTCGTGACACCAACTCAATTAGGTGTTTAAATAATAGTATAAATATTTCTCTACTTTATAGCATTTGTTACTATTTTTTTATTGGTTTATTTTGAATTCAACCCTATTTTTTAATCCTTCATGTATGCTTTATTGATTCACTTGTAATAATGTCATCTCTCAAATACGAATTTACATTCTCTCATTGAAAATATAATATATTTTACCATTACGTCCAAGTATTTAACCATAACATAATATCTTAAGTTAGCAAATGACATATAAAATTAATGATAATATAATTAAATCCCAAGGTATGTGATATAATGACAAGTACGTGATGCTTCAAACCATTAGAGCCGTATATATCAGTTCCAAGGACCAAGTTCCATAACACCAAGGGATTATCTAAAGTATAATACTTTGTTGATGTCGTACGTAAAGGCATGAAGTGTTGGGGTAAATAAGCAGTAGTGCATGAAAATACCCAAACTCAAAGCAAAAGAAGATCATACCCAAGCAAACCCCTCAAAACCAGCTGTTCGTCCCTCCTCCCTTTCACAAAGTAACAGAGAATCGCCAATAGCTCCCACCCCTCTCTATATAAAACAACACCAACCATCAAGTTAAACAAAACATAAAAATAGTACTGCCAAGCCCAAGCTAGCTTACCACATAATCAAAAACAAACAAAAATTCTTGCCTTAACCCACCCTCCCTTTATCTCCTTTTTCCTTCTTTCCTTCTCATATAAACCATATATATAGACACACTGCAATCACCATATCATTTAACGATAATACTCTCCCTTTTCTTTCTTCCTTGTATTCTTTTTCCCTCCTCTATATATGTTCTAGAGAAACTATTATATAGATAATTAAACATGGGGGTTTCTTTGTCGTTTAAAACCTTACTTAGAACACTTATAGTTTTGGGGTTCATCATAGTTGGGACCCTGCAGCAGGAGGGGCAAGTGAAAGACTTGGGTAAAGGGAAGTCGACTTTGGTGCATCAACGGTTGGATCTCAATTACATAAGCAGAAGAAGAGTTCCTAATGGACCGGATCCTATTCATAACAGGTCTGCTTCCTCTTTTCTTTTTCTTTTTAAATAACCATATGTATATATATTAGCTAACAATTAGATTTTGCATGCTTTGCACTATACATGTACTCCTATGTCATGAGGAGAAATTAGATTTTGCATCTTAAGCTTTTTTTCCACCTCGAGCACTTTCTTCCCTTTTTCTTTTCAAATTTGTAGTGGTAGTTGTAATTATAATTAAGGTGTAGATTTTGCATGCTCCCCGTTTTCGTTTCACTTACAAACTTTAATTACGACCAAAAGTATTTTATTTCTAATCTTTTTTATAATTATATATACTTTTTTTTTACTATAATTATTATGTATCATCTGTTTTTCAATTTGGGTGTGTTTTATTTTTCAAAAATAAAAAATAAGAACAAAAACTACAATAAAATTTTGGATATATATACACACTATATTTAAAGGGTTGAGTGAGTTGATATCACTTATTAATTGCGTCTCAATTTAGTTAAGCAATTATCGAAAACTATTTTTTTATAAAACAATAAACATTATTAAGAGGATATTTTTATCATTTTAACTCTGAGATTTCAATCAAAACTATATATTTTTATAAATAGATATGTTGTAATCTAGTATATTTTTCATTTAACTGTTACATTGAGTCCTACATGTGGTCCATCGTGATTTAATCTCCAACATTACCCTCTTACAACTGAAAAAATAAAAGAAAATAAAGCCTGTCTCTTCCTTTATTCCATCTCTTAATCTTTGCTTATCCATAGCTAATTATATATGATTAGCATATTGCATTTACAAAGCCTTATATAATTACTTAATTAAACCTTTTTTATGTCACCTTTCTTTGGTCTTTCTTTCTCTTCTTTTCATTAGTTTGCTATACAACCTCTCTTTTTCTTTTATTTAAGTGTGCGTTGTAGCATTACAAAGCAAAGCAAATCTATAAAACTAAAAGCTGACCATGCTACAATGAAAATTTCCATGTTTCGACCAAACTGCAGTTAATTAATATCTTTCATTTTCCCTTTAATTATTAAAGCAGAGGTGGTAGTTGTTTTTTATTTATGGAAAATCATTTAATATATTATTAGTATCTCATTTCAAAATAACACTCTATCAATGAGTCACAATTTGAGTTTAGATTATGAATTTTTAATGTAGAGTAAGATGCATATAATTAAGTGAGACATGTGACAATTTTTTTAACTCGAATAGCCTTAGTCCCCAAAAAAAATTGTTTATATAATTCTTTTAATTTTTAAAAAATCACGAGTTAGTATAATTGTGAAATTATACTTTGATCCCTTTAAAATTATTTATTTATTTTTAACTCCCTAAAACAATTTCTTAAGTTTGCACCTACTCGGATACGAAGGTATTTAAAAACAACTTTTTACTTATTTAGTTTTTACTAATAAAAACATATCACCAGCTAAAATTATGATATTTAGCAAGTTATATTTGATTTTCTTATTCAATATCTTTATCAGAGATTTCTTTTTCTTTTTTAAATAGGCGAGCTGGCAACTCGAGACGACCTCCAAGACAAGCTTAGGCATCAAAGTATGGGGAAGCTTCGAATCAGCCGAAGTGCTAAAAGATGATGGCCACAAAGCCAGCATATCTGGCATATATCTTGCAAGTAATATTTTGGGAGTGGGACTATAAATATTTGAAATATTTTGAATATCCAATTAAGCCTGCATGCATGTAGGGTTTTTTTTTTTCTTTCTAACAACAGTTATTATACAGTGGGTGATTCTAGGGGAGAGAGAGGAGTAAACATATGGAAGCTCTCACCAAAAGCATCTAGCTAGCAGAGAAAGATATTAAGCATCTATATATCTACCTACCCTTTTGTGTATGTTAAAGAAAATATATTTATTAATTAGTTTTGGTAAAATTATTTGAGAGATCAAATAAAGAGAGAGAGCAAGTTGATATGATCGAAATTGTGCTTTTTAAAATTAATATAGGCTTGGGCAAAATATGAAGATTCTCTTTAAAACATAATTAAGGAAAAAAGAAGCAGCATTTAAAAGAAGAAATAAAAGGAAGAGGTAGGGATTAAGGAACAAGTAAGGGTGGAATATGGTAGTGGAGACATATGTTCCATGGAAGCATGCATGTAGCAAAAGGTCGATCAATTTTGGTATTTGGAATAGGGTTTGGGTTGATTTGTTTTAATCACAATAGTTGCCGAAGAGTTGAGGTTAGATTCTAGAAAAGGTGGGCAGGGGGGGGGGGCATAAGTTCCAAAACTAAAGTGAATCCACCAATTAAAGGTGTTCAGCTCCTAAAAGCAAAAGTTGTTTTACATTTTTGTGTGTTAGTCTTTTTCTGGATTCTTTGGGGACTGTTTTGGTCTTTGGATCCATTATAACCTGTAAGCATATATATTATATCGTGGCCATCAAAGCAAAACTTTGTTTTTTGGGGTAAAACTAATGTATTTTCTACTATGGTTGTATGGTTGATAGAAGTTAATTTTTTCAAATTCGTGATTTTTATTTTCAAAATTTGAATTTGTGTCTCTTTTTTAAGAAAAGCAACATGACATTAACATTATATTTACCATTTGTTGGTATCAAAGGAGATTTATATTCTTTAAAAAAATCAAATGTAAATTTAACTCTTTTATTATTCAATGTCTTATTTTTTGTTGTTTGTGTTGAGAAGAAGCAAAAGCAAAGAAGTGGTCTAAACTCTAAAGAAAGATAGGTTCAAATTTGGGCAATTAGCCAATTACTAAAAAGAGAAAAAGCAAAAGCAGATACAAGCTTTGGACTTGATTCTCAACATCAGGATATCTTGGATTAACATTGTAAGCCTTCTTATTCTAGTATTTAGATTTCATTTTTGAGCATTAATTTCTTATTCATCACTCAATCATTTTGAGCATATAATATATCATTGTAAAGATCTCAGAAATAAAATATAAAAACATAATTTTATAATTTAATTCTCCACATTTACTAATCAAGAATAAAACTTCCAAAGTATACATTTTTGCCGACAGTCAGTAAATGACAATTTCTTTGATATAATAATATATGCGTCCATTATGGCTAGGAAGTGACAACTTCTGCCTACATGCTGAAGGTGTTAAAATTTTTATCAGCTTCTTTGTTGGTTGTTTGGTTAGATGTTTTTATACATATGAAATGATTAAAGGGAACAAGAAGAGTATTAATCTAGACAAGGAAATTTAAATCAAAAACAAAGCTACGATGATCCAAGTGAATTACCACAGTTCTTTTTTACCTTTTCAATTTCTAATTTGTGGATTTAACTCTTTACTGTTGGGATTTTGTGCTCTTAATATAAATTTATATTTTTTTTGACCAAATTGATTAAATAAAATTTCATAATTAAATTATTATCCTTCTATAATTATCTTCAATGGTTTTTGCATGAATAAGCAAATATTGACTCATTGATTACCTAAGATTGAATTAATATTAAATTGCTTCATAGGGATGAATTGTAATGCGGGAAGGCAACTTATATTAATAGATAATCTAAATGATTCATAATATGAGAAATCAAAATTAGCAATTGATTCAAAGGACTATTATGTTGTCTATCAAGTCCAATTGAGAATATATCTTGTCTTGAGTATCGAAGCGAATAACTACCAAAAAGAAAGAAATAGTGTGGTTATGTGTATAGAACTAATATACTTGGATATATTAAAATCCTATGCTCAGATGGTATTAAAACTAAAAGTTGATATGTTGAGTATATAACTTATGCATGACATTGTTTCACTTGCAATAAGGAAATTCATAACTGGATTAAAAAGTAAATGATATTCTCTCACTATTATTGCATGAATTATGAATAAGGAACGTTGTTATGGGCCATTTGTCAAGAACGAATGGTTGTTATTACTATATGTTAGTAATAAATTTTTTTCATCGTGGAAGATGCAATGGTGACAATGAGATAAGATAGAATCATACTGGGTAAACGTTTTTAGCCTAAAGATATTTAAGATGTCTTATAAGGGCAACACACTAATGACAAGATCATTGGACAAAGCATAAATCTAATAACTTGCCCTCGTAATGGTATATAATAGGGAGTTCAACCATGGTACTTTTAGTGGATGGACTCCATGACTAAATAATATTGTAATTAATAGACGAAGAGTAAGAGTTTTGATTACAAATTATTTAAACCCTAATTATATATGTCTGATAAGTCCCTCCGTTAACCCAATACAACCTTGTATAGATTGCACATTAGAATTGATACAATAAACGAATGAAAACAATTAAAGAGAAATAGACTACATGAATTACTATTCGCAGTAAATGCATTTTCTTGAAAAGAACAAGAGATGACTTAGAATTTAATTTAATTTTTTAGATTATTATTTAATTGATTGTAATTAAATAATTGAGTTCAAAGTGAAAATTAAATTAATTAGTGATCACAACTTTACTTAATAAGACAATTAAATTTATTTACTCTTAAATTCTAATAAGCTAAAGTCATCATGATTTTGATGGGATTAGAATTGGATTGAGAAAATGATTTAATTGAATTAATTAGATAAATAATATTTAAGGAATAAAAAAATTAGTTATTAGGTTGGATAACTATATGAGCTTATTTTAACTAAAATTAAAATTAGTTATGTGGTGGGATACCTAATGTGCCGCCCTCCCCTATAGAGAAATTTAGGAAAATTTTATTAAGCTACAAATAAATTCTATTTTTTATGAGTACTCGTGATTGTGAATTTTGGTTTTGATTTCCATAGAGAAAGTGAACTTTCCTCACTAAAGAGTTTTAGTTTTTATTTTGTGTTCGGTTCATGATAAGAGCTTGTTCTATTAGTAATACCAATGGTTTAAGGATAACAAAAAAGATCATCCGGTAGATAGCCAAGATTTGACAAGTCTTCCTTGTTCAGAAACATATGTACTAAATTTGGTAAAATTTATTTCCATAGATCACACAATAAATGTTCAATTTTATGGAAAATTTTGAAATTTCGCTCTGAAACAAAACTCTTTTCATAAACAATTTTTCCTATAGTTATGTCACACCAATGGTTAAAATCTATTTAAAATTCCTGATCTTTATCAATTCAGTTGTCTTTTTAACTTTAAGACCTAATTTGCTAGTAACGTTTATGGATGTGAACAAGTCAAATGCTCTTGTGTCAACCAGAGAACTCTTTCATTTATTTTAGTGTTGATGTTTGCAGACATCAAGCTTTTCTTCTCTTGGCCTCTACTTGCTTAAGCAGAATATGTTGCAAAGTCATGTAGAAAAACTTATCTAACTAATGCAACGAAATTTTACAAAGCTTCTAAAATGAACTTTTTTCATGATGTCTAAATTATTAAATTTGATCAAATAAGTACATGTGTTACGAGGTGAAGAGAGACTAGCACAAAACACAAAGGGCTCTTGTAATACCCCCTTACCTAATCCAATGTCCGGTAATATAGGCGATGTCATATTGATATATATTTACAAATTTATTTTAACAAAAAAAATAACCATTTGAACAATTTGGTTAAACAAATTTATCTTCATTCAACTTATTCAAGGCTTTTAAAATGTTTTATTGTAATGACCCGGTTTCTAGTGGTATTAGAAAATGCAATTTCGGAACCTTGTTTTCATAAACCGAGTTCGTAAATATTAAATAGGGATATTTGCGGAGTTATTTTATAGATGAATTGAAATTTGATTAAGTAATTTAGTCGAAATTGTGGTTAATTAGGGCCCAAGGACTAAATTGTAAAAGTCTAATCACTATAGATTTTTAATTAAATAAAAGCTTGGGGACCTAGATAGCAATTATTATAAGGACCAAAATAATAAACAAACCCAATTCGAATAGTGAATATTGGACTTTGATAACAGTTCTACTAAAAAATTAATTAAGTTTAACTTAAGTTTGATAATGAAATAATTAACTAAATTAAGTAAGATTAATTTAATTAAAAATTGTCATCTTCTCCATTCACCCACCGTTCACCATAGCTAATGTAAAACCCCTTACTCGGTCCTGTCGTCGAACTTAGGCTACAGAGTGCTACAATTAAAGCCGGAATAAAACACATTAAATTAACATCGATTATTTCAAATAAACATGAATTTTCTTCATGATTACATAATTAACATTCAATTTAAAAATGAATCATACAATCATAATCAATTCAATGCATAATTACCAAATATAATTTTGGTCGAGCCTTATGGTATCTTATGTATGCTCTAATATCAACCTAGAATTTAACTAGGACTAATTTGTAACATTTCTAAAAATATAAATTAATTATATCATAAATAAATCCTTCAAATAATCAACCATGTCATAAAAATTCAAATATTATGATATACAATTAATTCGAGTCTTAATCATGCTTACGAAAGCTCTTAAGTTGACCCGAACACAATAAAGATCAAATTGAAACATTTTCAAACGATAAGGGCACTAATGCAAAACAAGGGACCCACGGCTGTGTGCTCAAGTTGTGTATTTCATTGAGGTCATGTGGATCAAATTGCAAAATTTTATCAAAAGTCACACGGTCGTATGGCTAGACCGTGTAACAAACTGAAGTCGTGTGCATAAAAAATGTTTAAATCTACAGTATCCACATGGGCATGTAGTCAGCCCGTGTGAGTTACATGGCCGTGTGCCACTAAAAAATTCCATTTGGTACTTCATACAAATTCAACTCTTAAAGATGACTCAATAATGCATTTCCAACCAGTATAAATCTACTCAAATCATACCAATGCCATGTCAAAACTTAACATATATCAAATCATAAACCAATATGCGACATTTGACACCATAAACATAAAGGTTCACATGAAACTATACAAGTATTCCAAGCATTTCATATTCATTCATACCACTCTTACAAATCTATTAAACCATGCAATACCCAAGCTTATACAATCGAGCCAATCATGCCAAATTACCAACATGGGTCATTCATTTGCCACAAACACATTCACCATATTACTAAATTGCACATTTATATGCATCTTGCCATAACATCAAAATTCTTCATCATCATCAATATACCAAACTTACAAACATTCAAGACAACATAAGTACAAGTTCAACTCTATATACATGTAAAAAAATGCTATGGGAAAATGTGATTTGCAATTTTAAGTGTTTAGTATTACTATATAAAATTGTGGTGGAAGTTATTATTTCAAGCATGACATTAAAACTTTTAAAATATATATTTATTTAGATGATATTAAATAATTGAATATAATGATATATGATAAAATTTAAATAATTTAATATAATAATACATAAAATATAAATTAATCCAAAACTTTAAACTTCTTAAATAATTTCTATAAATAATGGTATTTTGATCATTTCAGTTCAAAACACAAAAGCCAAAAGCACCTAAGTCTCAAGTTTTACGTTTGGGCAATGTTGTTGGAACTGAATCAACTGATCTAATCGGGAATCGATCGGTATATCGATATAGACAAGCGATTGAACCAACCTCTTAGTAAACTACTTGAAACCAAAAACAAAAATCAGGACAAAAATTGATAGTTGAACCAATTTATAAAAAAATTTAATATTTTTTAAAAATTTTATCGTTTATTTAATTATTGTCTATATCGATATAGACACTACTTGAAACCAAAAACAAAAAAACAAAAATCAGGACAAAAATTGATAGTTGAACCAATTTATAAAAAAAAATTAATATTTTTTAAAAATTTTATTGTTTATTTAATTATTGGTGGATGGATTGAACTAGATTGTCTTTGGGTGAAAAAGTAATTTTTTATAAAAAAAATTTATTCCAAAATTGGTTTTGGGTTGAAAAATGCTTTCTTCGAACCTCAAAACAACAAATTTGATCTCTTTTTAGAAGAGTAATTGTTAATTTTTTTTTTTGGTTGAGGTATAAACACAATTACATCACACCAATCTCCCATAACAAAATGCAAAAACCGCATAGATGGAAACTCAACCACAAAATCACAGGCAATCCTGAAAAACAAAATCGTCAGCACAAAGCCCATGAGAAACATCAAAGTTCTCCACAAAACACCACCTCATTCATCCATAAACCGACAGAGCAAGTTATCACCGTTCACCATAATCCCCCATAGTTGCAACCATCTGCCACAATCATCGTCTCCCAAACAAGATTGAAGAAAAAAAAGACCCCAAGACCTCCCTATAGATGATTAGTCTTCATGTCATCAACGATTACAAGTTTGCTTCATCGACTTTAATCACTTTCAGAACCTTGATTATGATTCAACACAAAAGTCTCTTCCCAGATACCACCACCAAACAAGCCGCGCATCACCCTCCACTAACGTAAAACAACCTCACATAATGCCCCAAAATCGATGGAAAAAGCTCAAAACTGAAACCCACCCTTATACGATCCAATGATGACCTTGAATCCACTTAAAACTCCAGTAGAGGAACTCAACAATAACTCCAAATAGAACTCAATCCCAAAGACAACTAAAATAATCATTGCCAAACTATGAACTTCGTAATTAAGGCTTTGAAAATGAGCGATCGATGTAATCACAACATGGTCATTTTAAATTCCAACCCTAAATATTAAAATAACCTAAATCCCTGTAAAAACAAGGTATGAACATCCCCCAAATGTCCAACAAGCCTCAACATAGTGAAATACACAGGAAAAAAAAACCAAAATACAAAGACTCACACACATAATTCTAATTCACCAAAAATTCTCATTTAAATCAATGAATTATTAAAATAGTTGTTGTAGATCTTCTCTATTCGCATGCAACTGTTGAAAGCTCCTATTCCCCTTTTCTTTTACAATTTTTTTCATTAAATAATTTTTAACATTACGAATTTACGAATCAGCATCCAAACAGCTTTCTTCTTCGATTTTTGACACTGACTATCAAATCGAATTGGATCTAAGATATATTTTTCTACTCGTTGATGAGTACTGATCCATTGTATCGATCATTAAATCATCACTTAGAGCTTGCTAGCTGGACTTTTAAAAATATATATTAACAAACTAGTGATTTAAATAAAAACATTTTAATATTTATCGTTTTTGAAATTGAGTAACTAAATATTAATAATTTAATAACTTTGAGTATAGTTTAACGTAAACTCTTTTATTTATTATTCATATCATATTAATTTAATTAATTACAAATAAAAATAATACTTTATTATTTATCACTTATTAATTTAATTAATGATCATATAAATTTTATTATTTATCTTTAAATTAATATGAATTAATTAAATACATAATTATAATTTACACGTAAAATTATCATTTTAACATATAATAATTTTGATTTGACACACGATAATTGATAAAAAAAATTGTCTACAAGCCAATCTAAATTAATCAATCACATAAATAAAAACATCTAGAAATGTTAGATGAATATAATAAAAGTAAAAAAAAATTAACAAAAATACACGAAGAATTGAGACATTTGCAAACAAATATATTTAATTTAATCCACACAAATTTCATATTATTTGATCGGTGTCATGGTCGTCCTTAACTTCAAGTTTTTTTTACCATGAATAAAGGGGGTAGGAGGGACAAGTACCATTTTTGCATCCCAAAACCCATCATTTGTTAGTATCATCTTCTTCTCATCCAATATAGACATGTCCTCATCTTACCCTTATTTCCAGCTTTAGTCTGAGATAGATGGAAATGAAGATGTAGGAAGAGCAAAACTATTTGATTTGATAAAAGCAGCAGCGAATACATTTGTGTTTGTCAGAAGTAACATTAGTGAGGTAGCAGCAGCACTCACCCACCCAACCAAAAACAAAGTTTTGACTGCATTCACGCATAAGCTGAGATAAATAAAAGGAATTGAAAATCTCAAAGGCACAATGGAAGAGATAAAAGCTCCTTAGGCATTGGGAGTGGGGTCCGAGGGGGCACGTGGTTTTGTATTCCAAGGACACAAGCTCTGCTCCAAAATTCAGAAACCGAAACACCGTGAAATGAAAGATTAGCCATCAAATTCACATCTTAAAAACTAAACCCCACATGCCCTGCACCAGCTTTGGTTCGATAAAGCACCAGCATTACATGGTCCCATCTCCCAACCTAAAAAAAAAAAGCGGAGACCTCTCTCTATTAACATTACCAAACAAAGATAATAAAGGTGAAGATAATGTTGACCATCCCATCCCGACTGTAGTTATGATCATCACGAGAACTATGTGTTATTCATCTAACTTTCGGGGATTAAATGAAACTCATCAATCTTTTCTGCATTCAAAAAGCCTTTTGGTGGTGGTGGACTTCCTTTCTTATGAGTTGATTGATGATCAACTATTTGTCTTTGGGTATAATAATATATTACAATATTTATTTTATTGTAATTAGAAGCTTGACGTCATCAAATATTCTTCTTTTTTGAGACAAAGATCACTGCTTGTATTTAATTTATATTGGCCTGCGTATTTTATGTTATGGAACGCCTCTCGCCACCATGACGTTACGTTGACCCAAATCTTTCGAAACTTCCTCGCAACAAATACTGAAATTTTCCTTTGAAAAAATATTATTCATGAATCACTTCACTTTTACGAGTTAAGGAGAAAATGCCGAAGAAATATGCATTGCAACATGCTGTAACCTGAGTTACTGTAATTATCCACCCTATGAAAAAATGGAACTTAAAGCTCGCAGGAATTCAAATGGCTGAATTAATTACGCATTACGAGAATGATAAAAGAAATTTTTTTCAACTGCAATGAAGCTAGTGATCACTACAGTGCGTGATGATGCTTCATGTAATTTACAGAATTCTCCAACAAAGTACCATTTAAACAAGGAATCCTGTTCAAGCGGAAATCATACCAATTGCAGAAAATGCCTTTAAAAAGAAGATACCATACACCAATGCAGATATATATGCCCAAATCTCAAAACCACAAAGTAGAAGATAAAAATATTCAGTTCTTTCAGCTGCTGCTTATGCATCTCATTCCCCCCAAACAAGGGTTCGCTCCTAATTATCATGTTCTTGTTGTTTCCCAAAGATCAATGGAAATTCATCATACTGTTCCAAGGCACCATGTTTCTCACCCATGATCTTCAGCGATTCATATACCTGGTACATAGAAGGTCTGTCCTTTGGCCTAGGCACCACACAAGTACAAGCAACTCTCAGAAACTGCATAATTTCATCATCGCACCCTTTTCCTAACAATGCTTTATCAACAGCATCCTTGCTTCGACCAGTGCTGAACAATTGATTAACCCAGTCCACCAAATTCCCCTTAAACCCTTCCTCTGCATTGCTAACTCCGATCGGCTTTTGACCTGTAACCAGTTCCAACAACACTACCCCAAAACTAAAAACATCCCCTTTCAAGGAAGCAACCATGGTACTAGAATACTCAGGAGCCACATATCCAAACTCCCCTAAATCCCCATTCATAAATGAACTGTCATTCGAATCACGAGACCCCATCAATCTTGCTAGACCAAAATCAGCTATTCGAGCATCGAAATCATCATCAAGAAGCACGACATTGGAACTAAAATACTGATGAACATACGGCGGTTGGCATCCATGGTGAAGCCAAGCTAAGCCTCTAGCAACACCAACGCCAATCTTAAGCCTAGTTGACCAATCCAAAACCTCAAACTTCCCATTCCCAAAACCAATAAGATTTCCTCCATGCAACTGAGAATACAATGTCCCATTAGGCATATGCTTATAAACTAAAAGCCTCTCTTCTTCCACAACACAATACCCTAAGAGCGGAACCAAATTTGGATGCCTAAGTTGTCCTAACCTATTCATTTCTGACCTAAACTGTTTCTCACTAAGCTTACAAGTGCTTAACCTCTTAATCGCCAAGGCAGAGCCGTCCGGCAACACCGCCATGTAGGAAACTCCAGTCCTGGTCGAAATAACTGCGTTCTCCGCATCGAAATTGTTCGTTGCCACCATTAAATCCGCCAATTTAATCTTGTTTATTGGCTTTTGGAATAACGATACTTGAGCAAGCCTATGAGATTTCAGCAGTTCAATCCAACTACTACCATCTTGGACCTCCACATCGTAACTTTTCTTTCTTTTTTCGCCTGCGCCGGCTCGGAGAAAGAACCACCACCAAATGGCGAAACCGACGATTAACGGAACTGCGGCGCCAGTCACACCAGCTATTATGATAATTCCCAGATTTTTAGCGTTCAATCCACCGCATTTTGATAAGGGTTTCCCACAAAGTCCATGGTTACCATCAAAACCATCTTCCCCGAATCTGGCTAGATCAGAGGGGATGGAGCCAGACAAGTCGTTACCGGCAACGGAAAACCGTTTAAGGCGGTCCAACCGAGCTAGCTCGTAAGGGATCGAACCAGACAATTTGTTATCCGATAAAACGAGGTCGTTTAGGAACTTACAGTCTACAATCTGAAGAGGGATGGAACCAGAGAAAAGGTTACCAGAGAGATCGAGATGAACGAGATAAGGAAGCCAAGAGCATATATCGCTAGGAATGGGACCGGAGAGAGAGTTGTTAGAAAGATCTAGAATCTGGAGGCTCCGACAGTACTTCAAAGAGTCCGGTAGCTGACCCGACAGCTTCATGGAAGGGAGGTGGAGGCTAATGATTCGGTTTTCCTTCTCATTCCAGCACGAAACGCCGGTGAGCTGGCAAACGGAGGTGGATGAGCGGTTGCTGAAGCTCCAGGTGGAAAGAGGGGAGTCGGCGCCGGTAAGGGAGTTTTTCAGTCCTTCAAGACAGGCGATGTCATCTTCGATGGCGAAAGAGAGCAAGAAATTAAAGAGCAAAAGCGAGGATGTCGCCAAAATAAGAATGTTCTTCTTCATGGCTGAGCTGCCGGCGCCGCTTGATGCTCTGCGTTAGAGTTAGGGTTTCTGTTTTCCCTTGTTTACAGAGATGAGAGATGGCGGTTAGAAGAGGAAACAAAATGGAGGAAGAGGAAGATGAGGGAAATAGGCAGCTGACATTTGACTGTTTGGAGACAAAGAAAGAGAGAGGAAAAAAAGGGAAAAGAAAGGAGTAGCTAAGCTCAAATCAGCTCAGCTGCTGCTGCTGCTGCTGTTGTTGTTTTAGCTTTTTTGACTGCCAGTTGAAATTTTCATGTTCGACTTTGTCTTTTCCTATTTTAGTAGCCTTTTTCTTGTTGTCTTATAAATTAATTATAATGATACTCTACTTAAGACTGTTGTATATAGATTTAGATTTAGCTATAAAGCGGCACCGTATTGCATGGGGAAGTAGATCAACATCAAGATTTGTTTTGTAAATGCGAAGGTGATTGAGAGGGATGGGGTCTTATTCTGAGACAAATAACATGCTGCCAAGTTTTGGGTCAAGTGTGGGCCCATAACCCTATATCAACTTTCGGTCATCAAATGTGGGTATATGCGTCCTATATTTTTCAAAAATTAAGAATTTAGTTCTTTATTTTTTAAATTTTTAAATTTAAGTTTAGTTTTTAACACTGTTAATTATTTTATTAAATTTTTTATTGTGACATTTCGAATTAAAAAAATTATTTATTTAATAGCAATCTAATTAAAAAAAGTATTTTAATAAAAAAATTTAACAATATTGATAGTTTAATCTGAATTTTGAAATTAAAAAAATTAAAAAAATTAAATTCCAATACACACAAACTAAATTCCTAATTTTGAAAAATAAATTGCCTATCAAAGGGAATGTAGACATTTGCAAGTTGCAAATTGAAAAAAAAAAGTTGATTATTGCTATAAATTAAGGTTGAGCTGAGTCCATTTAGTAATTTAGCCATCGAGGCCGATTAATTACTATTTAATCAAATGAGCTAAGGCAATAAACTACTAAGTTTGGTTATATAACGGGACCGAATGTCGTTTGTAGCACTACGAAAGGCCAACATAGACAAACGAAAAACGTATGATATGATATGGGAGAATCCCTTGGCGTAAAAGCCTCTTTTTATTATAAAAGGATGAAAAATCATAAAACTCCATGTAAACCAGTGGGTGAATAAAGTAATGCAATTAATGGACCATTTAATCAATACAATGTTTCTTTCTATAGTCAGCCCACTCTCCAAAATGGAATCAGTGTTATGGCAATGTGCTGCCAAATTAGCCTACACGTGTTTTTTTAATAATTTTATAATTTTATATATTATTGATTTTTATACATCTATACTACTATAAATGAAAAAAAAATTAGTATACAAGAACTGTACTAAGCGTTTACAATAAAAAAAAATATAAAACAAAACTTTAATATATATTTTTGAATTCAACTCCGCATAACTTGAGGATGTATGGAGAACACCTTGATACTTGTGAATCTTATAGCATCATGTTTGGCCATAAAATCTTTAACTTCATTGTGAGCTTTGGAAGCGTGATGGATACGAACCTCCTAATTCCTATGTAATAGCTTATGAATAGTCCGTAATTTTACAATATGACTATCAATAGATTCACCGGCTAACATAAACCAGAAAAACACAAATTCAAACCTTGGAAATCATAGTATTACTAGAAACAATTATAAATTTCAAACATGGATAATGAATTAAAAGAAGAATTGTGTAAGATTTGAACATTTGATGGGTTGCAAATGGGCTGTATACATGTAAGCTGAAGCTGAATCTAATGTTCCTTCCAAAAGCCCAAGTGTGGTCCATTACATGTTTTGAAGACAAAATTTAGGGTCAGTTTAGTAATATTTTTAAAAATATTTTTGAAATAGAAACACTTTTGAAAAAAAGTTCTGCGCTTGATTAATTCTTGGTGTTTGAAAATTTTTTTTTAAGGAATATTTTTTATATTAATGAAATGTAATTGGCACAAATTATCCCTGTCAGAAAAAAATCATTACAGAAATTAATAATAATAATTTTCTTTTTCTTTTTTTTTTTTGTTAAGGAGGGCAGTTGAGCTTGTAATAGAAATGGTAGAAGAGAGGTGGATTGGCTAATCGGGAAGAATGATTTCTTTATTTTTTTAACAACAACAGTTAGTTATCTTGTTTTTAACTATACAACTGCTAACTATATTTTTGGAAGCTTACAAATATAAATACAATGTAATATAATTAGGGTTACTATTTAATACAGTATTTTTTTTATTTTACAAATAATTTTAAAAATTATCATATTTTTTTATTTAATACACTTGTCAACCCATTGATTTTGTTTGTGGAGTTTAGAAATTTCACTGATAGTGTACCAAATATTTTTCTCATATAATTATAATAAGTATATATACATGCTAAAAGAAACTGCAAATAGAATTGAACTATTATAACATACAAATAGACGAAGAATTAGCATAAACCGGACAAAAATTCACCCATAAAATTAGAGCCACCTATGGTATCACACATTGTGAAATTAGACACCCACACATGATAATTGCATATGGTGTGACTCAAACTTAAGTACTCTAAGGTGACATTTGGTACATTCTCATAGTAAAATTCCAAGGGAATGTGATTGCTAAGAATGTGATTACCAAGAATGTAACAGTATAAGGTTTGGTATACTAAGAAAGTACTAATTAATATACTAAGAAAATTACATTGAAGTGTCTGATTCAGTAAGCACTTTACAGAGGATGTGATGGTAAATATAGAAATTTCCCTATCAAATAAAGTAAAAATTAATTAATTTTAATATTTTTCAGTGATATTTATTATTAACAAATAAGTAATTGAATCTAATTATTTTTAATATTATTTGTTTCAAATAAAAACAAATTTATATATTTATCTAATTAATCTATTATTAAATTGAAAATAAAATTTGAATTTATCATATGTATTAAATTAGACTGTAATTTAAAATTTAATTCAATAATATTTAAAATAATATTTATGATTTTGTGAAAAAGTATTGCATACAAATAATGAAAATAAATAAATAATAACAAAAGGTAATTTTGTCTTGGTGATAATTTTTAACATTCCTAGTACATGAGTAAGTTATTTTCCACCAATGTTAAGAGGAATCACATTCTCATAGTTGAAGAAAATTAACTCCCAAAGGAGAGTTACATCCCCAAGAAAGTTAATAGTTTTTAGCATACCGAATACGAGAGTCATTCTCTCACCAATTAAATTTCTATAATAGTGATCATTTTTCATCATATCAAACGTTTTCTAAGACTCAAGACATCAACCTTTAACAATAACACTAATACATGTTGATTTTATGATATGAAAATTCTCTTAGGTTGCACTTGAAAAATAGTTTCGTCCCAACTTTCGTTAGAATAGGAACAAACATAAAGGTTAAATTCAAAGTAAAGCAATGAGTAAAGTAAGGAGAGAAACACACAATGTTTGAAAACGCAATTAAGACACAATGGTTCTATTTAAACACCTTTAAACATGCAACTGTTAACACGCTAAGTGAATGATTTTATTTAAAAATCATCTAGATCACCTATTTGGCTTTAACTAATCTACCCTTACACAAAAAAGTAATTATAGCCTCAATACCGACCCTAATTGTTACAAATTACTCACCCCAAATATCTCACAATGCAATCAATAAACCTCTTCAAATAATATCTAAAAAAGTGTCACAAAATAACCACAAGAACACATCAAAGCTATTGACAAAGACTCTAAAAACTTCTCTATAAGTGAAGCCACAAGCAATCTATTTATAGGTTGATACAATAGTCCATCCAATAGAGTTTCGATAAGCTTTAAACTCTTATATAAAAGCTGAAATCATAAAATTAATTATGCTACATATTTATTAACTAAAAGTCTTCATAAATCAGTCTTCTAACAGGACCAAAACTCTCTCAATAGATAATAATACTTTCATGCTTATCCAATCATCTCAAGCAATTCGATTGGGAGTCTTTGAGAGTCTTTAAAATCCTAGTTGAACCATGCTTCATGTTTTGTAAAATATGCCACACTTAGGTGGCCGAACTTGTAACGATCCGATAGTCAGAGGTGTCGAAAAGTGCATTTTCGAGACTCTATTTTCATAAATAAGGCTCGTAAATATTTAAAAATATTTACGAAGTTATTTGTGTAGTTAATTAGGTTTTGGTTAAGTGAATTTGCATGAATTAAGAGTAATTAGGTATAAGGACTAAATTGCATATAGGGTGAAAGTTGAAGTATAGATTAAATAATAATTAAAGGGACTAAAGAAGCAATTATGCCATTGTTCTTTAATGAGGCGGCATAATGTGTAAAATTATTATATATTTTTTGAATAAATTAAAGTTAAAATGTATATTATAACATGTTTTACTTAAACTATAAAAGGAATAAAGAAAGACAAAAGCAAAACGAAACATAAAGAAAGAAAAAGAAAAAGAGAAAGAAAGAAGAACCCACAAATTAGGGGTTTCAAAGTTCCAAGTTCAATTGGCTAGTAAATTTAGTCTCCTTTTCTTGTAATCTTTATGTTTTTGGAATCATGGTGTTAAGTACTACCCGACCCATGTAACATCCTGATTTTGGGCCTAGTCGGAACAGTGGTTTCGGGACCACAAATCCGATGAGGAAAATTTTAGTTTTACTATATTTTTATGGCCTGAAATTTCACAGAATAATTTTTTGAAAATTTCGTTCAAAAATTTCGATGTTTGGGCACTCAATTTAGTTAAAAGGACTAAATTGTAAAAAGTGCAAAAGTTGAGTTCTACATGTTAGAGGTGCCCAATTGTTATGAAATTTTAAATTGGAGGTCTTTATATGGTAATTAGACCATTGGTTAAGTTATGGACAAAAACGAACATGAGATAAGTGAAATAGGAAAATTTTAAGTTAGGGGCATTTTGGTAATTTGGTAATTAAAATTAATTAAAAGGGAAAAAGATGGAAATTTGTGCTCATCTTCTTCATTTGGCCAAAATTAGCAAGGGGGGAAGCCATATTTAGGGTTTTCAAGCTTCCAAGCTCCATAGTAAGTGATCCCAAGCCTCGTTTTTAATGTTCTTTACGTTTTTTGAGTCCTAGTAACTTGATTTAGCTTATTCTAGCAATAATTTAACATAGGGTTCATATTTGGAAAAATACCCATAGATGAAATGTGTTTATTTTGATATTTTATAGTAGAATACGAAGCTTGGAATTATGTTAAACAACTTTTGCTAAGCGATTTTAAGTGAAAACGAGTAAAACGAGATAATCGATAAAATACCTAATGTTCATAAGTAAGTGTTGGAATGGAAATTTGATGTTTCCATAGAAGGGAAAAATGTTTAGAATGTCATAAAACATAAGAATAAGGGATGAAGTTTAATTTCCGAGCTTTGGGGCAAAAGTGTAATTATGCAAAAGTTTAGGGGCAAAATTATAATTTTTCCAAAGTTCGAGTCAAGGATTATTTTGATGAATGTGAGTATTAAATAAGATAAATTTGCTATTATAGATCAAGAAGAACGAAATCCAGAGTTAGACCGGGGAAAGAGAAAGGTTGAAGACTAAAGTGCTAGATTTGATCATATTTTGAACCGAGGTAAGTTTACGGTAAATAAATGCAATATTTTGATAATTATTATTAATGCTATTATTTTTCAGCAATTATGTATTTATTTCATGAAAATATCTAATGTTGACTTAAGTATGAGGTAATAGAGAATCAGTGATAAAAGCCTCGTTGAAACATTGTGAATGTATCGGATACAAATGTCATAACATTAAGGGAATGAGATCCCATGTAAGACCATGTCTGGGACATGGCATTAGCATCATTGAGATTACGAGAGGTCACATGTAAGACCATGTCTGGGATATGGCGTTGGCACCGAGATGAGAGGTCCCCCGTAAGACCATGTCTGGGACATGGCATGGGCACTGATATGAGAACTCCCATGTAAGACCATATCTGGGATATGGCATTAGCAGTACAGAAAACATCTCATGTAAGACTATGTCTGGGACATAGCTTTGGCATGTATTATCAGACAAGAGACCCAAGTATCCTTAGTATTTCAAGTGATTCAACGGGTTAGTAAATATACCTTTTACATGAAAGTTCTAGTAAAAGCATAATAATAAATTCAGATGAGTTATAAGGATTGAGAATATCTCAGTTATCAGTTGAGAAAGAAATTTCAACAAGGGAGGAGTAAGTTATAATCATGAGTTATTTAAGTAAGCAAGTAAGTAAACAAGTAAGTGAGTAAGTAAAGAAGCGAGTAAAGATTCTAATGTTTGATGAAATTTATGAGTATGATTATTTATGATAAATGTTGTTATTTATTTACTTGTAAACTTACTAAGCTTTATGCTTACTTTCTTTATTTTCTTTATTTTTATAGTATCGCCAAGTCAGTTCGAGGATCACAAGGACGTCGGAGTTCGTCTCACACTATCTACAGACATCTCGGTATTATGTGATTTTGAAACGTGTAAAGCTATGGTATGTATAGAGACTTAGTCATTTTGAGTGTGTGTAAAGCTATGGCTAATGGTTAGCTATTGAAATGGCTAATTAAGAATATGTGTGGTGTTATGAATGCCTAGGTGATAGTTTATACCTAGAAAATATGAAAGAATAAAAATTTGCAATGAAACAGTTTTGGGACAGTAGCAGTGACGTGACTTTGAAAAATCACCAAGGATAGTATAAAATGAATTAGAGAGTGAATGATATATAAAATTAAAGCTTATCGAGTCTATTTTCATAGAAAAATAATGGTGTGGGTAAAGGAATTTTATATTCTGAGATATTTGAATTATGGTTAGACAGGGTCAGAATGGTTTTTGGAGTCCCTTGTTCTGACTTTAGAAAATCATTAAAAATTTTACAAAAATAATTATGAGTTATAATTTATATATCTAAATTCCTTAGTGAGTCTACTTTCTGTAGAAACAAGTGAGAGCACCATATGAAAATCATACAATGAGAAAATTGATTTTTAGGGAATAAAGGTCAGAACCATTAGGCAGTGAAACAGGGGAGACTTTAATGAATAAACTGTACTAATTGGCTAAACCAAAAATTCTGAAAATTTTACGATAAGATAATATATGAGTCTAGTTTTAGGGAAAATTTACGGATCTAAATTTTGATTTTGTAACTCGAGTTATAATTAAATTAGTGACTGCTGCGCAGGTGCACATCATTATGGTGAACAGTGAAATAAATTTTAAAAGCAAATTTTTATGCTCCAAACTAGTAAGTTAAATCAGATAACGCATCGTGCTCGACTCCGGCAACGGTCTCGGGTAAGGGGTGTTACGACCCATGTCGAAATTTTAGCAATTATTGAGTTTTTAAATATTGTTAATGTTGAATAATTTTAGTATTAGGGATTAAATTGATAGGTTTTTAAGTTAGAAATGAAAAATGATTAAATTGTAGAATGAATTGTAAATTTTGAGTAATAGGGACTAAATTGTGAAAATTTTGAAATTTAGGGATTTAAGTGAAAATAGAGAGTTAAATTTGGTTTAAAGTGGAAATTGTATGAAAATATAGAATTAATTGTGAAGAATAAAAATTAGTCTCGGTTTAGGGACTAAATTGGAATTTAGGCAAATATTGAATAAAAATTGAAATATTCAATATGAAATTGAATTGTGTTGTATTGATTAATTTTAATTGTTTTAATTCTGTAACGAACATCGTACTGGAATCCTCAATTAAAAAGTGGAGAGATAAAGTTGACGTGGAATAGCTCGAAATTCCTAGTTTGTATTTCTATAATCCGAAACTAGCTATTAATTGTTATATTTTTTACTTAATGCATATGGTAAGTGCTGAGGTGAATAATTGATATTTGATAATAGGGGTGAGCGTTCGATCGAATCAAATCCAATCGAATGAAAAAATTTCGAATTAATCGAGTTGATTAATCATATTTTATCATCCTAATTTGATTTGAAATTTTCTCGAATCGAGTCGAGTGAGATGAAATTCGAATCAAACAGAATATATTTGTTCGAGTTAAATTTTAAAAAATAATTTTGGATCCTTATAACTACTGTCACCCACCGTAATAAAATTTGTCCACCGTAATCAAATTTTTTATTAACTTTCATCACCTCATAATTTATTTATTAATCTATTATATACGGGTTAGCTTATTTGCTCTCTTAGTCGTTTCAATTATCTTCAGATTCTTGTCACTATGTATTTTGGAATTAAAAAAATTAAATGTAAAAATGTGATTTTTTTTAATAAAAGTTATTTTAAAGACAAAATGTGAAATTGATACCAATATAAAATTTTAACACGAATATTTTATGGCATCATTAATAATTCAATTTTAATATAAATATTTAATATGACTAAACAATTCAATAATATAAATAATATAAAATGTGAAATTTAATTTAATAATATAAATAGTAGATATAAATAAAATTATTACTATTTATGTTTAGGGGTTTTTTGGATAATTTTAATTTTTTATTTGGGAGTAAAGAGTGAGACGTAAAAGTTTAGGGGGAAGATAAAAAGTTTTAGGGAGTAAAAGTTTGAGGGAAAGTAAATAGGGGGGAGTAAAATTTTGGAGGAAAAATATTAAAAAAAATTGGGGGTGGGGATGGGTTTGGGGTAGATGGGGGAGGGATGGGAAGGGAGTAAAAGTTTTAGGGGGAAAGTGGGAGGGAGTAAAAATTTTGGGGGAAAATAAAAAGTTTTGAGGGTTTTTGGGAGTAAAATTTTGAGAAAAAGTAAATGGAGAGTAAAATTTTGGTGGGAAATGGATTTTGGGTAGATGGGGGGTTGGGATGGGAGGGAAGTAAAAGTTTTGGGGGGAAAGTGGGAAGAAGTAAAAGTTTTGAGGGAAAAGTAAAACTTGAGGATGTATGGAGAACACCTTGATACTTGTGAATCTTATAGCATCATGTTTGGCCATAAAATCTTTAACTTCATTGTGAGCTTTGGAAGCGTGATGGATACGAACCTCCTAATTCCTATGTAATAGCTTATGAATAGCCCGTAATTTTACAATATGACTATCAATAGATTCACCGGCTAACATAAACCAGAAAAACACAAATTCAAACCTTGGAAATCATAGTATTACTAGAAACAATTATAAATTTCAAACATGGATAATGAATTAAAAGAAGAATTGTGTAAGATTTGAACATTTGATGGGTTGCAAATGGGCTGTATACATGTAAGCTGAAGCTGAATCTAATGTTCCTTCCAAAAGCCCAAGTGTGGTCCATTACATGTTTTGAAGACAAAATTTAGGGTCAGTTTAGTAATATTTTTAAAAAATATTTTTGAAATAGAAACACTTTTGAAAAAAAGTTCTGCGCTTGATTAATTCTTGGTGTTTGAAAATTTTTTTTTAAGGAATATTTTATATTAATGAAATGTAATTGGCACAAATTATCCCTGTCAGAAAAAAATCATTACAGAAATTAATAATAATAATTTTCTTTTTCTTTTTTTTTTTTGTTAAGGAGGGCAGTTGAGCTTGTAATAGAAATGGTAGAAGAGAGGTGGATTGGCTAATCGGGAAGAATGATTTCTTTATTTTTTTTAACAACAACAGTTAGTTATCTTGTTTTTAACTATACAACTGCTAACTATATTTTTGGAAGCTTACAAATATAAATACAATGTAATATAATTAGGGTTACTATTTAATACAGTATTTTTTTATTTTACAAGTAATTTTAAAAAATTATCATATTTTTTTTATTTAATACACTTGTCAACCCATTGATTTTGTTTGTGGAGTTTAGAAATTTCACTGATAGTGTACCAAATATTTTTCTCATATAATTATAATAAGTATATATACATGCTAAAAGAAACTGCAAATAGAATTGAACTATTATAACATACAAATAGACGAAGAATTAGCATAAACCGGACAAAAATTCACCCATAAAATTAGAGCCACCTATGGTATCACACATTGTGAAATTAGACACCCACACATGATAATTGCATATGGTGAGACTCAAACTTAAGTACTCTAAGGTGACATTTGGTACATTCTCATAGTAAAATTCCAAGGGAATGTGATTGCTAAGAATGTGATTACCAAGAATGTAACAGTATAAGGTTTGGTATACTAAGAAAGTACTAATTAATATACTAAGAAATTACATTGAAGTGTCTGGTTCAGTAAGCACTTTACAGAGGATGTGATGGTAAATATAGAAATTTCCCTATCAAATAAAGTAAAAATTAATTAATTTTAATATTTTTCAGTGATATTTATTATTAACAAATAAGTAATTGAATCTAATTATTTTTAATATTATTTATTTCAAATAAAAACAAATTTATATATTTATCTAATTAATCTATTATTAAATTGAAAATAAAATTTGAATTTATCATATGTATTAAATTAGACTGTAATTTAAAATTTAATTCAATAATATTTAAAATAATATTTATGATTTTGTGAAAAAGTATTGCATACAAATAATGAAAATAAATAAATAATAACAAAAGGTAATTTTGTCTTGGTGATAATTTTTAACATTCCTAGTACATGAGTAAGTTATTTTCCACCAATGTTAAGAGGAATCACATTCTCATAGTTGAAGAAAATTAACTCCCAAAGGAGAGTTACATCCCCAAGAAAGTTAATAGTTTTTAGCATACCGAATACGAGAGTCATTCTCTCACCAATTAAATTTCTATAATAGTGATCATTTTTCATCATATCAAACGTTTTCTAAGACTCAAGACATCAACCTTTAACAATAACACTAATACATGTTGATTTTATGATATGAAAATTCTCTTAGGTTGCACTTGAAAAATAGTTTCATCCCAACTTTCGTTAGAATAGGAACAAACATAAAGGTTAAATTCAAAGTAAAGCAATGAGTAAAGTAAGGAGAGAAACACACAATGTTTGAAAATGCAATTAAGACACAATGGTTCTATTTAAACACCTTTAAACATGCAACTGTTAACACGCTAAGTGAATGATTTTATTTAAAAATCATCTGGATCACCTATTTGGCTTTAACTAATTTACCCTTACACAAAAAAGTAATTATAGCCTCAATACCGACCCTAATTGTTACAAATTACTCACCCCAAATATCTCACAATGCAATCAATAAACCTCTTCAAATAATATCTAAAAAAGTGTCACAAAATAACCACAAGAACACATCAAAGCTATTGACAAAGACTCTAAAAACTTCTCTATAAGTGAAGCCACAAGCAATCTATTTATAGGTTGATACAATAGTCCATCCAATAGAGTTTCGATAAGCTTTAAACTCTTATATAAAAGCTGAAATCATAAAATTAATTATGCTACATATTTATTAACTAAAAGTCTTCATAAATCAGTCTTCTAACAGGACCAAAACTCTCTCAATAGATAATAATACTTTCATGCTTATCCAATCATCTCAAGCAATTCGATTGGGAGTCTTTGAGAGTCTTTAAAATCCTAGTTGAACCATGTTTCATGTTTTGTAAAATATGCCAACTTAGGTGGCCGAACTTGTAACGATCCGATAGTCAGAGGTGTCGAAAAGTGCATTTTCGAGACTCTATTTTCATAAATAAGGCTCGTAAATATTTAAAAATATTTACGAAGTTACTTGTGTAGTTAATTAGGTTTTGGTTAAGTGAATTTGCATGAATTAAGAGTAATTAGGTATAAGGACTAAATTGCATATAGGGTGAAAGTTGAATTATAGATTAAATAATAATTAAAGGGACTAAAGAAGCAATTATGCCATTGTTCTTTAATGAGGCGGCATAATGTGTAAAATTATTATATATTTTTGAATAAATTAAAGTTAAAATGTATATTATAATATGTTTTACTTAAACTATAAAAGGAATAAAGAAAGACAAAAGCAAAACGAAACATAAAGAAAGAAAAAGAAAAGAGAAAGAAAGAAGAACCCACAAATTAGGGGTTTCAAAGTTCTAAGTTCAATTGGCTAGTAAATTTAGTCCCCTTTTCTTGTAATCTTTATGTTTTTGGAATCATGGTGTTAAGTACTACCCGACCCATGTAACATCTTGATTTTTGGGCCTAGTCGGAACAGTGGTTTCGGGACCACAAATCCGATGAGGAAAATTTTAGTTTTACTATATTTTTATGGCCTGAAATTTCACAGAATAATTTTTTGAAAATTTCGTTCAAAAATTTCGATGTTTGGGCACTCAATTTAGTTAAAAGGACTAAATTGTAAAAAGTGCAAAAGTTGAGTTCTACATGTTAGAGGTGCCCAATTGTTATGAAATTTTAAATTGGAGGTCTTTATATGGTAATTAGACCATTGGTTAAGTTATGGACAAAAACGAACATGAGATAAGTGAAATAGGAAAATTTTAAGTTAGGGGCATTTTGGTAATTTGGTAATTAAATTAATTAAAAGGGAAAAAGATGGAAAATTGTGCTCATCTTCTTCATTTTGCCAAAATTAGCAAGGGGGGAAGCCATATTTAGGGTTTTCAAGCTTCCAAGCTCCATAGTAAGTGATCCCAAGCCTCGTTTTTAATGTTCTTTACGTTTTTTGAGTCCTAGTAACTTGATTTAGCTTATTCTAGCAATAATTTAACCTAGGGTTCATATTTGGAAAAATACCCATAGATGAAATGTGTTTATTTTGATATTTTATAGTAGAATACGAAGCTTGGAATTATGTTAAACAACTTTTGCTAAGCGATTTTAAGTGAAAACGAGTAAAACGAGATAATCGATAAAAATACCTAATGTTCATAAGTAAGTGTTGGAATGGAAATTTGATGTTTCCATAGAAGGGAAAATGTTTAGAATGTCATAAAACATAAGAATAAGGGATGAAGTTTAATTTCCGAGCTTTGGGGCAAAAGTGTAATTATGCAAAAGTTTAGGGGCAAAATTATAATTTTTCCAAAGTTCGAGTCAAGGATTATTTTGATGAATGTGAGTATTAAATAAGATAAATTTGCTATTATAGATCAAGAAGAACGAAATCCAGAGTTAGACCGGGGAAAGAGAAAGGTTGAAGACTAAAGTGCTAGATTTGATCATATTTTGTACCGAGGTAAGTTTACGGTAAATAAATGCAATATTTTGATAATTATTATTAATGCTATTATTTTTCAGCAGTTATGTATTTATTTCATGAAAATATCTAATGTTGACTTAAGTATGAGGTGATAGAGAATCAGTGATAAAAGCCTCGTTAAAACATTGTGAATGTATCGGATACAAATGTCATAACATTAAGGGAATGAGATCCCATGTAAGACCATGTCTGGGACATGGCATTAGCATCATTGAGATTACGAGAGGTCACATGTAAGACCATGTCTGGGATATGGCGTTGGCACCGAGATGAGAGGTCCCCCGTAAGACCATGTCTGGGACATGGCATGGGCACTGATATGAGAACTCCCATGTAAGACCATATCTGGGATATGGCATTAGCAGTACAGAAAACATCTCATGTAAGACTATGTCTGGGACATAGCTTTGGCATGTATTATCAGACAAGAGACCCAAGTATCCTTAGTATTCCAAGTGATTCAACGGGTTAGTAAATATACCTTTTTACATGAAAGTTCTAGTAAAAGCATAATAATAAATTCAGATGAGTTATAAGGATTGAGAATATCTCAGTTATCAGTTGAGAAAGAAATTTCAGCAAGGGAGGAGTAAGTTATAATCATGAGTTATTTAAGTAAGCAAGTAAGTAAACAAGTAAGTGAGTAAGTAAAGAAGCGAGTAAAGATTCTAATGTTTGATGAAATTTATGAGTATGATTATTTATGATAAATGTTGTTATTTATTTACTTGTAAACTTACTAAGCTTTATGCTTACTTTCTTTATTTTCTTTATTTTTATAGTATCGCCAAGTCAGTTCGAGGATCACAAGGACGTCGGAGTTCGTCTCACACTATCTACAGACATCTCGGTATTATGTGATTTTGAAACGTGTAAAGCTATGGTATGTATAGAGACTTAGTCATTTTGAGTGTGTGTAAAGCTATGGCTAATGGTTAGCTATTGAAATGGCTAATTAAGAATATGTGTGGTGTTATGAATGCCTAGGTGATAGTTTATACCTAGAAAATATGAAAGAATAAAAATTTGCAATGAAACAGTTTTGGGACAGTAGCAGTGACGTGACTTTGAAAAATCACCAAGGATAGTATAAAATGAATTAGAGAGTGAATGATATATAAAATTAAAGCTTATCGAGTCTATTTTCATAGAAAAATAATGGTGTGGGTAAAGGAATTTTATATTCTGAGATATTCGAATTTTGGTTAGACAGGGTCAGAATGGTTTTTGGAGTCCCTTATTCTGACTTTAGAAAATCATTAAAAATTTTACAAAAATAATTATGAGTTATAATTTATATATCTAAATTCCTTAGTGAGTCTATTTTCTGTAGAAACAAGTGAGAACACCATATGAAAATCATACAATGAGAAAATTGATTTTTAGGGAATAAAGGTCAGAACCATTAGGCAGTGAAACAGGGGAGACTTTAATGAATAAACTGTACTAATTGGCTAAACCAAAAATTCTAAAAATTTTACGATAAGATAATATATGAGTCTAGTTTTAGGGAAAATTTACGGATCTAAATTTTGATTTTGTAACTCGAGTTATAATTAAATTAGTGACTGCTGCGCAGGTGCACATCATTATGGTGAACAGTGAAATAAATTTTAAAAGCAAATTTTTATGCTCCAAACTGGTAAGTTAAATCAGATAACGCATCGTGCTCAACTCCGGCAACGGTCTCGGGTAAGGGGTGTTACGACCCATGTCGAAATTTTAGCAATTATTGAGTTTTTAAATATTGTTAATGTTGAATAATTTTAGTATTAGGGATTAAATTGATAGGTTTTTAAGTTAGAAATGAAAAATGATTAAATTGTAGAATGAATTGTAAATTTTGAGTAATAGGGACTAAATTGTGAAAATTTTGAAATTTAGGGATTTAAGTGAAAATAGAGAGTTAAATTTGGTTTAAAGTGGAAATTGTATGAAAATATAGAATTAATTGTGAAGAATAAAAATTAGTCTCGGTTTAGGGACTAAATTGGAATTTAGGCAAATATTGAATAAAAATTGAAATATTCAATATGAAATTGAATTGTGTTGTATTGATTAATTTTAATTGTTTTAATTCTGTAACGAACATCGTACTGGAATCCTCAATTAAAAAGTGGAGAGATAAAGTTGACGTGGAATAGCTCGAAATTCCTAGTTTGTATTTCTATAATCCGAAACTAGCTATTAATTGTTATATTTTTTATTTAATGCATATGGTAAGTGCTGAGGTGAATAATTGATATTTGATAATAGGGGTGAGCGTTCGATCGAATCAAATCCAATCGAATGAAAAAATTTCGAATTAATCGAGTTGATTAATCATATTTTATCATCCTAATTTGATTTGAAATTTTCTTGAATCGAGTCGAGTGAGATGAAATTCGAATCAAACAGAATATATTTGTTCGAGTTAAATTTTAAAAAATAATTTTGGATCCTTATAACTACTGTCACCCACCGTAATAAAATTTGTCCACCGTAATCAAATTTTTTATTAACTTTCATCACCTCATAATTTATTTATTAATCTATTATATACGGGTTAGCTTATTTGCTCTCTTAGTCGTTTCAATTATCTTCAGATTCTTGTCACTATGTATTTTGGAATTAAAAAAATTAAATGTAAAAATGTGATTTTTTTAATAAAAGTTATTTTAAAGACAAAATGTGAAATTGATACCAATATAAAATTTTAACACGAATATTTTATGGCATCATTAATAATTCAATTTTAATATAAATATTTAATATGACTAAACAATTCAATAATATAAATAATATAAAATGTGAAATTTAATTTAATAATATAAATAGTAGATATAAATAAAATTATTACTATTTATGTTTAGGGTTTTTTGGATAATTTTAATTTTTTATTTGGGAGTAAAGGGTGAGACGTAAAAGTTTAGGGGGAAGATAAAAAGTTTTAGGGAGTAAAAGTTTGATGGAAAGTAAATAGGGGGGAGTAAAATTTTGGAGGGAAAATATTAAAAAAAATTGGGGGGTGGGGATGGGTTTGGGGTAGATGGGGAGGGATGGGAAGGGAGTAAAAGTTTTAGGGGGAAAGTGGGAGGGAGTAAAATTTTGGGGGAAAATAAAAAGTTTTGAGGGTTTTGGGAGTAAAATTTTGAGAAAAAGTAAATGGAGAGTAAAATTTTGGTGGGAAATGGATTTTGAGTAGATGGGGGGTTGGGATGGGAGGGAAGTAAAAGTTTTGGGGGGAAAGTGGGAAGGAGTAAAAGTTTTGAGGGAAAAGTAAAAAGGTTTGGGAGTTTAGGGTAAAAATACAAAATATTATAGTTTGATATTCGAGTTATTCGAGTTATTCAAATTTGAAAACTCAACTCAATTTGAACTCGAAATTTAAAAAAAATTTGAGTTGACTTGAATAACTCGATTCGTTTAACTCGAAGTTCGAATTTATTTTCAATTTTTCGAGTCGAATCAAACCATTAAAATTACAATAAAATTACAATCATTTCCAAGATATTCAGTCATATCCATGCTTAAATAACCATATAATTCAATTCATAATAAAATTACAATCATTTCCAAGATATTCAGTCATATCCAGGCTTAAATCGAGCATAAGAAACATTTAAAACAACTCGGGAATAAATCTGGACTAAATTGAAACTTTTACAATAATTCAGGTAAAAAGTGAAAATAGGGGTCACACGGTCATGTACACCTAAAAGTACCTTCACAATCAAACCATTTCACCTACAATTCCTTAAGTCTCAAGCCATGCAAATTACATCACTTAAACCTAATCAAAATGTATCAAAACATGCCAAAAAAATTCAACCTAAGTGTCTAACCACTATACCATCATTGACACTAGAATTCAAACATAAACATTAACCATTCAAACTAAAACATAACTAACTTATCAAGTTTTTTCATTCAACAACTAAACCACAAATATCAATGCCAAAATCATCCATTTATACTAAGTTTTCAAAGTCTAAAATAACCCAACCAAAGTTTCATAATTTACCAAAACAACCATATGCATATTTACATCTCAATTGGACAAAACATCACTAAGATACCTATTAACATAAATATGCCAAAACTCTATTTACCTGCCACTTATAATCGGACCAAAATAAATATTTAGCTACCGAAAGAGTTGTTGGATAGTGTGATCTTCAACGATGTTCCAATCAACAGCTGAAGTCCAACAATCTATAAAGAAGAAAACCAAATAGAATAAGCTTACGTAAAGCTTAGTAAGTTCGTAAAACAAAACATCACATATCTGTTAATTTAAGTTTACAATTCATACATAACATATAATTAATATTATTTTTTCTTGTTTCATAATTCCTACCATATCAAATGGTTAGGCATAAATAAATCATATCATTAAAACACAACTTACCAAAATTCACAAACCAAGTTATAACTAACATAACATAGTTCATCAAGCCATCTTGTTTCATTTCCATTTCATTTATCAATTGTTTTGCTAGGAGAACAATAGTAAATTGACTTCGGATACGCAGGAGGGTAATGCTCACACAAGCTGACAAACGAGACACTAACCAATACACGATGCTACTCACACAAGCTTCAGAGAATTTGCAACACATGTAGGATCTCAAGTCATTGATATGGTATCCACCACTGGTACATAGTACTTAGAACTGTAAACACTAGCACAGAATGTCTAGAACTGAAACACCGGTACATAGTACCTTCAATTGTAATCACCAACAACTAGTGCTTGGAATGCCTTAATGACATGTCATTTGTATCCCAGCTATTCACTAAGTTTACATGGATTGTATCTTGTTTTCCAAGGTCATCACATGTTCAAACATTAACCATGATCACGTACATTCCGTATACTAAGTTATATCAACATAACAGTATTCCATGCAATACTTTACATTTCAATTCAATACTTTTCCATTTCAAAACTACCTCAATTAATCATACTAGATATGCATATATATATATGATCACATACATAAGTAAATTCAAAAATCATCAGACATATTAAACTTAATACGAACTTACCAAAACACAATAGCTACGGATACCTCGACAACGACTATTTGACGATTTTTCCTTTCCCAAGATTATCAACTGATTGATCCATTTCTTGATCTAAATATAATAATTTACTTCAATTGCCCAATTCAAATATCTTAAAACACTTAAATTCACATATATGACCCTTAATTAGCATTTTACACTTTTACCCTAAATTTTAACCTTTTATTCAATTTAGTCCCTAAACCCAAAACTTTCAAATCTAACACAATTTAATCAAATCAATGCTAGCTGAATTTTATATATTCCATATACAGCCCATATTTATCAAATTTTCACAAGAATTTCATGTAACTTTACTATTTTAGCAACTTAGTCCTTAAACTTTAAAATCAACCAAAACCACTTTACAAAATAGTCCTATTTAACTATTAAGCTTATGAATCTATCATCAAACTTCAAAAACATCACAAATTCATCAATGGTATAACTCAAAACATTTAATATTTTTACGAATTAGTCATTGGGTCAATTAGATTAAGCTACAACGATCTAAAAAACATAAAAGTTACTAAAAACAGGTTAACAACACAAACCATGCAATTGAAACAAGCTTTGGCCGAAGCTTTGGTTTCTTAACAATGAAAGAATTGGTTTTCAAAGTAAAAAGGAAGAAGATGATGACCATTCCATTTTTTGTTTATTTTAATTATACATATTTATCAATGTACAAATTTACCTTTTAAAATTAAATCAAATTTCGTATAATATATCACCTAAACCGTCCACCATGTTTTAAACAGGTTTATTTACCATATAAATCCCTTAATGCATGATTTTATATCTATTTAATACAAATAAACCTATAGCAATTAACTTTTGCATCTTTTACAATTCAGTCTTTTTTACTTAATTAACTATTTAAATGTTAAGAAAATTTTAATACAACATTGTAATAACCCTGTAAATATTAAATAAATAATAAAATACTGACTCATTGATTAGAACTGTGGTCCTAAAACCACTATTTTCGACATCACTGAAAACGAACTGTTACAAATCTATTCGAAAAATTACAAGTCTGTTACTACACTTAGGGAACTAGATCTAACAACCTCGTGTTTAGCATGAGCATCAATCAAATGTTGATATTCACCACTCAAATGTGCTCAATCCTTCCTTAGCCAAATTTGTCTATGTTGTGGTTTTCTTGTTCCATTCATTGTTCAACAGGTTTTGTAGTTGAGTTGAACTTCTTCCAAATTTGCATCATCTTAAAACATTAGGATCTGATGTGTTCTTCTTTCCCACAATAATGGCATACAAACTTTCGTTTCTCATTGTTTCATATATGTTGTTGTCCAAGTGTTCTTCCATTAATTGTTGCAATATTAGATTGAGTGTTCCTTGTACTTCTCATTCTTTGATCATTCATCAACTTATAACAATGAGATCTAACAAGTTTGTTCTTTCTATAATAGTAACAAACATGTTTTCCATTCTTCTTTTTACCTGTCTCAAAGGAAGAAGTAGGAACCATCTTATTAGATTTAACAAAATTCACATGAGATGTAAGTTTCTTACCAAGTACATTATGATAAGGTTCGGATCTCCAACAGCTAAGACATCTTCACTTTGCCTTTCATATTTTTTTGAGAATGGCTTTGGCATAATTTAACTCTTGCTTAGTTACTTTCAAAGTTACATCAATTTTAACAATCATCTCATCTTTTTTCTTGATAGTCCCAACAAGCATCTCGTTAACCTTTCTAAGATCAATAATTACATCATCTTTATCTTTAACCGCAGTTTCAAGCTTTTATTTTTCTCCGCTGAGAATAATAACTTCTTCTATTAAAGGCTCGCTTAATTGGTATAGTGTTTCTGTATTTTTCAACATTATGTTGAATGATTTCTCTTAGTTGTTGAAAGGAACATCATTTTCATGATTTGAATTTGATGTTTTAATCATCCAAGGTGGACAAGGGATAAAATAAAATTTCTTTTTAGACTTCATTATTACAAACCGTAGCTCAAGATCTCATTTAAACAACTCTTAAAGCCCATTCTGATACTAATTGAAAAATTCCTTGATTTGCACTTGAAAAATAGTTTCGTTTCAGCTTCTGTTAGAACAGAAACGAACAAAAAGGTTAAATGCAAAGTAACATAACGAGCAACATAAAGAGAGATAACACACAACTTTTGTTAACGCAGTTCAAACACGATGGTCCTATGCCTGTGGAGCCTCGTTAAGTGAATGGTTTTATTTAACAAATGTCTGGATCACTTATTGGCTTAAACCCAATCTACCCTTACACAAAGAAGTAATTGCAACCCCAATACTGACCTTAATTGTTACAAATCACTCACCCAAATACCTCACAATACAATCAATAAACCTATCCAAATAAATACCTAAAAGAGTGTTACAAAATAACGACAAGAACACAACAAAACTGTCGACAAAGACACTCCAAAAACCACTCTATAAGTGACGCCACAAGCAGCCTATCTATAGGTTGATATGAAAGTCCATCCAATAGAGTTTTGATAAGTTCTAAACTCTTATTTAAAAGTTGAAATTATCTCATTAATTATCCTAAGTATTTATCAACTAAAAGTATTATTGTTTGTGAAATACGAGGGATTTGATTAGCATAATATCTAAATCTAAAAGTTTTACAATAATAACTTACCTACAAATGGAAAAATGGAGAACCCCTAAGATTAAAACAAATATAATGATACTAGAAATTCTATCATATGCATGTGTGTGAAAATCACGTATTTAGAATACAGGTGTGTGTTTAAAATTAACAATATTTAAAAAAAACAAATATATGATATGTACGAAATTAAAATAAAATCTTAATTTAAATCGTAAATAAAAAGAAATTAAATAGTTAAATTCATCATATTAAGAATATTAAATGCACTCCAATTGTTTATTATGGTATTATCATTTTTTTAGTTGATATCGAGTTAACTTACAACACAAACTTAATAAATGACATTATCAATATATACAAACAAAATAGGGTGAAACAATAACATTGAAATATATAAAAATATCAAAATAAAGTTTTAGTTGAAATGATTACAATTTTTTATAAATGTGGGTGGAATGGACTGAATATTTGTAATTTTTTATTGGTTTTTAAAAAATAATAGAGATAGCAGTACCTCATAATAATATAATTTATTTAAAATATGTGATAATTTACTTAATTAAGTTATTATCTCACGAAATTAAATAATAATATCGGTAACATATAAAGATACACTTGCAATTATCCCAAAACAGTGCAAATTTCTCCTAAACGCACACCGACCCATTCTAAAATAATCCGTCCTGAAACCAATATTAAAAAAATATCTTACCTTTATCAGATGGGTTTCGTAACCTGTCAGGCTCTTTTTTTGCCATCCCAAGTAATTAGAGTTGCCGATTCACGCTGCATAATTGCATTTACATTACTCTACACTTTACAAACTCATCCTTAACTTCAGATATTTTACATTATTAACTCTAAATCCGTATTGAATTTTCGTGTCATACAATACAACACGAGAAGTAACTACTAGAATGTTGGAACTGTTGTTTCTTTTCTTTTCTTGGGGGTTCAATTGATGAAAAACTTGATGGCCTAGGATTGAAATTTTATATGCAGTACACAAGAAAAGATAAAAACGAGATGCACAATGTCTCTCTGTACACGGAAGGGACCTCCACCTCTACTGCAAACCCAATCAATAAGGGGGACAGGTTTCTGTTGGAACACCATATATTCTGTGCCTGCCTTGCGCCAAAGCCAGCCATTGGCATTTGCAGTTAATTTACTCACGGAACCAAAAAGTAAAATCTACTATCTCCTGTAACGACCCAGAATGCTGCACCTCATCATTACATTATCTACGATTTCATCGTATCATTTCATCTTCAACCTCCATTCTCCAAGGTGCTTCTCCGCTTGCTTCAGCTGCTTCTTCAAACACCCCCAACTTCAATCCAAGTTAAGCTCAAAATCTGGGAAAAAAAAGGTGAGGCAAGATCAAACAATTGACTTGGTGAATCAAACGCTCTTTGTTTTTATTTTTTTCATCTTGCAGATAGATAAGATGAAAATGGTACATGAAAGAACACATGTTTCCACTTGTATTGTTAAAAACCACTAGTATTGTTAAAACACATGAACGAACCCAATGATCTGACTAGTTAGACCATCATTCAAGTTCTTATTGCCACTTCACATAACTGACTCAAGTGCATGAAACATTCTAGGCGGTCATGAACTATAGCAAATTTAAAGAGCAGCTGTTGACCTGACAACAGATTTATAATTATAACAATAATATTATAAGGAAGTACAAGACAATTTAAAGTGAAATTCCATTACCTGCTGCTAAGGTTCGTTGGAGCTGTACAACTAACCAGGGAAGTCCCATCAGAAGCACTAGAATTGCCTACCTGGAACCTCTCAGCATTTTGAATGGTGTTCTTTGAGAACCCTGGATTATCTCTTATGTCACTGCCAGCATCACCCACTGGGTTCATAGCAAATCCACTTCCACCTTGACGCTGATATCCTCTGCTGTATGCTGGCTTATACATTTCACCCCCAGAATCTTTATCATGTAAGTTATGTACTGCATTTAGCGAAAGCATGCGCCCCGAAGAAGGTAACCTTGAAGTAGAAAACCGACTTTCAGTTTTCCTCCAGAACTTGGGACTCAAAAATTCAGCACCAGGCAGCTTGCAACATTTGTTATCTGTAGAATCCATGTTCAGAATCCTGCCACTTGAAATGGCCAAGTCATATGATATTTCATCCAGAGCCATCTCCAGGCCATTTACGCGTGTCTCTAGAGAATTGATCCCACTTTGGGAGCTCCCAATGAATTTCTATAATCAAATACAGAAAAACCATTGTAAATAAACTCCAAATGATAGAATCCACAAACATGATTCAAAAGAATTTCAGAAAGAAATAAGCATTATCACAAATATCATAACCAAGGATTTCACTGCATAAACTTAAGTCAAACACAATTGAAAACCAGTAGCTTTCAAAGAACAATAATACATTTATATAAAGGTTTACCTGGTAGGTGCAAAAGAACAAACTATGTGAAGAAAGAGAAAGAGGATATTCAGCTTTGTAAACTACCTGGAGGAGGTTCAATAGATTGGACTGCTGATCTTCAATCTGAGCAAGTTGTTCACGGATCAAACACAGATCCTCGATGTCTTTTGGATTCTCATCGACATATAGAGCAGCATTTTTATCAGTAACATCTAAATTCTCCTCGTCATGAAAAGGAAGCACCTGAGACTGAGACCTCAAACCGCCAAATTTCTGCACTTTTTCGTCATGGGCCTTGCCAAAGGATACACTCCTTTTGATATTGTAATCACCAGAGGCCTCAGAAAACAAAGACTTTGGCTGAACAGCTTCAATCTTCCAATCAGAGGATTTTGAGCGGTCCAGCCTACGAGTATTACTGTTGCTATTATTACTTTCCAGGGGAGTCTCTTTCTTGACAGTGGACGCAGCCGAGGCATCAGAAGGAGGGGACCTGCTCGTGGGGACTACTTTTTTTGATTGGGGAGTTCTAAAACCAACATCATTCATACTTTTGGTAACTGAAGTAAAGCATCCAACGCTACCATTATCTGTTGCCACGATCAAAGCACACAATCATAAATGATGAAAACAAATAGTTTGCAGCAGTAGTTACGGAGCATAAATGTTTTACAGCAGCGCAATAATAGCAACCCTTAAATTTTCAAAGTTTTAAAGTGAAACTTTTTGAAAATTTTGATCACTCGCATTGAACAAGGATAAAATTTTTGTTCCTTATCCCAAAAACGAATAGAAAACAAATATACCCAGTATCGTATAATAATTGTTGGGCTTGGACAATGATTAATTTCAAAAGATCAGACAATTACAAGCTAAACAAAAATTGAACCATATATCATACCTATTGAAGATGAGTCGGATTGAGAAGTGGTGGAGACTTCCTCACAAACTCCAGGAACATCCTTCCATAAATCCAAACTACGATTCATGGTTTCTCGGACAATCTTTACCTGTAACAACAAAATTTATCAAAAATGATGAGCAATGTTTTTTCCCTCTAATTCCCTTATCGGGGAAAAATATACATTATTAAATGATTACTGAGCAAAGATACAAATGGATGCACCTTATCAAACCTCTTATTGCCAAGAGTGGTCACACACGCCGCTTTATACTCAGCTGCCAGTTCTTTCTCCGCCATAGCCACCTTCCCTAACGCCTCCGCCGCCGCCTTTCTCGTTCCCCAGTCTTCGCTACCCAGAGACTCCACCGCGCATGGCACAAACCAATCCAGGACCCCTTTACTTCCGGCACCGCCAACACTAGCGACGCTTCCAATAACTCCAAACACCGCCGCTTTCGCTTTGAAACTCTCGCTCCTCACTAGCTTCCCCAACTTCGGCAACACCTTCTTAAGCTGCTCAGTCTCGGGATCCGGCGCCGCCTCGATCGCCGCGGACAAACACATCGCCGCACCGATCTGCGAGTTAACGTCTTGCTCCACCACGAGCATTTCGATCAAAGGCTTCGACAAAACAGAAAATGGAGGCTTCGTGATGTGAGACGACATAGCGGTCGTTGCCTCGACACAAGCGGACCGGACGGCAGAGTCGTGGTCACGGAGGCGGCGAGCAAGGGTGGAAATCATCTTAGAAAGGTGGGGAGATAAGACGTTACCGTGCGACTGAGACATCAAAGTCAAAAGGATTACGCATTGCCTCCGAACGGGAGACTTGGCGGAAGAGTCGGTATTGTGAAGGCAGTTGAGGAAGGGAGAGATGGAATCGACAGTCAGGTTCCGAGCGATGGACTCGAGCTCAGCGGAAGCGAGAGCGAGAGTGTCGCGGTCGGCGAGTTTGTTAAGGCAAGTGAAAACGCGTTGTTTGAGATCGTGCAGTTGCTGTTGAGGACTTTGCGGTGACCGATTCTTGGAAGACATTGTTGTTTATGGCTAAGCTTTGATTTCCGCGACGCCTTCCCCTTCTAACCTTTGGGTCTAACACTTGCAGCAGCATTCGAGAGGAAAATGGAATTGGCGGAGAAATTTTAGGAAATTGCGGCAGGACAGGATGGGTGTCTAATATATATATTTGTGCCGACGCCAATATCAAACGGACCTAAATATTCAACCAATAAGACCGGATCACACGATAATACTGCATCTTTTATCCATTGCATTAATTATTAATATCATCTACGATCAATAACAATAGCTTCACGGGTTTAACAAATAGATTGAAGAAAACATAAATATATTAATTTAAAAAGTAAAAAAAAAAAAAAGTGTTGAACAAAGGGTAATGTCACGTATTCGTATTAGAATGGACAGTAAGAAATAAATCCTAATTTGCTCAAGTCAAAGATCACATGGACAAGAGTAGTTGCCCCTGCCAGCACTATACGTACAGGCTCAAAATACTTCAACAATTAATTCTATAAAATAAAATAAACAAGGGTATGTATGACACATGGTAACATGACTGTAACCATTTTGACTCAACACCACATTACTTATCCACATGGATTTAGGGTTAAATCTAGGATTAGTAGAGCTTAGCTGAATGAAATGGTGAGCATGTGAGGAGGCAAAGAATAATGGAGACAAGGATGGTTCAAAGTTCTGAATTCAACAGTCAATCACGTGACTCTTAGCATGGGGTGGATGGGCACAATACCTGCTAGATCTAGCAACTTTAAATTCACTACATAACATGAAAATATAATTTTGATATAAAATACTTAATACAAATGGTAACCATAGTAATTAACGACCATCCAAAAATATGAGTGAGAAAGGGATGTGATCATGATTATGGCGAGTAAGTTTACGTTTAACCCCCACTAATTTTGGGCTTTGAAACAAAGGACCCACTGCATTTTTTTCTTGTCGTTAACGCCCTATCCATTACCTCCAAATTTGCTTTGTGCAAAATTTACGCTTCATATTGTTAGGGGTAAAAAGATTAGCCGTAAATTAAGTGTAATTGGGGATAAGAATGATGATATATTTAAGCATGGAGACAACAACCTGGAGAAGAAGTAATTATATATATATATATATTAAGTCATGACCTTTCCCCTAATTTAAAGGGAAGGGGTAAGAATAATATTACTCAAATATTAATTTAGATCTATTCCATGTGATTTCTCTTTTTTAATTTCATGATAACAATGAACACATTGTTGGCACTTCTTGGCCTTATGCTGTTATGAATTCCTTAATCTCAATTATTTACATGTTAGTAATTAGTACCAGGCAAGGTCACTGCAATTATCAGTTGAAACAGCTTCATCTTATTTTTAGACCATAATTTTGTTGATGTAAGAAACTTATATCCATTCTCTTTACTTCCCAATAAACATTGGGGTTTGGGGATTTAATCAGATGAAACATCGTGATGGAACCTGTAATTATATCAACTTTTGCATTCAATAATTAGTGTTCTACCATCCCAAAACTAAACCTTTGCAACTTAGTTCATTTAGTACAAGCTATTCACAGAAATGCATAACAAAAAGTTTCTTTGCTTAAAACATAATAATGCTTTCGACTGGAATTAATTTGATTTTAAATTGGTTCGAAGTGAGCTTAGACTGACCACTCGATTCATGGCCAAACCAATATATGAATTAACCAACTTTGAATTTCACTTTTCTAAAATCAAAATCAAAAATTTTTATTTGGATGGTGATATCCTCTCCGTGCAATTATAATGTAATTAGTTTGGGGGGGTTTTGAGACTAAAAATATATATTATTTAATTGAATTGATTAAATTTTTGTTTAATGCAATTTTTTAACATCCACAATAATCACACAAGATAATTATGAAGACAAAACGAGGGGGAAAAACAAAAGACGCCAACAGAATTTTGCAAATTTTATCCTGTTGATTTAAGTAAACTTGTGGCAGTGGAAATTTTCTGCAAAATCAGAATAGTTTAAATGAGTGGCTGAATTATTGAGCAAAATCTCAGAGTTTTCTTTTATCTAAAAGTTTGGAGAGAAAAGAAAAGAAAAGATTATTATAAAAAATGTTGTTGTTTTTCTTATTGGTAACAAACATTTAATATTTATTAAACAAAGTTCTCAATGATTTGACAAACAACTTGTAGCAATAGTTGCAGAATTTGATAAAAAAAAATACTTTTCATTATTAGTATCTCCCCAAAAAATAAGGAAAATGTAAGAGAAATTGTCTTATTTTTAGATATGAAAATATTGCATTTTGATATGGTTGTTATACAAGATCTATGCTCAACCAATTACAAAATAGCAAATCCCATTTTCTTATTTGGCTTGATTTTAGATCTACAAAATATACTCTCTCTTTTTATTCTTAAAATATACTTGTAGCGATTTTTTTTTAGATCTTGATTTTTAATATTAAGTCCATGTTGGTACCTAAGAAAATTTGTGAAGAGATTGAAAGTTTGGTGAAAAGATTCATTTGGGGTTCTTCCGAAGGAAAAAGAAGATGTCTTTAGTGGGGTGAGATTCTATATGCTAGCCTAAAGGGTGTGGTGATCTTGGAATGAGGAAATTACGGGATTAGAATATCTCGTTCTTATTGAAGCTGGGGTTCAATATTGCATCTGATAAGGAGACCTTATGGGTTCAAGTAATCAAGTCAAAGTATCGGTTAAATGGTAACTTACTAGATTGTATTGCTCGAGATAGGAGTTCCTTTCTTTGGAGATCACTCTCAAAAGTTTGGCCTTTATTACGGGAAAACTTAATCTGGTTAGTAGGCAATGGTAGCAAAATTAGATGTTGGAAGGATAATTGGGTTCCACGTGTAGAGCCATTGATTAAATTTATTCCTGCCAATGTCAACATTGATTTAGATTATCTTCTCAATGAAATGGTTACCGAGGAAGGTTTGTGGAATCTTGATCTTTTCAGGGTCTAGTTACCTGATGATGTGATACGATGTATTGTGGGTATTCCCCTTCCACACCCTTCTAAGGAAACCAATAGAATTGCTTGGTGTCATACCTCGACAAGGGCCTTCTCTGTCAAAAGTGCTTACAAGTTTTTGAATGAAGAGTCTTGGAGTGCTAAAGATGAGAAATGGAAATGAGCCTGGAAGTTTCCAGGCCCACAAAGGGTCTGTTTCTTTATATGGACTGTTTTGAAAGAACGCCTTCTCAGTAACGTGGAAAGAGTTAAGCGGGGATTAATAGTTAACCCTTCTTGTCCTATTTGTGGAAATGATTTGGAAGATATTCTGCATGTCATTAGAGACTGCACAGCAGCTAAGGCAATCTGGAAACAGGTCATTCAGGTAAAGCATCTAACAGATTTCTTTTCTAGCAGTTTACATGAATGAATTTATTTTAATGTGCAAAATACTACAAAGATCCATGAAGGAATGGCCTTTTTGGACTTCTTACTTGGCCCATTTGAAAGAACTGCAACCTTTTTATCTTTCATGCAAGAACTTGGAGTCCGGATGAATAGTCAAAGTATCGAGTAGTTGGGCTAAACATTATTTCTTTGCTTTTAATGGCAAACCGAATGGCTACTTTGAATTCTCCTTTGGTGAATCGACAAGTGAAAAATGGATTTTTATCAATGCGGATGGTGCTGTTCAATTAGGATCAGAGAATGCAGCTACTAGGGGAATAGTGCGTGATAAGACTAGAGATTGGGTTTCTGGTTATAACTGATATATAGGAAAGTGCTCGATTTTTTATGCAGAACTTTGAGGTATCTTGGAGGGTCTCAAGCTCATCCAACGTAGAGGTCATGATAAGGTGATAATTCAATCGGATAGGTTGGAAGTTGTGAAAGCCTTGCAATGAAGCATTTCTAATATATCGAACTCAACCTTGGTTAGAAGGATACAACGTATTTTGCCTCAAGAAGGTTACTGACTTTTGTGCTACATTCCTAGAGAGCATAATCAGGTTGCAAATTGCTTAGCCAAGTTGGCTCTGGACAATAAAGAAGACTTGCAAGTTTTTGACTCACCCCCAAAGGAGATTCTAGCTCTTATTGATTCTGACAAGTCAAAAGGTTTTTTTTACCTTTCAAAATAACTCTATGTAATTTAGATAGGTAATTGTTCTATTACACCAAAAATATATATATTAACTTTTTTTTTAATTCCAAAAATAAAAATATAAAAATAAAGTAAACTTATTCAATGGTTAGGGGCAATAGGCTACTTCCTGGCTTTTTTTTTAAAACTAACATTAATTAAGTAATTAATTACAAAAAATGATACAAGTGAAAAATGATATACGAAAATGATCTAAAATATATAGTGATCGTCAGTGCTGCCTGATACACCAACGGCACTACCCTCCAATGATGACTCAATCGCCAACTTTTTTTTAGAAAAATATATTTCTTTGGGTTCCACCACTATGCCAAGCGGCACCAATATGTGTTTTTTTAAATATCCGTTAAAAATACGGGTATTCAGGGAGGAGAAAATAAGGGAAAAAATTTAATGGGTATTACCAATCTGTCAAGCGACATAGAGAAAATTTTTTTAAAAATCTTTTTGGGTGTCGCCGATATGTGAGGTGGCACCGGTAAATATTTTAAAAAAAATTGTCATCCATTCTCTAAAATGAAGACTTGGATCAAATGTAGCAGCGAAGTTGATGAGGAAGCATTAGGGAAGATGATCATGGGAATCAAAGGATGGAAAGCAACTCAATAGCTTATCTCTTTAATGATTTTAGTTCTCAAACACATTGTATCAAACTTATTAGCATCATTATAGATTAAAATTTCCAAGAACGTCAACAAACATATAAACAAAAATCTCTAGAGCTGCAGTACCTGCTAAACCACCAAGAGAAGGAAAAAAACAGGTATTTTCTATTAGAGTATGCCCAAAGACTAATATGAGATTATTATAACCATGTACTCATTTTAACTTGTTTGTTAATATACAATATTGTCATTATTATTTCTGTTTCTTTTTTTTTGTGTATGTAAATAAACAGATTAATAATAAAATTCTGAGAATGATATGATTATTCTTCAAAGGTCCTTAGTCAAATATTATTATGGGCTTGGACAATAATAATGCATTGGGACTAACTTGTAGTTGATTGGCAACAAAGTGTTATCATTGGCATAGGGATGTCAAAATCAATACATGAGTATGTGTCGGAGAAAAACATATTGGATTGATCAAGATAAGATTTGTCCCTCCTACATAATGGAAGCAATATCTGAGGCCACTTGATGGAGTAAGACTAGAAATTCATTGCCATGTTCAAATAAGTTGATATGAGATATCAACACTTATTTGTTTATTGTAGTCTACTCAGAATATCAAGAAATATGATATTGGACTATACAAGTGTGACTGTTCCACGACTTATGCCCAATCTAGATATAAAAGATAAAATGATATAATACATAAAAATTTATCATAGAAATGTTATGTCGATTCATGACTTGGGTAGAAATGATGCATTACCATATGTCACTCATTGCTTGTAACATTAGAAATGTTCTAATATTACTACTAACATTACAATAGCCTACAAGGTTACACCTCATGGTTGAAGCGAAAAAAATCCAAATATCTTCCAATTGGTGTTATGTTTAGCTGTCACATAATTTAAATAATTAATTTAATTTGACAGTTAAATATTAAACGCATTATGTGTACAAACTTGTTGTACACAAATGGAGAAAAAAGTTAAAATTAATATATGAATTTGATCCATATAAAAGTTTAATATTAACTTAATATAATTTACCAAAATTATTAAAATAAATATTATAATAATAATTTCGGTCAAATATTAAAACATGGAAGCTAATATCATTTTGGAAATGATATAATGTTTTAATAATTTTCCATATGTTTCTCTAAAGGGGTAATTTTGTTTTTAATAAGTGGCATTGAATAAAAGGAAATATGATCTCGAATGGGTGTTAAGGTTTTTATAGCAGAATTGAGTATAGGGTCTAGCAGCCGTTTTTACTCTCTTTGAAAAAGTTCAAAGAAAATTTCTTTTACTGGTCATTCTTTGACTCGTTCCTTGTACATGAATCCATGGTTAATGATTGCCAGAATAATTTTTTCGCTGCATCATGCGGTGCACCGGCAATCTAGTATTTTCGTCATCGAGTGAAGAAGCATAAGGAAAAAGAAGAACAAACGCCATCGCCATTACTAAAATCTCATAATAAAGCTCCTCCCTTTCTCTTCTTCATCTTCTCCAACAACATCCCTTCCTCCATTTCTCAAAATCCACTAGAAGAAGAACAGGCTTTTACTAGTGTGACCATGAAAGGCACAATAAACTATAAAGGACCAATTTAATTTAAAAGAAAAAAAAAGTGATTGTTATAAGAAAAAAAAGCTTATAGAAGGTCTAAAAAAATTGTCACAAAAATAAATAAAAATGTTAGTTGAATTGATTAATGTATAGAATTTTACAAAAATAAATATATTTCAATTTTTTTTAGCTGTAACTAAGGCACTACTTGTAACACTGGATCGCCGAACCCGATTACAAAGTGTCACAATTTAAAACCAACTGGACCAACAAACTGTTTGAAAATCAAACACCTTAGTTCAGCGGATATTCTGCATACTGGAACGATATGTCTAAAATATCAAACAAAAAATTATACTTTTTAAAACACATTAAAAATAGTAGTACTCCACTTATAAACGGGTTATAGTTAAACATCATGTGGCGGAAGCCTCATAATTAGTGTCTGGTTATACAAAACATTAAATGAGTTGATACTCAAGTAAAAGTTTAAAAATTTATTATTAGCGGACTGTCATCATTTGAAATAGTTTGGCATGTAGCCTAACAAGACTGCTCATAAGAATTTGGAAATACAATTCAACAGGTCTTCAAATATAAACTGGCGAACATTAACAATCATCCTATTCCCCAACGATTCAATGCTACAAACAAAACAAGAGATGACTCACAAATAAGCTACAAATTTGACTGAATCCCTTCAACAACATGTCCAACCTAAAAGCTCGAAAATGATAAGAAGAAAACCAAGTTCATAAGAACTTAATGAGTTCTACGATAGCATATTCTCAAAATAGAAATCAACTAACACAAGAGGCTAAGACATAAACTGACCATATGAGACGCCACTTCTGGCGAATTAAATTTCTTTTTTATTTTCCTGCAAATAGACCCCGCCCATTGGCGAACATTATCCCTTATTAGGGACCCGTATAAGACGAACAAGAGTCATGGCTGCTCTATTTGTATGCCACATTATGGACTATCCCTTTATGATTATTTCACATACTTTTTACACTTAGATGCAATGTCCACACATTGTTTAACACAATATACACTTTTTATCAGTACACTCCCTTCCTTGTGCTAGCTTTTGATCCTAGTTCCGAAGAACCAATAATCCTATATTTTCACACCGCTACATAGAGCCAATATACCAGTCATAACCTCTGTACCTCCATCATCCCTCCTTGCATTTGTTGGATCTGGTACCCTGAGTGTATTATTTTTGTCTAAGTACCTTGATAATTTTTTCAAACAGATTGGTTAATAAAATTATTCATGAATTACATTAATACTTTGTATATTGTCCTCACATGATTTTTGAATGCAAAGCAAAATGGAAGCAAATTATTTATGAATTACGTAAACGGGGCAAGAAACCAGTCAGCTCTGAGAGGGAGCTTACTTCGCCTGTTCTCCCCTCTCATCCCGAGACTTAGGCATAGTCCGCCACTCCAGTGGACTTGGCTCCTCTCGCCCAAAACCCACCCGATGAGCCTACTCCCACACTATTTTTTCTACACTGCCATATCTTCTTTTTGGATCAAGGTAACGTCACTCTTCTTTTGGTGGGGCATCATGTTCATTCCCATTGAAGGACCACTTTTCTAGATAATTAATAGAAGAAATTTAATGGTGGTAACAACTGAACCTAAATTTTTAAATCTAAAAAATAGAGGAGCATATTCTTAAAAATAAAAGTAGGGGACTAAATTCCAAATGTACGAAGAATATTGGGATTTAGAGCATTTTAACATTTAAAATTTTTTACTCTATAATTTGACACAAAAAAAAAATCTACCCAACGCGAAGCGTGGGTCGAGAGCCATACTAGTTAGAGTTAAAGATAAGGTTTTCAGAACCATACAAGTGGTCAAACTAATTAGACCACCGTTTTTCAATACGACAAGTTCAACCGGTCTAACTAATTTGCCTGGTTCAATTGAATAAATTATTAAAAAATCATAAAAATTTTAAAAAATAAAAATAAAGAAAATTGGTTCAACCATCGGTTCAATCAATTCGTACCGATTCGTGAATTAGTCAATGTAATCCTTCTATTTCGAATTGATACCCTAACTGATTCTCTATTTATTAATCGATCTGATCAACCAATCCAATCCAATTCTAAAAATCGTGAGTTTAAAGCCTCTGACACTTCAAAATTTCAAGAGCAAAATAATCTTCAATTAAAACATAACTTCGTTTGGACGTGTTTGGCACCTCCAAGGAAACGTTTTAATCTCACGAAAGCCTAAAATCTTGATTGGAATTAACTACTTTGGAATCCAAATGATCTTATAATTGATTTAAATCTCAATGTTACAATATACAATTTTACTGATACAATAACTAATTTTACTGTAATATTACTTTTAATTTTACTATTTATCTAAACGAGGATAAATTTTAAGTTAAAATAGGTCATAAGTTTATATACTCTTCGACAATTTAGAATTTAATCATTGTACTTTTATTTTCAAAAATTTAGTCTTTTTACTTTTTAAATTTTCAAAATTCAGGTTTAACGATTAATATTGTTAACTGTTTTTGCTAAATTCAAGGTTATTACAAATGTTATTTTTTTAGTTACATGATTACCAAATGATTTTTTTTTTAAATTTCAAAATACTACCCTAACAAACTTAATAATGTTAACAATTGAATATGAGTTTTGATATCTAGAAAGTAACGAAACTAAATCAATAAAAATAAAAAATACAATGATTAACTTCCAAATTTTTGAATTATTTTAAATTTTGTATTTTTTAATAAAATGAAAAATTTTAACCTAAATCCTAACATCTTTGTTTCATCCATCTTTTAAGCCGTTGTCTAGTTTCAAAGTGAAAGTCAACACCCTACTTAAAAACGTAACTAACCGACACACCCCAATCTATCTGCTGTGATTGAATCTTATTTCAACCCACTACTTAGATTTCTAAATCATATTTTGATAAAATCCGCCTAAATTCTCTAATGAATGGAGGTTTTTTTTTTCATCTTTAATACTTTTAATATTCAGAATTTATCCAATTAATAAAAGAAATTCCATTAAATCGATTTATGTAGCATTTTTAAAATAAAAATTCGATCTCATGACGAATTTAAACCCATGTGAAAATAATGTGTATATATATATATATAAACTTTTACTCTACCTTTAAAAAAATGTTGAAAAAATTTACTATCCCAAAGTTAAAATTAATATTGGATGCTTGAGATATTAAGGATATGTTTGATAAATCATTAAAAATGAAAATTTTCAACATTTAACTTTTATATTTTGTTTGAGGATCATATTTTTTTTTCTTGTTGTTTGATAAACTGGAAAATTAAGTGTTGAAAGTTTAAAGTGCTGAATTTAATGTATAAAACTGTTTGATATATTACTTAAAATTAATTACTGAATACAATTAGATTGTTTGATAAATATGGATTTTAAAATAATAAAAAAAAGATCAATTCTACATTTTATCTTTAATTTTTAAGCATTTTACCTTATTCTAACAAAAAAAAAATTGAACGAAAAGTTTTTATAGGATAATATAATATTAAAATAAAAAATTAAATTAATTAAAAATATTCTCCATTAAATGAAAAATATCTCTTATCTATCTCTTATTTTTCTTACTTTTTTATAGAAAAATTCTAACAAATTATTTTATTTTAGATGATCAAATATGTGTAACAAATTAAATCATAGAAAATATTAATTTTCAATTGATTTAATTTTTCCAACTGTCTATCAAACAAGCCCTTAATATAAAATTTAAAATTTTCAACAAAAAAGTGTTGAATATGATAAGTAAGTAGATAGCTACTTATTGAAGAAAATATTAAGTTAGATTTTATTTTTCAAAATTGTATTTTCTCATTTTATTAAAAATTAAATATGCAAATTTAATATTTAACTTTTATCCAAAACTATTCAAAATAAAATAAATAATATCATATTAATAATAAGATTAAAATTATAAAATAATTAATTATTAAAAATCAAGATTTATTTTTATCAAACAAAATAATTATATTTAGTGCTTAATTTTTACTAATATATCAAACAGTTTTATAATATAAATTCAGTACTTATGAAATTCAAGATTTGATTTTTCAGTTTATTAAACACGTCTTAAATTTCTAAAATTAGAAATGGAAGAAATAAATTTCAAATGTCTGGAAAATAAAAGAATTAAGTACATAATTAGAATTTTTTATATGTAATTAGGGATAAAGGTGGAAATGCAAGGGCTTTAACCTAATCTCCTATGCTACTCAACACAATGAAGTTACCACTAAATCAAGATTGGCCTAATCAAAGGAGTTAATAAGCAAATAAAATGGGATTGTAGTAGTAACTGCCAAGAAATTATGAATCGATGATGAACAGATTGGGTCTTACATTCTACCACAATTAAGCGAAGGGGAACGTTAAATAAAAGGAGTTAAATATGGATGGGCAGTGCATGGGGCCGAATGGCCAACTGTCCATCTCAAATGACTGACTACATTGTTGTTTGACCAAGAGGCAAACTCATCAATCAAGCTTGTCCTTGGATTTGCCCTTCCACATGCCAAGTCCAAAATTGCGACCAAAACCATCGAATTTTCTTCATTGCTCACTTATTGCATGTCCTCCATGTGTATTTTCCTGATTAGGAGACAATTTCACATGTACCTCCATTGTTGTGGATGATGAAACCCAACAAAGATATAAAGAGGTTATCAGGGGGACAACCCACAAAAACATTCTCTCATTGGCCACCACCACGCCAAGTGGCACTCCCTCTTTGGTCCACTTTTTTTGGGTTTATTATTTATTGTGGCAGGCGATTTGGCAACTGTGTTAGAAAATGATCAGCAAATTTATGGAACTTCACACTCATTTTATCAGCCAAATAAAGCCAGCTGTTGCATCATTGAATATAGATATATAGAAATTGAGCTTGCAAATTATTCTCTTAAATTATTAGTTCCAACTTGAAACTCCAATACATTGATATGAGAAAGCTAACGCAAAGCAGTGTGGAATCTGTGTATTGAATTGCAATATTGGAAAGTTATAGCTGGTCTGGTCTAAAAACGACAGAATATCATTGAGTTTATTAGGGAGTGCGTAGTTATTATCATTGTCCCCCCGACATCTACAAGTAAGCCAGTGTTTCCCAGCGTAACCCTAAACCCAAGTATATGAAGGTTATTGAGCAGGCATTGTAATTGAGATGATTGGTGAACGTGATGAACAGGTCGTAGAGCTGGGAGAGTCGCAGAAAATTGATGGGTGGGTCCATGAGTATTAACGTACGGGGCGGCTAAGTCACGACGCTCAGCCTTGTGTTTCATGCTAGTAGTTAGCCTTATGCCTATCATAAAACCCTAAACAATAATTTCCCACATGGAATCTGCAAAACATTAATCATACACAGGGTTTTTGGCTTCATCCCTGGGTGAAGTTAGCTTTATGTATTTTTCAGTCATTTTATTACACAATGACTTTAAATAAATAAAGGGCTGGATTGTAGTGAAAGAAAGAGTGGATGGATGCTAAGTGGAGAATAAGATGGCTTAATTTCTATTTTATTATATAAAAAGGGGGTGGGTGATTTCATTAGGTAAGGCAAGGAACTCCCCAACTAATGCAGATTTGATGATTGAGACGCTTTATCACTCTTTTTGGTTCCGCCATTTTTTATTATTTTGATTTATTTCCAGAACCTTTGCAGTCCTACATTATAAGCAATAGACTGTAGCTTGAGGGTTTTAAATGCTTAGATTCCATCTAATATCAAAAGTAACTATTTGAATATCTCAAATAACATTACTATAATGGAAGAGGCAATGATTGAAGAAGTGGTATAAAATTATTTTAATAATATACATATTGAGATCAAGAATCAAACATGGTGGTGGTTGTTGTTGGTCTTATATGATCTGACTGGGTCAGCTCTGACATGAGGGATGAACAACTTTTACATCTGCACTGCACTGTTTCATAATCAGATGGTATCTAATATAACCATCATTTTATCAAAATATTGACGTTTCTTAATTCCCTGATGTGTTGTTTATTCATTTAGACTTTTTCGCCTACCTAATACAAAAATAAAAAATAAATATCTAAATAGTATGTCAATATTATTATTTATTAAAATTATATGTTTGCAACAACATAAGGTGGAGGGAAAGAAATAGGCGACACTATTTTTTATTTAATCATTAAATAATTATCATCAAATTATGTGTTTAAAAAAATTATATTTTATGGGTAGAGGGAGTGAGACGCAACACCTGTATTTTCTACCAATACATGGGTAATATCAGGTAAAAATACAGGTTTAATGGGGATTTAATGCGTGGAGGGTGAGAGAGAGGTGGCACCCAACTGGACCCCTATTTAAGTCGTGTTTTTCTAACTTTTTTGAAAGATGAAGAGAAGAGAAAAAAAAATTTGGTTGTAAAAGAAGAGAAAACATAGAAGAATTCGTAAGATTAGTATATATGAATTTTATTTTTCAATATATATTTTTTGAAATAAAATATTTATAAATTTAATTATTTTTGCAGATTTAGTATTGAATATGAATAATTATTTTCTTGTATGTGTTTATTTCGATGAAGTAATTTTGACAACAACTGTTGGATGTAGATATAAATGTCGCCAACATATAATAATGAGATTTAACAGAAATATTTCGATTGAAGATATGAAAGAAAGAATTAGCGCAAAAAATGTTGGACGTTGTGGGAGGAGAATCTCGAGACTATTCTACAAATTTCCAAATTCGACAAATCCCATCAAATTCACCGAGATAAAACTTGTGGACGATAAAGACGTGAAGACAATGGTCACACTTTATTGCCAAAATCAGAGTCGCCAAACTGATTCGATTCAATTGTTTGCTGAGTTAGCTAATGTGAAGCCAGCTAAGATTTCACTTCATTAGGTGAAAAACATGGAGTTCAAGATTTGTGTACGATAGTTCCGAGAGCATACGTTGATCGGCTATCAACTGTACACGGTATCAACATCGATCTTAATGCTCCACCTAAGTCTGAGAACCTTAACTCAAGTCCCCATTTTCAAATACAATTTGTGATGATTGAGACCAATGCGAATAGTGATGATGGATATGATAATAATGGTTCTTCTAATTACGAGGTTGAAGGTTATACTAATCTCGGTCTAGACAAGGTCTCAGATGATATCGATGACTAAAGCGCGAGTGATGATGGAAATATTAATGCCTTTTCAGTCGAGAACCCGAATCGAGGCATTGTGATACGCAATGATCTTGGGGCACACATGATGATTATAGATCCCAATGCGACGCATGAATCTGAGTTCCTAGAGTACCCCTAATATACTACTTGTTCACCGGTTGGTCACAGATCCCGAATGTAAGGAGTTGTTCGTAGACCAGAAATTCGCAACCAAGGAAGACTGTGTATTTTTCATTAAGCGGTATAGCATGAATGTGTCGATTGACTAAAAAAATTTCGTGTCTAAACTGACATTGTATATTGAGGAGGTCGATAAAAGTTTACAGTTTGCAAATACGAGCCGTATTTATTTAGAGGTCACAAATATGAGAGATCCAAAAATTTGTTGGGCCTCACACATGCACTTCAACACATATGATACAAGATCACCATAAATATGATGTCAAAATTATCTACAACTACATCATGCTAATAGTGAAGGACGTGCACACCATTCTTGTTTTGGTATTGATTACCAAAATGCAAGAACGATTCCAGTACCAAGTGTCATACCAGAAAGCATGAATAGCTAAACAGATGGTCATGTAACAGTTGTACGGAGATTGGGATGCGTCGTATAATAAGCTACAGGAGTGGATAGCTGCTATGCGGAAGTATGTGTCAATGACTGTCATTGAGTTACAGACACGACTTTATTACGGCCCGAACGACCAACTATAACCTGGAAGAAGAATTTTCTACTAAATGTTCTAGACGTTCAATCCATGTGAGCGAGCATTTTCCCATTGCAAGTCGCTTATGTAGGCTGATGAGACCTGACTATATGGAAAATATATGCAGATCCTACTTATTACAGTTGCTCAAAACGAGAATCAAAACTTACTCTCGATAGCGCTTGCCATTATGGAAAAGGAAAACATGGAATCATAGGAATTCTTCTTGACAAACTTGCAGACATATGTTGTTAGGGACGACAATATTTGCATCATACTTAATAGAGAGAAATGAATAATTGTCGCGATTAAGCATTCCAGTGTTCTGTGGTTTCGTGGAGATGCATTTACTGCATCCGGCACATCATGTCTAACTTCTACCGAGACTACAAGAATGCAGACTGATGGAAACAAGTTGTGAAAATGGGTAAAATCTAGTTTCAACATATGTTTTAAATGTTCTTAATACTTCAACAAAATTAATTCAAGATTGTAACTTGTCTTTTCTTGATATATACATAGGGTACAAGCTAGAGCCACATCTTTTTAGGCAACGGATGTTCAGAAATGAGGGTGACATGTATGGTGAAATGAATACTCCTTTCTGAGAGTGATTGGGTACCATGGAGTCGTGAAATGGACTCAAAGTTTCAATGATAGGGCTCGATATAGTCATATAACCATCAATCTGGCAAAGGAAGTTAACTCCATTTTAAAGTGAACATGACATCTTCTAATTTCATCTGTTTTCTCAGCTACTTTCTACATGCTAACAACTTTGATGCCAAGAATATGGCTGAAACAAGTCAACCAGATGGAGGCGGAACACATGTTTGTCGAAGATGTCAAGAAGACAATTGATGCGAATCGTCGGAGATCAAGGTCGATGAATGTAGAAATATATTCTCGACAGTTAAAAACTTTTCGAGCTGCGGAGTCTATTGACCAATGACTCAGTATCCCATCTAGGTCCTACGGAGTTGATATCAACAAACAGTGCAATTGCAGAAAGTTTCAGTCACTTTGTTACCCCTGTGCACACGTCATTGTAGCTTGTGCTCTCGCCTCAATCAATGCTGAACAATATATTGATGAGATAGGGGTAAGCATTCAATCGAATCAAATAAAAAATTTTCGAGTTAATCGAGTTTTCGAATCTTATTTTATCATCCTAACTCAATTTGAAATTTTCTGGAATCGAGTTGAGTGAGATGGAATTTGAATTGAATCGAATATATTTGTTCGAGTTAAATTTTAAAAAATGGATTTAATGTTGTTTATTTTTATGTAATTTTAAAAAAAAATAATTTTCTTTAATGTTTTAAAACATGATCATACAACGAAAAATTAAAGTAAATAAGTGAATAAATAAAGCAACACAACATCAACCCAAATAAACAACAAAAACAATACAACAAGATTATAATAAAACAAACATAAACAAAAGTCCAAGTAAATAGCATGAGTCGAAGTAAACAGCAAGAAGATTATAATAAAAAAAAGCATAAGAAAAAGCCCAAAATACAGCAGAAACCGACACCAGTCCAAAAAAAAAAGAACAGAACAAAAGTCCAATAAACCAGCAACAATAACACACCAAACTAATAATAATAACACATCAGTTCAAAAACCATTATAGAATAGTTTAAGTTTCTTCTTATGCTTCAAACACCGTTGATAATCTTGAAACATCTAGTAAAATTATTGAATGAGTTAGTTAAATGATAAAAAATGTTTGCAAAAATAAATTAAATAAACATTTAACTTTATAAACTAATGCTAGGTATATTACCTTCTTGATCTTTGAGTATGTTGGATAAGTCTAGCAAATTTAAAAACAAAAGTGTTAGTTAAATTATGGGAATACTAACTAATTTAAATAACACAAAAGCTTATTTAATAAATTAAAATTGATTTATTACTATCTTTCATGGTTTGAAGTTCATCAACATAATCTTCAAAATTGATGGCATTATTAGATTTCTGAAGCCAATCTTGTGTGCAAACCAAAGTCTTGACCATGAGAAGAGTTAGAGAACTTCTAAAACTATCAAGAACACGTCCACCCGTGCTAGATGCACTTTCTATGGCAACTACTGAGATAGGAATAGTAAGAATATCTCGAGTCATTTGTACAAGAATAGGGAATCTAGGACTGTTCATTTTCCACCACAATAATAAATCAAATGAACTTGAATTGTTTAGTTCTTCATCCTCACCCAAATATCTATCCAACTCAGATTTGTTTTTTAATCCAACTTGTTTCTTCTTCTTAAGGTATTTTTGCTTGGCCAAGCCCATTTTCATTTTTCACTGATCTATTTTCATTTAACTGCAAAGATTTGTCGAAAAACTAGATTTACCTTCAAACAATTGAATTATCCCAGCATTAGAAGAATACTCATTGAACAAGCAATGCAATTCTTTATCAATCATTTTCATAATGTCATGAACAACATTAGGAAAAAGTAAGTTAACCCCAAAGTCCAAAAAACTCATTTTACATAACAGATCAAAGATGACAGCCAAGTAAACTAGCATGTTGATCTTGTTTCCTTTACCCCAATACTTATTATATTTATCTCTCATTTTGAAAGTCGTAGATATTATGTCTAGATCTCCATAATCTTACCACCCATCAAAAAGACAATGTACATCCATCAATACTTCAAAAAGTGAATGAGAGGTAACATGTAAAGATCCAGACACCTTTAATGTAAGATGATAAAAAGACTATAATAATTTTATAACTATTCGAACAATTTTCCAATCATCAAATGTAGGAACTCCATCTCCAGTAGTAAGGTCAACAAAAAAATCATGATCATCACGCACATATTATTCAAATGCACGTTTATATTTTTCTGCCACCTTTAACATCATATATGTTGAGTTTCATTTAGTAGGCACATCTAAACACAATTGAGTCTTACTATCTATCATTTCTTCTTTTACCTGTTGGTTGAATTTTGTCCAACTCGATGGTGATGCTCTTATATACCTCAAAGCACCTCTAACTCGATCCACAGACACAGAAGCATCCTTAATACCGTATGGCACAATGAGATTAAGAATGTGTGCAACACATCTCATATGGATATATTTTCCATTTGCAACAGAAGCATTTCGATTATTCAATTTTTTCTCAAATATTCAATGGCAACACTAGTGGCGGATGCATTATCAACCGTAATAGTGAAAACCCTGTCGATCCCCCAATCTCGAAGATAATTTTCAAGGACTTGACCTATGCTTTCACCTCTATGAGCGGATATTGGGAAAAAAATTACAATTTTTTTTTGCAACCTCCACTCATCATCCACCCAATGTGCTGTTAAAACCATGTAAGATTCCTCTGTAATGAAGTCCAAGTGTCTGTCATCAAACAAACTTTACTTATATCTTTTTCAAAATAATTATTCATTACACTCTTCATGGAGTTAAATAAATCAAGACAATCCATTCTAATTGTCCAACGAGATGGAAAACTAAACTATGGGCATGCTATAGAAAGAAAGTATTTGAAACACCCAAGATGATAAATCTGTTGTTTCTTGGCTAACATTTACAAATGCTAATTTTGATTGCTTTGGGTTAGAAGTATTACCTCAAGGTCTTTTTAGGCATGTTTTCAAATGGGTTATTCAAATTTGTTGTAGAACCCGAAGTTGATTCCATGGTGTAAGTAACATCACAAGCATTGCACCTTGCTCTCTTTTCCCTCTTTTTAGTCACAAATTTGGTGAAATGGTTCTAACAAACTGCCCTTGGACTAATCTTTTTTCGAACATTTTCCTTGGTTGTTGTTTGATTATCTCTTTTTAGGGAAGAATTTTGTGAACTTTAAGTTGAACCATTTCGCTTTGGATCACTCATCTACAAGTAAACATTTGTTGCAACCACTAACCATGACCAATATTTGATTTATCTAATGGAAGATTAAATTTATTAATGATATAAAAAAAGATTAGTTTTTCGTATATAGTAAAAAATCATTTTAAAATTGGAGGGTGACCAAAGAATGATGTTGTGGCAGACAGCACTTAAAGGCCTGCGTTTATTTAAGATTAAGGTCTATATGGTGGAAATTATGAGTAGTATCTAACTAAAAGCAAGCTGAAGCTTTTATTACAAAATTTTCTAGATATACCAGACCTGTCCTCATCTCCCTTTATGCAGTAAAAATCAATCAAATGAATTAAAAAAAAGCTGACACTCTTTGGAGTTTATTTCTAAATGGGTTCTTAGGTTACAGTGGCAAGAAAAGTGATATCACAAACTTCAATAACAAATAGGAAAACTTCAAGAGTTGCAATCTATACACCTATGAATCCTTCCAATTCAAAGTTATATCTCCAGGCACATTAACAGTCCAAAGACTACTCATATTCTCAACCTATAATCCTTGCCTCAAGCAACTGGAAAACAGAAACAAACATGCAAAAGTGGAAATCAACTATACACCCATATATTGATGTTTTAATCCTATGCTTCTTAAGGCAAATAATCTTCTTTCACGGTTTCATTCAACATGCATGTGATAGCTTGTAAAGCCTCCATCCTAAAACCAATAAGACAAAAAAAACAACTCAAATTTGAATATAAGGCCACAACAACACCCAAATGAAACCAGCCTGAAGACACCACTTATATATGTAAGCCAAATGCCAACTGAATCAATGGCAAAACAAGTAAACTCTAACCATAAATCAACAAAGAACATACAAGGCAATGCATGTCTAGCCCCCAGGCTTTGATATTATGCTAAGCACCAAAAATCGATTGCTAACTTATTTTCAAAAGATGGAAAAGCCCAAGTCGAGTTTGAGGTCACAATATACTCTTAACTGAACTATTGATCCTACAACTGCAAATGCCTAGCATTTCATTAATTAATTTCTTTCAAACATCTTATTAAGAAGATAACTTGTAAACGTCGCCTAAATTAAGAATTAGGTATAAGTATCTAAGAAAAATGTGTCTAGACGTTTAATTCACATCACTAAGAAGAAGAAGCCTGAAAGCCAGAAATGACTTCACCAGGAGATACTAGCAAACCAACCTTCACTTCAAAAAAATGGGATATCCTTATCTAAAACAAAACTCTAGGGCATCCACACTTAAACAAGTTAAGAATTCCTTCATTTTAAAAAATTAACCAGAGTAGCATAAACATTAAATTTTAAATGAATGTCACTCAAATTTTGCTTAGAAGCTATTTTTATTATTCTTAGAATGAAAAAACAAAGTGTTTAAAGATGAAAAATGTTTCGAAAAAAATTCATCATGCATTTAAACAGTAAAAAGTAGATAGATGAAAATAGATCGAAAATATTCAACTATTCAAAAATGTTTCGAGACAAACCTTAAAGATGCAGAAAATTCGAGCTTAAAATGGAAGAGAACAGAGTGCGTCGGTCAGAAGGAACAACAACTCGATTTGGAGGTAAGGATTTTGATTTGAGGGTTTGAATGAATTGATAATAAAGAAAAAGAAGAAGGACGAAAAGTTTATTTTAGAGATTTTTGAATAAGAACGAGAAGAATGGAGTTAGGGTTTAATTTAGGGTTTTTTTAGAAGAAAATAGATTTTTGGTTTTGAAATTTGAATTGAATGAAAATTGAGAGAAAAGAAGAAAACTAATTTTAACGATAGAGTTTGTTGGAGCAAGGGTTTGATTTGGGGGAGGAATTGGGAAAATGGACTTGTGGGCAGATAGGCTTGGGGGGAAATGGGATAAAATAAAATGGTTTGGGCTTGGGAGAAATTGGGTTAAAGTAAAAGCCTAAAATTTAAAAACATATAGTTTATATTCGGTTTATTTGAATTATTCAAGTTATTTGAATTCGAAAATTCAACTCAACTCAAACTCGAAATTCGAAAAAAAATTCAAGTTGATTTGATTAACTCGACTCAAATAATTCAAAATTTTAATTTTTTTTCCAAATCAAATCAAATTTTGTTCACCCCTACGATGAGTTGTACACTCTCGAGTGCACATTACGTATTTGGAGAAACGAGTTCACTGTCTCGCGTGATCTGTCAACATGAGAAGTGCCTCCGTTGATTTTCAAGCTTGTCTCAGACAAGGAGTTACGTAAAAACCCAAAAGGTTACCCACAAGTCACTAGGATAGTCATAAAATGGACATGAGAGAGAAAATCAGCGGCAAACTTTGTGGTGTGTAACTGGTCATAACCGGACTAAATGCTAGCATCAAGCCTACCATATTAGACAATCGTCGCGATTGAGTGGAATATGAATTAATGTACTCCATGTTCAAGCTTGTAATAAAAATTTAATGATTATGATGGAATTTTCATATTTATATTTTGACATGTATATTGTTTTCAAATAAAATTAAGTCAAACATTTGCTATAATTAAATTAATTACAAACTTGAAAATTAAGCCAAATAGTTGTTATAATTAAATTAATACAAACTTGAAAATTTAAATTACAATGTAAATGCAGTAAATATAATGTTACACCCCCTAAAATTCATGGTTCGATGGTGTCGTCTTAGAGGTAAATTATTGTGGTGCCTGACGTTGACGTTAAGGGTGCTCGCAGTGGTCATTATTACTCTCACCCGGGATATCATTCACAACATCCATCAACGAACCTTGTGGTGTGCTAAACATACTTGAGAAATCGTATGTCCCAAAGGTTTGCCAGGGAGGGTTGAGAATTAGGGTGGTAATAGGCTGAAGGTATCAAACGTAATTGATGATCTCAGAATCGAATGATTAAACCTGGAATCGGGAATCTCCGATTGATATGAGTAGCCTAACGAGGCTGGAAAATAATTATTGACCACAAGTCTGGATGGTAAAAACTACCCTCAAACTGTGAATAAAACCGCTCGAGTTCGGGCACTGGCTTCGGTTCGGGTGCAAGAGGCTGATGTGGTAGATGATGTGAGAGGTGCCCAACTCGTTGCATGTGTGGAGAGATAAGCATCATTCGCCCACTAAATAAGAAAGGTTTTCTACATGCCATGTACCAGAGTTGGCACTCCTCAAAGGGCCACAAATCAAATGCATAATCCATCTGAGGTCTCCGCCCTATCCGATCATTCTACAATACAATGTATTCTTCATGCTCTACTGCCCAATTCTTGTCATGTTTCCCCATTTTCTTAATTAAGTGTACAACCCCCAAACTTTATGGAACATTCAGAATATGTTGGACGCACCCGAACTTTCACAGTACTCGATCCCCATTATACCACTCGATTGTTGAGAAATTCAGCAGGGGTGCGTTAATGCACCACAAGTGTGAATGGATGTAAGTAGAGTAGGGAACAATAGCCACAATGTCTAGGAAGGAATATGACATCCAGGCAAACTGCATAAGTAATAACATTGTTATAATAGCACGAGTCAAATAAAATAAATAAAGTAATTACATTTAATGAATATTAGTAAAAAATACCCTCTCTCCAGCATATGTCTCAATCATCTGGCGGTAAATCAAAAGCGTATATGACCTCTCGTTACCCAGAGAAAAACTCCATCTACGAAAAAAGTAAACTTGTTAGAACAAATTTTCATTAAAAAAATCTTGTTATAATGGTTAAATTTTATCACCTATTAACGAGTTGGAAACCATATGTTTGGAGAGTAACTGATACCAAGAATGGCATCCTATAAAGCGCCCAGGACTGCAGCAATACCAAGCACCCGTCTATGTCCACGGCCCGGCACTTTGTCATCCGACAAAGCTCACGGTACAAAGTACCTAGTACTGTTGAGCCCCAACTGTATGAACGGGTAGCGTATAAATCAGATAACGGGGACAAGTATATCAAGTGGACCTTGTTGTTGTTTGCATCTAACATGAGTACGCCCCCTATCTTATGCATTATATATGCTCGAACGACGCACATCACCTCTCGCTCAGTGGCAGTACTTGGTAAATATTCGAAAGTCGTGTTCAACCATGAAAATCTCAAAGTCGTTAATTCATCGTCACCATCACCGGGCGAGCGTCCTAATAAGTCATAACAAAGGGTCTCCGGATCAGACAATGTACTAAAACCGGTGACCACTATGTTGTCGATTGGGAACTCGAGTTGCAGTGCAATATCTTCTAGAGTAATGGTGCACACCCCACATGACAAATGAAATGTGTAAGTCTCCAGGCGCCACCGCTCGACCAAAGCGGTGATTAAGTCGCACTTCAAATCAGACATGTGGATCAATATCACCGATCCAAATCCGGATGCCTTCAAGTATCACATAAGATGTTCATGTGATAGATAGCCTATACCGTTGACACGGCCTCTCAGTACGCGGTACGAACCCTGACCAAATATTCAACCATAATGGTTAATATATACCACTTAAATAAAAAATTATGTAGAAGTTTATAAGGTGACCCCTTAATAAGAAATAACAGTTTTATTATTAACACATTAATTGTATTTGATGTGTGATCTGATGTCTACAATTTCAAGTAAAAAATTTAATCATCGCCTGAACAAATATCGAAAATGAATATTACACCATTTGTTATTTTTTTGATGATTTAATAATATTTTTACCCATATAAATAAATCAATAAATATGTAATTTGGGGTACACTAATATAAGTTGATCATTTATTTTTTTCAAAACCATCTCATTTATTTTTTTTCAAACCATTTTTATCTCAATAACAATTTTTTTATTACGTAACATATATTAAACATTTCTGAATTGTAAAATTTTTTAAAGATAATTCAGTTCAATTAATTAGTATTCAATCAATTTAACGTAATATGTATAAATTAATTTTCTTGCCACAATAAATTTATGGCATATTTAGGTTTTTTTACCACAATAATCTAAAAAAATAATTAAATACCAAAATGAGTCATCGCACAAATTTGAAGCAAATAACACATTTCGGTATTTATTTGTAGCAAACGTACCATTTTGATAAATAATCTCTTTAGCATAATATTTGAATATTTTTAGGATAAAAAACCAACAAAAAAATACATCATATTTACAAAAATTATACAACATCACGTTTTTAAACTTAATAATCTTCTTTATACTAGTTAAATAAATAACAAAAAAAAACTCTCAAAATTTTCAACACAATAGGACCATCTATTAAGTACATAAAAAACAAAAATAATAATATTAAAACAAAAACAAGAACTATCAAAAAATAAATAAACTCAATGGATCATATGTTATTTGCATCTACTAAAAAACATAAAAACTAACAAATATTAAAAAATACAGAAATATACTTGCTTAGTTTCTTTCAAACACCCTTTCTTTCTTTCTTCCCCAGTATAAAATAAATAAATAAATAATCAAAACCTCAATAAAAATCAATACAAAAAACCATTTCTAAAATAAAAAAAGAAAAACATTCATAATCTATATAAATCAAAACAAAGAAAATAAAATCCATAACCTTAATCCCCTTCTCCTTTCTTTCTTCCGGTTCTACAAACAAAATAAAAATTTGTTCCCCAACCCCACACCACACATACATATATATGTTGAAACAAATGACTTTTTTTCCCCCAAAAACCAACTCTTTACTTTTTTTTCCCTTTCCCAACTCCTGACCTGTCATTTTTCCCTTTCCCGATCCTCATTTTTCCTTTTCCCAAGCTGTGACTAGTGATCAGCCTTGTCGTCGCAAGCGGTTAGGATAATGGTACCACCAATCTCTTCCCTTCCACTGGTGCTGTCTATCTCTCTCCTTTCACTCACCTGCCACATTATAACTCCCCATAAAATTTATGCGGTGTCGTCTATCTCTCCCCCTCCACCCCACCTCACTGTTTAGCATCTTTTATTATCAGGTTTTAATTAAAACCGGATATTAGTGGTGTCACCTATCTCTCTCCCTCCACTCTTGGCACTGTTGCAAACATATCATGTTGATAAATAATGGTATTGATATACCATTTAAGTATTTATTTTTTTATTTTTATATTATGTAAGTAAAAAAGCCTTTCATTTCCGATGCTTTTCTACAGCTAATAGATTCAAACTCATTCTAATTTAGTTTCTATTTTAATTATATCTTTAATTTATCCAGGTTAAATTAATCAAACTTTTTTATTATTAAAATTATTAATTTAACCATTAAAAGATTGTAAAATTTTATGTGATATAATATAAAATAAGAATTAAAAAAATTTTGTCGCATAACTTTTAAAATTAAAAACTAAAAATAAAGTAAAACTAAAAAAGGGAGAGTAAATGATAGTTTACGTAAAAGTTTCAAAAATCTCAAAACTAAAATTTTGTTCTACATTCATTTTCATGATATTCGTTTTTCTTTAAAATTTTGGTTTTAAATTATATCACATAAGATCTAACATCTCATTTAATAATTAAATTATTAATTTTAATAACAAAACAACCATATTAATAATTTGAAAATTTGAAAATGTGAAGTTTGAAGACTGAACTAAAATATATTAGTTAATACAATTAACTCTAAATAATATTTCAGTTCCATTTCTTTTAAATTATGATTAATGTAAAACAAAACTTCACCAATTCAAGTACGTTCATTTTTATTTATTTTTGTAATTTAAAAGTGAAATATTTATAAGATAAAAAAAGGTGAAATATTTATCTTTATATTACTAAATATTAAAATTGAGAAACTCAATTCTAGTATAGTTCATTTGTGCTTTTTATTGCATTGATTATTTATTTGTGTCAAATTATAGAGTAAAAATTTGAATTAAAATGTACTTTAAGCAAGATTTTCAAAATCGAAGGGGGAAAAGGGGGGAAGGAGGGAGAAAGGGGGAAAGAGGGGCATCCTAATGAGATCCTAATCTCAAGACACAAAAGAAGATATGGCGAAATTAGTAGACGCTACGGAATTAATTGGATTGAGCCTTAGTATGGAAACCTACTAAGTGATAACTTTCAAATTCAGAGAAACCCTGGAATGAAAAATGGGCAATCCTGAGCCAAATCCTATTATTTTATTATTTTACGAAAATAAACATGAACAAAGGTTCAGCAAGCGAGAATAATAAAAAAATGAAAAGATAGGTGCAGAGACTCAATGGAGGCTATTCTAACAAATGGGGTTGACTGTTGGTAAAGGAATCCTTATGTCGAATATCAAAACTCTAGAAAGGATGCAAGATATACCTATTTTTTTTATAGGTACACTAATGAAAAACTATCTCAAAAAAGACGAACCGAACCCGTATTTTTTTATTTCTATTATATTATATGCAAAAGCAATTTATATTTATATGAAAATATGAAAAAAAAAAAGAATTGTTGTGAATCCAAGTTGAAGAAAGAATCGAATAGAATAGTCATTAATCCAATCATTCACTCCATAGTCTGATAAATCTTTTGACAAACTGATTAATCGAACGAGAATAAAGATAGAGTCTCGTTCTACATGTTAATATCAATACCGACAACAATGAAATTTATAGTAAAAGGAAAATCTGTCGACTTTAAAAATCGTGAGGGTTCAAGTTCCTCTATCCCCAACCCCAAAAAGCTCGTTTGCTGTCTATTTATTTTATCCTACCCTTTTTGTTAGTGGTTCAAATTTCCTTACGTTTTTCATTCATCCTATTCTTTGTCGTTTTACAAGCGTATCCTAGCATAGCAAAATTTTGTTCTCTTATGACAAGTCCTGTGATATAGTGTGATATATTGTGATATATATATACGATATGCGTAGAAATCTCTTGAGCAAGGAATACCTATTTGAATGATTCATAATACATATGATTACTCAAATGGAAATTTACAAAGTCTTCCTTTTGAAGATCCAAGAAATTTTAGTTCAAGACTTTTAATTTAACACTTTTTCATTTTTTTTTGTTTTTATTTTTAATTGACATAGACCCAAGCCATCTAGTATTATGAGGATAATACGTCGGTAATGGTCAGGATAGCTCAATTGGTAGAGCAGAGGACTGAAAGTCCTCATGTCACCAGTTCAAATCTGGTTCCTGGCATATGATTAATTTGTATGAGTATCGACTCTACAAATTAATTGATATGGATCGACATAATACATACTTATCTAGCTAGGTATCTGAAAGTAAATCCTCTCTTTATTTATTTTATTTTATATTTTTTTCTCTTTTTAAAATGAGCAAAGAGTCTATTCTAATGTGTCTATTATAATGTAGTAAAAGACAAAATTTGCTTATCTTTCCTCTTCTTTTTTATTTGTTCACACTGCGCTTCTCACATTCAAAAAGAATGTTAATACTTCATACATATTTAATTAAAAGTTTAAAATAGTTGGTTGAAAGGCCCAACAAAAAGACGGGTCTAGAGGAGTTCAAGGATAGAAATAACCAAGACTCATCTCAGCTACAGTATAAATAGAAGCCGATCCCATTTCATTTATTTCTTTGTATTCTCTTTCATATTCCATTTCTTCATTCCCTTCTATGCGACTCTCTAGAGTTCTTCTAAGTGATGTGCGCGATACAAAGTTCACGGTACAAAACCCTTGTTGTTCATCCTGTTGTCTCGGCTCATTTGAAATAAAATAAATAAAAAAGTCTCTTCAAAAATTGAGAATCTCAATGATGTATTGTCTTTTATTTCTTTTTATTTATTAGTCTATCCATAAGAATACGAATGAAACCTCAATTACTCTGTTTGAGCTAGAAGAGAATGTACAAATATTCCTTGAATATTCGAAGTTGTAATTGGTTTCTTATCATTCAATGAGCGTCTTGTATTTCATAAAAATTGAGGGCAATGTAATCCTTACGTAAAGGCCACCATATCCAACTTTCGAAAATTAAGATACGATTCAGTCGTGGATGATTTTCATAAGAGATTCCCAACATGTCATAAGATTCTCGTTCTAGAAAATCTAAACTTTTCCAAACCCCAAAAACAGACGAAATTCTAGGGTTACTCATTGGAGAAAATACTTTTATACATACCTCTTCCGGTTGATCTACACCATACTCTATTCTCGTAAGATGATACACACTGGCTAACAATCCGCCTAGTGCTACATCATAGGCACATTGGGAACATAGATAATTGTAACCATATGCATATAAAATAACAGCGGTGGAATGCTAATCCTCAAACTTTATTTGTAAAGTCTCTATTCCTTGGTAATCGAAGCCCAAAGATCTATGAACTAGTTCATGTTTGACTAGCCAAACAGACAAATGACCCTGCATCTTTTTATCTCTCCCGCACTTTTCTTTTTTATTTGTCATTTTTATAAGATAGGAAATTTTGCATTTATGATGAAATCAAATTTATGAAGATTAATTCGTTGTCTATTTCTGTAAAAAAAAAATCCTACCTAATTCACTCATTCGTGGGAAGATAGTGAACCATTGTAGTTGAAAAATGTTTCAGGAGGAATCTCTGAAGTAGATGGTGGTTGATAGAGCAATCCTTGATTATAATTTCCAGTACGAGTATTGCGTACAAGAAATTGGTCGAACTTATCAAGTCATTGGTTCATTGGAAACACGGAAATTTACACATTTTTACATACCCTTTTTAACTTAAAACATACAGTTTCGATAAAATTCTTGTCGAAAAAAAAATTAATTTTTACAAAATAATTAAAGTGCACTTAAAATATGAACATTTTGAATTTTAGTTAATTTTATAATCAATTTTGATGAATTTTGGTTATCTTCAACAGATTTGCACAAAGAGCGAAAAATGGCTCGGCAGACACTGCTAGAAGCACAAAATCGAGAAGCAATTTGAAGTATCGAGGCGAACTAATTTCAGCCTAAGACAATCCAAAATTATATGTACTAATTCATAATATAATTAATTTTAATTTATATCAAATTTAATTTGGGTTAATAAATTATTATTAATTAATTATGAAAAAGTGGTCGAGTTGAACTGAACCGAGTGAACCGAACCGGCCAAGAAATGGACAGCCCAAAAACCGTCCCAAGAGCTGACCCAAATCAGCTTATTAGCTGATTATTTAAGCTTGCAAAGAGGCCTTTGAAGACTTGTTCAAGTTGCATTCAAACCCCTCCACAATTGGTGGCTTTATAGATTTGCCCCAAGCCTAAATTAGCAAAGTTGAAACTATCAACCTTGCCACATGTGTGGCCGGCCAAGGGAGGGCTCTTTGGCTGATAATTTTAGCTATTTTTAGCAGCCCTCCTCAGCTATAAAGACCCCCTTTGGCTGGTCATTTGGAAAAACACACATTCACATCTTTCCTCTCTTTTCTCCATTTTCTCTCTTCGTTTCCATTCCAAAATTCCCTTGCTCTCTTGCCGATTTCTCCTCTTGGGAAAGGGGCATTCATCAACTATTTGGAGCAGCAATTAAGTGTTCATAGCAGCCTTGGTCGACAAGGACAACGGAGAAGGAAGAACGAAGCAACTAGTCAAGCCACGGAAAAACACCAGATTTGATTCTTGTTCCCTATCTCTTTAATTTTTGTTGTTATGCTGAACATATCTATGAATATTTATGTTGTTGGAATGGTTAATTTAATCAATTTAGCTTGAATATAATTTGTGTCAGGTTGATTGCATTTTGTTTGTTAAAATTATTGAAATTGGGTTTATGTTGTTATAGGCCTCGGTAAGATGCTTGATTAAGTAAAATCATGACTAAGTTATTCTTGCATTACAATTGTTAGGTAACTAATGAATTAATTATTTAAACGGATTGAAATTGTAATTAATGGATACAGTACTTAATCAGTACATGTTTAATCATCTAAGGTAGCTGAAGGCTAGATTAGCAACGGTATCTGACGATACATTTGCCTTGCATAACTTGCAAGATTATTGTGATTAAACTGTTTCAAGGTAAGGATACTTTGTTACCTCACATAGTCTTTTATGTGCTTATTAAATCGAGTTAATTGTTTGAATTGACATAGGGATATGTACAAGAGATTATTTGGATTTAATAAGTATGTATGTGCAATAAAATATTTGCCTATTAAGATTTGTTTAATCGATTGAATTGACATAGGGATATAATCAAGAGATAAATGGATTTTGGTAGGTGAGTATGCTCATAAGTTAGCAAATTACCGAGTTGTCGTGAACTTATTCGTAACAATATAAACATGAGTTTAATATTTCTAAGTTAAGAAATGTAATTAATCTAACACAATTATGTCATCTTGATTAAAATCGTATTTTGAAATCGTGCATTTGAGATTTATTTATTTAGTTTACTTAGTTTAAAATCTTAGTTTTTAATCACCCTCTTCAAACAAAATAATTTTCGTCACCAAATTGTTTTAAATAGCATTCATAAATAATTCTTTTCACAGTCCCTGTAGGTACGATAACTCGACATTTACTTGTCACTTTATTACTTGTTGCGATTGTGTACACTTGCACATTTCCGTCGTTCCATATAGTTCTATTAAATAAATTATTAAAAATCATAAAAAATATTTAAAAATAAAAAAATTGGTTCAATCAAATTTTTAGCCTACTTCAACTAGTTCGTACCGGTTCGCAGGTCAATCAGTTTGATGCCTCTCTCCAGACCAATACCTACTTAGTCCAGTTTAGTTCAAACAACCATGACTATAAGTCTCTACACTTCGTAGATTTGGAATTCAGTCCTCTTACTTTTATTTTCAAAGAATTTAATCGCTCTACTTTTTATTTTAGATTTAAAAATTCACTTTCAAATTATATATAACCACATAACATTTTAATTGAAAAATGAACGATATTAACTATTTAAATTAATTAATAATATTATAAAATTATTCAATTAACTAATAACATTATAAAAATATAGAGATCAAATTATGTTAGAAATTAAAGTATGAGGATTAAATTTCAAATTGAAGCATATTGGAAGGACAATAACTGAAAATAAACCATTTTCATAAAATGAAAGGAAAAAAAAGAGAAAATGAGCTTGGCTTATGCACGTGTCAGCATGAGAATATATAGGTATATAAATTTAACTTGTAAGCTGAAAATTGAATTGAATATGTATAATTACAAAATAAACTAAAATTGAAATGGAGTAGACAGAATCAAACTGATGATGTCCAATTGATTCTCAATTTTTTATTGGTAGGAGAAAAAGTTTCGCTCACATTATGCCACTACCCAATTCAACTTTTGATCTATTTACATATTAAATTTGTTATTTTTTAAAATTAAATTTAAATAATCTTTAAAATATATAATAATAATAAATAAACTCTTTTCATTTACTATTTTTTAAAAAATAAAAAATTATTATTTAAATTATGTAATATGTCCCTCAAAAAATTTCCTCAAGTTTATCTAAATTTAAACATTTTCAATTCATTTCCTAGCCTATTTGAATTTAAATAAACTTGAAAAAAAATTTTGAGGGACATATAGCGTAATTTAAATAATAATTTTATATAGTTTTAAGTTTATTGTTTTTAAAAAACTTTAAAAAATGACTATTTAAATTTAATTTCAAAATGAGACAAACCTAACATGCAAATAGACCAAAAATTCAATTTGGTGCCGGCATTTTTTTTAGCCAATCTAAAAAGGTAATTACTTCATCAGGTCCCTGAACGTTTTGCCCATTCACATTTCAGTTCGATGCCACCAATTTGTCAAGCAATACAAAAAAAATGTTTTTTTTTTGTAATGATTAAAGCATGACTGGGAGAATTTTTAAGGTAATGTTACCTGGAGAGTGACGATACTTAATTCTACTATAAAAATCAGGTCATTCTCATAATTAATTTTGAAATTATGTCATTTTCATAGTTTTTTAAATTTATATGATCAAATTATTAAATAGCCCCTCCATAAATAGGTCTAAATTAATGATGATATGCATATAGGTTTTTTGGGCGGATTTGGTGGGTTAGTGCTATTCGATTCTAATGAATAGCTTAGCTTAGCTACCCTATCATCTCTACTCGGAGTGTCGGGTTTGAAGCTCGAATTTTGGCTGTTTTACCCAAATAACCCAAAAAAATATTATATTTACAAAAATAACCCAAGTTTAAAAACAATCACCAAAATAACCTAAAATGAACAGTACCCACTCTTTTTTTGCACCAATGATTGGCTAATCATTGTGTCAGACTTAAAAAAATTATTTTTTTGGGTTCCGGCCTGTCAATGGCCGGAACCCATGTATTTTTTTTTAAAATTGTGTAATACTGAAATACGAATATACGAAAGAAAAAAAACAAAAAAAAAATTGGGTGCTGGCCTGTCAATGGCCGGCACCCAGTGTACAGTACCAAAAAATTTTTTTTTGTTTTTTTTTGTGTTAGAATCAGATTTAAAAATACGAAAAAAAATAAAAAAAATTTTTTGGGTGCTGGCCTGTCAATGGCCGGCACCCAGTACACAGTACGAAGAAAAAAAAATTATTTTTTTTCGTGTCAGAATCAGATAAAAAATACGAAAAAAATAAAAAATAAATTTTTTTGGGTGCTGGCCTGTCAATGGCCGGCACCCAGTACACAGTACGAAAAAAATTTTATTTTTTTTTTCGTATTTTTTTATCTGATTCTGACACAAAAAAAATAAAATAAAAAATTTCTTCGTATTGTGTACTGGGTGCCGGCCATTGACAGGCCAGCACCCAAAAAAATTGTTTTTTTTTTATTTTTTTCGTATTTTTTATCTGATTCTGACACGAAAAAAAATAAAAACAAAAAAAAATTTCGTACTGTGTACTGGGTGCCGGCCATTGACAGGCCAACACCCAAATTTTTTTTTATTTTTTTCGTATTTTTTATCTGATTTTAACACGAAAAAAAATAATTTTTTTTGTACTGTGCACTGGGTGCCGGCCATTGACAGGCCAGCACCCAAAAAAAAATTTTAAATTTTTTTCATATTTTTTATCTAATTCTTACACGAAAAAAATAAAAAAAAATTTCGTACTGTGTACTGGGTGCCAGCCATTGACAGGCCAGCACCCAATAAATTTTTTTTATTTTTTTCGTATTTTTTTATCTGATTCTGACACGAAAAAAAATAAAAAAAAAATTTTCTTCGTACTGTGTACTGGGTGCCGGCCATTGACAGGCCAACACCCAAAAAAAATTTTTTTTATTTTTTTTTCGTATTTTTAAATCTGATTCTGACACAAAAAAAACAAAAAAAAAATTTGGTACTGCACACTGGGTGCCGGCCATTGACAGGCCAGCACCCAAAAAAATATTTTTTTTTGTTTTTTTTCTTTCGTATATCCGTATTTCAGTATTACACAATTTTTTTTAAAAAATACATGGGTTCCGGAACCAAAAAAATAATTTTTTTAAGTCTGACACAATGATTAGCCAATCATTGGTGCAAAAAAAGAGTGGGTACTGTTCATTTTAGGTTATTTTGGTGATTGTTTTTAAACTTGGGTTATTTTTGTAAATATAATATTTTTTTGGGTTATTTGGGTAAAACAGCCTCGAATTTTAAAGTTAGTGGTGGATTTTGGTATTATTGTATTTTAAAAATTAATTAAATATTTTTTAAAAAAGAAAATTTTAAATTTATGAGGAGTTTAATTAAAATTTTTAAAATTTTAAGAGATTTAATGAGAAAATTTAAAAATTTTGAGGATAAGACCCTTAGCTTCCATGACGGTCCATCTTTGCTTAAGATGTTAACAGAAAACTTCAACCATTTAATTTTTTTTTGGGGGGGGGGTACAATAGCAAGAAACAAATTGCGGGCTGGAGAAGCTAGTGAAAACTTTGAATGCACATGCTACCCATTGTTTAATTTCTTTTCTGAGTTGCAGGTTGTTCGTGATCCCTTGGTGGATTGAGATAGAATGGAGGAGGTGGCAAATGCTTTCAAATGTTAACCTATTTTTTTATCATTACCAAGAAGCGTATAAGAAGTTACATTATGAGCTTTGAGAATAAGAAGAATAGAATACAGATAGTTTTTAATACGCAACAGTCCTGCGATTGCAATTCCACTTATCATGTCGTTTTGGTTGTCATGGATAATATTTAAGCGAAGTGTCCAATGAAGAGTTGGCCTTTCGGTGTCAAGAGACCTTGAGACCCTTGGTCGAGTGGTCAGAGGAAGAGCAGAGTCAAAACAGCTCAAAACAAAGAAATCATTCATACTTTTGAGGACACCCAAATGAACTCGTTTCTAGATTTCTAAATGATCCAAATGTACAAGTAAACAAGTGTATAAAAGCTCCTTGAATCATGAGAATTAATGTTATTGGACTGTAATCATTGAAAGGTTTCTAATAAATCTTAAGTTTAACTAAGTAGAATATAATTTTTGGTATTCATTTTGGTTCTTAAATTTGAAAAAGTTTGATGACGTGATATTTTGAGATTATGTCACATCATCACTTTAAATTTAATAAATTTATATAAATTTTCAAGTAATGACGTTATACAATCTTAAAGTGTCACATACAATGTTCTAATAGTTGGACTAGTGAACCGATCAGACCATAGTTCCCGATTCAATTGGTTTAATCAATTCAACTGCTAGACCAACAATAGTTAAATAATTAATTAAAAACTTAAAAAATAAAAAATATATTAAATATGTTCAACTACCAGTTTTTGTCTCAATTTTTGATTTTTACCATTTTCGAACAACTTTCGATTCAACCCCTTTATTTGGGCTAATATAATGATCAATTCTTGGTGTAATCAACCTGACCAACCAATCTAATTATATTCCTAAAACCCTAGTCACATCATCAAATCTTAATGGAATACAAGTTCAAAAATCAAAATGAATTTAATTTTCAAGTTCATATACCAAAGTGAAAAAAATACGAAAACTAAAGTAAATTTAGGACAAAAAGTTATATTATGTTTTAAAAAAAATGAAGTTTTAATACACAACAGGGTTTGAACTTCGAAAGTCAATTATATGTGCAACAAGGTATTTATCACTTTCGCAAGGTTAATCCAAATGAAATTCTCCAATAATCTTGTTAAGAAATGAATTTACAGTTATTTAGGGTGAGTTTAAATGAGCGGTGAGGTACAGTGCAGTGCATTTAGTTTACTTTTTATTTTACGCTATAATATTTAATCTCACTGCCACTGCTATCTTTATCTTGTTGAAGCAGATTTAAAATTTAAATAATTAACAAATAGTATACGACACCATTGGGCTAAACTCAATTAAGAGATGCGGTGGGGTAAAGTGTAGGAACATGCTTGGGGTTCTAAAGCTCGAGTGACAAACTAGACCTAGAAACCGAAGATTGAACTCAAACATGACCGGGTAAAATTGTAGAATTGAGTTAATCCAGATTAAAACAGGTAAAAGTATTATGGAAGTTATTATATTAAGAGTTAGATTGTATTTTATTTTTTATTAGAAAATTAGATTGTATTTTTATTAAAATTTTATCCATTTCTATATTAAAAGATGTTGTGACTAATAGAATAAACTAACATACAAGAACCAATTTTTAATAGTAGAAATTAATAAAATTTTTAACAAAATGATCAGTTTGCTATTTAATCTAACATATATAGATTAATTTGTTCATTTTTTAAATAAAGAGAATAAAATCCAATTTAACTTTCAATATAAAGGATTCCATAATACTTTTACTGATTAAAATGAATTAACATAAAAGATAAAACTTGAGTTAATTATTGAACACAATTTAAGTCAAACTAAAGCTAATTAAAACAACAATAGGTAATTAACAAAAGATTATGGCAAAAGGCTCAGATTTCTTTTTAATATTCTCCACATTTATCTTACAATATATGTTCAAAATTTGTAACTATTTTTCTCAACAATGTTGTCCCCAATGTTCGAATTTAAGTTCTTTCTCTAGGAGTGTAGTGCATTTTATCATTGCATTCAATACTTTTTGGACAAAAGGCTTGATTTTAATTTAACTGAAATGCATGTTATTATATTAAGTAAACTTTGGTTGTAGGGTTTAGGATTGGCAACAATAGAATTATAGCATCAATAGAACATTATGACACTGTTGACAATTAACTTTTTCATAACTCAAATACGACATATTTGAGGTGATTTTATTGTTGCCAAATACTAATACAATAATAAAATACGAAAAATACAACATAGATAGAATGAGGTGGGAAAATCTAGAGGTTAAGGCAACCGTCTTAGCCCCTTAAATAAAATGATATAATTATATTCGTAATTTTAAAATTAATAATTCAATTTAAAAAATTCAACATATAATTTCTAACTTTTATCCACAAAAATTTATATTTCTATCCTAATAGTTAACAATCTTTGCCCCTAATATTGAATTATATTTTTCCCACCCTTAACCATATAATATCCCTAGATTGTCACACTTGTCATGAAATTAACTTTAGTTTGGGTTGGGCAGAAACATTTTCCCTCTCGTTTTGCTCTCCTCTGTAGTTGTTGGTTGTTGAATATTTGAGTGAAGACGATAGAATCGGAGACTTATATAAAAATAAACAGTAGACTTCGAGGCGTGAATGACACTTTCAAAGAGAACTATTTACCCCCACACAAAGTTGCTAGAGGGTTAAGACAAAGGTCCTCCCAATATACAACGAATTTGTGAATTTCCTTTGATTAGCAAAACCGAAGAATTCTCTAACTTTTACTCTAGTTTCTGAAAGTATGATTTATTGTAATTATGTGATTTATGAGCACCATAATGCCTCTATTTATAAGCACTTAATGAATACAATTTTGAAGAGCCACAACCTTTCATATTGAACATACTTCTTGAGAGAAACATGTACCATGAAAATGTATCCATTGGATGATAAATCATCACTTTTAATTTGAATAGTGCTCATGAATAATTAATTTGCAATCTATAATTTCCAACAATCCCCTACTAGATTGCTAATTCCAAAAAATAAGTACATAACGATTATGCATAAAGAAGGGTGTCTGCAGATTGAACATTCCTTTAGTGCGAACTCTCAGAGTATCAACAAAGTGAATGGTGGCTAGTCACTTGAACCATCACTCTTAAAGTCAATATCGAAACAATTTCACACATAATCGTAAAGTATTAGATTAAGAGTTTAATTTGCTTTAGCACCGTTATGGTCATGTGCTCATCCCGTTTCATGAACATGTATGAGAGGAAACCATAAAGAAAATCTCATTGAAGCGGCACCACTTCATGTCCATATAGGTGGATTTCATGACAATTAATGTTCATCCATTAAGAGTAAAACTCATCCTCCTAAAATATAAACACTAAATCCTTATCCTTAGTGTACATTATCATTCAATAACTTGTTATTACCCTTTGAACCTTGAAACCAACTTTTGGCTAGAACAAGGTAGGATTTCCATTATCAAAGACGTGATTAGAATGGTTTTAATCCCATCTTAGTGATCGTACTCTTAACCAAATCCCTTGACAAACCTTTTGTCAATGGATCTGCTAAATTTTAAATTGACTTAACATAAGTAACAATTATCACACCGTCCCTAATCAATTGTCTCACATACTCATGTCTCAAACTTATATGTCTAGACTTTCCATTGTACACCTTATTGTACGCTAGAGACATGGTAAATTCACTATCACAATATACGGAAATGGCGAACCTACATTGTGGCCATAACTTTATATCTAGCAAGAGATCTCTTAGCCATTCTGCTTCCTTGCCAGTAGCGGCTAAAGTTATAAATTCAACCTCCATAGTTGAATGTAAGATGTAAGTTTGTTTATTGGAGGCCCAACTAATAGCTCCACCTCTTATTGTAAAAATTCATCCCGATGTGGACTTATTGTCACTTAAACTTGTAATCCAACTTGCATCCGAGTAACCTTCTAGTACTGCGGGATAATCACTATAAAATAATCCTAAATTTTTTCTTTCTTAATATAGCCAAAAATCCTACAAATTTCTTTCCAATGATCGGTACTAGGACAATTTGTAAATCTCGCCAATTTGCACATAAGAAATGCGATATCGGGTCTAGTGCAATGCATTGCATACATTAGACTTCCGATTGCACTGGCATACTTAAGTTGCGCTATAGCCCTGTCATTAATCTCACTTAACTTGAAGTTCAAACCGTATAGAGTGTTCAAATCCTTGATATTAAAGTGTTTAAACTTTTCCAATACTTTCTCAATGTAGTAAGATTGACTTAGTGCAAAGCCCTTTTCATGTTTTTTCACCTTTATACCTAGAATTGTATTTACCTCTTTAAGATTATTCATTTTAAATTTCAAGGCTAGATACTCTTTGGTCTCACGAACACCTTCTATATTCGTACCAAAAATCAACAAATCGCCTATATAGAGACCAATAATTACACTATATCTATAAGTGAAATTAGTGTAAATACATTTATCAACACCATTATGTAAAAAACCATATGACAAGATAACCGAGTCAAATTTCTCATGCCACTGTTTAGGCGCTTATTTTAAACAATATAATGACTTGATCAATTTACACACCTTATGTTCATTCTCATGAAGTACAAAACCTTATGGTTGCTTCATGTAGGCTTTCTCTTTGAGATCACCATTCAAAAAAGCCATCTTAATATCCATTTGATGTACATGTAACTTATGGATAAATGCAAGTGCTATAAGAATTTGAATGGAGGCCATCCTAGCCACTGGTGCAGAAGTGTCAAAATAATCTAAGCATTCTTTTTGTCTAAATCTTTTAGCCACCAACCTAGCTTTAAAGGTTGGAGAACCCCCTGTTGGAGTATTCTTCCTTTTAAACACCCATGTACACTCGGTAGGCTTCGATCCTTGAGGAAGATCAACTAGAATCCAAGTATTATTGGATAATATTGAATCCATTTCATCATTGATTGCCTCTTTCCAAAATGTTGCATCCCTAGAAGTCATGGTTTCACCATAGGACTGTGGATCACCATCCACATTAAACATTATAGGGATCTTTCTAATCACTGATTCTCTATTTCCCTCAACAATAAATGCTAGAGATTGCAAGGAAATAAAATCAGGACCAAAGTCCTTTACTTTTCTCACTCTTTAACTTTTCCTCGGCTCCGTATCCTTATTATCAAAAAGTCTTCTTTTAGTTTGATCACTTGAGATCACTGGTTGATATTCTTTTTTTGAATCTGTTGAATCATTGAAAACATTATTTTCAATAAATACAACATCTATTGTTTCAATTATCGTATTTGGCACTAATTTAAGAACACGATAAGCCTTAGAGTGTTGGGCATATCCAATGAATGCACATTAACGGCTCTAGGACCTAACTTTGTTCTCCTTTGGTCGGGAACTCTATAGTAAGCCAAACACCCTCACACTTTGAAATAATCTAAGTTTGGCATCCAACCCTTCCGTAACTCATATAGAGATACTTTGAATTTTCTCGATAGTATTTTGTTGAGAATATAACACGCAGTCAATAATGTTTCACCCCATAGATTATATGGTAGTTTAGCATTTAACAACATCGAGTTAACCATATCTACTAAAATACAATTTTTTTCTTTCTGTCCTACACGTTCTTGGTCTTGGATATGACCTTTTGCTTACCATTTCAAGAGTTCTTGGACTCGCTCACATGGTTCACTTTAGAACTTTGGGGAAGATACATCGCATCACACTTCCGAGTTTCCTCTTCAATACACAAATGCATAAGTATTTTTTTCACCGTGAAGTCTTCTGCCATATGCAAAAAAAAATTCCGTAATTATTCCAAGACGAGGGAAACTTCGAGATGATAGCCTCGACTTGTAACAATTTCGGAATAACAACTTTCAAGTCACGAAGCTTGCTTACAAAGACTTGTAATTCATGGACTTGATCCATGATCGGGATACTATCGAGTATTTTGAGTTCAAAATATTTCATCATTAAAAATTTATCAGTACCTTGCCACTTGATGTTGTATTTCTCTTCAAGAGCTTTCCATATTTCCACCAGGGATTGCATCGACATGTAAAGATCATACAATCAATCAGACAAGGTGTTGAGGATGTGTCTTCGACATGTGAAATTGTCTTCTTCGCGCTTCTTCTTGAGTTTAGCCACTTTTGCAATTTTCTCGGAATTTGCATTAGGGGCGGTATCCTCCATAGGTTGTAGGTTTGGATCCAGAACATACGCCACATTTAAGATAGTAAGAAGGAACAACATCTTGTCCTTCCAACGATTGAAGTGTGAACCATCAAATCGGTCAAGTTTCACAAACTCTTGGTTCATCACTTTGAATTCGGTGTTAGCCTTTGTCGCCTTCTCCAAAAATAGTTCTATTTGATTGTTGAATATTTGAGTGGAGACAATAGAATCAGAGACTTATATAAAAATAAACAATAGACTTCGAGGCGCGGATGACGCTTTCCAAAGAGAACTATTTGCCCCCACAAAAGTTGCTAGAGTGTTAAGACAAAGGTCCTCCCGAGATACAACGAAGTTTTGTATTTCCTTTGATTAGCAAAATCGAGAAGTTCCCTAACTCTTACTCTAGTTTTTGAAAATAGGATTGATTGTAATTATGAGATTTATGAGCACCATAATGCCTCTATTTATATGCACTCAATGAATACAATTTTGAACAGCCACAACTAGAGGTGTCCATGGGCCGGGCGGTCCGGCCCGGCCCGACGGCCTGTCGAAAATATGGGAGGGTTCGGGTAAAATTATAGGCCCGAAATATGAGCTTGGGCAAAAAATAAGGCCCATTTAAAAATAGGTCGGGCCTCGGGCAAAGTTTTTTTGGCCCGGGCCTGACCCGGCTCGAAAATATATTAAATATATATTTTTTATTTTTAAAATATACTAGTTTTACTTTTATTTTAGGTTTTAAGTTACAAAATGTTAGATTTTGTTACAACAATTAATACAATTAATAATTTGATATAATTTGATAATTTTACTAACAATTAATACAATTAACAATTAATAATTTTACTAACAAAATGTTAGTTACAATTAATAATTAATAATTTGATATAATTTGATAATTTTAGAAACAATTAATACAATTAACAATTAATAATTTTACTAGCAAAATGTTAGATTTTACAAAATGTTAACTGGTACAAAAAAATATAATTTGATACAATTTTAATAAAAATATAATTTTAATTTTAAATAAAAAAATGGGCCAGGCTGGGCCGGGCTCGGGTTCCATATTTTTTCCCCGAGCTGGGCCTAGACAAAATCTCAGGCCGGGCCGGGCCCGGGCCTAGGAAGCGAGCTAAAAAAAAATTTTGGGCCTGGCCTGGCCCATAGACACCTCTAGCCACAACCTTTCATATTGGACATACTTCTTGAGAGAAACATGTCCTATGGAAATGTATCCATTGGAAGATAAATCATCACTTTTAATTTGAATAGTGCTTATGAATAATTAAATTTGCAATCTATAGTTTAACTGAAATACATGTTATTAAGTAAGCTTTGGTTGTAGGGTTTAGGGTTGGCAACAGTATAATTATAGCATCAATAGAACATTATGACACGTTAACAATAGAACATTATGACACATTAACAATTAACTTTGTCATAACTCAAATATAACGTATTTGGGGTACTTTTATTGTTACCAAATACTAATAGAATAATAAATAAGAAAAATACAACATAGATAAAATGAGGTGGGAAAATCTAAAGGTGAAGGCAACCGTCTTAGCCCCTTGAATAAAATGATACAATTATATTTGTAATTTTAAAATTAATAATTCAATTTAAAAAATTCAACATATAATTTCTAACTTTTATCCCAAAAAATTATATTTCTATCCTAATAGTTAACAAGCTTTGCCACTAAGATTGAATTGTATTTTTCCCACCCTTAACCATATAATATCCCTAGATTGTCACACTTGTCATGAAATTAACTTTAGTTTGGGTTGGGCAGAAACATTTTCCCTCTCGTTTTGCTCTCCTTTGTAGCTGCTGGTTCCGGTGACTTCTCTAACCATGACGGTAGGGGTTCAATAGATCCCCCTCTCCTCTTCACAACGGTACGTTTGGCTGTCCCGTTTGGTCCCTCGACCCCTTTGTTATCGGTCGACTAAGTTTTGGAACTTGTGCTGCATTTTCTCCAGCAACCTTGTATATATCTTCTGCTTCCATGTTTCCTCCAGGTAGAAGAAAGACGTCATCGGTGGTTTCAAGTTCAAGAGAGCCGCCCTTAGCCGTGTTCTACATTTCAGGTAGAAGAAAGATATTGTCTGCAAGTCGGTTTCCGGCCATTATACTAGTAAGGTGAGGTCTGTTTCGGATTAATATTTTTCCGTCCTTTGTGTTGGATGGAGGTTTCCTCGAGTCTTAAGGACTCATTTTCTAAGTCTTTCACAACTTTGTTGTCTGTCGTATGGTGTGTGATTTCGAGTTTGTTTTCTTGTGCCTAATGTTACTTTTTACCAATGATATAATGGGATTAATAAGGTAGGCGGGATCAAATGACACGTATAAAATCATATTTATCTGTCTCACTTCAATTAAAATAAAATGATTGTGGTAAATATAAACCACTGTTGAAATGATTTTAGATTTAATTAATTAATAATAATAATAATAATAATAATAATAAAAGAACCCACGAACATCACCAACCAATTTAGGCCGACCCGCTAATTAAGCAACAGACTATTGCCACATAAAGCCCACAAAAATTGTTGATCACAAATAAAGCCCATGGGATAATTTTAACCTATTGATACAAGTACACAACGAGGGAGGAGATAAAAAATAGTATGTGGTGGTGTTAAAGGAAGTGGATTCAGAATCGAAGTGAGATGGAGAAAATTGTGAAGACAAAGAAAGCAGAGTGTTAAGAATATTACTTAGGGTTGAAGATGAGAAAAAATCCGTTCTTTATCCTTCTTTTGGGTTCTTATAAAAGGAAGGTCTTTTGTCCAGTTGTGTACTTGTAGCAAGTTTTACAATTTATTCTCTTTTTTTCTTTTGTTCATTATAAATAATTAGAACAAAAACAAAACATATTTTATGTTATAAATTAATTAATTTTAAAATTTACAATTAATTATAAATAATTTATTTGAATTAAAATAAATTTAATTAGATAGATAAATACATAAAACAAAAAGATATATATATACTAATTTAAAATAATTTTAGTAAAAATTTAATTAAAATATATTCACTTATATTAGTTTACTCTTTTTCTATTTACGAATAAAATGATCATGTAAAACATAAATTATTTATGGAATATAAAATTTTATTTACCTTATTTGATTTAGAATACATTTATTTTTATTTTAAAAAATAAATTTTATTTCAAATTAATATAAAATATTTTATATTTTCTTTATATTTATTTATAAACAGACAAAAAGTGATAACAAATATAAGAATTAAAAATGTATGTTTTAAGTACTTCTATGAGCCACTAAAATTTATCGTTATGGTCTTTAGTTTAAAGGACAAAAAAGTTATCAGGAGATAGCTAAAAAAAATAGAAGAAAGAGCAATTTTTTTAAAATAAATATAAATTAGTTTAATCTTTTATATTCAGACCTACATTTTTCGAAATTAAGATTATTTATTAAAATAAATATAAATTAGTTTAATATTTTTTAAAATAACTAATGCCTTCCAACCAAAGTTAATGCCAATACATATAATCACTAAGTTACACAAATTTCTATTGTTGTTTAAATTAGTTCTCTAGTTCGATAATCAATCTCAAACATAACATTTTAAACTCAAATAAATATTTTCAATTTCCCTCGATATCATACATTGCATACCAAAATAAACATATAACAAATATGATTATTCAATTTATAGAAATAAAAATATAACCTGAATTGACTTAGTAAGTTCGATATGAACTTACCTGGCGAAACAGTAACCAAACGAGCTTTTAAGGACTAGTTGACAATTTTTACTTTTCAGCAACTATCCTCGATTTGGTTCAATTATTAGTCTATACAATAATTAAGTTCAAGTTATCAATTCCAAACATTTCATATCATCCTATTATTAGCATGTATCAGTTCAATTTTATTTTTCAAATGTCCCTTAAACTTTTACATTTTATTCAATTTAGTCCCTAAAACCGAAATAGCCATATCTTTCAAATTTGACCTTCGTTTTCTAATCTTATTTCAATCTCATCCTTTATAAACTCTCTACTATCTATTTTTATCAAAGTCTCGTAACAGCGTTACAAATAATTCTTTTTAGTCTTTATGTTACAAAACTAACATTTAAACTTTACAACTAGTCATTTTTCATATTTAAACTCAAAATCTACCAATTTAACGCAAGATACTTCAAGAAATCAACAATGGAAACTTTTAAAAACTTTAACAGTTCTGTAAAATAATACATGGGCTAGCTAAATCAAGCTTCCACGATCTTAAAAATATAAATTAAAAAAAAAAGACTTGAAATAGCTTACTAATCAAAGGGTTAAAATTAAAACGTTTGAAACATTCTTATTCTCTTGAACATTCGGCCAAAGAGAGAATTGAAAAAAAAAAGAGATGATAAATATCTTGACATCACTAATTTTTGGGTTGTTACAAAATTAAAAGATAAATATATATATAATTAATTGTTTAGAATCTTAGTATACATGTGTATATATATTAAATTTATGTTAAATTAGATAAATCACTTAATTCCGTTTAAAGAAAAAATTTAAAATCTCTTGCATTAAAATTTGATATTTTAAAAATAGATAAAATAAATAAATTCTATACTTCAATTTTAGTCGTCCACGTGACAAAAAAAGTAGGTTATCCATGTTAATTAGGAACCTAAGACCTTATATTATAGAATATACTAGTTTTTTTTTTTGTTTTTACTTGTGCATTGTATAAACAAAAGTTTGATTGAGATTTTAAATTTTGTATAAGTAAAAATATATAAATACAATAAATATAAGATTTATAATTGGAAACATGTAAATGAAATTAAGGAATTATTGGAATATTTTAAATTATTCATGATTATATTTATAAAAATAAAATATTCCAAAACTTCAAGAGAAATTAAAATATGTTTTTAATTCATTTGGTTTTCATTTAATGGAATAAAATTAATGTTTTAATATTTTTAAATATATAATTTTATATATCCAATCAAAATATAAAAAAATCTAAATAGAATACGAATATTAATATTCTTCAACTGTAAAAGAATTTAAACAAAAAAAATATTTGAGAGAATAAAATAACATTTTAGAAGTAATAAAAATGAAAAGTGGATAACATAATATTCGAGATGTGCTTGTTATCAAGACGAATTAGAGGCCCGGCCATTGCTAAATTATATAGAACACAAAAAAATTTAATAAAAAAATATTTCTTGAAAATATTAATAAAAATATAATAAAAATAGAATTTGGATAGAAATAAAATTTTAGTAAAAAATTTAAGAGAGAAATTGAGAATTTTTTAGAGTTGATTGAGAAATTTGAGAGATTTAAGAGAGAAATGTGAGAAATTAGTAGGTGGGGGTCTTTCCATATATATATTACTGTTGGGGGAGGGGAAAACCGTATTGACCTGGACATGTTTTTACTTAGCGTGTTGAGCTGAAAGCGCTTTAATAGTCAGAGGGGGAAAACGCTTCCAATTGGAAGGGTTTTTTAGATTTTCCCATAAAAACGACACTAGTTGGACACGTTTTAGCAAAATCGGCCCATTTCTGTCATTTAAAAAAAACTAGCCTATTTCTGTAATTTTGAAAAAAAGGGCTTTATTCGTAATTTAGCCTTTTATATTTATTTTTTTTATTTTGTTTAAATTAAATTGGGTTATTTATTGTGGGGTCCCCATAAAAACAACACTAGTTAGATGCGTTTTAGAAAAATCGGCCCATTTATGTCATTTAAAAAAAACTGGCCTATTTTCGTAAATTTGAAAAAAAAGGCTTTATTCCGTAATTTAGCCCTTTTTATATTTAATTTTTTTTATTTTGTTTAAATTAAATTGGGTTATTTATTGTGGGGTCCCTAGAATAATTTGAAATGACAATCTCTGTCAAACGTGACATGTGGTGGCCTATGTTTGGGGATTTTTAAATTTTAACATCAATGAAAATTAAAGTTTAGGTATCATATTAAATATTTTAAAAATAGAGGTATTACATTCATAATTTTGTTTAAATTACAAGGGTAATTTTTGTCATTATCCTTATATATGTGTGTGTGTGATATATATGATTTTACAAAGTAATTTGTTAATATTAGAAACAATTAAAGGCTTTATGGGCTAAATAAGACTTTGGGTAAGTAAAATTATTGTTATTTGAACTTTAATCCGGTAGTATATAAATTAAATATGAAAATAATAATTTTAAATATTATACAATATTAATATCACAAACCATTTATAAATTTTATAATAAAATAAAAATATTCAATTTCTAAAATTTTGCACGTGAAAAAAAATCTATAATCTATATAAAAATACGAGTTTAGAAAAACTTTTAAATTGATAAAAATATTCTTTATTGTAAATTATATTACTAAATTGAGATTGAAATAATAAATTATTAGTATTATTAAGTGATAATAATAAAAGTAATATTAATTAATATGATAGTGTACTAATGTAAAATTAATTAATTTGGTCATATATTTTAAAATTTTTACTTAAAAATTGCAAATAAAATCATAAATCTATAAAATCATTTAATATATTTGGATAAATTAAAAATAATGAAAATTCAAGATTTTTAATTAAATAAATATAATTTATATATTTTATTTTATTTTAAATACTATAATAATTAATAAAAAGTAAATATGTGAGATTAACAATATATATAAATCAATATATTGTAATGCTATCTATAATGTATAAATTTATTTATTTACTAACAATATTTTCATTATCAATGAAATAGTTAATACCAATTAATTAGACTTTGGATTAATATTAAATTATAGTTATTATTTTAGATTAATTATCACTTAATTAGTGGTATAGTTATAAATCGGTTAAAACTAATATTTAGCATCATAAATATGTGCATTATCAAAACATTTCGATTGAAAATAACATCTAAAGAATTATTGGAAAAAAAGTTATATTTTAGCATTATTTAATAGGTTTTGTTTTCGTCACAAAAAAGGGTATGATTTTCATTATTATTTGAAATGCTTACTTATTATTACTTGATATTCGACAGTTTTACTATTATTTAATTATAATAAAATTTATATAATTGTGAATATTGTTAACCATTGTGTTCTAAAATATTATGTTAAAGTCAACGAGTATTAAAGTAATAATTTTTTGTAGGTGAAATTTTAATTCATATTCGAATGATAAGTTATTTTATCTAATTACTTAATATTTTATTACGAGTTGTTATCCACTTTTCATTTTCATTATTTCTAAAATGTTATTTTGTTCTCTCAAATATATATTTTCTCAAATTTAATGGACTTTTATTATAAATTAGAATAATTCTCATTTAATTAATAAATATATATTTAAAAATAAAAATAAAAATAAAAAACGTAAAATCAGGTACAAGTTACAAAATATGTAGATTAATAAATTGGGAAAAGTAATTGGGCCTGGAGGCCATTAAACTCGCCTTTCATGGTCCTTAAGAAAATCGCCTTCGGTAGTTCAATTCTTAGACCACTTCCTAGGCATATTGAGGAGGAGACAGTGACGTCACTTTGTTTGCCAATTCCCTCTCACTTTATATATTTATTGCCAAGGTTGAGAAGGGACAAAATTATTATTAGATATATCTTTTATTTTTAATATTGTATAAAAATTTTATTTATTATTTAATTATTATATTATTATATTATTATATTTATTTTATAATATAATTGCCCACTAATATATATGTTTTTTATTATTTAATATCTAAAAATAAAAAATATATTTAATTGTAATTTGTTTGGTTTTTTTTTTCTTTTACCGTTCAAAAACATATTTTATTTTAATCTTGAACAAGTGTGATTATATGATTATAAGTATGTTCCCAAATATAATCGTCCAATATTTATGATACATTGATTTAATGTTCATTAACTTAAAAGAAAAAAAGAAGATTTTTTAATGAATAAAAAAATAAAAAATAAAAAATGAACACACAAAAAAACCCTCTCATTTAAGATTTTTGATTCATTAATCGTTATCTCAACGAGGGTTTTGGTGCCTAATTTTATACCAGAAGCAACAGAGCAGTAGCGTACCCAAGGAAAGCCATGTTGCTGATTACTTGATATTGCAGGGTGCAGCTTTATCAACCGAAAAGCCGATTGCTTTGGTTGCAATAGGTCTTTGACTCAAGGCAATACATAATCATCGTTATTTAATGAACAAAATTCAGCAAACTATATAGGTCTTTATACTCTTCACAGATTTAAAATTTAATCTTTATATTTTTTATTTTTAGGAATTTAGCACTTGTATTTGTATTTTTAAAAATTTAATTCCTTTATTTTTTAGATTTCAAAATTCAAGTCCCACTGTTAAAACTTTTAAAGTTGTTGATATGATGTTTTGAAATAATAAAGAAAACGTAATTAGAAAAATGATGTTGTAATGAATTTGAACTTGAAAAAATAATTATCAGTGTTAACAGTTGGACCTAAATTTTTAAATCAAAAAAAACAAAGAAACTAATTTCCTAAAAATAAAAGTACAAAGATTAAATTTCAAATTCATGAAAAGTACATAGACTAATTTTAAAAGCAAAGTTATAAAACCGCCATGAATCTCATTTATTTACCATTTTTAATTATCTGTTAAGGACAAATAAATGTTTTTTAATTTCACTTGTGATATTAGAAAAAAAAAATTCTACCTTTAATATATCAAATAATCATCCTTATTATATATACTAATATGGTTCTCAACTAGATCTGATCATGGGTTGGGTTATGTGTCTTACACCCGAAGGCCCATTCAAAAAGTGAGAGGATTTGAACAAAAAATATAGGCTCGAAAAATGAGCTTTGACAAAAAACAAGGCTTATTTTCTAAAAGGGTCGAACCTTGAGTAAGATTTTTTTGTTTAGGCCAGCCCAAATTTGTTTTTTTTGTTGTTGTTGTTGTTTTCCTATCATTTTGCTTGCTAAATTTTAACTATCTTAATGTTATTTAAGTATAAATATTTTTAATGTATTTTCAATTTGCTGTGAAAATTTTATTTTAATGTTTTTAGTATATTATATTTTTTAAAATTTATTTTTATATAAATTAATATAAAAAATTTAATGCAAGTAGGGTTGAGCTCGGGTTTAGCATCTTTTTATTTGGAATGGGCATGGAGAAAAATTTTAGGCTCATTTTTTGGGTTGGACCGGAGCCTAGAAAACATGCCTAAATTTTGGCATCACCCTGATTCAAACTCGGCTTGACCCATGATCAGGTCTATTCTCAACCTACGTTTCGCATTGAGTTGGTTATTTGTTCGTGTCAATTTATAAAGTAAAAATTTGAAAGTTAAAACATGCTCCAAGTCCCTATACACCTCCTACATTTGAAATTTAGTCCTTCCTTTTATTTTTAGGAATATAATCTTTTAGTTTTTGGATTTAAAAATTGATATCCCAACAAATTGAAAATACATTAAAAAAAGTCTTTATACTTAAATAATACTAAGATAGTTGCAACTTAGCAAGCAAATATCTCTAAAATAGTAGCAAAATTTACAATAAAACAATAGTTATACAATATCTAATTAACAACAACAAAATAGTAGCAATATAATAGCGAAATGACAATAAAACAGCAACAAACAACAGCATAAAAGAAAGTTTAGGTTGATTCAGGTTGGGCCAAGGAAAATCCTACCCGAGGCTCAATCCGTTTAGAAAAACAGGCATTATTTTTTTGTCCAATCCTATTTTTTGGGCCTATATTTTTGCCCAAGCCTCCCACTTTTCGAGTGGACCTTTAGACTTGGGCGGGTGGCTCGACTCATGATCAGGTTTATTACTACTGTTAAAATTCTTTTATTAAAATTTTAAAATAAAAAAATATTCATTTGATAGTCACGTAACAATTAAAACAATGTTGAAAATATTGATTAAGATTTTTCTTAAAAGCACACATTCAAACTCGTTATGGTAAAAATAAATATTTTTGTTAGAATAATGTTCTTAAGAAAAAATAGCATTAACATTTTGATTGAAATAGTTAATAATATTAATTATTTAGAGTAACTAATGATATAGATTAAATATTAAGTTTTAGCGTAATCTAGAGGTTAAAATTAAAATTTGATTATCATCTTATAAATGGGTAACCGCATATTAGTCTCTATGACTCTTAGGATATTCCAATTATACATAATCATTCAATATTTTAATTGGAATAAAAATATTTTAAAAACATAAGCATCAAATTATGTTAAAATTTAAAATATAGAAATTTAAATTTAAATTGAAGTATATTAACTTGAAAAAAGAAAAAAAAAAGAAAGAGAATTGCCACTTGTATAACCTTCCTTCCTTTTATATATACGTATCATATATTGAATTATAAAAGTTGGATTTAAATTGCTAAAACATTAATTATAAAAGAAAATACAAACTAATATAAGTAGATCTCCTGTACAGAACAGAGAGCCGAACCGACAAGGCCAGCTTAACTTGGGTCAGCAATGGCGGTTGAACCTCGGGTAATCCATGGGCTTAGCCCTCACTTTATGTATTGTTCACTGACCCAGGCTTTCACCAGCCCATTGCTTTTCACTTCTAAATTTCCCTTTACACTAGACCTGCTCATGGGCCGGGCCGGGCACATAAAAAGTTTTGGCCCGGGCCCAGCCCGACACAAAAGATAGGCCTAGAATTTTGCCCAGGCCCGACCCGAGAAAAAATTCATAAGACTGGGCCCAGCCCGGCCCGGCCTATTTTTTAAATAAATACCAAAAATTTATTTTAAAAATTAAAAAAATTATTTTAAAAATATTTTAAAATTAAAAAAAATTAAAAATGTATTTTAAAAATATTTTAAAATTAAATTTTTTTTAAAAAAAGTATTTTAAAATTAAAAAAAAAAAATAAAAATATTTATTATATTCGGGCCGGGCCGGACTAGACCCGAGCAAAAAAAGTGGTGCCCGAGGCCCGGCCCGTTTTTTAATCGGGCCTCATTTTTTTGCCCAAACCCATATTTCAGGTTTATATTTTTACCAAAACCCTCCCATATTTCGGGCGGGCCGTCGGGCCAAGCGGCCTGAGCACCTCTACTTTACACCTTATCCTTTTGCAAGTAGTGTTAAGTATTAACACAAGCCATCAAATAACTCAAAAACAATTCTTTCTCCAAACCATGTAAGAAACTGTTTTAGTGTTTTCTTTTAATGTTTTGTTTTGTTTTTTTTATGATATACTCTTGTCCCTTATTTTTTCAAAGCACGATTGTTAACATGATCCAAAAATAGAGAAGAAAACCCAGAAAAACATGAACATTGTCATTATTCACATTCAAAGTCTCCTTCTTCCTATATTTGAAGTTGCAATTTTACAACATATACTTGTTCCCTTCCCAATCCCTAACCCTAACCCTAATTTCAATCTCATTCAATTTACCCTTTTACCCTTATTTCCCCTTCACAATCTTTTAACCCTATTATTGAAGCTGCCACCCTGCTTTCTCGATGCTTAAGATTTCATAACTTGAGACCCTGTTTTTTTTTCCCAGTTGTAAAATATATAATTATAACTTTAAAAAACTATGATTAAAACAACCGAAATTATTAAATTATTAAAATTTGAATTAAATATATATATGCATATTTTTGATGAATTAACATAATAGAATATGTTAGTACACATTTTTTAAAAAAAGATTACGAACAATTTAGGAATTTTTTTTTTAAAATTGCCTCTTAGAAATCCCTAACCATACCCTAATTTTCCTTTTATTGATGAAAATAGAATTACCCTTCCAGCACTAACCGACGATAACCGGTAAACCAAAACGAAAGCAACCGGCTAGCGGGCGTGTAATTAGCTATCCTCCCCATACCTCCTTTTCTCCTCTTCATAGTAGTAATGAGAGAGCAATTGATATCCATCGCGCACTTCCCATTATATAAATAAATCACAAATCTTAAGCTCTTTTCCTCACTTCAAAAATTTTACATCAACAACAAACTACACTGTTTCTCCAAAGCCAAAAATATTAAATAAAAATAAAATAAATTTTAATTCTCGTAAAATCCCCTCTCTTCAACGTCTTTGCTACAATCACGAGAATCCTTCGATCTGAAATATACAACTCCTTTTTGTTGTTGTTGTTGTTCTATGCAGAGTTTGCTTAAGAACACTGAATTTTTTTTTGTTTGTTTTAATCTTTATAATTTGGCCATTTTTCCCCCTTTTTGTGTGAGAAAACGGAAGTAATATTTTGGTTTTCTGTTTCATTTAGCGTGCCTTTATCTGCAAGTAATGTAAATTTACTTGTAAAATTCTTCTTGGTGATGATCTGTTGGGGAGGTGAGGAGATAAAAGAAAAAAAAAAGAATTTTCTCCGTTTGGTGATTTTCTGTTTTGTTTTGAGATCTGCTTTGTGTTTAATTTTTGGTTTAAATAACTGTGTTTTTTTTCATCTTCTTGTTGTTGATTGTAGGAATTTCTGTTTGGAGATAAATCAAAGTTCAAAGCATGATTTGTTGGTGAAAATAAAGAAAAGGTTGGAAAAAACTTCTATCTTGATTGGAAAAAGGAAAAGAGATGAAGCGGTCTAGAGATGAGGTTTACATCGGCGGCTCGCAACTTAAAAGACCTGTGGTTTCTTCTCGAGGAGAAGGGTAAAATGAAAATTTATCTTCTTTGTATATTGATTATTTTTTGGTCCAATTTCGTGTTTTCGTTATGAAAGCTACAATGAGATTAAGTTTGAAATCGTTACAGGTCAATTACTGTCGTTTTTCTTTCGCTTGTTTAGTTTAGCAGATTTGATTAGTGTTTTTGCTTGTTTAATCTTAGTTTAAGTAAGTTTAGCCTCTTTTATAATTGTGAATTATCTTTGACCTTTGACGAAAAGATATGTTTTTTCCCCTAAAGTTCTGGTTGGAAATATTTCATTTTCTCTAAAGATGTTTGGAGATGGCAAAAAATAGTAATATTCTTTCTTTTCCGGATGGGCAAGTTTCCAATTTTTCATCTGTGAAGAGCCTGTGTAGTATTAAGATATGGTTTTATTTGTGCGTAGGAAGGTTAAATGACCCTAGCTGTTGATATTCTTTTTAAGGTGATAATCATATATATACACATGTATATGGATATATATTTAAATTCCACATGGAAAAATATGTGATGATTTACCGGAGATCTTTGATCTTATTTTGTATTATGTTTTTCTATGATGAAGCTCTGGGCAACAGCAGATGGCAGGAGGGACAGGAGCTACCCAAAAACTTACGACAAATGATGCATTGGCATATCTCAAGGCAGTTAAAGATATATTTCAAGAAAAGAGGGAGAAATATGACGACTTCCTTGAAGTAATGAAAGACTTCAAGGCTCAAAGGTTTGATCATTATTGGCTTTTTTCTGAAGTTTTGCTCTTTATCCTCTCATAATGTTTGTACGAAGCAATTTGTGACTTGCTGTACTGGTGGGCTGAATGTAGAATTGATACTGCGGGTGTCATAGCCAGGGTAAAGGAGTTATTTAAAGGGTATCGAGACCTAATTTTGGGTTTCAATACCTTTTTGCCCAAAGGATATGAGATCACCCTCCCGTTGGAGGATGAACAACCTCCCCAAAAGAAGCCTGTGGAGTTTGAAGAAGCTATTAATTTTGTGAACAAAATTAAGGTAGAATTTGTGCATTGCTGAATTTTATGAGATAGCTGCAAAATATCTGATCTCATTCTTGGATTTTTTGCAGACAAGGTTTCAGGGTGATGACCATGTCTACAAATCATTTTTAGACATTTTGAACATGTATAGAAAAGAAAATAAGTCTATCACTGAGGTCTACCAGGAGGTATGTTAGGTTATATTTCCCTTCCTTTCTCTGTCTTCCCTATTTGAATGGGAATTGTGTGCTGCCTAGGTTGTTGGATTTTGTTGATCAGAAACTATATTTCATTATAGGTTGCTGCTCTTTTCCGAGACCATCCAGATCTGCTTTTGGAGTTCACTCATTTTCTACCTGATACCTCAGCGACAGCCTCTAATCATTATGCTTCCACTGGTAGAAACTCTATACCCCGAGAGAGGAGCTCTGCTATGCCTGGAATGTGTGCAGTGCCTGCTGACAAGGTTTCTTTTAGCCTAATCCTTAAGTCACTTCTGATTACTTATCAGCAATCAAGCTAACATTTGATTTATGAGAATATCTGGCAGAAAGATAGGAGTACAGCTCTGCTTGGTGACTGTGACCTTAGCATGGAACGTGCTGATCCTGATCATGATAGAGTTATGACGAAAGCTGAAAAAGAGCAAAGAAGGCGTGGTGAAAAAGAAAGGGACAAGACAGAAGACAGAGATAGAAGAGATCGAGAACAGGATGATCGAGATTTTGAAATTGATGGCAACAGAGACTTCAACATGCGGTTTCCACATAAACGGAATGGGAAACCTGCTCGTAGAAGTGAAGAATCAGGTGTGGAACAATTGCAGCAAGTTGGGGGGGATGGTTCTGCATATGATGATAAAAATGCAATGAAAAGTGAGTTTTCTGCTTCTCAGTTGAACGGTATAGGAAAAGCTATGGCTGACCATAATAAAACATAAATAGGTGCTTATCTTTCTGTAAGACATTTCTATCGTATACAATATAATTTTAACCTCATATTAATATAATATTTGTCTTCTGGGGTCTGCTATCGTGCTATTAATGAATTTAATCTTCATTAAATTCCTTAGTGTCTGCTTACTTTTCCTGGAAGTACTATAAGGGATATATGTTTTGTGTGAATGGCTTTGCTTTTCCTGATTGGATGTTATCATTTTACAGCAACTTTCATCTGCATGTTTTTCTTGTTGAAAATCTGGCATTGTAAAATTTTGAAATGTTAATAATTGCCTTTTGATTTTCCTTGCCATGTTTTTTCTTTGACTGACTGGATACCATATCAGGTGTTTACAATCAGGAGTTTGCTTTCTGTGATAAAGTGAAGGAGAAGTTACGAAATCCTGATCATTATCAGGAATTTTTGAGGTGCCTTCATCTCTATAGCAATGAAGTAATCTCACGCACAGAATTGCAATCTTTGGTATGGTTAACAGACGTCATTTGTTTGTAATTTACTAATTTCTTCATCAGCTCACATGAGGAATTCTTGTAGTTTATCTTAATTGTTTTAGTTTGTTGGAGGGGTTCATGTAGTCTTACATATTTTAGTTGGAACACTAGAAGTTTTATTATGTTTTCCTACTGAAAAAGCTCAAGGCATTCCTGCACTTTTTTGAATTGACCTATGCAATTTGCAGAGATTCAACATCAGAACATTTTGTGCCCCCCAAAATGATAATTTGGTATCACCGATTTTTAATGTAATTCATGTAAATACACACATACATATATATTTGTGCATATATACATATGAAACCTGCTTGGTTAGGGACATGACTGAAATAAAATTAGTAACTTAGTGCCTTGTGGTAACTCTTTCTTGTTAGGTGAATGATTTGCTTGGAAGATACCCAGATGTGATGGATGGTTTTAATAAGTTTTTGATGCAGTGTGAGAAGAATGGTACGTATCTGCAAAAAAGTTTTAAGTTGGTTTTATATAATTCTGCAGTGTCATTGTTGACTAATCAAATCTATTATTATACAGAGGGCTTGCTTGCGGATTTTGTTAGTGAAAGTAAGTACTACTATCTGTTCTCTTATCAACTTCAGTCAAGGTTTCCTTGTGGTTTATAAAAAGCAAAGTAATCACTGTTACAGTCTTAACTCTTAACATCCACTTTAGATTCATGTTGAACAAAACTAGTGGAGCATTATAGTTAAACTGAACTGACCTCTACTTTTGATTGAACTTAAATATATTCTTAGCAAGTTATTATGCTTGCAGAGTACTTGCGGAATGAAGGGCAGTTACCTAGATCAGTTAAGATGGAAGACAGAGATAGAGATCGTGAAAGGGATAATGGGGTCAAAATTAGAGACCGTGAAACCCGGGAAAGGGATAGACATGACAGAAGTTCCTTTGCCAATAAAGATGCAGGTCACAAGGTTTCTTTATTCTCCAGCAAGGATAATAAATACTTTGGAAAACCCATCAATGAACTTGACCTCTCCAATTGTGAACGGTGCACTCCTAGTTATCGACTTCTTCCAAAGAATGTATGCAGTTTTTGCTTTATACTCAACTTTGTTATCTTGATCAGGAAGATATGTTGATTCTGTTATTACTTACTATGATTGTCCAATGCCTTGCAGTACCCAATACCTTCTGCAAGCCAGAGAACAGAGCTAGGTTCTGAAGTTCTCAATGATCATTGGGTTTCTGTCACTTCTGGGAGTGAGGACTACTCTTTCAAACACATGCGCAAAAACCAGTATGAAGAAAGCTTATTTCGATGTGAAGATGACAGGTTGGACCTTCCATCAGCTGCTATAATTCCCGTGTTTTTCCTTATTATACATGGGTGTTTTTATTTCACTTTAGCTCTATTTGGGGTTTGCATTTGTGCCTCCACCTAAGCTTTTGTTGTAAATTTACCTTTCATCTAGTCGGTGGTGCATGCACATAATTTCACAACCATTTTACGCCTTTGTTAACTGTATGAAATTAATTTGTGTCTGCATGCCTTCTTCAACTTTACATCCCTTGGCGCTATTAATCACTCAAAATATATTTTAATGTTTTCAGTTATAATTAATCAGTAATTTCTAATATCTTTATTTTATGTTGTCAGGTTTGAACTGGATATGTTGTTAGAGTCGGTGAATGCAACAACCAAGCGAGTAGAAGAACTATTAGAAAAGATTAACAATAATATCATCAAACTAGACAGTCCAATTCGCATCGAGGAGCACTTCACAGGTTCTAACGATGAATAAAATATCTGCTTGCGCATTGTATAGCACGCCCTTTCCTTTTTTTTTTCCTGATGACTGTTCTCTTATGACTGTCACTGCAGCTCTGAATCTTAGGTGCATTGAACGTTTATATGGTGACCATGGACTTGATGTGATGGATGTTTTAAGGAAGAATGCTCATCTTGCTTTGCCAGTTATTTTAACCCGCTTGAAGCAGAAACAAGAAGAGTGGGCTAGATGTCGATCTGATTTTAATAAAGTTTGGGCTGAAATTTATGCTAAGAATTATCATAAATCACTTGACCACCGTAGCTTCTATTTTAAGCAGCAGGACTCCAAGAACTTAAGCACTAAAGGTATCTTTAGCTTTCTCCTTTTAATGAGCAAAAAGGATATAGAGCTTGATGGTTGAATACATTGGTGTCCAGGAGGACTATATTGTGTTGTATATTTTATATATTTTTATGCAATGTGATTTTTACTTTTAAAAAACAATTCTTTGAAATTTATCATGAACTGATGCCAACTGACAGTGGACTATCATAATAATTGAAGCTGGTCTTGAAAACTTCATTTATCAGTGACTTGATGTTTCCCCTTTTTCATGCTCCAGGAAATAACTTGCATAGTTGATTGATTTTATACAGCGTCTCTTTCTGAATCCCCCCTGCCCGATTTATTTTGGACAATATTAGTAATTTTAAAATATTATAATGGAAATTTACTAATTGAAAATTGCTTTAAATATTTTACTCTTGATTATTCTATAATTTGTTCTATTAACTGAAATAATTGTATCACATTTATCTTGAACTGTTTTCATTGTCCCTTTTTCATATTTGGTACAGCTCTGTTGGCTGAGATTAAAGAAATCAGCGAGAAGAAGCGCAAAGAAGATGATGTGCTTCTTGCTATTGCTGCTGGAAACAGACGGCCGATTATTCCCAATTTGAAGTTTGAGTACCTCGATCCTGAAATTCATGAAGATCTTTATCAGCTCATCAAATATTCCTGTGGAGAAATGTGTACAACTGAACAATTGGATAAAGTAATTAAAATATGGACTACCTTCATGGAACCTATGCTTGGGGTTCCTTGCCGTCCTCAGGGAGCAGAGGACACTGAAGATGTTGTGAAGGCTAAAAACAACAGTGTCAAAAATGGTAGTGCTAGCGTTGGTGAGAGTGAAGGGAGCCCTGGTGGTGCTGGCGTTGCCATGAATTCCAAACATTCGAATCCTTCCAGACATGAAGATGAAAGTATTCCACCTGAGCAATCAAGTTCTTGTAGGTCTTGGTTGCTGAATGGGGATAATGGTGTCAAGCAAGATGGTTCTGCTTATATAGACAGTGTTGGTCATAAGAATGCATCTTCCTGTGATGCTCCTCAACGAGACAGAATGCAGGTTAGTCCAGCTAATGGTGACGAAATAGCCGGGGTCAGTAAACAAGCTAGTACCAGTGAACGGTTGGTCGCTTCAAATGCATCTCTTATTGCGCGAGTGGAGCAAAGCAATGGAAGAACTAGCATTGAGAATACTTCAGGTTTGTTTTCACCTCTAAAGTTTTTCCTCTTTAATGCCAAGCTAGTTATGCTATTGATTTTTTCAAATTTCCTAAACATGTAACTAGAATGCTGGGATATATTTTGTTGCTAGGTCTTATTGCTACTCCTTCCAGACCTGGTAATGCTGCTGTTGAGGGTGGACTTGAATTAAAGTCAAATAACGAAAATTTACCTTCATCAGAGGTATGGGCAATATTCATTTGGCTGTCAGTTTGAGTTCATCTCTGAGATGGTGAACAAGTTATTTCCTTTGCTTCACTATTGCTCTCTAAAATATGTTCCCTGCGATTGATACTCTCTCATGATCTGATATTGGGACTAAGCAAACTGTACTTTCAGTTGACCATTTGGATATTTAATCAATCTATAAGATTTATCAATTTAGATGTTGTATGCTATTGACTCATCTCCTGCTATTGGTTTTTGGTTTTTAATGAAGTGTCTGCCATGGGACTTAGTGATTGTATCTTTTATAATTATCTATTATTGTTTATGGGAGATGTGTATAAAAATAAAACATTAGCCTACATATTTTCTGTGACTGGACAGTTCGGCTTGACTCAAGTCACAGACAATTTTGCCAGTTGTAATCTTACTTTCAAATTGTGCTAAAATATACATATACTGCAGGGTGGTGGTTGTTCTAGGCCAATCATATCTGGAAACGGGATGATGACAGAAGGCTCTAAAAACCACAGGTATAATGAAGAATCTGTTGCACAACTTAAAGTTGAAAGGGAAGAAGGTGAACTATCCCCAAATGGGGATTTTGAGGAAGACAATTTTGCTGATTATGGAGAAGCTAGTTTGGAGACTGCTCTTAAGGTGAAGGAAGGCGCAGCAAACAGACAATACCAGAGACATGGAGAGGAGGAAGTGTGCCGTGGGGAGGCTGGGGGAGAGAATGATGCTGATGCTGATGATGAAGGTGATGAAAGTGCTCAGAGGACATCAGAGGATAGTGAGAATGCTTCTGAGAATGGTGAGGTTTTTGGAAGTGATTCTGGTGAAGGTGAATCGAGGGAGGAGCAAGAGGAAGATATTGATCATGATGAACATGATAATAAAGTGGAGAGTGAAGGGGAGGCTGAAGGGATGGCTGATGCCCATGATGCGGAAGCTGATGTTACATTGTTACCATTTTCAGAACGTTTCCTGCTAACTGTAAAGCCCCTTGCAAAGTACGTCCCTTCACCATTACATGAGAACAAGAAGGATTCACAAGTTTTCTATGGAAATGACTCATTTTACGTGCTTTTTAGGCTTCACCATGTAAGTAACATTTTGTTGAAGTACTAATTTAACTGATCTTAATGGATATTTCTTGTATAGTTTGCTCATCAACTCAGTAATCCCTTTGCAAAATTTTGACAGACATTGTATGAGAGAATACAATCAGCAAAGATTAATTCATCATCTGCAGATAGGAAATGGAGGGCTTCTAGTGATCCTAGTCCCACTGATCTCTATTCTAGGTAATATAGTTTAACTTCTGTTGGTGCAGGCTGATGTTTAAAAGTGGTCAGTACTTGTTTCCTTTAAACTCTTTTATGATACAGGTTCATGAGTGCACTTTACAATTTACTCGATGGCTCTTCTGATAATACAAAATTTGAGGATGATTGCCGAGCTATCATTGGAACTCAGTCTTACGTCCTATTCACATTGGACAAGCTGATATATAAAATTGTCAAACAGGTAATGCTATTGTTTTCCCCTAACTTTCCCCCTTCTTTCACTATGCGGTCTCGACCTTAACTTTTTCATCTTTGTGGTGCTTGCCTCAGCTTCAAGCCATTGCAAGTGATGAAATGGACAATAAGCTTCTTCAACTATATGCATATGAGAAATCAAGGAGATCTAGAAGATTTGATGTTGTTTATCATGAAAATGCTCGTGTTCTCCTTCACGATGAGAATATATATCGAATTGAATGTGTAAGTCTTTTTTTTAAAGTTTGATGATTTATTTGATCTGTGTGACATAGAACTCTCACATGCACTCTGCATCTTATATTTTATGTTTGCAGTCATCAACTCCAACGTGTCTATCCATCCAGCTTATGGACTATGGACATGATAAGCCTGAAGTGACAGCTGTTTCCATGGACCCTAATTTTGCTGCATATTTGCACAATGACTTCCTCTCAGTTGTTCCCAAGGAAAAAGAGAAGCCCGGAATTTTCTTGAAGAGGTATATTGACTAATAATGACTATGGATGTGGTTGTTGACATAGTCCTTGAAGTTAACATGATATTTAAGTATGGTGTTTGCAGGAATGTACGCAAATGTGCGGGTGGTGATGAGCTCTCTTCAACATGCCGGACAACAGAAGGACTTAAAGTGGTTAATGGTTTGGAGTGCAAGATTGCTTGCAATTCTTCCAAGGTATAATCCCATTAGAAGTTCCTTCTCCTTTGAAATTTACTAATATTCCTTAAGGTTGCATTTCTTGTCAATATATTTATATGATTAGTTAATTGAGTGGAATTGGTACCTGGTAGGTGTCTTATGTTTTGGACACGGAAGATTTTTTGTTCAGAGTGAAACGGAAATCAGCCTTGAACCAGAACAGCCAATGCCAAAACCGGGCAAGGGTTTCAAATGGGAATTCAATTAGACTACGAAGACAACAGCGATATCAGAGATTGCTTCTAGCATATACTTCCATGGCATAAGTAGATATGGTACGTCTGTATCCATTTGCTGCTATGTTCTGTTTGCTCTGAATTAAAGGACAATAATGAAGCATAATTTCCCCTTTGAGTTAAATCCGTTTCATATATATATATAAGATTAAGAAAAATGAAACATCCTCCGACAATTTGGCTTCAGATTTCTGTGTGTTTTGTCAGTTAGGTCATGCATTAATTACATACAAACACAGGAGTTAGGGGGAGCGGGTGAAAGAGTTGACAATGCCAAAGAGCAAGTGGAAACCTTTTTATTTTATTATTTTTGAAATGAAATCATGGTTCAATGTACTATCATGTATATGACCAAGGAAATAAAGGAATAGATTTTGAGGGCTCAAAAGAATTGTAGTTAAATCTTTGTAAGTTGGTGGTGGTATTTTGAACCACAGGGCACAGTCGTCTACTGTACATAGGAGGGTAATATGCTATCTTATTCTGGTGTAATACTCGACATAAATGTTCATTACCCATTCGTATTATTATTTCTCTTTGTGCTCCCTCTTCTTTTTTGTTGGCATGCATTTGTTTCGCTTTTATTATTATATTGTTTTTGACGTGCTTATCTATCTGCTTTACACTTGTAAAAATCGAGTGAGACATGGAACGGATCGAATATCTGAAATCCTCGACTTCTTTTATTTATTTATAGTAATATTTGTAGGATGTTTAAATTATGTTATTTTTAAAAAGCATAATGTGAAATGTGTGTTGTATTTGTATATTTGAATATGTTATTTGTATAGATAAAACGAATTATTTACATGAAAAATCATAGTGGAATTAGAGAGTTCATGAATATTGAAGTTGAATATCGTGGTTCTGAGTAGAGGGATGTAACGTGCTGTCTTGGTTCAAAATTAAATGTTAATCTAATCGGGTATGATCATTTCTTTTATGTTTTTATTAAAATAATAAAAACAAAATATTATTAATAAATTTTATTATCACGCACATATATATAGACTGAAAAGGTATTTTGGTAATCATCCTAGGCGGGGGCTTGGGCTTGACGTGACTAATTGGAGAATTAGACCGATCCTCTTGGATTAGGTCTAGTCAGGATTGAATAATTACTCTGTGCTTACGTATCATGGGTGAAAGAGGGGAAAATGAGGAGTTGACATGAAATCAAAGGAGGGTTAGAGAAAATGAGGAACTTTGGTGGTTAAAAAAATACAGAGTCAAACCAAAATTGAAGCGAGAGGTCATGGGGGTTTGTTGAGTTCTCTCTAGTCTCTAACATACAAAAAAAAAATAAAAATCAAAGAGAAGCTTAAATCATTGAAGTGGGTGGACTAATTGAGCCTAGGCATAAGCTAGTGTCTTCTGCCTAACTGGCTTCCCGTTACCAGCAATTGCAGGCACGCGTAATGCTCTTCAACCAAAACAATGGATGTCAATGATTGTACTGAATTCTGATCGGATTCGAAGGAAATATGGAGCTGTGCAGCGGTATTATAACATCATCTCGGTAACAATGTAATCTCGAGCAAAACATTGGATGGGAGTTTAAAGCTACCCCGTCAGTTGTTATTCATCCCGATAATGCTGGTTAAAATGATCAACATCAACATCACAGTCTGTCCACTCACTGGAAAATGGCACTGTTGTTGGCCAACATACGGGTCTTAAGTGCACAAATGATATTGTATCATCAGACGCTATAGCTGCAGAAGCTCGTCGATTGATGAAACTAGTTTCCGTTTTCCAACTAATGTGTTTTGTCTAAAGAAAAGCATGCGGGTGACTTTGGGGTTTCAGTTTTCCTCTCAATGTTTTTTGTGGATTGCGCAATGTATAAGTATGGTACCAAACACAAGGACAAACAATCGTAAAAGAATCGTAAAGAAAGCAATTTCAGAACAAACTCTCTACATGTTTAGCAATATTAACAATTAGGATTTTTCTAGTTTAACCGATCTGTTATGGTATGCCAATATTGCTAACTTATAGAGAGTTAACTAGAGAGGCTTAATATTAATTGAAATTACACTTCAATTGAAAATGCCTCCCTTAGGCAGCATAAGCTTGCTAGCTCCGCAAGTAGCTTCCCTTCACCACCATATGGTCGACTAGGGTTAATTTGGGTCACATATTTATTTTGAATAAGAAATTAAAATTATCGATTAAATAATTTTCAAAGATTCTATTTTGATCCATTAAAATCATGATATGTGCAACATAGTTTAAGTTATTTTCATTTCAAATATTTAGACTATATGATGATGTTCCACTTTAAATTCATCATTTAGTCCAAAATAAATATTTATTCAATTACATAAATATTTGAAATAACTAATTAATCTTATATTAAACTAATTATTAAATTGAGAAAACATATATTACTTCAACAAATAAATCTAATGATTCATTTCTATTTATTCAATCGTTAACGATTTTATTTAAGCGTTCAAATTAGACGTAATCTGTCAAGAGTCATATTAAACTAGTAAACAGACCAAGATAAATAAATTGGGCTACAATAACCTATGCAATTGAATTTCAACTTTACATCTATCAATTACATTGTGATTAGTCTTGGTGTTGTACCATTAAAGATCCAAGACTAAACTCTCAATTATATGTCATTACAAAAGTTAACGGGAAAGCTTTATCGATTGACCTTGTCATATGTATATAACTTTCATAAGACACTTGTAATTGCTTCAAGTTTTATCCGTTCACCAAATTTAATCATTTTTTCTTAAAGTGCTATTATATATATATCATAATTTAAATAATCATTCATTTATTAAATAATTTAAGTCACTTTGACATGACCCTGAATTGAGTTCTATTTACATAAGTCATATAATACCTTTAAGAGTAAATCCTTGGCTCTCTCTAAGAGCCATGATTTCATATCTATAAGTAAATTCGCACTACACATGAGTTGCATACCCAACATATGGACTTACTTGCTTACTACTTTGAGTACCCTTTAGTCAACAGCCCATCAAAGCATACAAGTTATAAATGTAAAGTCATATATTTACTTAGGATTAAAGTGTAGCATACAATGAACATCACGAGTAAATTGATTTACAAATGGATTCAAGATTATTCAACTTGAACCCAATCCAATACAATCTAGGCCGATACATCTAACTCTATTTTGAGAGTTGGACCTATTTCAATAGCCAAAACAAAATTATCTTCCTATGAGGACTTTAAACGACATAGTAGTTCTCACACAAGGTATTTACTACTTGTAACCCCATAAATTACAGTCATATTAAGATTACCAACTGTAGAGAGTTGTCTCTACATACAAATGTTCCTTTGTTATGCCATTTTCTTATAATTTAACATAGATACTTAGTGAGTCATGTTTACTTATACCATTTGCATTACATGTAAACTATTTGAAGATGATATAACACCAAGAAAATTAAATAAAATGTATATATTTCTATAAATAACAAGTTAGAATATTTTAAATGATTTACATCAAATATGATTAAATTACAAATCTAAAGGCCTTTGATACGAACCATAGCCTGAAAGTGTCTAAAGAGAATCCAAGGGAAGTGCTAGCTATTTCTAGTGTTGTTCAAGTAAGAGATAATCTTGCTCAAAGTATTCTTGTATAATTAATTTTTTTCCAACTTGATTTTTTTTTAAAACCAAAAAAACAAATACAAATCTAAAGACACAATAGTCTAACAAGCTGAACCAAAACACACCCAAATAATAACCTTAAAGCCCTAGTATTTAGAAAGGGTTAGCATATACAAGGTATCTAAGCTTGAAAATTTATATCTACATGGTACCTTAATTATTTTTGGACCTAACTAGTACCTAAACTTGGAAATTGTAAGCCAACTTGATATTTTTTTAGGTACTTGACTAACACTATTAAAATATGCTTACGTGGTATGAACGACTAATATCATGGTGATACATGGTAGCCTCACATTTTGACATGTGGCCAAAAAATGCTACAATGTATTTTAACAATGTTAGTGAGGTACCTAAAAAAGGTACAAAGCTGGCTTACAATTACAAGTTTAAGTACCAGTTAGGTCCAAAACAAAAACATTTAGGTACCAAGTAAGTATGAATTGCCAAATTCAGGAAACTCTATATTAACCCATTTGGAAAATAAATAAAACTACCGATTAAAATAATAAAAAAATTATATGCTTGTAATTAGTTGAGTTTCAATTTATAGCATGTATAAAAAAAGAAAAAAATAAATAAAAAAAAACTTATAACTTTTTCTATACATATAAAATATTATAATCAAGTTTAATTATCATATCTTTGTTCCCCATTATGTCTTATGCTACCATGAGGCAAAATATAGGAATTTTATAATGTGCACTTCTTTTAAACTTTGATTGTAATCTCTGCCGCATTATTGTTGTTTTAGATCATAGATTTTGTTAAATACTAAATGAAAGCTTCATTAAACAATTGATTCATCCCTCCTCCATTGCTGTCAAATGGAATTTTCCTGATTTGAGTTGCTGGTGCGGGTACTGTGAAGGTCATTCGATGGGTTTTTTACATCAATAATATAAAATAAATATTATAATAGAATAAGGAGATTAATAATCACAAAACTAGGTAAAGATAACAATAAATAACTAGTGTCGTCCACCCAATCAGTGGCACTGTTTCTGTCTTTAAAAAAAAATAATTTTTTTGAGTGCAGCCTGACCAATTGGTGGCACCCGTATTTAAAACCTAAATTACGAGTTTTTTTAAAAATAGCATACGCATAAAAAAGAAAAAAATATTTTTTTATTGGTGCTACAGATGTGTTAGACGGCATCCTATTATTTTTAATAATATATATATTTTAAGCTGAAAAAAATACTGATATAATAAAATTTATCGAGTATTGGAACCCGGGCATGTGACCGATCATAGATCACAGGCTCGAGTTCCAATACCCGATAAATTTATTACATCACTTTTTTTTCAGCTTTAAAAAAACCTTTTATTATTATATTATTATAAAAGGGGTTGGTTTGGTCCCCTAACCCCTACACATCAATTCTTGAGTTGAAGTGAGAAAAAAAGTTTTGAAGCCCCTCCCCTCCCCCATCCGAAAATTGCAGTTAAGTTTCTTTACCGTATTTTAAAAGGTTAATACTAGTTGTTTTGTCATTTTAATTTTTTTATATTACAATTTATTTTGTTTGTTTTGGTTTAAATAATTGTGTATGTTTACTTTTTATTGTTATTTTATTAAGTTTTTTTGTTCTATTTTTACATTTTAAAACAAATGGAGAATCAACTTTTTTGTAGCAATATTTCGATGGTGTTATTTTAGAAACAACCGTTGGTTGTATTCTTGAACCTCATAAAAAATCGGAATGAGATTCGATAGGAATGTGTCTGTCGGTGATATGAAAGAGAAGGTCACTGAAAAAATTTCCAGGTGTTGCGAAAAGAGGATGATGGAACTATTTTGCAAATTTCCAGTTTCGTCAAATCCTATCACATTTACCGAGATGAAACTTATAGACGATGACGACGTCGAGACAATGATCGCATTGTATTGCTTGCTAGGGACGTTGAACACTAAACCAATTCAGTTATTTGTTGAGTTAGCAAATGTGAAGCCCGTTGAAAATGTAACACAGTTAAGTCAGCAATATAGAGTTGAAGACCCGTGTACAAATGTTCTCAGGTCGTTTGTGCACGGATTTGACATCAATCTCAATGTTGGATGTTTAGATCAGTATGATGGTGATTACAGAAACATCTAGTCGTTATTGAAACCAATGCGCTTGATTGTTTTGATCACAAAGGTGAAGATTTTAGTGAACCTAATTTAGACGATCTCCTAGACGATATCGACGACGAAGGACCAGGTAATGGAAATGATTATGCCCCTTCGGCAGGAAAACTGAGTCGTAACATCATCATACTTAATGATCTTGGGGCCCATATGTCAATGTCGATCTCGATGTAGCGCATGCTTCCGAGTTCCCCGAGTACTTGGACATCATACATGCTAATCTGATGTTAGAAGATCACGAATTAGAAGAGTTATTCGTGGGTCAAAGATTCGCGAACAAAAACGAGTGTGTTGATACCATCAAGCGCTATGGTTTGAAGGTGTCTGTCGACTACAGAGTGGCTGACTCTAAATCAACGTTCTATGTTGGTGAGTGTTGAAAGTTGATAGGAGGGTGCAAGTGGCAGGTACGAGCTGTATTTAGCGAAAGGTCCCAACAGTAGGAGATATGGAAATATGTTGGGCCTTATACATACACTTCTGCTTATATGATTTAGGACCACCAAAAGTTTGATTCAAGAATCATATACAACTAAATATTGGAAATGGTTAAAGATGACCCCACCATTGTTGTATCAGTGCTGATTTTTGAAATGCAAGAACGGTTCCATTATTGAGTTTCATATCGGAAGTCATGATTAACTAAACAGATGACCATGGATCAGTTGTATAGAAATTGGGATGTGTCATACAATGAACTCTAAGGGTGGATTGTCGCAATGCGAGAGTACATTCTAGGGACTGTCGTTGAGTTACAGATGTTGCCTTATCATGACCAGGGCAACCAACTACATCTGGGGAAAAGAACTTTTCACCGTATGTTTTGGACATTTGGTCTATGCATTCAGGTCTTTCCCCACTATAAGCCGCTTGTGCAAGTAGATGAGACCTGGCTGTACAGAAAATATACGCAGATCCTCATCATTATGGTTGCACAAGAAGGGAATCAGAACATTCTACCAATAGGTTTTGTCATTCTCAAAGGAGAGAACTCAGAGTTGTGAGAATTTTTCGTGGAGAACTTACGAAGATATGTTGTCACTCTCTGTAGAGATCCATCTACTGCATCAAGCACATTGCGGTGAACTTTCATAAGGAATTAAAAAATGCGGATTGGCAAGGACAAGTTGTGAAAATGGGTAATTATCTGTCTAATTTTTTTTCCATATATTTAGAGTTTTCCAAACAACACGTAACATGTTGTAACGGTTCAGGGTATGAGGTAGAGTTGTTGGAAAATGTGCCCATATTGTAGTAAACATGTAATTGTTTTCTATTTATTTGAACGGTGAATAAATAAATAAAGTTAATTTCATATTTCACTATTATGTTTTTTGTATTTATGTCTTTTATATTTTGGATGCATAGCGAAATTGTGACAAACAAATATTAGCTCATTGATTGTCTAAAGTTCAAACCAAAGATAAGTGGCATTGTAAATAACATTTACATTGCGAGAAAGACAACTTACTTCAATAAATAATCTAAATGAGTCCGTAATCCTGTAAAAGAATTAAAGTGAGCATTTGATTCAAATACTGAGAAGGATTATTATGTTGTCTACAATTCCAATTGGGGAGATAGCTAGTTTTGACTATCGGAGCAATTGACTCCATGAGTAGAGACATAGATGTATTAATTGGTAGAATGATATATTGGACTGGACTCAAGATGAATTAATTCTAAATCTGTTTGCAAATTAATTCACTTGTGACGTTCATGGTGTGATTTACCTAAATATTGAGTTAGTCACAGACCATACGTATGCAACTCATGTGCTTTGATATAAGTGGAGACTTATGCTCTAAAGATGATTAAACCCATAGCCGATAGGTACATGGCTTGTGTATGGCATGGCTTTACTAGCAATAGTGGAATTAATAGCTCAATTAAAGAGTTAATGATATCCTCTTATTGACATTGTGTGGATTGATAAATATGGAATGTGGTCACGGGTTGCTTGTTTTCGAACGAGCACTTTATTACAGTCATTTGTTGACAATGATCATATTAATCATTAAAAAGACACAATGGTGACAATGAGATAAAATAAAATTGTATTGAGTGAACGGATTTAACTCAAAAGAATCAATGATATCATATGACGGTAACACACACATGACGAGGTCATTGGACAAAACAGTTGGATGAATTGCTTTCATAAAGAGTATACAATAAATAGTTTTCAATCATGGTACTTCTAGTGGACTGACTCCATGATTAAGTAATTATGAATTATTAGAATGATGCTTCTGGACATAATTGCAATCACTAGAGCCTAATTGTATATGTTTGATTGGTCCCTCCGCTAGCTCAACTAAAACTCGATCGGACTGCATTTGAATTAGAAGAAAATTCTACAACTTTGGGAATAATTTAATTGAGTCAATTTATTTGATGTGGAATAAAATTAGATGGTAGTGAGAATTGTTCAACTAGAGAATTTGATTAAAGAATTTTCTTAAAAATTAATTAAAAAAAATCTAAGTGATTTTTGGAAAAATTAATTTTGATTAAGTAAAATAAATTAATCAAATCAATTAAAATTAATATGATATTTTTGAAAGTTAATTTTCAAGTCAGATCATTGGCCCAATGAGTAATTGAACTTGAAAATTGGACCTGAGATCGTAAATTGGGTCCGAGAGCCCAAAACTAAAACCAAGACCCAAAAACTGGTTGAACTGGACCCGATTTGTGAAACCGGGCTGACGGTCCAACCGGTGGCTAGATCGGACCAATCAGGTCGTCATTGACCTAGATCGAACCGGCTCAAGGTGCCGTAAGGGTGTTACACCTGCACCACCGGACACGACGGTGCCGGTGGCTGCGACGGCAACGGCGATGTTCTAGTGGCCAGTAGCAGTTGATCATTGGTGGTTGAGCAGTGGAAGAGTTACACTCCTATTGAGACTCTACTAGAGAATTTGATTTCAGATTAATTATTCCAAAAATAATATTATTTTAACAATTTAATATTAAATTAAATTTAATACTTATCTTAATAATATTTTATTAATTTAATATTAAAGTAATTATCTTAATATTTAATTTAATTTAATGTTTATCTTGTAAATAATTATTCTATTGTTTTAATAAGATTTAATATTAAATTTAATCTAATATTATCTTGATAAATATTAAGATAAATATTAATTTAATATTAAAGAGATTAAGTTTAATTATAGTTGAACTCTCCAAACTCTCCCTATATAAAGAGAGTCTTCGGTCATTATTTTTCACATACTTGAATTCAAGAGAAAGTTATAGAGAGAAAATTCTCTAAAAAGATTATTATAGAAAATTTTTAGAGATATTTTTCTGATTTACAATTTGACCCAAAAGTTTAGAGAAATTACAAAATTACCTCACTGATAATTTTTATGAAATTTTTTTAATTCAAAGCGAGCCCACACTTGACAGACGTGAGCTCGAGGATAATGGAGAAGACTATTCGGTCGAAGCGCTCATCCTAGACGAATCGAAAATGTACAATTTTGATTAAGTGTTTATTACTTTAGATATTACAACCAAGGTCATGTTTTGGAAAAAAATTAAAAACTCTATTTTTTCCCTAAATTTATTTTTCATTTCATTTTCTAAACCCCTTTTTCCAACAGGAGCCACATCGGTTTAGACAGAGATGGGCTGACTTCGAAGCTGATATGCATAGTCAAACGACTACTATATTACAAGAGTGATTTGGGAGTATGGAGCCTTGGCAATTGGCTCAAAGTTTCGATAATGGTTCGAGATATAGTCATATGACCACCAATTTGGCAGAGGCTGTTAACGCGGTATTGAGGCGTACACGATATCTCCCAATTCCATCTGTATTCTCAGCTACTTTCTACTAGATAGCCACACTAATGCCGAGAATGGGGCTTAGACAAGTAAATCAAATGAATGTGGGGTTCGTGCACGTCAAGGCGGTTAGGAAGGCAATAACAATCAACAGCCGAAAAGCAAGAACCATGAACGTTCAATTATATTTTTGACATTATGAAACACTTCATTACCCGAGTGCGCACATTGTTGTAGCATGCGTTGGTGCCTCTATTAATGTCGAACAATATATTGATGAAGTATACATACTGGAATACACATTATGTATTTGGGGAAACGAGTTCCCAACAATTGGGATGTGTCAAAGTGGAAAGTTCCCCCTCGACTTTGAGTTGGTTCCATGTCACCCGCATGTCACTCGGATAAGAAATGACATATGAACATAAGGGAAATGATCGACACTAAACATTTTGGTGTGTGCAGATCAACGGATCCTAATCGAAGCAAATGCCCGCATCGAAACTATCACTCGAAAGAGTCATATCGGCCAGATAGAATGTAAATTATGTTTTGAATTTTCATTCTTGTATCAACTTCAATTATTTACATATATTTGTATTATGTGCCTATTTTTTTATTGAATTTTCATTCTTATATCAATTTCAATTATTTTCATGAAATTGTAAAATATTTGAAAGAACTTGATGGGCACATATATTTGCATGAACTAGTTTCAAACATTTCATTAACACAAGACAAAGTTTAGCTTGGAATAAAATAAGTCAAAATTTAAATAAACAAAACATTACAATAAACGAAATTATTTGAACTAAAACCATCAAAATTTATGGTTTGACGGGGTTGTCAGTAGGGTGTATCCTGTGGTGGCCTTCTTTCATGTTGCGGGTGCTTTCGACGGTCAATATCAATCTCACTTGAAACTATAGTGTCATCATCCATAAGAGATCCCCGGGGTGTACTAAACAAACTTGCAAAATCATTGGTCACATACAATTGCTCGAGAGGGGTGTAGTAATGGGGTGGGGATGTGTTAAACATGTCAAACGTCGTTGGTGAGCTCAACTGCTGATAAGAACTGCAATTGCCCCTCCTTCGGGTCTATTGCATAACTTGATTACTTTAGGGAAAAATTGCAACCCCTCATCTCTAGGTGATATGAACTACTGATTGAGTATGTGTGTATGACAATGAAGGTGTTGGCTTGGATTGGGGCCAACTGCCTATCTCTGGGTGATAGGAACTGTCAGTCGAGTGTGTGTATGACAATGAAGGTGTCAGATCGAGCTAGGGCTCGGGTAGTGGAGGAGATTACTGATGAGGACAGCTTTGTAGGGGATCTTATCATTCCATATGTGAAGGGACTAACATCAATCGACCACCAGATAAGTAGGGCAACCCATTTTGCATATACCACTATTGGTAGTCCCTTGAGGGAGTGAAATCAAGGAAACATGATTCCAACTAAGGTTTTCTCTCCAACCGGGTGTTCCATAACACAATATATGGTTGATGATCTAATACCCAATTCTTTGTATGTTTCCCTTTCTTGTCAATTCTGTGGACTTCTTTTGTCAATTATATAGAAATGTCCATAATATGTGGGCAACACCTAAATTGACGAAGCACCCGATCCCTGGCATACCACTCTACCATTTGAAAATTGATAATGGGTGCGTTAACACAAGACACGATTGCATGTGCTCTAGCCAACAGAGGAATAACGAAAACAACATCTAGCATGATATATGGCATTCACACGAACTAAACAATTAAACACATGATTAAAACAATAATTACATCGTAATTTAATAAATAAACTAATTACATAACATTAATATAATTGAAGGATTTGAAATTAAATTACCCCATCCCCGGCGTATGCCTCAATCATCTATCGGTATACAATGAGTGTTTCTAACTTCCGGATGTTCGAACAAGTATACCAGCTAAAAATATAAACCAAACTCGTTAGAAAATATTTTCATGAAAAAAATATTAATCCAAGTTTTTTTTTACCTATTCACAAGCGGGAACACATATACTTGGTGACCCACTGTGCCAGAAATGACATCCTGTATATACCGCCCAAGATTGTAGCAGTATTAGGCAACCACATATATCGATTGTTCTGTGCTTTTTCGTCTGACAAAGCTCATGATATAACATAACTAGTACTGCCAAACCCCCAACTATGTGTACGGGCACCTTGCAAGTTACTAAGTAAGGGCAAGTACATCAAGTGAACTCTATTATTATTGAAATCTGGCATAAGTAACCCCCGTATAAGCTGTAGTATATAGGCCCGAGCAACCTGTATCTTCTCTATCTCGATCGCATAATCCAATAATGCTTCAAAATTTGCCTTTAGCCACGAAAATTTTAAACCCGTAAATTTATCAGTACTATCATTGGAAGAGTGTCCAAGCAAGTCATAGCAAAGAGTCGCATGATTTGCTATGCCACTTGAATCGGTTGCCGTATCACCCTCTACAAAGAGCTCTAATTGCATTGCGACATCCTCTAATGTGATGGTGCATTCCCCACATAGTAAATGAAATGTGTGCGTCTCTAGGCGCCACCGCTCAACTAGTGCCGATATTAAGTTGCCCCTCAGCTCAAACACATGAATTAATGCCGTTGGTCCAAATCTCGTGGCATCTAAGTAGGCATAATTTGTGCGTCTGGCCAGTAGCTCGGCCCATGGCTATGTGACCTCAACACGCGGTACGGACCCTAGTCATATTATAAAATTGGTTAATATCTCACAATTAAATAAAAAATTATGTGCAACTATGCTAAAAAAATACGTACAACATTTGAACATTCTCTTATCGATAAATTGACTGTCCTAACCGTGTGATCTTCAGCAGTAATTAAAGAACTCATATCGATATCTATAAAAATAATTAAAATTTTCTTTAATATTCGACTTAACACAATATATAATACTATTACAAATATATAAACTAACACAATTACTTTTACCTTAAAAGATAATATCAACGAATAAAAATGTGAAATATAGTACACTCTTACAACCAATACAAAACTAATAGTACTAACAAATAAAAAATATAAAATACTATTACAAATATATAACCTAACGCAATTCTAATTTTTTTTTCAAATTTAACATATTATTATAGAAAAAAATAAATTTTTAAACACAATTCTAAACTATTATTAATAATTATACTATTAGGAAAAAAAATACATACTTGTTTTTTGGGACACCTAAAACTATGGGGAGGAGGGAGGGATCATCCAAGTGTTTGTAATATAAAAAAATCAAAGATACAAAATAATTAGTACTAACGTTTTAACACAAATATCATACCTTAATACTAAACGACTACTAATATAACTAATTATACTTAAAAAAAAAGATAATAAGTAAGTACTAACTTTTTAACAAAATCACATGCTTTAATAATACAAAACTATTATTAAAATAACTAATTATACTTAAAAAAAAATTAAAACAAACCTTACCTTCGGTGGAGAGAGGGGGACCTTAGCAGCAGCTTCAAACTCTTTTTTTTCTTTTACCTTAGATGTGTGGGGGTTGGGGACCAAGCCAACCCCTTTTATAATAATAAATATAATATTTATATAATATATATTTTTTAAACACAAAGGAACCAAATATAATTTTAATAATGCATTTAAGCCTTAAAACCGCCTCACGGCCTGTCGCGAATGTGACCTGTCAGTTATGAGCCCAGGTTTTAATATCTGATAAATTTTATTATATCAGTGTTATTTTTTTAGCTTAAAATAATATTTTATTAAAAATAATATAGTATTGTCTGACACATCGGCGGCATCAATAAAAAAAATAATTTTTATTTTTATGCATATACTGTTAAAAAAACTCGTATTTTGAGTTTTAAATAGGGGTGCCGTCGTTAAATAGGCTGCACCTAAAAAAATTAATTTTTTTAAAGAGAAAAGCAGTGCCACCGATTGGTCAGGTGGCACCAGTTATTTACCGTTGTCTTTGTCTAGTTTCGTGAATATCAATCCTCTTATCCTATTTTAGTATTTATTTATTTATTTTATATTATTGATGTAAAAACCCTAGAATTTTATGTGTATATTAAAAATAAGATATAATGTATTATTTAAAGTATTATTCAAAAATATTTTTAAAACATTTTTAAAATTACAATTTAAAAACATTTTAAATAATTTTGTATCAAGGTAGCCGTTTATTTGGAATTTTAATTGGTATATTTAAATATAATTATAAAAATATATTGAAAATATGAAAATTTATATATAATTCTAAAAATTGACAAATAAATAGAAATTAAATTTATTTTAAAAATTGGGATTTAAATATTTTATAAGGTTTTAAATAAATTAAATAGAAATTAATATGTTTTTAAATCCGTAACAAAATTTGTATTGTTATATGGAAATGTCTAACAAAAATCACAATTAATAATCGATTACAATGTTAAAAAATTTGAAAAACGAATAGAAAATTGGTATATATAAACCAATTCAAAAATCGTAATGAATACTCAAAAATTTAAGGGATACAAAATTTTGTAATGAATACTAAAATATGTATCGGTTAGAAATTTTGAAATTATATTGGAGATTTTGGTATGCATTAGAATAATTCTGTAAATAAAAGGAGATTTGGCATTTGGTTAGCAGTTTGATATCCCACGAAATCATTTTGACATTCGGTCCGAGTTTTTCTTATACATGAGAACTTTTGTTATTTTGTATAGAGTATTTGGTACCTGTTAGAGATGATGATATTATGTTATACATTTCACAAATTTATATGGAATAACAAAATTTGTAACAGATTCAAGAATCCCTAACGCAATACCTAAACATTTAAGGGATACACAATATTATAACGAATACCAAAATATGCATGAGATGCGAGCAAATCCCCTATTGAAAATAGTTTTTGACTTTTGAGGCAGATATATTCGTACTCATCTTCATTTCTATGATTGGATTCTCATTGTTAGGGTTGCATGGTAAGATATTGGTGTTAGCAATATTTTGATTGATATTGCAAAGAATTCTTATGGGTGTTGGTGTAGAATCGAAAAAAAAAAGAAGAGAAGAGAGTAGTATTGAAACTTTTTGAGTTTAGTACACATTATATTTTCGTAAGTGTTTGCCCCTAAAAAAAAGGGTCGAGATTAATTTTTTTGGCCGATTCAGGTGAGGGAAGAAGAGGAGATGACTTTATCAGTTAGAAAGTCAAGTTTTAGTTAGAAATTTTAGTATCTGGTTAGAGATATTGGTAACCAGTATAGATAATAGTATATGTTGGTATGCATTAGAACAATTGTGTAAACGAAAAGAATTTTGGCATTTGGTTAGTATTTTGGTATCCATTAGAAACCATTTTGTATTTGGCAGAGATTTTATTATACGTGAGTAGTTTTGCTCTTTGGTTTAGGGTATTTGATACCCGTTTGAGATGATGATATGTTGTTAGAGCTTTCACAAATTTATATGGGATAACAAAATCAGGAATGAATTCAAAAACCTCTAACGCAATACCCAAAAATCTAAGCTACACAAAATTTTGCAACAAATACCAAAATATGTATGAGATGCGAGCAACTCCCCTCTTGAAAGTGGTTTTTAACTTCTGAGGCAGATTTATTCGCACTCATCTCCATTACTATGCATGGATTTCCCTCATTTAGGGTTGCATGATTAGATGCTGGTGTTAGCAAAACTTTGATAGATATTACAAGGAAATCCTTGTGTGTAAAGGTGTAAATGAACAGAACATTTGATGAATTGTTCGTATAACGTTCATTTATGTTCGTTTATTAAGTTAAATAAACGAGTATGAACAAAAATTTTATGTTCGTTTAATAAACGAACGAACAAGAACAGAGGTGTGTTCGGTTCATTTATGTTCACGAACAATTTCATTTAAAAGCTTGTTTGTAAGTTTGTTTATTGACTCGTTTATTTATTAATGATATTTTCTTATAAAAATTCCATTAGTATATATTAATAAAATTATCTTGGTTTGTATTTTTTTCATTTATAATATAATTATTAATATTTATATTTGATTATTTTATATCTAAACAATATGTGTGTGTATGTATATATTTATTGTTTGTTTGTTTGTTTATTATTTATTAACATTGTTCGTGAACATGTTCAATTATATGTTCATGAACATGTTCGTTTAATGTTTGTGAACATGTTTGATTACGTTAAATAAACATGTTCGTGAACATTAAACAAACGAACATGAACAAAAAATTAAAATTCTTAACGAACACAAACTGAATGCGAACAAGCTTAAAAATAAACAAACGAACATGAACAGAGGTTTGTTCGTTCAAGCTTAGTTCATTTACAGCCCTACTTGTGGGTGTTGGTTTAAAATCAAAAACAAGAAGAAGAGAGTAGTATTTCCACTTTATGAGTTTAGTACACTATGTTTTCAGAAGCATTTGTCCCAAAAAAGTGTTGGGGTTAATTTTTTTGATAGATTCAGATTAGGAAAGAAGTGGAAAATGACTTTATCAGCTAGAAAATCAGGCATGGAAAAAACTATTACATTATATTGCAATAAAAGTGCGACTATAGCTAATACCAAGGAAGCAAGAAATCATAAACAGGAAAAACACATTGATCGAAAATATCACATTATTCGAAAAACGATGGTTGACGGAATAAAAGATATAATAAAATCGCATTTGAGAACAACTGATCTGCCACGAGATATCATGTTATCTGTTATCCATTTTCACATAATTTTAGCTTGTTTAATAGTAAAATCAAGTAATTTATTGATAATTTATAACACCCTATACTCGACCCGATCGATAGGTCTGGATAGGGGTGAGCATTTGATCGAATCGAATCGAATCGAAAATTTTCGAGTTAATCGAGTTTTCGAATCTCACTTTATCATCCTAACTTTATTTGAAGTTTTCTCGAATCGAGTCGAGTGAGATGGAATTCGAATCGAATCGAATCGAATATATTTGTTCGAGTTAAATTTTAAAAAATAATTTTGGGTCCTTTTAACCATTGTCACCCATCGTAATAAAATTTGTCCACCTTAATCAAAATTTTATTAACTTTCATCACCTCATAATTTATTTATTAATTTTTTATATACTGGTTAGCTTCTTTGCTTGCTTAGTTGTTTCAATTATCTTCAGATTCTTGTCACTATGTATTTTGGAATTAAAAAATATATTAAATGTAAAAATATGATTTTTTAATAAAAGTTATTTTAAAAATAAAATGTGAAATTGATACCAATATAAAATTTTAACACGAATATTTTATGACATAATTAATAATTCAATTTTAATATAAATATTCAATATGACTAAACGATTCAATAATATAAATAATATAAAATGTGAAATTTAATTTAATAATATAAATAGTAGATACAAATAAAATTATTACTATTTATGTTTAGTGATTTTTTTGGGGATAATTTTGATTTTTTATTTGAGAGTAAAGGGTGAGAAGTAAAAGTTTAGAGGAAAAATAAAAAGTTTTGGGGAATAAAAGTTTGAGGGAAAGTAAATAGGGGAGTAAAATTTTGGAGGGAAAATATTAAAAAAAATTAGAGGGGAGAGGGTTTGGGATAGATGGGAGGTGGGATGGGAAGGGAATAAAAGTTTTAGGGAAAAAGTGAGAGGGAGGAAAAATTTTGGGGGAAAATAAAAGGTTTTGAGGGTTTTGGGGAGTAAAATTTTGAGAAAAAGTAAATGGGAGAGTAAAATTTTGGTGGGAAATGGATTTTGGGTAGATTGGGGGGTTGGGAGGGGAGTAAAAGTTTTGGAGGGAAAGTGGGAAGGAGTAAAAGTTTTGAAGGAAAAGTAAAATGGTTTGGGAGTTTGGGGTAAAAATGTAAACTATTATAGTTTGATATTCGAATTATTCGAATTCGAAAACTCAACTCGATTGAACTCGAAATTCGAAAAAAAATTCGAGTTCATTCGAATAACTCGATTAACTCGAATAACTCGATTCTTTAACTCGAAATTCAAATTTTTTTCGATTTTTTCGAATCGAATCGAGTTTTGCTCACTCCTAGGTCTGGATATAAAATGTCACATCAACACCGAGACAAACTAAACAATGTACAACTAAGTTGTAAAACTAACGTGACTAAAACTACCAAATATGCCTTTATTAACCATACTTAACTTAGTTCGCATATTGTCATGCTTACTTAGTTGAACTGCTAATAAAAAAATACAATTATAAACTTCTAGATAAAAAATCTTAATAGGCAGACTTATGGAAAATTAACAATAACAGTTTTAATATTTTGAATCGATTTCTCTTCGTTGTAAATAAAATACTATGATTCATACTTAGTTACAAAAAGAAAATTCTGACCTTGAGGCTCAACTTTTAGGTTGTCCTACTATATGCATGTTACAGTTAAAAACATAAGTTCGCCTAAGCTTGATCGAATTCTGGCTTTATCCCTTTTTAGCTCACATATAAAACATTATACTTGGAACTAAGTGAGTTACTATTATTTCATACCGTTTATGAAACTATAAGTTAGAACTTCATGGGTTTGATCTCCTATCTGACATCATTTGCATAAGTATAGTTCACCTATCTTCCTGTCATACTTTTATCCTCTCTTGCATTGGCTCGACTTGAAAATTTGTACCATTTCAGCATTTCCACAATCCTCTAATTCTATTACTCGTGCTATAGGCTACAATGTGGAATGGTTTCGCTTAACCATTTACTCTGGTTTCTTACAAGATGGATTATTACCTCTTTTGTCAACAAGACATGTGCGTATTACCTTAGCAATTATTTCATTACAGACTAACGTACGATGGATTGATTTCAGAAAACTCACGAATGGAGATTCACATATAGAGAATTTTTACCTGCGAATTTACACTTAAAATCTTAAAAACACGGACTCGAGCTTGGCAAACACATACTTGCAATCCTTTATATGCAGAATCATAATCACATATTCATATATGTGGATTCTTACTTGTGAACTCATTCTTAAATGGTAGTCGCTACCAAATTCTTGTTTTAAAGATAGTCCTTGGTGAATCCTATATGAATGAAGATCCCTACGGTTATTGTTATAGTATGCCCAAAGACCAATCACGAGATGATTATAATTACATACTTATTTTACCTTGTTTATTAATATAAGGCATTGCCATTATTATTTCAGTTTCCTTTTTTGTGTATATAAATAAACTGAATTGTAATAAAGTCATAAGAAAATATGATTATTCTTAAAAGGTCCTTAATCAAGTATTATTGTGGGCTTGGACAACAATAATGCATTGAGACTAATCTGTAGTTGATTGATGACAAAAAGTTGTTATTGACATAGGGATGTCAAAATCAATACATGAGTATGTGTTAGAGAATAACATATTGGACTGACCCGCTATGAGTATGTTTATTGGATTATTATGTAATAGTCAAAATATTACTCATAGTGATAACTATGTATATGATCCTCAGACTTGAGATCATCATTGTTCCAACATCGTGAGTCGTATATTTTGATACAATCAAACGTCTACCGTAATAGGTTGTACTATAAAAACTGATGTTGGATATACCACAATTCATGTAGTGGGATATGGTTGATCAAGATAGGATTTATCCCTCCTACATAATGAGAAATCTTAGGCCTTTTGATGGACCATGCTCGAATAAGTTGATATGAGATATCACACTAATTTGTTTATTGTAGTCTACTTAGAAAATCAAGAAATATGAGATTGGACTATACAAGTGTGATTGTTCCATGACTTGTGTCCAATCTAGATATTAAGGATAAAAGAATATAATACATGAAAAGATTATCATAGAAAGGTTATGTCGAATTACGACTTCTTGTAACTTAGGTAGCAATGATGCATTGCTAGATGTCACTCATTGCTTGTATTATTAGAAAGGTTCTAGTATTACTACTAATGTTACAATAACCTACAGGGTCACACTCTATGGTTAAAATGAACAAAATCGAAACACATTTGGTACTGTGTTTAGCTGTCACGTGAATTAAATTAATTATTGAATTAATTTAATTTGACAGTTAAATATTAAATGAATTAAATGTACAAGCTTGTTGTACACAAATAGAGAACATAGTTAAAATTAATATATGAATTTGATTCATATAAAATTTTAACAGAATATAGTTTATCGAAATTATTATAATAAATTATTATTTCGGTCAAACATTGAAACATGGTAGTTTTAATTCTTTTTGGAAAAAATATAATATTTTTTAATGTTTTCCATATGTTATAATTCTTTTTGGAAAGAATATAACGTGTTTAATGCTTTCCATATGTTCTTTATAAGATTTGATTCCGTTTTCAATATATGCATATCAAAATCCCAAATTAGGGTAAGTGTGTTTTTAATGAAAATTGAGAAAAAAAATGTCTAGCATTCGTTTTGGGAGATTATTCTCTGGAATAGTTCCAAGGGAGTTTTGTCATTCGTTTTAAAATCGGGTAAACTACGCAAGGGTCGAAATATTTTTATTGTGGCTTGGAATCGACATCGAATCAGCAGAATCCTCTTATCGTTTTCAATTAAAAATGTATATCTTCAACCTTAACTCAAACTATTTTGTTCCTCATGCATGGATCCATGGTTGTGGACTGCTGAAATAATTTTTCCGCTGCACCATAGGGCATACCGGTGATCCCAACTGTTTTTGCTTGAGAAAAATAACTTATACAAACTCTCTTAGTTTGAACATAAGGACAAGACCATGCGGTCTCTTGCTTAGATAATAGTCCATACTGACTCTTGTGAAATATAGTCTCTTTGAACTCTTAAACTTGAAACAATATAAGATCAGCAGACAACTATAGCTTGAATCATAAAGACACAACCAATGGCCCGTCTATAATAGCCCGGTTTTAGCTAAATCGGAACAGTGATTTCAGAACCACAAATTCGATATCGTAAAATTATTTTAATATTATTTTTTGCATTTAAAGCATGTGAATTTGATGGTATTAAATTTTCATGATTTAATTTTGCTGATCGAGTGTTTAATTTGATAAAAGGACCTAATCGTGTAAAATGTAAAGGTTTCCTATTAATTGTTAAAGGTGTTAAATTGCTATGGCTTATTAAATGTAAAGCCCTTATTTTGTAATTAGACCATAATTTTAGTAAATGGACATGGATGGGCATATGTTAGTGGATTTTAAATGTATTAATAAAGGTTAATATAGTAATTCGCGAATTAATGTTAATAAATAAAAACAAAACAAAAGATTAGTGGAGGTTCATCTTTGTTTTTGCCGAAAATTGAGAAAGAAAGAATTCATCCATGGCTATTTAGGGTTTGGTCAGTCGGAGCTTCAATTGGTATGTGATTTTTGTTCCTTTTTTGATAATTTCTATGTTTTTGAGATTGTTTCTTCGTATTCTAACTAGCCCATGCCCTAATTTTTAGATTGGTTGATGAATTTGTGAGTTGCCATTGATGATAGCTTGATTTTTGTTGTTGTTTGATGATGAAAAATAAATATTTGTTGATAGATTATTATATTTTGTTTAGTAATTTTTTTATAAAAATCTGAATTAGGGATTTATTTGTAAATTGAGGGGTTGAAATGTGAAATAAATGGAATTAATGGGCTGCTAGGGACATATGGAAGATTCGACCAAGCATGAGTCTATTGAAATTTTGTGTATTTTGTATTGTTTTGAAATATGGACTAAATTGTGAAAATGTGAAATGTTAAGGGCTAAAGTGAAAAATGTCCATTTATGTTTTTTTGGATGAAATTGAATGAATATGTCTTTAAATAAGTTAAATTTGAATTGGCTTAGATCAAGAAAGGAAGAAATCATATTTGGATCGGGGGAAGGCGAAAGTTGTTGAATAGTCGTTCTGATCTGTTCGTTTCCGAACGAGGTAAGTTCATAAGTAATTAAATGTTCTTAAATTCAAATGTATATATATTATATGTAGCCGAATTGAATTGTATGTATTGATATATATATATTGCCGAATTAATTTGAGCATTGGATGACTAGTTTCGAGCATAAATTAATTTAATCACGAAGTCGAAAGCCCTGAACTAACCTTAGGAAATGTATAGGATACTGATGTCATGACATAAGGACTTTCGAGATGTGATTTCATGTAAGACCATGTCTGGGACATTAGCATCAAAGTGAGAGAGCATGTAAGACCATGTCTAGGACATTGGCATCGTATATAAGTCGTATAAGACCCTGTCTGGGATAGTGGCATTGAAATGTGTTAATATGTAAAACCATATCTGGGATATGGCATTGTACGAGCTTTATATGATTTCTGCGTATCCTTAACAATTCCGAATGGTTTATCGGGCATTGATACTTTAAAATTTTGTACTTTTGACATATGACATGTATAGGCTAGTTTCGATATGGTTCATTTTGATCTGTATATATATGTAGCCATGCGGAAATGGCTTGATAATGATGCTAATGTTTGTGTATATTCGGTCATGGTATAATCTTATTTTGGGAAGTATGTTTCATGTTATATATGTATGGTGTATTGGTTGTTTAGGTACGGTTTGTGATGGCAAAGTACTAATATGTTTTATAATTTATTTGATGGTTATCTAGGTACGGACATAAATGGTAAATAAAGTATATGATTTAGGTATGTGTAGTTATTTATATGGATACTTATAAAGTGACATTTTGATGTTTGTATTAGGCTACGAAATGGTATAATTAGCTTTGATTTGAGTTGTGAAATTGGTTTGATTATTGGAGGTTGTATTGATAACTGAATAGATGAAGTTAAATGGCTTGGTATAGGTAGTTTGGATTGGTTATTGAGCATATGATTTGGATATACTATAAATTGTCTTTTGTGTTCGAAAATGGTTAATGATATTATGGTAAATTGCGCATGAATTGGTAAAGTACAAGATCATATTTAATTGTTTGGTAATATTTGATAATGTCTAATGTTTGGATGTTATTTAAGCCGTATGGTGTGTCTTGTTTTGACTTAATAATTCGAATGTGCATAGGTATGTAAAATGTACGTTTGACAATTTGCTAATGAAATAGATTTATAAAATTGAAGATCATAATCTATGTGCTAGGTATCACATATGAAATGATACATGCTTGGTTTTAATTTAGGTAGTCGAATACTATGAATGTGATGCTTATATGGTTCGAAAATTATATCTATAAAGCACGTATTGTATGACTTTGATGCATGTTAGTTGGTTCGAAAATTTTACTGAACAGAGGATATTGATATGAATGAATTTGAAGCATGGGTCGTATTTGTAATATGATCAATAATGCAAGTTTGAATTAATTGGTTATGTGCTTTTCATATATGAACTATGTTTTGTTCGGTAATGCCTCGTGACCCTAATCCGACGACGAATACGGGTTAGGGGTGTTACACTGTCATACAAATGGATTCATGTTTAAGATTCATTGGTGCGAACTCATATATGACAGACTCATACATGCGGATTCATAGACGAATATTTACATATAGATGCAGATTCATACACAGGCTTTTGCATGAAGAAATTCCATATATAACTTTGTCATGAAGCTTAGAGAACAAGTTTAGCGGACTGTCATACATACAGATTCGTATAAGAATATTCTTCCCTAGATTCTCAAATAGTTATGCTAACACTCTAGATTTTTCCCTTCATGTAGACTACTTCTTAATTTATGTTCTTATAGAATGAACTAGAGAAGAAGATGGAAGAAAGAAAATGAATATCAAAATGAAAGAATCCTTTCATTATATAATCTTTCCACTACCGTTTCCCTCAATCCCAAGTCGGTCAGTACTATTAATACCCTTAATCATAATGTTTCCCACTAAAAGAAAACTCCTAGTTCTAATGTAACGAGACGAAACTTGAATTCTAACTATTTACCAGTCAGTCTGTAAGATTCTCATAATCACATTAGAACCAGCTTAAACAAAAAGTTTTCTAATTAAATATTCAGAATTTCCATTATACCAAACCTTTAAGATTTCCGCGTGTGAGAGTTTCACCCAAGCTAAAGGGAAAGGAAAATCCCAAGTACTCCTCCATCAAATGCAAGTTGCAGATGGTATTGTCAACAATGATTTTCTTTCTCCTTTGAGTAGTAAACATTAAAAATCCTTTTTTATTTTTTTCACTAGTAAGGGTTACTATATATATTCTTCTAAATACATTTACAAAGGAAACTTCTCCGTGTAACTAACAATCCAAAAAATATGCTATTAAGATCCACAAAAAAGAACCCATCAACTGTCCAGAAGCTATTTCATAGGAATTCAACATTTCGATAAAAAAAAAGGTGCAGAGGGAAATGAAAACTTGCTTCAAATACATACAAATGCAACAATATGGTTTTTCATCTCACTCAGTCGATGCTTTCCTGTCAGAATCTCAAATTTGTATTTAAAATTGTTGAAACAAGTAATCCCTCTACATGCTAACAGGTTGCACATTTCATCTAACGATGTAGAACACACAAAATCTTCACTCTCGATTGGAACACTGATTAGTTTCAAAGCCATATTTCAACAAGAGTAAAGTGAAACTAAAAATATTATAGAGAAAAGAAAGGTAATGGAAACCTACCAATAATAGTGCCACTAGGGAAAAAAGACTAGAAAATAGAATATGCAAATTACAGCTGCTTCGAAACTTACTAAGGTATCACGCGCCTATGCGTGCACGATTATCCTTAAGTAGAAAGTTGCTCCAATTGAAGCACAACACATGTATTTTAATATTAAAATAATGATGATTTTATAGGAAACCCAATAAACATGCCGTAAAAATCTGTAGGCTCTGTAAATTTTATCATTAAATATATATAAATATGCACATAACAATAATTTACCCCGCAATAAATTTAATGAAATTAATAATTTTGGTTATTTAAAATTCAAAATTTGAAATTAAATTACTCATATACAAGAGAAAGACACTTATACAATATATGACACTTCAACATAAACTTCCTAACAGGCTCGTGAAGGTCACTTTATAATCTTTACTCACCTCGGGGGCAATTGTTATACCTTGTGTAATGGGCTTTTACGAGCCTTACAATGTACCTTGCAAACTTGACCATGTATCCATAGAAAGTTGAACACATGCGAACCTTGGCTAGTTCGCGAACCCCAACTTGACGAACCTTTAAGACTATGTGAGGGTCACGTGGAGATCCGAAGTAATTGATTGTTAGTCACCCTAACATGTTTTATTCTAAGACGTCACATCACTGTCACTACCAATGGTATCAAATCAAACTTTCATGTCAACAATCTTAGGACACATAGCTAAGTTTGTCCTCAACTATAAAAAAGATAATGCAAATAGCTCACGTAGGCTCTCTCCCTTTCATTCTCTGAACTTTCTCTACGAAATTACAATCTCCTCCCAACCTTCATACTCATTCCCTTCATTCTATCTTCATCTTCATCTTATTGCTTAACAGGGTGAAGCTAGAAAATTTTTTAGGGGGCCGAAATTAAATTTATATTTTCACGACAGTAAAAATGTAATTTTATCATTTCAATAGCCTATATATTTATAATTTTTAAAGGCTTAAGTCAAAGTTTATCATTTTTAGGGGGCCAAAGTGTAATTTTACCATTACAAATTTAAAATTTTAAGGAGCCTAAATAGAAATTTTCCATTTTAGGGGGATGAGCCCCTGCTATCCCCTCGAATTCGCCACTACTGCTTAACATATCTTGGTCCTTGTCTCATTCAATTTTTGACTATTCTAGGCATTTGAATTGTTTCACTTTTAATTAATAATTATATAATTGTTATAAAATAAAGAAAGATGGAGAGAATAAAGAACAAAGAAAATAAGAAAGGAATAGAGAATGTACTTTATTAATCAAAGGGATGATTACAATGCTTCATCAAAGTCTCTATTTATAGGCATAAGAAGTATAAAAGAAGTAGAGATCTAATTCTAATAACTATTAAAATTTAAAGTACATCAAAACTTTATCTTGATCATGATGGACATCCACTTAATAAGATATTCATAACACTTTCCCTTGGATGTCCATTAGTAGATAATGTGCCTCGTTAAAACCTTATTAGGAAAAACCCTGTGGGATAAAAACCTAATGAAGGAAAACAAGTACACAATTTTCTATTACAAGCTGCCTCATTAAAAACCTTTACCAGGAAAACCCAATTGGACAAAACCTTGGTTAAAGGAAAAGAGTACAACTTGTTTTAGACTCCCCCTAATGGCAACATTACATTACATCTTTGAGTTGACGCATTCCAATCTTGTGTAGTAGTCCTTCAAATGTTAAAGTTGACAATGCCTTAGTAAAAAGATGTGCTAAATTATCACTAGAACAAATTTGTTGAATATTTATATCACATCTTTTCTCATGATCATGGGTGAAGAATAATTTTGGCGAAATATGTTTCGTTCTATCACATTTGATGTAACCACCCTTTAATTGAGCTATACATGTTGCATTATCTTCATATAAGATAGTTGACATCTTTTCCTATAAAAACAAATTACATATCTTCTGGATATGTTATGTCAATAACCTTAGCCAAATGCATTGCAATTATTTCTGTATGATTTGAAGAAGCAGCAGTTAATATTTTCTTTGTCGAACGCCATGATATGGTAGTACCCCCACATGTAAATAAATATCCTGTTTGAGACTGACCTTTATGTGGATCTGATAAGTATCCAGTATAAATATAGCCAACTAATAGAGATTTTGAATCATTTGAATAAAATAACATCATATCAATGGTCCCTCTGAAATATCTAAATATATGTTTAATTCCATTCCAATGTCTACATATTGGAGAATAACTAAATCTTGCTAACAAGTTTACAACAAAAGCTATATCAGGTCTTGTGTTATTTACAAGATACATTAATGCCCCTATGACACTTAGATATGGTACTTTAGGACCAAGAAACTCTTTATCATTCTTACAAAGACAAAATTGATCTTTATTCACATCTAACGATCGCACAACCATCGGAGTACTTAATTGGTTGTTTTATCCATGTAAAATTTATATAATATCTTTTCCAAATAAGTTGATTAATGAACATGAATTTCATCTTTTAGATGCTTGATTTGTAAGCCAATATAAAACTTTGTTTTTCCAAGATCTTTCATCTCAAATTATTTCTTTAAACAATTTATTGTATTTTAAAGCTCTTCAGTAGTTCCAATAATATTTAGATCATTAACATAAATAACAATTATCACAAAATCATATCTAAACCTTTTAATAAAGACACATGGACAAATTAGATCGTTTTTTGTAACTTTCTTTTAACAAGTATTCATTAAGACGATTGTACCACATACATCCAGATTGTTTTAACCTATATAAACTTTTCTTTAATCTGATCGAGCAATTTTCTCAAGAAACTCTATATCCTTTTGGGGTTTTAAATCCTTTAGGGATTTTCTTATAAATTTCACTATCAAGTGTACCATATAAATAGGATGTAACAACATCCATTAGATACATGTCAAGTTTTTTGCGTACTGCCAGACTAATAAGATATCTAAACGTGATTACATCCACCAAAGGAGAATATGTCTCTTCGTAATCAATGTCAGGCCTTTACGAAAATTCTTGTGCTACAAGTTGAGCTTTATAACTTACGACTTCATCAATTTCATTTGTTTTCGCACAAACACCCATTTATGTCCTACCAGCTTTACACCTTTAGGTGTTTGGACTACAGGTCCAAAAACTTCACGTTTAGACAGTGAATTCAATTCTGCTTGAATTGCATCTTTTTATTTTGGCCAATCTTTTCTATTTTTACAATCCTTAGTAGATTTAGGCTCGGGATCCTCATTTTCTTTTGTTATTTCAATAGCAACATTATAAGCAAAATTGTTGTCGATAACTATATTTTTTTTGTTCCATCTTTTTCTCGTATTGACATAACTTATCGAGATCTCTTTATTTTCATCATTTTCATTTTCACTTTTAGGTACCTGAATCTCTTCTTGAGTTTTATAATTAGTTATGTCAGGGGTCTCTTCAGGAACCCCCACCTCCACTATATGACCATCTTGAATGTTTGCTCCTTTTTTTTACGAGGATTTTTATCTTTGGAACTGACCGGTCTTCCACACTTCAGGCATGGTTTACTTTCTTTTGCACTAATACTTTGCCCTATTAGGACATCAATTTGTATCAGAGCATTTTTAGTTGGTATGTGAGATTTAATGAATTTGGCACTTGATTTGTAAAATGAATTATCTGTTGAACTTCTGGTTCACATTGCTTTGTATAAAGATCTTAGATATTGATAATTCATTTCAAGTATTTTATTAATCCAGTTTTTTATTCTTTCCCCCTAATGTTAGGAAAACTAACAACTCATGTCATAACTAAATATCTAATTAATAGTTCAAAAATATTATAAGGAGACTCATATAAATATACATTCTCAATCTCTTATTATGACCCATCTTTGTGTGTTATGGTGGAGCAGTTGGAACATATATCGCACATCCAAAAATTGTGAGATGGGAAATATTTGACTCTTAACCAAAAATCAATTGTAATGGGGAATATTTATAATTTATTGGTTTGATGCGTATAACATGTAAATCAATACAATCTTATGCTAAAATAGAAAGTTTTTGTTTTCATAAGTAATGATTTAGCTATTAGTTGGAGGCATTTGATAAACAATTCAGCTAAATCATTTTGTGTGTGAACATAAGCTACAGGATGTTCAACTTTTATCCTAATTGGCATGCAATAATCATTGAAAACTTGGGATGTAAACTTACCAACATTAGCAAGATGAATTGTTTTAATTGCATAATCTAAAATTAATCATTTAAACAAGCAATCTCGCAAACGACAGGTTGTGAGTTGATAACGCATGTGATTATTTTGTAGATGCATTTACCAAAATCATATAATATCAAAACCATCCACATGGTGGATGAATGGGCCCATATTCATTTCAGAAATGCAAGACATTAAATCTCAATTTTAGCTAGTGAGTTTCTAATAATCAATTTTCATTGAGAACAAATAACAAATGAGAATTATTTAAATTAAATAATCTTCTGGTTCTTTAATGAATGTCCATATGAATTCTCAATTAATTTTCGCATCATATATGATCCAGGATAGTCTAACTGGTCACGCCAAGTAGTAAATGCATTTGTATTAGTAAACTTCTGGTTTACTTTAACATGTGTTTCAATTGTACTGAATTGTAACAAATTGATAATTTTATTACCATTCCTTTTAATATGTATCCACATATAAGTACTATTGTGGCATTTACCATTGGAACTGTCTAAATCAATGTGAAGTCTATAATGCCACTAAGTCAATAAATATAATTTCCAAATAATTATATGCAGTATTCGCTTCAGGGAATATGCCAAAATCTTCAAATGCCTAAAAATCTATTAATATCAAACTTTGAGGGTAGATCTTATTTTCTAAGTGTACAAAAAGTACATAACCAATGACTTTTCATACATAAGTTTTCTCTCTTGCAAGTTCTCATCAGTAATATTTTACCACGTAATTTTAATTGAGAACATATTCTGAATACTATAGAGTTATACTCACAGTTTTTAAAAAAACTTGTAACTTTAGGTGCATCCAACCATAATAAGTTTTAGATAGAATTATAATATTCTATTGGTCATAAGTAAATCTTTCACAGTCAAATATTTTGCTTTCAACCCTTTAATGGGGATGATGATAAAAGAAGATCACAAATATTATAAAATAAATAAAAATTAATAACTCAATCCCTTTTTTTATTTATATGAAATATAATATTTTCCTCATTCACAATCTCAATATGAGATTCATTACAAATATCTTTTAAAAGTAATGTATTAACTATCACAAATTTGTGCTTTTTAGATATTGATATATTAGCTCTTCTGGAGCTTTCAACTAATTTTGTACTATCAAATATTAGAATAATATTTGTTTGTTTCAGTATCAAATAATACAAATATTTTCTATCTGTAATGATAGAATTCACTACTACATTTTCATATCCTTCCTCAAAGAATGTTAACAGAAACAAAATATTTGGGCATACGCCACATATGTGGCCAATAATATTTCATATTACATTGATAACATAAATTCTTTACCCTTTGAAGAGTTATCTTGAGAACTCTTATTATTCTCTTATTTATTACTATGTTCCCACTTTTAGTGGTCCATAATTATATTTTTTTATGTTCTTTATGTTTGCATTCACTTCAGAGAATGTAACAAATCTGGTAAGGTAGCCTCTATTGATTTTTTTATTCCATAATCACCATCGCAAACATGCGTAGATTTTAAATCAAAATTTATCTATTCATGTTGTCATGATTATTCTCCAATTATGATAAACATGATATAATAAATAAAACATAGTAAAATATATCTAAAGATCTTTAACATCATCGTTATCACCTTGACTATTATCACAAGCATCTATTCTGAGATCGAATCTTTCAACATCCTGAAGATGAGGTTGTGAGGGTGGAGTTTAAGGTGAAAATAAATTTGATTTGTGGGACGACTTTGAAATATTTTGAAAAAATAGAGAATCATCGTGCTGATAACGTGTTATAAAATAAAGAAAGATGAAGAGAATAAAGAATAAAGGAAATTTGAAAGTAATAGATAATGTACTTTTTTTAATCAAAGAGATGATTACAATGTTTCATCAGAGTCTCTATTTATAGGCATAAAAAGTATAAAAGAAGTAGAAATCTAATTCTAATAACTATTAGAATTTAAAGTACATCAAAATTTTATCTTGATCATGATAGATATCCACTAAGTAAGAGATTCGTAACAATAAATAATTAATTAGTCATTAATTCTAATTATGTATAAAAACTAGTATTAATTGTTATTCCTTAAATTGATTTAGTTTAAATAATTAATTAGTCATTAATTCCAATTATGTATAAAAACTAGTATTAATTGTTGAGTTAGAATCAAGAAATATATGTTGCTATGGGAGTGTGTGGTCTAATTTAGGCAGCGAATAATAAAATAAGCAATCTATTAGAGTGTTAGGTAACGAGAATAAAGAATTGAGCAGGCCGCCAAGCCACCAACCCCGTGTGCAGTGCCGCACCAATTCCTTTACCGAAACAAATTGCAACAACAAGTCAACATCATCTAAGGTATGTATGGTTTTTTCCTTTTGCTGGCCAATCAACAGCATCAAAGGTTACGGTCAAATTATTTATATCTACTTTTTCAATCTTAACTTTTCCTTGTTCAATAATCTTTAATTCCATCAGCATGGTGTTTTTTTTTTTCATTTACATACATTAAAAGCGACCCAATTGATTGATTAGATATATTTAAGGATTATTATATTAGGATTAAAATCTCCCCCTACAACACTCACTATTTAATTCCTCTCAACCAAACATACTAAACTCTCTTATTCGCTTTCCTTTTCCTTCGCTCTCTCTTTAGATCCGATCAACCGCCATCTCTTAATACGACGGTGGGCATGGCTCTATCGCGGCTCGCCTCTTCTTCTTCACGCTCCGCTGATCTTCTGAAACCCCTCTGCTCTGCTATCTCCCTCCGCCGCCCGATCTCCACCGATACCACTCCCATAACTGTGGAGACCTCCGTTCCTTTCACCTCTCACCAGTGCGACACCCCCTCACGCTCCGTCCAGACCAATGCCAAGGAGCTCTTCACCTTCTTCCGGGACATGGCGCTGATGCGTCGGATGGAGATCGCTGCCGATTCACTCTACAAGGCCAAGCTCATCCGCGGTTTCTGCCACTTGTACGACGGTCAAGAAGCTGTCGCCGTCGGCATGGAAGCTGCCATAACTAAAAAGGACTGTATCATAACCGCCTATCGTGACCACTGCACGTTCGTCGCTCGCGGTGGGACCCTGCTGGAAGTTTTCGCCGAGCTGATGGGACGCCAGGCTGGATGTTCTAGGGGCAAAGGAGGTTCGATGCATTTTTACAAGAAGGATTCAAATTTCTATGGCGGTCACGGGATTGTCGGAGCCCAGGTTCCTTTAGGATGTGGCTTGGCGTTTGCCCAAAAGTATTCTAAAGACGAAGCGGTCACCTTTGCTTTATATGGTGATGGGGCTGCTAATCAAGGGCAGTTGTTTGAGGCTTTGAACATCTCTGCACTTTGGGATCTGCCTGCAATTTTGGTCTGCGAGAATAATCATTGTGAGCAATTTGAATTGGAATGAAATTTTATTGGTCTATTAAATTTTTGTGGACTTTATTTATTTGATGTAACAGATGGTATGGGGACGGCTGAGTGGAGAGCCGCAAAGAGTCCTGCTTACTACAAACGTGGGGATTATGCTCCTGGTTTGAAGGTGAGACTTGGTTGGCTGAGAGATAAATAGTGGTTATAATTTGTTGGTTCTTTAGTATTGTTATTATGATTATTAAGTAAATGAGGATTTAGATGTATGTGATGTCGAAGTGACTATGACCAGTAGATGTCGTAAGAGTGACAGTGGATGGTAAAAAACTGTGATAGTTGTGATTTTGGGCCATGTGAGATGCTTCTTCTGCAGGTTTTATGTTGTTGTTTTGTTCTCTTATCCTTTTATATTAGAAACTAAACGTTTGAATGAAGTTTCAGAAAAGCAGAATCTGAAGGGATTTTTCCTGCTTATACTATCGGTTCTTAATATTTAAGTTTGTTTTCTTCTAAGATGTAAGGCATTGATGCAAAAAGAATGCCTTCTAGCAGAACTTTAAAGCAACAACCTTTCTGTTCAGCTTAAGAAGCGTAATTTTTTTTTTTTTTTGACAAAACATGTCTTAGGATAATGCATGCTTAAATTCCTTTTCTCCATACGGTAGACATTGATGTACTTTTTAACTTCAATTCTATTTGTTATGTGTTTCATATCTTCTAGGTGGATGGAATGGATGCTTTTGCTGTGAAGCAAGCTTGCACGTTTGCCAAAGAACATGCTTTGAAGAATGGACCAATTGTAAGTTTATTCATCCAGCTATTACCTGTTTTTCATTTTTTTTTCTTTTTAATAATATTTTATTGTGCTCATTTTCTGGCCATTTTCCACATACGAATACTTCCTTATTTAAAGGTGTGAATCTACCACATCAACTTGAGAAAACTTTGGCTTTCTTCATCACTCATTTTAGTGTTTGTGTAAATTGTATTATCTTCCTTATGCCTAAAGCTGTTAGAGAATCAAATCCCCTGCTACATGATTGATCATGCTTGAACAAACTCCATAATTACATGCTTAACCTTGTAAGCTAATTCTACTAGTCACCTCTACAGTTAGTAGACTCATAGAATATGTTATTGTTTCTCTTCTACACTATGACTGAGAGATACATGCTTCATTTTGAACTTTTTCTGATTAATCAATATTTGATTTACAACATTTGAGCTGCAAGCGACAGAATACAACACTTTGTTGGAATATTGTGCTTGTTTCAAACTGTTTTATGCTTGTGGTACTGAAGACATAGATCTATAAATTTTGTAGTGTGATATTTTATCTTGATATATTATGCAATAAAAAGGGTTGTATTGCATCCAAAGCCTTAAGATTGGAAGGTCACTCCTTGAGACTAGATTGCAGGAGTACTAAAATACAAGAGATTTGCATATAATGGACTAGACTATGCAAAACACTTGTTACCTTTGGGATGGGCCTGAGTGTTTTGCTGCTGTTTTTCTAGCAGTTTGATTCTGTCCCATTTTAACAATATTAGCATGTTTGGATTCTTTAGAGGGGAGCTGATGAGTAGGAGATGAAGCTTATATGTGTGTGTTTGTGTATATACATATGTAGTAATTTGGATAGCATAAGGTAAAGTGAAACAAGCAACTTTCTATTTGTTTAGTTATTTAGATATTTAAATAAGTGACTTGGTGAAGTATTAGATGAAATGGCAATTGAACTATTGAAGAATATGATCATTTTTGGCTACATATTAGAATATACTTGGTGAGATTTGAAAAGTGGATTAGGTGATATATTATTTGTTATTTCATTTCTCTCAATGGTCGAATCATTACCTGAAGTCTCTTTTGAAGCTGATAAGTTGTATTAGGAAGTTGGAATATTTTTTATTTTGTAGCTGTTAAAACTTTTTGGCTTTACATTAGAGGTGTAAGCGAGTTGGCTATTGACTTGACTTTGTGCATAATTTTATTCATTTATTGTCAAGCCTAGTTTAAGCCATTTAGTACCTGATTGAGAATATTGTAAACTTACTCGAGCCTTTCATTTCTTTAATATTATATATATATCTAAGTAAATAACAAAAATACTTAGTTAAGTTTTGGTATTTACAATGTTACAACCTATACACATAAAGCCCAACTCTCCAAGTAAAAGAGACAATCTTTCAAAAAAATACAATTCTAATGATTATTCTCTGCATTTATTGCCTCTTTCAAACTCCAAAATTGAGTTCTCCTATGGATCTTTCTTAATTGCATATGTGCCCAATTGCAAGGAATGAGACTTGGAACCCACTTGGGAAATTATGGGATTTCCTTATGAGGTTTATATGGACCTAGGCTCTCAAACCTCATTAGTTAGCTTTTGGGGTGTGGTTCTTCAAAGGTTCATATAAACCCCTAAAAGCTAGCTGTTGAGGTTAGACCGTTAGAGAGTCTAGGTCCATAAAAACCCCTCAAGGAAATCTCATACTTTCCTATGTGGGATCCAAGTCCCTTACCTTGCAATTGGATGCATATCAGTTCACCATGCTTCATAATCCCAGTGCCCGTGGGGGTTAGCTTTGCTTTAGCTTAATCTAGCTTTGAGTGAACATTGCAATATCAAAGTCACAATTTGAGCCATGGGTTGGCTTTGTGCTAGTTTTTTTTTCTAGCTTTCGGCGAGCACTAAAATACCGTCATCACCACACACATTATGCAGTATGGCTTTAAACTATCTAGTCTCGTGCGAACATAGCAATACTGACATCACCACTTGTCCTACATGATTGCAACTAAGAGGCATGATGGCCGGCATTGATATGGACCTTTGGAGAACCACACCTCGAAAGCTAGCTGTTGAGGTTGGAAAGCCTAGATCCATGTAAGCCCCACAAAGAAACCCCTTGCTTTCCTACGTGGGATTCAAGCCCTTTACCTTGCAGTTGGGCACATATAAGACCTTTCTTCTCAAATCCAAAGTATGACAATTTTGTTTCCTATGTAATCTTTTCCTTTCTTGAATATATGGCTATGAAATCTTTCACTTTCTTGAATCTATTGCTGCATTGTGATATTAATGCAATTCAAGTTGCATAAATACAGCTCTGTTTTTCATTTTTAACTTTCATTTTGATTTATTCTTTCATCCATTATGTGCTATATAATTTTACTGTTAGCTTAAAATAATTGATTATATATTTATTTATATTGTTGCTGCTGCATTATTAGTTGATGTGGATCTTTGGGGAATTATTCATTTTAGGCCATTGTTGAATTCCTTTTTTTCTGTATTATATTAATAATTCTTTTTTTATCTTTTGTGTTGTGAGCTGTCTTTTCATAGCTTTACTTAGGTTCATAGTTTCAGATTTTAATTTTGAAAATCTTGGATTCATATATTAGCTGAAGTTCTAAGTATTGTTGTTTGAAGCGAGGAAAATCACTAAGCCTAGTGGAGGCTATCAAGCTGACCTCTAGCTGCTCAGGTAACTTTTGTGAGCAGAGCTCAAGCATAAAAATGAAGCTCAGTAAAGCTTTGAGTCTTGAATTTTATATGGAGCTAGGCTTTCCAACCTAACAGCATATTATCCACTTAAATTTTTATCTTTAGACGTACAAAAGTATAAGCTTTCTATTTTAGCAGTGTACAAATCCCACCTATATAGGCTTAGAGGAAAATTCTAAAGCTCCTTTAACTTACTGATCTCAACTGTGGCCTTGAAATTTCGAAGAATCATCTACTTTTTACCCTCATTTTGATTATATCTGGTTCTAGATGAATACTGCTTCAGATGCATTGGTAAGGATAGAGCTTTTCCAGAATAACATTGGAACCATTTGCTTGAGAAATTTATCCCTTCCCCTCTCTCTCCAACACCCCTCCCCCTCCCCAAAAAAAAACCCACACAAAAGAAAAGTAGAGAAATTTTCATGGCTTTAAAGATGCTTCAGAAATCTTCTGAAAATTTGTAGTCCAGCCAGGGTAATCATAACTTCCTAACTTTTATAGAAACGATGAGCATCTATTTATGTTACAAAAGCTTAAGGGATTCGTGAATCTCCAATATCAGTTGCTTGGTATTGATAGTTGTGCTGATCATGCCCTAAGGATATATGGTAATTACTGGGTAGCTGATAAGTTTACTTTTATGCTTATATTTGATGAAAAGATGTTTACAGTGACAATCTAATGGCCTAGATAATAGTAATATGAGGCTAAAGCTGTATTCTTTTTCACTTTTCATTGCCACATATAAAGCGAAAGTGCAGTCTATGTGCGAGAATCCTTGTATTGCTTCAACTGCGAGGTACAAAAATAAATGCTTGCTTGAGTGAAGACACAATTTTATATGCCTGTGTTTTTGTGTCTTATATGTCATCATAATCATCATCATAATATATATTATAATGACATATATTATGACATGAGTTTAAAGTTGTGGAAACTTCATTCTACAAGTGCCTAATTATATATGAATCCTAATTTCGTGGTCTTTATAAGTCATGATAATTGGGTTGGGATTGATGGAAGGATTTAGATTTGCAATTTATCTAATTAGTTGATGAGAAATATTTATATGGTGCTATTGCCTTTGCGAAACCTCATACCATTTTCTATATTTTATTGCATAATAAATTATGTTAGTTTGTTGTGCCTATATGCAGATTCTTGAAATGGACACTTATAGGTATCATGGTCATTCCATGTCTGATCCTGGAAGCACCTATCGAACCCGTGATGAGATTACTGGTGTTAGACAGGTTGATTTTCAATCACGTTGCCTTTTCAGGGATTCATTTGTTAGATGTTAGATATTTCATGTTGTATTTTGATCAAGTTAATCCAAAACTGACTTCTAGATGTGATGTTTCTAGGAGCGTGATCCGGTTGAAAGAATTAGGAAGCTGATATTGTCTCATGACCTAGCTACTGAGAAAGAGTTGAAGGTACTTTTAACTAAGTTCATTTATGAAGCTATCAGCATGGAAATATCGTTAGACTTATTTATGGTGATAGATATATGAAAGTATTTGGAAAAAATTGTCAGGACATTGAGAAGGAAATAAGAAAAGAGGTAGATGACGCAATTGCTCAAGCTAAGGTAGTACATTTTTTGCTGACTTCATTTTAATTTTGTGGTTCTCATTTTAAATGATTGTATTGAAGTTTATCTGTATTTATTTTTTAATTATATTATTATTTAGAAATTTTGTCTAGTTGTCAGCATATATGGAAAGAAGGTTTACAACACTGGGTTTTGTTCCTCTCTTTTTTTGATTCCAGGAAAATCCACTGCCTGAATCTTCTGAGCTCTTCACAAATGTGTACGCAAAAGGTTTGGGTGTTGAGGTATGAAATATTTACCTAATGCATGTTCTTTGTTTGTCACCTTCTTTGCAAATGTACCTTACTTGTCCTATTTGTTAAATGTCACCATCAAGTAACATTGCTATCGGATAAGATTGTTATCCTTCGAACGTAGAGATTTGCTAAAACACCTCATCAGGTATCTATTTTGAAAATTTTGTTAATCCAAACTAATCTATTTGTTAGCCCATTCTTCATTCTTACCAAGTTGTCCTTGAAAAATGGGCAAGAAATTACCTGATGAAAGCTAGTAGGCTTCTATGTCAGTGGGGAAAATGTTATGTTGATCCCTTTCAGTTTTGACTTCTATGATTAAGTTTGTTTAGCTATCCATCAATGATCCTTGGTGCTTTGACAATAAAGTTGAATATCATAGGTAGGAACCATGACTTAAAAATTAAGATACTTTTGTTGCTTAATCAAAGTATTAATGTTCTTTGTGTACTTGTGTCTGAAAGGGAATTGGGTTTTGGCCTCATGTTCAAATATCAAAATATTATAAACAATAATTTATCTAATGTAGATGAGCTTACATTAAATACTAGTTAAAGGTCAATACATAGGAATTGCTTAAATCTTCTTACTTTAGCTTGAGATATATATGTGTGGCCATCAACAATAATTTATCTAATGTAGATGAGCTTCCGTTAAATAGTAGTTAAAGGTAAATACATAGGAATTGCTTAAATCTTCTTACTTTAGGTTGAGATATATGTGTGGCCATCATCATACAAAATTTTCAATCATGTGAAAACAATGTCCCAACCTACTTAAGATATTGTAATCTTAAGCATACCAATCCCTGCATGAATCCTGGCAGACATTAGTCATCTTGAGTTTTCTCCAAGCTTATGAGCATACCAAGCGTGTTGCCTGTAATGGTCCACACAAACAATTGGTGGAGCCTTTGTAATGGATGGAATCAAATTCAAAAGGCTAAGGAAAACTCTCTTATTTCTTTTAATGTGACTCACTTGAAAACTTTTTGGGGAGTGTTCTCAAAGAAATCGAGAAATCATGAAAGAGGTTGGCTATCATGGTGTGTGTGTGAGTTTTGACAAATATTTTTGTTCTCAAACTTGCTTTGAATATGTTCGAAGTCTGAGTTGGTTGAGTGCAACTAGATCTTCGGGAGATTATGTCCGACTCAGCTGGATGCTGAAAAATTAAGTACTGAATTTTTAGTACTAAATTTTATAAGCACTGAATTTATATTATAAAACTATTTGACATATTAGTCAAAATGAAATACTGAATAAATCATGATTTTTGAAAATTTATTATTTCATAATTTTAATCTTACTGATATTGTATTATTTATTTTATTTCAAATAGTTTTGGATAAAAGTTAAAAGATGAAAAATATTTTAATAAAATGAAGAAATATTTTATTTTAAAAATAAAATTTTGAAAAACAAAATCAACTTGATATTTTTCATATTAAGTGATAAGTACTATCTACTTATCATATTTCACACTTTTTTGTTGAAAATAATTAAAAAATTAAATGTTGAAATTTCCATTTTCAATGATTTATCAAACACATCCTTAGAGCAAAATGCTCTATTGCTGAAGGCATTGAATGTGGCAATCCTACTTGAAGGTTGAGTGTTCAAATTAATACTCTAGATGATGAAGTGAGTCGAGTGATGAAGAGTTTTAAGCTGGTTAAAACTCACATCATTAATGGACTACCTTGTCCGTCCACTTAGGGGAGTTTTAACTTGATTAAAACGCATTCCATTAATCAGGTCTACCATCAAAATTATAGTAGTGAATGTACAGGAGGACATGAGCGGGTAATTTATTGGAATATTCTAGCTTGCCCTTGCCCGCTTGATCTCCTAAATGGTAAAGAGGTTGGCTTTCTTTTCTTGTTTGTGTTATAACTTTTTCCGGTGTAAGATTGGAGCAACATGGGTTTACCACAGGATCTAGTTGCCTTCAGCAGATGTATACAAGCTAGATGAAAACTCTGCTTCTGCAAAACCAACTAGGATTGCATCCTATGGAAATGAACTAAAACCTCAAGAGAGGCTAAGCCAGTATCAAAAAGCACTTGTAGGGAAGCCGTCTACTATTCCAAAAAGAAGGAAAGCGCCAAGGAAGGGGCATATTACATCTATTCTTGGAGTGCTAAAAGTAAAACATACTTTCTGACTGCACAAAGCATTGCCTGAACAAGTTCATATCGGCAGTTGAATTCAAAACTGGATTTGTGGTTTTGAAAAGAGATTTCAAGGCTATTGTGTTTCATGGCTTGATCTTACATTATTAATACATGATTGTCAGTCATGTATGTCACTAACATGAAGATAAAAGTAAAAGTGATAGGTTTGTATTTATTGAATATGCTTAGCCAAGCTGATTGACTTTAGGACATCTATTAATAGTACCTATAGATGAGAAAACTTCACTGGACTAAATGACATTGACAAACCCAATGCATATTCTGTTTATACATATATAAGTAATTGGATGTTCCCTCGTACAGTTAGAACTATGGCAACTGTTCTTTCCGTTTTGTGACGATTCTAACAGGATTTTATTTATTCTTTTAACTGCAGTCATTTGGAGCAGATAGGAAAGAAGTAAGAGCTATACTTCCATAAATTGGGACTTTGTTGGAACGTCTTCATTCTTTTCTTTAGTTTTACCACCCTCAACCTTGGAAGAAAGAAGAATAAAGAACCAAAAGAGGGTAACCAGCTCTTCCAAGTTACAAATATGACTTAGCATTTGTATTTGTACGGAATACTTATTATTTTCCCTAAAAATTACGGGCAGAATTGCTCCATTTAAATTGTGGGTTAACCCGCCCATGGTTTTACACTCCTATGATTAAATTGTTTGGTGTTTTGCTCACAGCAATCCCTGGATATTCATTTCTTGAAATGCAGAGGAGCTTTAATGCTAGCATTTATCGATCCAAATGGCGGTTGAGTGTTCATTCTATATATTTTTGTTGATAACTTAGGCTGAAATGTCTCGGGTTGGGTTCCTCCTAGTTTTGCCTGCCACCTGCTTTGGACCACACTGCGGAGGATATGACCCATCTGGTGATTGATTAATGGATTGATGTGTGCCTTTTTTATAATCCATTTCCACCATTGCTAACTTAGTTAGGGATGATCATCAAAGCATTGCTGGGCACCACTGAAGTTTGGTGGCCATATCTTAGTCCTCATCACTGCTGCATTATCCCACGGAAGAAGCATTTACATTTGAAATTTGAAGGCAAACTTTATATCCTTCGATCCAACACATACCGTGAAGAAACCATGTGAAAACCATGAAACGGCAGAAGTAGAAAGGAAGTCGCCCGCGTTCACGGGCTAGCTGAAATTTGAAAAATGCTAAACAAAATTATCACGTTTATTCTTTATCAACTTTTTTATTATTCATAAGACTCACGAATCAAAAGTCTTTGGTCTTTCACTCTCGTGTCTTCCATCCCCCAAAGACCAAGTGGTGGGAGCAGAGCAGGAGAATCATATAGTAGGGGATGCCCCCACACATTGAACCACTAGCCAACCAAGGCAGAGCCTCTGGCCACACGATTTTCTTACCCACTGTGTCGGTAGTATTGAAGTCAGCCACTTTCTGCATTTGATATGCCATCACCTCCTCCCTTGAGCATTATTCACTCCCCCAAAATTGAATAATTTTTACTTTATCACTGCAACTCTTCTCACTTCTGGCTTCGCTTGGTTTCTACCATAAAGACAAACTCAGGGTATCCTATGCAACATAATATACGAGTACACCTACTTTCCCAACCTCCCCATCTTCCAATAATTTATTAATACACCACACATTAATTAATCCCTTATTAACCTTCTTTATAATAATCAGCTACCAAACACTTGGTTTTCTTTACCTGACCAGACCAGACCCACACGTGCAATTAACTTTTAAGTAGAATAATAAGTTTGTCTCCATTGCTCTCTGTTACATTATTCAACAGGTGAGGTCAGGCATCAGATTTACATTGCTCTCTCACAGACCCTGCAAAATCCCCATTGTTTATTTGCTAACTTTTAATTGAAATCGCCGTGATTTAGTGTTAGATTTGAGCAAGTAGATAATTAAAATTGTTGTTGGAGGTTGCAACTTTTAATTGCTTGGTTCACGAGGTCTTTTTGATCAAATAAACCCCTCCCTTTTTTTATTTACAACTTGCCTGGGCTGCTCAGATTCTCTTTGATAAATAAATGTGCACCGACCAACCAAACCCCATTATTTATCCTTTGGTTTTACTCTAATTATAATTTGCTCCGGGTATAATTAAATTATTCTCTAAATTAATTTATTATGAAAAAATATAAGAGAATTTAGAACACAACATGAATTGAAAAAAATAATTAAAACATTACATGTTACATGTAATGAAAACAATATGAATGTGTTAAGATCTGCACAATACAAACTGTTAACATGTAAATATTTATATAACCATATATCACAAAATAATTAAAAAAAAAACTTAGAAAGTATCTAAATCAACCCTTTTAAAGGTCCAGGCTTATTACCTCCAAAATAATTATAGTATCGAAATATAGATTTATGTTATACAATTGGACTATGCCTTGAAAATTCAAGTAAAAATGTTTTATCTTGTTTCCATGCCAAAGACTTCAATGTTGGGTCTTTGTGGTGGAACGACTAATTTATACTTCATTTTGTGACTTGTGAAAAAAAAGGAAGCTTTTAAGACCAATTTAAGCCTACGCACATAACTAAAGTTGGATAAGATTCTGATTTCTAAGGACATTGGCTTCTTTGACCCTTCATCAAGAAATCTCACTCTTCATCCCCACTCAACCATTGATTATTCTTCCCTTCTCTTTCCATAGGGAGCCAAATCAACTCCAACTCAACTAATTTTTAACCCAATCTGACTTGAAAGTGTCATTTATTTTTCAATGTCGAGTTTGGGGTGAAATAGATTGTCAAAGAAAAAATTTGGGGTCTGAGTTTAAATTAAATCTATATCGTCCCTTTCTGACAAAGTTATCAATGTTTTTTTTTCTTTTAATTTTATAATTATTTTATATATTTTAATTAAAATTTATATAAGACTTTATAACATTTTAACTATTTTTTATATTTTATATTTTTATGAAATTTTATAATATGTATTTCATTTAATCTTGTAAAAATAAATTAATATAATAAATTTTGGAGCAAATCAAATTGTTTAATTTTTTTGGGTCGGATTCTAGTATTAAAATTTTACATAAATCGTATTCGGAATAGAATCTAAACAAGAAATATAAAAATCAAGTCGAATTTGGAAAAGGGTTAGAGCAAGAAAACTTGAAAATTGACTCGAACCGAGGTGTTCTGATGGTTTGTGAAATGCAAGTTAAAAAAGTATAGATACTTAAAACCAAACTGAGTTCTATTAGTTATTTTTTATTTACTTGAAAACTTTTCTTTTTAAAATATTTATGAAAACTTTTTTTTGAAATATTTATGAAAAAGATTTTTAAACTTTGTCAAATTTTTTGAACCATAAAATAAAATTTATTTTTCATCAAAACAAATCTAAAAATCCGAAAAGAAAAATTAATATAAAAAAACAAAGAATTGGAAAATTCCAAAAATATCCAACCATCCCTATTTGGAGATTACATTTTTCATGCTCCTTTGTTTGGATAAGGTTTTAAGATTATTATTCATTAATACAATGTTACTATCATAAATAATACATTAAAAGTGGGGATTTAATTTCGCAAATTGTAAACTAACACATTCGGCTTTGGGTTAATATACTCTTTGGTACTTAAGTTTGGTTTTAATGTTCAATTTAGTATTTGAGTTTTTTTTATATTTTAATTTGGTACTTGAGTTTAGTTTCAATGCTCATGTTGGTACTTAAATTTCTCAATTTGATACTTGAGAAATTTTTATCCTGATTTAATACTTAAAATTTCTTTATCCCAATTAAGTACTTATTTTTTTTTATTAAAGCATACATGTCAAATATTCATTGTATCATATAATATCGTTGTACCAAATTGAGACAACACAAACTCAAAGTATCAAATTCAACCTTAAAATTAAACTTAAATGCCAAATGGTACATTAAGTCAACAAGTTTTGAATGTATTTGATAAAAAAAATGAAATTAAAAAACAACAATGTTTTAATTTCAAATCCATGCATTGTTATTTTAAGGAAAGAACTCTATTTTTAAATCAATTATTATAAATACTATTAACTTCATCACCATGGTAAGAATTAAACTTAAAACCTAAAAAGTTCTAGTTTCCACCTTATTAAACCATGTTAGGGATCAACCCGTATAAATAACAAGATAGTAAAGGTGGAGAAGAATAAACACAAATATTTACACACAAAAATTCCTCCGAAGAGAATAAAAACCACAAGCAAAAAAAGTTTCAGCTTTTCACTAAATGAGTAAAAAAAACGAGAGTACAATATGGAGAAAATTAACCTAAATGTACATTACCCAAAACCTCGAAAACAAAGCCCTAACTCGAGAACAAAATTCTGTCCATAGTTACCACGAAACTCTCACTAAAACTCATATGCGACTACATCTTGTCACCTTTAAAAAGAAAAAAAATTCTTGCCGATAGGCAAGTCAAAATCCAACAAGGAGAAGTAGTCTTGTTGAGCTGTACAAAACGTGGCTGCAAAACATCAGGAATTGTCGTGACGTGCCGACTCTCTTCGTCACAACGTCGTCGTCATGTCTATTGCCAAAAATTAGTGTGTCGTCCCGATATCGAGTCTATTTTAGTCCTTCTTCGATTGTTCATCGATTCTCGCCTAAAATGCCTTACAACGTGTCCGAAGGCGCGCTGCACAAACGACTGATTTTTTTATATTAAAAAAAACCTCTCATCTGAAAAATTAAATTAAAAATCTCTAAAATAGAAAAACAAAAGTTTTAACAGCTAATAAAAGCAGTGGCAATGATGAAGAAAGAAGTAAATATTTTAATATTATTTTATATAGTTGAAATTGCTTAAATAATGAGTCCAACTTAGATGAAAATTTGCAGCACGTGTATTGCAAGCAGATCACATTTTTAGAAAGTGAAAAAGCTTAATTAAACCCAAATTGTATGGTTGTAGTCCAATGAGAAGACAAGAAAGAAGGCTTTATTTAATAATGATACAAAAAAAACAAAAGAGGAAGGGAGCACGTGATCACATGGGGGAATGCCAGCCACGATGAATGAAATTAGGCATAAACCAGCTGGAATTCTTTGGGTGCGTAGCTGTCAGGCTATTAGCGGCAGGCCCATGCTCAGGCTGGCACCTCGGGGAAACTCAACCACTTAGATTATGCCATAATTAATATGCTAATCCAACGGGACTCGCCAACTTTACTATATTTGTATTTCAGATTACAACATTACTATATTTATTCCTTCCTTTTTATATCAATATTCAAAATATCCATTTTTATGGATGTTAATCATATTTATAACCCCGACATTAAATTTTTGGAGTTTAATTAAACTTTTTAAAAACTTTGAAAGTTTTAGTGAGATATTTCAAAAATTTTGGTAGATTTAGTTAAAATTATAATCTCTTTTAGAGGTTTTATAATAAAAAAATTGAAGAAACTAATTGAAATTTTTAAAATTTTTCAAAAAAATTTGAAAGACCTAATTAAAGTTTTCAAAAAATTTTAAGGATATAACTAAAATTTTTAAAACTTTGAGGGGCCAAGGTCCCTAGGCCCCGATGAGGATCCGCCTCTCTACCCTTGTATTGTTTTATTTATGTTACAAGCTCTTCTTTATTGATTTATAATTTAGGATTGTAAAATTATATTATAATTTATTCCAAATAAATATAACTTCTAATATATATTCTAGATTATGATATATTCATAATATGGTAAAAATAAAATTACGTGATAAGTGTATTTATAAAAAATTCGAGACGGTAAAGTATAAATGTTAAAGACTATAGAGGCTTGGGTTTAAATCTTATGTTGCATATATATATATATATTTTTTATGTAAGTGATATAGAATGACAAAAATACCTTCATAATAATATGTTTTGCTTTGCATGATAAGGGTATTTTTGTCATCATACAATTGAGTAACCCGTGTCACCAACTCAATCAAATATTTAGTAGTATAGATATACTAAGATATATACATAACTAGTTTTCTTATTCGTACAATGCATGAATTGATTGTGTATTAATTTAAATATATTATACTTATTTGTTAAAAAATTGATGCAAAATTTTATAAAAAAAAAAGGCATTGCATTGGTTTTTTTAGAAATTATTTTTAAGTTTAGTTTTAAAATTTTGATTTAAAATTGTTTTGACTTAAAAGGAGCAATGGTTAAAATTTTTGTCAAACACTTGTTAGGCATTGATTCGAACCGTGTTACCTCCATCCCTTAGAAAAAAATAATAATTTAAAACTTTTAAATATATTAGAATTGATATGTATTTGATAAGAATGATGCGAATACGTTTTATTATGTTTAACCATAATTTAGGTTAACTCTCGAGAAATATAAAATAGTGTTTAATTAAGATAATGCTTAACAAAATGGTATCATCAATATTCATAGAGGATTATTTGATTTGTTTGGCTAATAATTGGGATAGAAGTAGGGATGTTTAAAGATTAAATTTAAGCTCTCTTCATCTCCACACAGGAATTTTTTAAAGATTAAAATTGTGTGTGTGTGTGTGTGTTTTTTTTTATATATATAAGAGATTTTGCTAACATTTTCCTAAAATCACAGTTTAACGTAATAATTTTCATTAACTCATCTATAACATGTTAATTCTTGGATAAATTACACTAATTATTTCTAAATTTTATTTAAAATTACATTTCATTCACTCAATTTTCAAAAATTATATAACAATCACTAACGTAAATTGTTATATTTTTATCACATGTCCAGTAACTACAATTAAGAGGATGACATCACACATTAATTTAAATAGTTAATTACTAATTTGGTCCTTGAACTATAACTAAAATATCATTTTAATTTTTAAAAATTTTTCTTAGCAATAATTCAAAAAATCTTAACAAACAAATAAATATATTATAAAACAATTCTAAAAATTAAAAAAAAATTGTACCTGCTCCTCTTTTATTAAATTTATATCTCTTTTACCCGGCCATAATTAAAAAAAAATCAAATTGATATTTTAGTTACAGTTCGAGGATTAAATTAACGTGTTATGTTATTTTCTTAATGGTAGTTAAAGGATAAGTGAAAAGAATGTAACAATTCAATAATGTTGTGATTGTTATGTAATTTTTGAAAATTAAGTGACTGAAATGTAATTTTAAATAAAGTTGAGAGAGAATGGGTGAATTTGCCGTGGGTTGTTAAATAGGCATTTGGGTTAAGTATGGGAATTAGTAAAAAATTGGTTGAAGAAGTCTGAGTTGAGTCTAATGCGAGTTATTCGAAAGTAATGTCGAGATTCAAACATAACAACTTAACATTACAATAATATGCTAAATAAGGATAATTCTATTATGCAATGCAATAAAATTTTATTTGAGGCGAGAGCAGGCATTGCACCAACTAATCACCTCCTAACTCAATTACTTATAATTAATTATTATTTTTATTTAATTAAAAAACTATTTGATTCATATTACACTCCACAACTTAAGAAGATGGTTAAAAGAAAATTAAGTATAAAAAATTTGACAATTTTTAATATATAATATTATATATATATTTTTATCTATTTCACCCTTTTTCTTTTTCTTTTTTTTTTTTAGCTAATTTAGTTCTTAATCTTTTAAAAATAGTTGAATTTAATCATCAATTTTTTAAAAAGAGTCTATTTGATGTTTTTTAATAGAAATATTAACTAAAACGTTAAATTTTTAAACATGGTAGGAGTCTGTAAGGCAATTCATGTGTACTTCATGTTTTTTTTTCATATTTTATAATTATAAATTATTTGTTAACCTGACATATAAGACAACCATTGTCACATTAGTGTGAAGTACATATGGACTAACACGTGGATTGTCATGCTAATATCACGAAACATTTTAATGTTTTAGTTAGCATTTCTGTTAAAGAAAAACGACTTGATTTTTTTTTAAAGGTCAATGATCAATTTTTGCACAAAAAAATAAGGGTAAACTATACTAGTAGCCACTCAACTATCACTAAGTTTCTTTTTTTGGTCACTCAACTATGAAAAGTTATAAAATCACCCAACTTTTCAATTTTTTATTTCTTAGGGTGGGTTTGGATGGACGATTGGGTGCGGTGCGGTGCGTTTAGCCTACTTTTTGTCTCACGCTACAGTGTTGTTACAGTATCTAATCTCACCGCCACCGCTGTTTTTATACTAACTGCAGGTAAACGCACTGTCCATCCAAACTCACCCTTAGCCACATATTGTTAAATGGTTAATGGAAAGATAACATTGCAACTTTTAAAATTAGCACAATAAAAAATTTAGCCCTCAATGCTTATACATTGTGTCAATTTAGTCTTAAATATTAAAATTTGAGCCCTCAATATTTATACATTACCTAATTTTTTACATGAATATATAATTTAATACACAATGTGAAAATTAGAGATAAAAGCAAGAATATATATATTTTTAAATTTTGTTTATTATTAAATAAGACAATCCTCAAATATATTACTTTCCTTGTGCTTCAAATGACTAAGAGCTTGATATCTCTTAACAATAATTAATTCATTTTTTGGTGGCTTGAGTTGGCTGCCATTGACGAAGCAAATCAAAGCTCAAAAAAAATAATTTTTTAATGTATTAGACTTACAATTGGATTGAATTAACAAAGCGGGTATTTTTTTTATTTTAAAGAAATTAAATTGACTGCTTTTCAAAATTTGGGTCATTTTATTTCTTGTTGTTCATTTTTTCATTGAATCAAACAAGAGGAATGTAAAAAAGAGTCGCATAGAAAAGTAAAACTGTAAAAGGATCAAATTACACAGTGTGTAAATATTAAGGGTTCAATTTTTTTGAATGAAGACTAAATTGACACAATGTACAAAATGTATGAGGATTGATGTTGTTATTAGGGAAATTTTAAAAGCTACTATGACACGTTTTGGTTAGTTATTTAATTGCTGGTGATCAAAAAAGAATAATCGAATAGTTTGGTGCCAAAAAATAAAACATATAAACATTAAAAAAATTATTGCAAATGTACCGAATGAGAATCGTTATGTCATGGAGTTGTAACATAATGATGGAAAAGTGAGAATGTGAAATTTAAAGTGGGATCAATTAAAGTAAATTGGACAAAAAATGGAACAAAACTAAATTATGAAGATAAAAGGGATGTTTTGGATTAAAAGAGAAAAAATAATATTTTGTTTGTAATATTTTAAAGGATGTTGTATTTCTACTCTATTCTTCCTTATATTTAATCAAACCTCTTAAGGTTTCAAATTTGTTAAATTCATAATGCAAGAATCAAGTTAAAATCTAGAATATTTGTACTTTGTTTGAAATTTCTACAATTTTATTTTTTTAAATCTAAATTCATAAAATAAAACTATAATTCAAAAATAAAAAACAAATCTCCCATGATCAGATTCAATTAACTCCCTCCTTAAATCAACAGTTATTCTCGTCATTTAAAGGACAACTCAAAGCTCCCACCCTCTCTGTTCATCTGTTATTCCCATAAGGAAAAAAACAGGGAAGAGCCGGCGAACCCCCCCCCCCCCCACTCTCATTTTTTGGGCTCTTTCCTTTTTCATCAATAAACCGCGTTTCGCTTTCTTGTGAAACCCACACTCTTGAAAGCTCCGCGTTATCTTTACGAGCATATCCCTTTCACCAATCATCTAATAAACTTATAACAGAACAGGACTCTGTCTTTTTCTTGTTCTGTTTTTCTTTTTAACGATAATGCGTTCCATTTTCCATGCTGCGGCCGCCGTTTTCCTTCTTCATTTCTTTCTAACGGTGACGTTTTCTGTTGGGATTCGGACTATCGGTGGAGGAGATGGGTCCGGGCCCGGGTTCGGATTCTCGGAGGCACCGGATTATCGTAACGGAGTGGAATGTCCGGTTTCTGTCAATAAAGAAGTTGTTTCGTCGTGCGACCCGGATTTAGTCCACGTGGCGATGACGTTAGACTCGGAATACTTGCGTGGCTCGATCGCCGCCGTCCACTCCGTCCTCCGGCACGCTTCGTGTCCGGAAAACGTCTTCTTCCACTTCATTGCGGCCGAGTTCGACCCGGCGAGTCCAAGAGTGTTGAGCAAACTCGTACGATCCACGTTTCCTTCACTCAACTTCAAAATCTACATATTCCGGGAAGACGCGGTAATCAACTTAATCTCGTCTTCAATCCGGCAAGCCCTGGAAAACCCACTCAACTACGCTCGAAATTACCTCGGAGACATCCTAGATCTCTGCGTTGACCGAGTCATTTATCTCGACTCGGACTTGGTCGTGGTCGACGACATTCACAAACTCTGGAACACAGCCCTCACAAACTCACGCGTCATCGGCGCGCCCGAATACTGCCACGCCAACTTCACCAAGTATTTCACGGACGGGTTCTGGTCCGACCCAGTTCTTTCCCGGGTTTTCCATTCGAGGAGGCCGTGCTATTTCAACACGGGGGTTATGGTGATGGATTTGGTTCGGTGGAGAGAAGGGAATTACAGGAAAAGAATCGAGAATTGGATGGAAATACAGAGGAAACGAAGGATTTACGAATTGGGTTCGTTGCCTCCGTTTCTGCTAGTATTTGCTGGGAATGTGGAAGCGATTGATCATAAATGGAACCAACATGGACTTGGTGGGGACAATGTAAGAGGTTCATGTCGTTCGTTGCATACGGGTCCGGTGAGTTTGTTGCATTGGAGTGGGAAAGGGAAACCCTGGGTTCGACTCGATGCCAGAAACCCTTGTCCGCTTGATCATCTTTGGAAACCCTACGATCTTTACAAGGGCAGTTCAATCAAAGATCGGTCTTCTTTTCCTTCTTCAATTTTCTTGGGATTTTCCAGTTTTTTGTCATGATTATCATTTTTTCTTTGTTTTAAAATATTACATTGTTACAGAAATGATGACTGATTCTTTTGATAGAAAAGCTCAGCTGTATACGAACTGAATATATATTTTTTGGGTTATTAATTTGTGCTCTGCATATGAGTACCAAATATCAATTCGTTTCATTCATCAGATAAGGGTGGAACAATTTTTGGTTGGGTTGATTCCTTTGTATGTAATTATGGAGAGAGGAATAACGTTGAGTTGTTCATTGATTCATTTTCCATTTCCCTTGTGCTCTACATTTTTTTTTGGTGGGTTCTCTTTTAGAAAATGAAATGGGAATTAGTGTGGTTGGTTTAATTTAATCATATCGATGTGTTTAACGATGATTCTAAGGCAAGATAAGATTGAAGTTGTATTTAAGAAAAAGCTGAGAAGATGCCAGAAGACTGCAACATTTTTGTGCATTAGTGAAATGTCACTTTATCAGCTGTTCACGGGACGTTGTTGGGACGCACTCTTTTTATATAAGACTGTTCTAGTAGTTTCATTTTTGTGGAATTTGTCAATGTCCAATCAATCCATTTTAGCTAACGTCATATTTGGTTTTCCTTTTAATAACATTTTCCCATAAAGCCTAACATGAGTGTTTTGGTTGATTTTCATAGTTTCCAATCCAATTGTGAATTGCCATTTCATCACATGCTTCTTCACACCTAACGCTTCAAAATTTTCACATGGGAAACCAAGACATTGTTTACACAATTCAAAGAATCAAATCTGGAAATAACGGATTGGGTTTTACTACAGTTTTACCATATTTGTACACCGGATTGCTTCTTTCCAGAATATTTTATGATACAGATGCACACGCAACATTTAGGCTGCTTGAATTCTTTTGTTTCCATTCAAACTTAAATTATTTGTTAAACTCCCTTTACAAGCAACCATAATTAACAAATAATTCACACCTGCTTGATTATTTTATTTTAAAAATAAACTAATAATGTTAATAATAATACACAATTATACGACCGTTGGAAGGTCTATTTTATGTGAATAAAGACTTGAACTACCATTTTTTTCCTACATCATGTTCGAAGGCAAGAATCAAATAATAATATGCAACGATCCCATTTCAAAAAAAAGAAAAAGAAATGAAAAACACACAATCACATAGGTCAGCCGCCAAGGTTTTTGCGTATCTTGGCAACGTCCTGGGGGCTGATTTGAAATGCCTTTTCCAAAACAACTTCGGGAATGGGTGGATTGGACACAAAAGCGGCCCTTGAAGCTATTTGTGCGCCTGGGTTTTGGCTGCTGAGCCCAGAGATAGCCAAAGCAGGCTTCTTTGGCTCCATGTTGTACAGAAAATGGATGAGTCCTCTAGGGAAAACGAAGGAGTCACCGGGCTCAAGTTTTTGAGTGAATAAGCGGTTAGAGGTATCCACAAAGCCCACAAGGATAACACCCTGAAGACAAATGGTGACTTCGGAGGCCCGAGGGTGGGAATGGGGCGGAACAAGGCCGTTAGCTGCTATGTCGACACGGGCCATGGTGAGGCCCATGGTGTTAATTCCAGGCAAATTTACAAGGGTGGTTAGGGTGACACTGAAGCCGAATTGGTTAGCCTTGGTGTCACCGGGTTTGGCTAGAGCCGAGGTGGTGAAGTGGGAGGAAAGAGCTAGAGTTGGGTTGAGACAGGGTGCACCATTGAGGTACAAAGGGGATTTAGTGTCTGCAATGCAGTAATCTTGAAGTGGGTCAGGGTCTGGTTTAGCAAGGCCCGGTAGGAGAATTAAACCAAGGAATAGTTGAAGAAATAAACGACACATTTTCATGTTGACTTAAACCTTGTTATAAGGTTTTTTTGTTGATGGAATGGAGATGGAATTTCAGTAAGAAGGTAGAGGGTATAAATATAGTGGAATTCAGACAGTGATGTTGACTATGGAAGTGTAAGTTTTTATTTCCATTTCTGGAGTAGTGGAGATTAAGTAGCTTAAGAGGCATTACAGAAGGAAGAATGAAGGCAAGTTAGAGAGGAGTTGAACTTAAGTTCCCCTAGGGACAAGGATTATACATGTCTTCAAAATTGACTGGAAAAAGACAACAGCGCCAATTTGTGCATGTCTCGTATTTGTATATCTATACGTATACAAAATGTTTGGTTAAAACATACAGCAAGTAATTTTACTCTATTTAAGTTTATAGCATTTAATTGTTAATATTATTAAAATTCTTTCATTAAATTTAAGTTTATTACAACTCGATTCCAAAGGATCCTTCTTTTCTTCAAACGGAACAAACAGAGATAGAATCAGACCGATTCTCTAAGTGCCTTTCTGGATATTCCTCAATGTTCTGGCTATTCACTGAACGTGAGAAGCGGATAAATAATCATCTGCTTTCGGAAGAAATCGAAAAATTTCTTGGGAACCCTACAAGATCCATTCGTTCTTTTTCCTCTAATAGATGGTCAAAACTTCATCTGGGTTCGAACCCTACTGAGAGGTCCACTAGAGATCAAAAATTGTTGAAGAAAGAACAAGATGTTTCTTTTGTCCTTTCCAAGCGATCGGAAAATAAAGAAATAGTTAATATATTCAAGATAATTACGTATTTATAAAATACCGTCTCAATTCATCCTATTTTATCCGAGCCGGGATGTGATATGGTTTTGAAGGATGAACTGGGCAGTTCTAATAAGATTTCATTCTTGAACAAAAATTCATTTTTTGATTTATTTAATCTATTCCATGACCAGAACAGGAGGATATATGTTACACCACGATTTTGAATCAAAAGAGAGATTTCAAGAAATGGCAGATCTATTTCATTTTTCTTTCTTTCATAACTATCAAGTGAGTATAATGTTGCTCCGCTGAATTTAACAAAATAATTTTAATAGTATTATCAATTGGTTCTGACTTTTTAAATCCAATAAGAAAAGAGATTGACGGATTAAATTTCAAATATATGAAGAATAGATTTTAACCAAAGCGTTTTATTATCATAAGTCAAATTGACATAAACTCAATTAAAAAAATACTTAAAAGCCCTATTTTAATAAAAAATTTAAAGTTAATATAATTATATTTTCATCTTTTACTATTTTTTGTATAAAATATTTAAATAAAACAACTAAAAATACAATCTCTAATAATAGAACAAAGTCTAAAAAATGTTTATTTCACCTATAACCCAATTATTATTTTTTATAAATTTAATTATAATATTATGTTTTAGTTTCACTCATCTTGTGTTTGCAACAAAATCTAATGTTATATTAAAGGGTTTACTAAATTGGGGTTATCTGAATCTCAATTTAATTAAGTAATTATTGAAAACATTTCTTTTTATAAAATAATGTGAAATCTAAAAAATTATGTTTGATAAGATTCAAACTAAAACATCCTAATTTTCAATGTTATTATTATTATTTTAACCACAACTTCATTTGATTCTTAAATATTTTTTTATAAATTTATATGTTACATATTTTTTTCATTGTAATTTAATATTGAATATTTTATGTAACTTGGGCTAAGTTAATTTTTGGTGTGTTTATATATTTATATTATATTTGTATTTCATTTTCATATTTTATTGTATTTATATTTTATTTTTAATTGCAATTATTGAAGCAAGTTAATCTTTTACATGTTAGTTGAGAGATTTCTATTTGTTAACTTTATTTTTAATAGTTAATTTTTATTTTACAATCTTAATCCTTAATTTTAATTATCGTAATATGATTTTTGGTGATTATTGTTTAAACTTGCTAGTGTAGATAATATATTTAGATTTAATTCAAGCTTCCTTGGATGCGATCCTCGGAATACTACCCTGTGTTCCGTTGTAACACAAAACTATATTAAAATTTGACATGTTCGCTTGAAGATACCACATTGATTTTATATATTTTTATTTGCACGATTTTTACTCTAAACGTTCGCACGTTCGGAGGTGGTCAGTACTTCTGGACAAGTTCAGGGGTAAACTACATATTAGTCCAATTAGTAAAAATTTAAATTTACCACTCAACCAAAACTTTGTTTTTAATTTTTTTTATACATTTTAATTACATTTTGCACACTTTATTACTTCCATCAATAATATATATTGCTATTTTTAAACACACATACGTGTTCTAAATATGTGGTTTCCATATACATAGGCATGTGATAAGATTTTTAGTATCTTGATAATGTTTTTGATTGAGCTAGTGTCACAAGTCAATTCAACTAACCTACGATCGATCATAACACCATTATAAACAATTGTACTGTATTTAGAATTCTTAATATGATATATTAACGTGTTTAAATTTCATTTTACTCTCAATTTAATATATTTCTTTTCATTTTAATATTGTACATATTTCATATGTTATTGTTAATTAGTTTCAAACTATAAGTTTTATTATTTATTATATGTTATTTAAATCCCTAATTGAGTTAGTGTCATGAGCCAACCAAACACCAATTTGGTTAGGAAAATTTCGTAATTTAAATAAGTTATATTGTTTGACGGTATTTTAGTCTTTTTATTTTAGCAAAAACCAATAAAATATGCATATGGTAGAATTTGAACCCACATCAATTAAATTAGCAAAACCTTAAATTTACCATTCAACCAAAACTTCATTTTGTTATCTTTCATACATTTTTATTTTAATACGTGAATGCTAACGACTGAAAGAGTGTAGACTTAGTATTCTTTTTTAGCCGAACCTCTTTTCATTGTTTGTGAAGGTATTTATAGGCAGGGGTCTCGTGTAAGATGATATTAACGTGTTGGACTTGCCATCTAGCCATCATTACGAAGTGCGTGGGGGGATGTTTTCGATGAGATAAGGATTCTGGCTCTGATGGGATAAAACAATTAAGCCCACATGATATCTGGTGACTATCAACTTCATGTTCTCAATGAAGATTAAGCCATTCGTTGCACAGAGGAGTCATCTCAAAAGGGTGAACTCATAAATAACCTCCCAACTTATAAGTGATAGACTTACTATTCAAACATCTTCTTAACTTGCTACATGTCCTAACTCGAACTAGGATATAAAACCTTGCAATAGTTTGGAGTTGAATGGGCAAAAAAAGCAAAAGAAAGAAAACAATGCTGGGGTGATCTCAAACGCTAATATGATTATTAAATACTGACATAGGAAAACAATGCTTTATTTCATGAAACAAAATATAGCATGCATTTAAAGATCCTTTACTAGTGTAGGGTTTAAATGCATATTTTGGTTTTAGACTAATTAATTAGATAAAAGCAGGAGTAAAGACCTGTGAAATGGGATGTACCCTTCGTGTAACATTGAAAAACAATAGCAAAAGAATAAATTTCATAATCATGTAATTTAGTGAGTGTATTTTTGCCTATTAGGTATCGCCTAGAGAAATAATTTACTAACAAAAGTATTATATTATAGATAAACTACAATCATCAATTACATCTCAATTTTTATAATAGAAATAATTATAAAGTTATAAATATTAAGAGCTTAAAAAACACAATTTCATTAGTGGTAATTGATTCGATCTTCTCTAAAATGATAAAAATTTAATTTAATTTTTTAAAAATTATAAAGATATTATTGTAAAAAAAATCATAGCACGGATGTAGTGAACAGTCTTAATGGATAAGTAAAATGCTGGAGTTCAGAGTCCTTGTAACTATAAAATTATGAATTTGAACGCACCACTTGCATTATTACTCAAAGATTTTGTAATACTTAGTGTAACAACACCACCATTATTGTTCTGCATTGTCTGTATTGTTGTAAGAGAAGGGACAATGAATAAATTAGGTAACTTGAAGAAGAAGAAAAGATAAAAGACATTGTGTTTTGGGAATAAAGATAAATATTTAAGTATCTTATTTAAAAAAAAAAAATCTGTCAATTTATGAATAATGTGGCAGAGGAGCAATGGCAATACATCGTCATAGTTGAAGAAAACTGAAGAATCTAAGGGTCCACAATCCACCACCACAACCACAACTGTCGTTCAAGGCAGACTTGTGAGTTGCGATATTTAATTCAGCAAAAGCAAGTTGTTGGTTTCCTTCTCCCTTATCTCTTTATTAGTCTTTACTTCACTACTTTCCAATGTGGACCCTTTTTTCTTTAACCCATCTCTTGTGTTTTTCATTTTCCATCCCTCCTCTCATCTCATCAGATTTTGACTGATTTCTCCTTTTCATTGTTTGCAGAACTGTCGTTGAAATTTTGGCCAGATTTTGTTGTTATTTCTCTCCCCCTTTCTTTTTACTCAATGTGCCCAACATTTCTGTTTAAGCCATAATTATTATCCCAGCTAACCTTTTAGCCAGACTATCATATCTCATGTTACTTAAAAACTGTAGTAATCATATCATGTTAATATGGTATTAAAAAGTTGCAAAGGTAAATGATCTTTGAGAATGGAAATGGATTAGTTTTTTTTATTACCCACTTGTTTCTTTGGGTTTTGTTTGTTTTTTTGGTTTCATGATTGAGTTTTCTTTTTTTAAATTTAGGACTTTCCACAAGTACAAGAAACAGACAAAGTTTTCCATTGAAAAGGTGAATCTGATAATAGGAGGAGTGTGAATGAAAGTTTAAATTATACAGACAAGAGCACATGCCTTCCATTATTCTTTTCTTCATACTTTCTCATATTCATTTTATTCGAGGCTTCTTTTGTCTTTATCTTGGATTTCTTCTTCTTTGGGTCCTTTCAGTGTGTGATCCAATGGAAATGAACAAATGAGGGTCTGCCCATGCCAGCTGCCACTCTTGATGTGTTAGCTTTGTGGTGAATTCAAGTTTGTTTCTTGGTTTTTCTTTGAGAATTTAATGGGTGAATCCATAACAGTTGAGGCTTCAAGTGAAGAAGTTAAGGTACACACTTTGTCCTTTTGATCTGGTATAAAGTTGGTCCCTTTGCTTTTTTTAATGCACCTTCTATTATTGTTTCTTGAATTTAATTCTATTTGTTGTTGATTATTGATTGAATTTCAACCCCCCCTTTCTTTTTTGTTTCTGGGTGTAGATATGAGTTGTCATTCTGTTTGTAGCTTGAGAATATGATTACAATTTTTGTTGGTTTTAAATGTGATGTAAATAGATCAAGGGAATGGTTTCTTCAAATCCAGAGCTTGAAGTGTCAGTCTCGTTTGGTAGATTTGAGAATGATTCACTTTCATGGGAGAAATGGTCAACTTTCTCCCCAAACAAGTACTTGGAAGAGGTTGAGAAGTGTGCAACTCCTGGATCAGTTGCTCAGAAAAAGGCTTTCTTTGAAGAACATTACAAGAAGATTGCTGCTAGAAAAGCTGAGCTACTGGCTCAAGACAAGCCTATGGAAACTTCATCCCACTATCACAATGCTGGAGATCTGGTTCATCAATGCTCTGATGAAGGGTATAAGCAAGAGACTAACTTGGTGAATGAGGAGGAGCCTCAAATTGCAACACCATGTCAAAATTCATGGGTTGAGGAATTGAAACAGAAAATAGATAGCACAGTACAAAGTGAAGAGAAACAGGAAATAATGGGTAGCATAGTGGAAAGTCCTGGGTTAAACAAACCAGAAGAAACTGCTCCAGAAGAAGAAATGGAAACTCTTTCAAAGGGGTCTCAAGATGTGAAGGAGTTATCACAGAGATCAGAGAATGTCATAGAAAACACTCCAAAGATCAAAGATAAAAACTTAAAATTGGGTCAATCTGCAAAATCTCATAAGGTTACTTCATCATCATCATTATCATGTTTTTTGGACTGATTTGTATGTTCTAAAAGCTCGACTCAAGTGAATTAGCTGCTGACATGTGATACTTGTTTCTTTCATTTTGATTGTCTAGATCACGGCGGAGAATAAGGAGAGGAATGATTCGAGGATAAAGAAGAAACCTGCCTCCCCTGTGACTAAAACACCACAAGTTTCTACATCTAGAACATCAAAGCAAACACTAACACCTACTACATCATCTGCTTCGAGAACACGTTCAAAAACTGGAACTACATTATCTTATTCTTCACCCAAGACCAAGAATCCATCTGTGGAGCAAAGCAAGAAATTGGCTCCTAGATCCTTGCACATGTCCATTAGTTTAGGTCCCTCGAGTTCTGGCCCATCTCCCCTTACTGCAACAAGGAAATCTTTAATTATGGAGAAAATGGGAGATAAGGACATCGTCAAGCGAGCATTTAAAACATTTCAGAGTAATTACAATCAATTGAAACCTTCCAGTCAGGAACAATCTCCAGCAGCAAAGCCGGTACTATGTTATTATCTTTGAATTTTTAATTCTTAAGGTCTACCTGACATCTCTATTACTACATAATTCACATTCATGGATCTTTTGTTTCAATTTTTCTTGCAGGTGCCTACAAAGGGGAGAGAATCAAGGCTTTCCACTTTGACGACTCCGCAAAAGGAGAACGGAGGGTAAGCTTCTAAGTTCTAAGTTGAAAGATTTGAGATGACAAAAGCCTACATGCCTGCATTGGTGAATTTGCATAATATTAGCCATAAAAATGGTACAATTACTTGTTATATATATCGTCTATATATATAAGAGTTGGCTAACGTACTATTTAATTGTCATTTTCATTTTTTAACTTCTGAAATGATACTTATAGTTATGTTTAATGGGTTCACTCATTCGTTTTCTTCTATTTCTGTTTCCTTTTCTTTTCTCCAGCTGAAGTACACATTATCATATCATTATCAAGCTTTTTGTCATTTCTGTCAATCCTTTTTTCTTTCTTTTTTCTTTTATAAGGCTGAAAGTAAAAAAGGCAAAAAGGAAAAAGGAGTTGTGGGGGTCAACAAAAAAAAGGAAGTGGGGATTGAACATCAAAAAGTTTTTAATTGTTGGGTCACTGATATTTAGCCAATAAGACCATACCACTTCAACGGAACATTCCTGTTAGAAAACTCATTTACTTCAAGCACAATTAGCTTCTTCATTGCCCTAAATTCATACTATCAGTTTCTCAGTTTCTTTCAGAGGAGCTCCAAATAATCCTTAAGATATTACTTCAAATAATTATAAGCAGAAGTTATGCCCTTGGCTAAAGCATCCATCATCTTGAAAATTCTTCGTTTTTGCATTAATGCAGGTCTTCTAAAGTTAGTAGTATGGAGAAAAAGAATGCTAAGGCTGCTCCATCTTATTCTGGCTTGAAAAGTGATGAAAGACCTGAGAGAAGAAAGGAGGTACACAATGAAGAGTCCTCCTTGCTCTTCCCTTTCGTAACACGTGCTCAATTTGTTTTGCCATTGATGTACAGTGTTCGTCTTTACTTATAATCTAAGCATCTCATATCCTTTATTTCAGCTCTCCAAGAAACTGGAAGGAAAATCCAATGGAAGGGAAGCCGAAAGGAAAAATCTCCAGACAAAATCAAAGGTACCATTAATTTTCTTTGTTGACAATGTCTTTCCATCCACTTGATACAGCTGCACATGCTCATGAAGTATTGTAATGAATCAAACATGACATAAGATAGAGATATTAAAGTGGCTGTTTGGTTGTTGGATTGTAAGAAAAAGAAAATTTTGGCATATGATTGCCTAATTCAGACAATGGGCATTGCTGAAGACTATGTGATTGATACAGGATAACAGAGACGCAGAGATCAAAAAATTAAGGCAGAGCCTTAATTTTAAAGCTACACCACTGCCTGGTTTTTATCATGGACAGAGAACATCAAAAAGTCCTCTCGATAAGGTATTTCCTTCTATTGTTTCCTTGTTTTGGACTTCATTTATTTTGATTGTGATACAAAATGAAACTTTCGATGCCAATCATCTTAAAGCATACTTTTTCCATCACCTGCTTAGGCATATGTATTGAGCACCATAAATTTTCCTTTCTATTTGGTCAACAATTATTTTGTCAATGCCAAAATTTTCACAATTTTGCTCTTCAATTATTTATTTCTTTTTGGATTTTAGCAGTTTTGTCATACGAAGAAAAGCAGTTGAACTGCTACAAGTGTACTGCCATCAAAGTAGACGATAACTTTAAGCTAATATGAGTCTTTCAAACATCAATTATTACATAAGCACCTTATGAGAAAATCAGCAGCTATATGGTGCAAACCAGCCAGCCTCAAACGAATGGCCTGTTTAATGTGCTTTAGCACCTACAAAGTAGATTCAATAGCATGATTATGGAGCCTTTTTAATGTCCTCTCTCTAGAGAACCCGTAAAAGAATTGAAATTAAAAGCCTTTCCACATTAAGCACTGCAGTTAAAGTAAAGTGCAGGCCTCATCCAAATAACAAATTGTGATTTCAATAGTATACTTTACTTTCAAGTTGAGGAACTACTGGTGACAAGTCATAGTCAGTTCTGGTAGAAGTAGTGATGCTTGTCGTTTTATTGCTCTGCTGTTTTAGGCTTGATGTCAGTCTGGCGGTGTGCACCATCATGTGTATTGTAGGATAAAATGAACACGATTGATTAGCTCTTGCTCTTAAGTCTTAACCTCATCATACCAATTTTAAATCATTGTAAGTCGTACTGGAACTTTCTTTTAAAGTATTGCAGTCATTTTATGTGATATATCCTTGAGTAATTTAATCCATCAAATCATCATGCAAAATTTGTTGTAACTAAGGGTCCCTCAATCTTAACATTACTGTTTCTTATCTGTAATTTCACAGATAGGTTCCAAGAGTGACATCCATTGGCAACCTGGCTTCCTCGGGTAAACGAATTGGGCTTCATCTACAACTAGTGGGAGGACATATCAAGAATTTTTTAAAAATGAAAAACAGTAGGAAAAGACGGAAGCATAAGAAGTACAACAGCTTTGGAGGCTAACTACATTGCTGGGCAAAAAGAAAAGGTCTATCTGAATTCTGAAGGCATGTTTTTCATTGAGGACACATGCCATGATATTACTGGCTTTATCAGTTACCCCATATAGCATCTGTCCTTGATGAGTCACATGCCGTTTATCTGAATACGTCAATCTTGTCATCAAGTTGCTACGTTCGTGTAGGAGATATAGAACAGTTTGAGGCTTTTCCGGTTTCAGTGAACTGTTACTTCCGTTGTCATATAGTAGTAGAAAAGCGAGTTGTAGTATGTATAAATGTGGATAAAAAGAACACCACGGAATGCGTGTTTATGTACCGAATCCTGCTCGACAATTGAGTTTGAATCAATTTCAAGTTCCCAGCCTTCAAACTGTACTTCTCAGGGTTTGAGATCGATTGCTATGATTTTGTTAAACGAAAATCTCAGCCAATAAAACTTACAGTCTTGTTTAACAGCTGAGATTAACTCGAGCTTGTTTCAGGTTCCAACTTCCATAAACGACCCAGGAACATGCAATCATCTGAAACAGTCGGTTGAACAATCTGAAGATGAATTCATGGATTCTTTTTTTATGAGCAAGGTACATATAATTTGACAGCCTTACTGAAATCAGATCCTGCTCAACTACGGTAGAGAAGTACTGAAATCATGGTCATAGTATTAAAATATAGACCGTGGCAGGAGAGACTGCCAGGTCAAACACAAAACCAGATCATCAGCTTGAGTTTTCAGGCATGACAGAAACGCTAATTTGGTCAAGTGTTCATATTCTAAGGAGTTGACTTTCCTATAGTTTCTGTTATGGACAGTGGCAACTGCAGCATCTTAAGGGCAACGCAACACCGAGTCAATGGTGTACCATCACCAAATACCAGCCATTTTTGTTTCTTTGAGTATTCCCTGCCTACTGCTGACCACCATCGTCTAGCTTTAGGCTGTTGGCAAAAATTCAACGCGTGTCATTTTTAGATCAAAGTTACGTTACCTTGTAGCTATCATGACAGTACCATGGTTGTGACACACACAACCACCCTTCTTTCACGATGTGGAAAGAAGAAAGAAAGAACGAAAAAAACTAGAACTCGCTATCATTTGATAATTGATGGGAGATTTAGCATTTAGCAACCAATCTGGGAACTAATAAGTGACACAAATGGCAATGTATTCCTTTGATATTCTTCCACTGAAATATAGACATGAGATATAGAGATTAGTCATGATGAGATGATGTCATATAATGTTTTTTGACACGCACCAAACAAAAGGAATGATTAAAATGAAATGATTAAGTGAAAAATTAAAGTGGTGGGTTGGCACCATCGCTGTCTATTTTCATTACCGAACATCAAAGTTTGGCACTTGTATCGATTAAATAACACTTTAGAAATTGCATAGTAAGTCATAGTTAGTTCAACTTCTCATTTTCTTGCCTAAAATTTTTTACTTTTCATTGGATTCATTTCGTTATTATAATTAGGGTAGTTTGGATTGGATTTAATAAATATGGCATATTGCTTGAAACTTTGGGTTATGACGGTTAAGGTGTCCTGTTTGAGAAGACTGCAAGGGCAAGTTGTAATATGTATGTCTGTATTTTAGATAGGCATAATCACCTAGATTCGAAACTGGTGTTCAGCTTAATTGGTTCATGCAATCATTCTTAAGAGGTGATGTTCAACATGTTTAGAGGTTTGAATCCAATCATTTACAACTCTTTCCCCTATCCCAAGCTGGGGACTCCTTTGTACTAACAAAATAATAGCCTTCGTTCAGAAACATTTCCTGGTGCTTTCATTTAAGGAAGACACATTCTTCTTATTTGAGAACGACAACTTGTCATACAGGACAATAGCTATCCTTTCTAATTGCTTGTTCTTGTATGAGGGGGTAAAACTGCCCAACTCACAAGCAAAAAGGTGTGATGGCTGTTATTGCGTGTCTACTTGCAAGACACAATGCGACAGAGTCTCAAACCTATACTTATAAGCAATGTGCAATGGAATACTCGGTCATTGTTATTATTATTTTCATTTTCCATTAAAATCATCAACAGATACCCATTCAAAAGATGATGTAACATTTTTTCTTTTCCTTTTCTTGGTAGTCACGAAGAAGAAACTGTGAATGTTGGCACTAATTTTTTGTGAAACTTTGGCTAATGGTAGAATTTTCCCTATCAAAATCAGTGTTCTTCTGCTGCACTGAGTCTCAATGTGCATATATTAGATTTATCTATAATCCATTGCTTAAACCTATCATAAACCATTTCCTGACAGATTGCATAATCTAATATCACTTTCAGCAATGCATGATCTTTTCCAGTGCTCACTCAATGGAACAAGCTCAAATCAGAAAAATCGGATTCCAATTTTATTTACCACTTGATCAAAAGTTAGTACAAAACAAATGGAAGAATTCAAAAAAACAAATTTTCTATACTTGTTCCAAATCTACATCTTTCGTATGATGTCTATGTACATTGCCTTTCCGATGAATATCTGCTCATGTTCATGAATCTGCGTCCGAATTGCTAGAATTGTTCCTGGACTTGTCTGCCATGAAATTTGCTGGCAAAACCGGGAACCTCATCTTGGTTCTTGATTCTTGTGAATTTGGTGATTGTGATCCATAATTTGCAGTTGATGACTTCCTCCTTTGTTGGTTCCTAGCTATTTCGACGCAGACTTGGTCGACCATGGCTAGGAAGTCCTTAACTATAACGAATACTTGGAAAGGATCCTTAGAAGCCCCTGCTTGATAATACTCTGTTGTTCTTTTTACAACATCCATCACTCTTTTTTGCTCTTCTTTTATAACCTTCAGTTCCTCTTCGGCATCTTCGATAAACCCTTTCATTTCTTGCACGAATCCCCCTTTTCCATCAGCCATACATTGCAATACAAGCTGCTTGATTTCTGCTACACGAGCAGCAAGAGCCGAGCAAGTGCCTGAAAATATTTTGAAATCTATGGCGGCTGCTTTCTTCACGTTGGTGAACTCAGCACTGAGGCCTCCTACCACTGGTAATCCCAGCGTTACATATTCCTTCTCTCTATCCTCTTTTGATGTCGAATTGCCAGAGATGCTACTGCTGCTTCGGCTGCTGCTGCGGGTCAGGCTATGACTTCTGCTGATAAAGCATTTCTTTCCCTCAGACCGGACTACTTCTTCCACCACAAAGTGAAGTAGAGTAGTCTTTCCATCGGTGCTTTTAACGTCTGAGAGCTTAAGCAGTGACATAAGGTTAAAGGCTTGAGCATTGCCTCTGGCAGTTCCGGCATTCATGCGATTGCCGGCCTTGAGTATTGCTTCGAGGAGTTTCATAAACAGTCGTTGAGAACGAAGCTCCTTGCACCCTAATTCTAGAGCTTGTAAAGACTCCTTCATGTGGAGAATTTCCAAGTCATAGTTTGATCTAAACTGCATGGCATTAAGGCGCGTGAAGGCTGAGGGAAGAGCTTTTAAAATGTGAAACAAAAAGGAATCAGCATCAGCAAGTCTTGTTGGATCACCATCAAAATCAAGGATTTGGGACTGTTCTTCTTCAGTGGGGGCAATTCTCAAGAGCTTTTCAAGAGTATCTGCTTCAAGACCTTGGCCTTCATTGAGGGCATCAAGGAGTTCTCTACGAGAGAGAGCTAGAGATTTGAGCACAATTGCTATGTTCTGTGATTTTCGAGCGTCCAGAACCATGATTTGTGATGGTGAGCCATTGTTAACACTCTGTGTGTTCTTTGAGCTACTATCACCAGTAGGGGATTTCCTATTTGTTGCTACATATCCAAATAAAGCTTCCATAAGATCATCATCGAACCTGAAGAATCAATTGAAAAAAGAGAGATATAATCAGTATTTAAAAAAAAAAACATTGCTTTTTGTTCAGAAAAGAACAAAGTTGGCTTAAGTGTTCGAGAAATAATGAAACTGAAAACTTACTTAAAAGACCCGCCATTGATTTTGTCCCACACCATGGAATGATCAGCATTTTTCTTGTTCACCTTATCCCAGTGCAATGGCTTCAATTTCACCTGATTATTCTCACCATCTCCAGAAGACTCCCCTGGTTTACCCGTACTGGACTTATCTCTGGCTGCTGGCGGAGGTTTAGAGGACGTAGTTGAACCACCCACTCTATTAAAAGGTGGCGGTGGTGGTGGGGCAGGGCCTTTCGCTGGAACCGGTGGCGGTGGAGTTCTATAAGGTGGAGGCGGTGGAGGTGGAGGCTGAGGTGTCACTGGACTTTTATTGCTTTGAATCCGTAATGGAGGTGGTGGAGGCACAAATTTTGATTGAAGCGGAGCTTCCATTTTCTCGACAGCTTTTAACACAATCCCATGAGAGGAAGGTGGAGGAGTTAAAGGACCCATATTTTCACTTGAATCATCATCATCAGGAGGTGGAACGTGGGATGTCGAAGATTTCCCACGAAGCAAAGGAATTTCATTGGCAGGCTCTACCTTCTTGCTTCGACTTCCTTTTCTAACCATTCCACCACCACCTTCTTCTTCATCCTTTGGAACATGCAGAACCTCTTGGCGGAACTCAATTTTGTTATCTCCGTTCTGAAGCTGTCTCCAATAAAGAACATCCAAACCGTTTTCATCTACAATTAAACCCTTTATGTTGCCATTAACTCTAGCGAACTCATCTGGTGGAACCCTCGGCTGACCTCCTTGGGAACTATTCCCAACTCTCTCGCTTTTGCGCTGAGCAAGAACATATCTTCTGATGCAAAAGAAGAATACTGCGGCAATAACAATAGTGCTTCCGGCTGTCGCAGCCACTGCCTTTGCAATAGTACTATTGTCGTCATCCCCAGAAGATGAAGATGATGATGGTGGTGGGATTGGCGGTGGTGACTCTGGTGGTCTTAGTGGGGGTGGCGGTGAGATGGGTTGAGGGGTAGGCGGTGGAGTTTGAGTAGGGAAGAAAACTTCAATATTTTGAGGAGAAGATTGGGAAGAAGAGAAAGGTAAGACAGAGATGAAAAACACAACCAACAGGTTGAGAGAAATCAATGTCTGAAACATGACAGCCATGAAAGAGTTGGGATGGTGGAGGAAAAGGATGAGAAGAGAATAAATGTATCGATGTGGTTAGTTTGGAGAAATGAAATGAAATATTTTATTCCATTGGTTTTTCTTTAGTTTTTGCTTTTTTGGATTTGGTAAACTAGGCGTTGACACTTTCAAAAGAGTGGTTGCTCGGTTTCCATTCGGTCCCTCACTGGCCGCCCACACTTATATTTTCTTTTTCTTTCAATTTCCTATTTGTTTTTCAATTATTTCTCAATTTCAAATATTTTCCAACTTATGTTGTATAGGATCTTACTCAAATCCAAACTTCATTAAATTTATTATCGATTAAAGCTATGTTTAGCAATGACGTGGAAAAGCATATCTCGATTTTTTTACTTTTCAAAATTACTTTTAGCCAAACGAAAGAATTAAATTTTTTAGCTTGTCTTCCCCCAAAAGTATTTTTGAGTGTTTAATTATTTTTCCTTTCTTTTTTTTTTGCTACCGAAAAAGAAGAAACTCATTATTCCGCAGTATTATTTTTTAAAATAATATAAATGTATTAATATTTAAAATATGATTTATATATTCTAATTAAATTTTATAAACAATTAATAGTAATTACTTAAAATATTTAAAATTTATATTTCATATATTAAAATATTAATAAGTTAGAATAAATTATTTTTTATATTCATGCTAAAGTATCATAATATTAACTGGTTTGAACATTATTTAAATGCATATTGGTTAATTTATAATACAATGTCTAAAATGAGCATTTTATTTCTCAGTAACACTTTTTAAATCTTAAATCAGACTTTTCAAAAGCATTTTTTCACAGCATTTTCAAAAGTTATGCTAAACTAACCCTAATTCTATTTTCAATTTTACAAAACTAGGCTTGGATTTTGATTTAAAAAAAAAACTCAACATTTGTTTATTATCATTCATATTAGTTTTACAATTTATGTTCGAAGTTTATGGTTATCTTTCAAAACAATGTTTTCTCCAAGATTCGAACATATATTCTCTCATTAAATATACTCAAATTGGGTCCAAATGTTTTGAGAATTACTCATATGAGAATCAAAATTTTCAAAATGATCAAATAAATGCTAAAACATTTTGAATTGATCAAATCTTTACAAATATACTGAAATAAGGTTTTTCAAATGTTAAATATTAGATTTCTAAGTTATAATTTTTTTTCCTTTCTTTTTAAATAATATCTGCAACATTTTCTATTTTAAAAATGTCATCATTTGTATTAGAAAATAGAGTGACTATTTACCCTAATTTAAGATTTTAACTTTATATCTAAAAAAGCATAATTAATGAAAAAGAAAAGTGGTTGTTTACCCTTTCAGAACAATTGATTGAGTAAAATATAGATGTGAAAATAAAAAAAGAAGACAGTTAATTGGAAATTGAAGTGAAGGAAGAGGATTCCAAGATTTAACAATCTGGTAATGATTGTAAATTAGAAATTGAAAGGTAAAAAAGAGCATGATTAATATAGAAATAGGAAAGTCAAATTGCAGAATAGAAAATGATAATGGGGGAGTGGCTCACCCAATTATGTAATCTCATTTGACTTCATCTTTATGGAATCGTAGTGGTTGGCAGATTGCAGACGCGGTCTTGTTATTCACTCATATCTCTCTTTTCCTTCTGTTCTTTTGTGAATACAAATGCAAGTACCTAAATTGCATTGGGTAGGTTTGTGCGGGCTGATGGGAGCCGCAATTGTCTGAAGAAGTCATCTCATATCTCTTCTTTCTTTCTTCCTTTTATGCCAAAATTTGAATACTCAAGTTGTGGCTTGTTTTGACTTTTTATGTTCTCATACATATCATGAATTCAATGTTGACTTGTCCTTAAACATAACTGAATTTTGTAAATTTGTATTTATAAATCCAGAAAAACCAGAAATGGTAGTTATTTTTCTCACACTCATTCTTCCATCAACGGACTTCAAGTCCTGCAAGCCCGCCTGGCTTCCTGCTGAATTGATGAATATATATATATATAAAAGGAACCTCCTAATGACACGTGGACACCATGCTCCTTTTTTCATTTTAACAAAATAGCCTTCAATTTGAAATTTATCCATGTCTATATATTATATATGTGTCCTGCATTTTCTTCATTATATTATAATGGTTCAATTTCATTTATGATCCCTTGACTTTACTTAGTTTATATGATAATGATCAAACTTCAGTTTCGGTCTCTATGCTACGCTAAAATTTATTATATAATAATGGTCAAATTTCAGTTTCTTCATTATATTATAATGGTTCAATTTCATTTATGATCCCTTTACTTTACTTTACTTAGTTTATATAATAATGGTCAAACTTCATGGACTATCCATGGGTCAAGCAAGCTCGGCCCGACCTAACTTGGGGTTGGGCTTGGACAATGTCTTTTATGTCCCTAATTGGGTCAGGTTGACCTGAACTCAATTTAAATAATAAAAAATATTTTTAAAAATAAATTAAATTAAAAAAATATTAATATAAAAAATATTTTATATTTTATTAATTTTGAACGATGAAAATGGGCTTTTTGGGTGGGCCTGGACTTGAAAAAAAATTTAGACCCAGACTTGGCACCAACCATAGATGGTTTAAGTATAACACTTTTTAGAATTTTTCATATATTTTTAAATTATTTAAATTTAAATTTATTTTTAATTTTAAAGAATTTTTAAATTTTCATATTTTTTAAATGTTTTTTTGAAAATACAAAAAGAACACAATTAACTTTTAAAACAACTTTTTTTGTAATTGTTTATGTATTTTTAATGAGTAAGGACCAAATTGACTCAAAACTATAAATAATGAGGGGTAAAAGAGTTATTTTACCTTTTCTTATAACAGCCAAATCAACTATCTTAACGACAAAAAAATATAAGGACTAAATTTTAAATTTTGAAAGAGTACGAAAATCTTTAACATATTTAAACCATCATTTTATTGATAAGCAATTTTACAATCCAAGCTTACATTACAATAGAAAGAAAGAGATGTTGACAACAAGACTCGAACCTTGAAGCTTAAGATGCGAACACAAAAGTTTAACCACTTACTTTTTTTTTTTGGTTGTTAGCTATTTTATATTATATATTATGTAATTTATATCATAGAAAAAATTAATCTATAATAATCTATAATATTATAATGTATACAGTAAAAATTATGGTAAATTATTTATATTTACTAACAAGTGTTGGGCGCAGTGTTAAAGTATATTGTACTTCTAAGGACAGGAAGAAAACTCACGTTTGAACCCTATAGACAACTTTGTTGGGAGAAGAGACCATAAACCCTGAAAGGATTAATATTTATGGACCGTAAAACAGAAATAAAGTATGCATTGGTTTTACAAAAAAAAAAATTCTAGATTATTAGGTTTAAAATATGAATGGGTTTAAAATTTACAAATAGGGATGGATTTGGACAAAATTTAACACCCATATTCTAAATTAAATCGGATTTGGACAAGTATAGATTATATCAGTACCATAGAGTAACCTTCTAATTGCATCTTGTCAGAATATAATACTCCTAATATCCCAATTAAAATGTCACAATTGATATTTTTTAGTCAAAATTTTTTTAAACTTTCACCTGAAAGTTAAAATGTATAATGCTTTTTATGTTTATTTTATTTAATAAAAGTACATTTTTATTATTTAATGCATAATTTCATTTTAATTTAAGTATTGTTTATTAAGGTTCCATTTAATTTATGAAAATATTTTTTATTTTCATTTAAAAAAAAATTTAATTTTATATTAAATGTGTTTGGTAAATAGAAATAAATTTTTGTTTTCAATAATGAAAACATGAAAAATATGTTTGACATCTATTTTTATATAACAGAAACATGAGAAATAAAATAAAATAAAATATTAAAATTATATGGATTTGAACTTAAGGTCGCAAATTTAATATTTAAAAATTGTTAAAAAAATATTTTTGTGTTTATATAAATTTAAACTAAAGTTAATTTTTTTAAGTTTAAATCTGTTATTTTCAACCTTTCAATTTTGCAAAACATTTTCAATGAAAACAACTTATATTTTGATGTTCATATGTTTTATTTTCATCTTCCAAAAATTATTTTTAAAATATTTTATCGAACATATTTTTTTTCGATGTTTTACATTTTCAAAAAGAAATGTTAACAAAAATGACACATGTTTCCTTCTATCATAGAATTATAAAAAGCAGAAGTGGGGACTTAAAACATATGTATACATTTCTTATTCATAGGTATTATATATAAAATCTATTCATCTATAGTATTTAAGTTATTAATTAATTTGATACCAATGTTTATTTTGTGGTTGTTTCTGTGGCTAAAATAGTGGTTACAACTTCAGACACCATTTCATGGTCATACTTATCCTTTTGAAGAGTAGACAAATTTTAAAACAAAAACATTGATGTATTTGTTTTTGATGATATTGGACAAGTAAAGCCTAAAACATGAAGACCAATTGAGTTAAAATTGAAGGCTTAAAGATTGGTTTCTTGCGGATCAAGTCAAATTACTTATGGAACTATCATCATATGTTGATTTTTAGCTTTACTTTATAGAAAAGTGAATAGATTATAACTCTTATGTAAGCAAAACTTAATAAGTTTTGCCTAGGTTAATGGGAATCGAGAGTAACTGTAACACCCCTCACCTAATCCAACTCACCACTTACATATATTCTTGTTTCATTATAATCGAGGTAACTTAAACACAAAACATTATTATTCATACATAATTCACATTTTTTTACTCATAAGCCTAAGTACATACCAAACTAAAGTCCAAAATATATGTACCATAAGGCTTGAACTTGAAGCTTGAGGAGTGATATATTTGAACTAAAGTAGCAATCTTTGATTCTTTTCAAAACTTATCTATCACCCACGCGTTTAAAAGAAACGTGTTAAGCTATGTGAATAGTTTAATAAGTACTCAATTGAATCCAATCTTACCATTTATATATATAAATACAATTTAAATATTTTTAATAACATTTATTCACATAGTTTTTTGACTAATATACTTAAAATTTTTTTCCAAAACATAAAATCATTTAAATTAAATATATAACTTATAGTCTTAACTCCAACATATATTATCACTAATTAACTCTCACATTCACATATCAAAATCTTTCTCTCATTTCACAAACATAACATAAACACTTAATCTATATATATCTTTTACCACTTAATTCACATGTTCACTTTTATCTTTATTTTCACATATTATTACACATATACACGCACCTTTAGTTTCACATATCATTTTTGTAGTCTTTAGTGAGTCTCAGAGGAGTTTCAATCAATTTTAACATATGGTATTTCGATATACTCTAGACCTCCAAGCCAAAATAAAACTACTGGCCTATAGCGGAACTCTAATAACAAAACTCCAGAAAATATACAAAACTCCATTAAACATATTACATAACCCATTTCTCTTCTCCTAATCCCCTTCAACCCCCTCGAGCTACACCAGGCCGGTTTCCATCCGAACCCCTCAACTCCTCTCAACTCCAAAAATCATTTCATTATCACATATCATATATCCTTTGAGCTCACTAAGGCATTTATTCACATAACACTTTATTCGTTCATTTTAAATCGCATAAGCATATACATAATATGATCATTTCACACTTTCACATATTCACTTTCATAAAACATACTTGACATATCACATATATCACTTTAAAACACATTTTTTAGTTTGCACGTAATTCACTGAAACACACAATTGTCATTTTGCACAATCTCTTTGAATCATATAAACACATACAATATACTTTCATTTCATAAATTCACGTAACACAAACATATCACATATTCACAATAGTTTACACGATTTCAATTTACTTTCATTAAGCACTATACTTTCATACAACACTTCATTTAAATATTTTATTCCACTATTTTAACTCACATAGTATGTTTTGAACATTTTACAATTTAGTCCTTAGATTCATGAAAAATCATTTCACTAATAAAACATTTCAATATCACTTTTCACTTTATTTACTAACACTTAACATTTTATTTAAACGTTTATCCACATATCAAATTTTAAACTATTAAATTTAGTCATCTCTACAACAATTTCACTATGCTACTACATCTATTCTATTATAAATTAATGACAAATAAATAATTTTTCACTCTTTATAATTTAATCCTTAGTTTCATAAAATTCACTAATCACTAAATTATCATTTTATCATTTCTTACATTACTAACATACCTTTAATTACATATTCTGTAACACCCCAAAATATATTGGGTTGGATGAAATAAATAACCAAGAAATGACTTAGTTTTGATGTTTATTTAGTTAGTGCACTCCCTAAAGATCCTAGGTTCTATCCACCCCTTCCATTTTCTTTCCTTTTTATTTTCAGCAACCTAGGATGAAAACCACATTAGACTATGTACAATTTAGAGTGAAAACTTAACAAGTGTGGGTAGTAGCCTAATGGTTAAGCATTCTACTTACTTCCTTGTAATACCAAGTTCAAGTCATTCCATTCTCCCCCATTTCCTTTTTATTCTCGATAAAAGGGGTAAATTTGCTATCCATCCACTTAAAATTTGAAAACCCTAGGTATTTAGCCTTTATTTTTCTTTGCAAAATATTTTTATCATCACTGTTAAAATTTATTTTTGATCCCGAATCAAATACTATTCTCCATTCCAACTCGTTTCCTGATCAAATTCATAGTCACCAATACAAACGTTCATAATTATTGCCAAGAATCAGACTCGATTTAGGTACCTAAAACCATATCTAAGCACAAGGAACAACGTTTGAGATCTCGGAGACAAGTGTGTGTTATTTTACAAGTGAATCAGGGCAAAATCGTGCCTCAGGATAGGGCCACACAAGCATGTGGGCCACCCGTGTGGACTACACAGCCTTTCACATGGCCATGTTCCCCTGAAACCCTAAGATATTCTATTCTCACATGACCTAAGACCCTTCATACGACCTGCCACACGGTTGTGTCTCCCCTGTAGCTTAATTTTACAATTTTCATATGACCTCAGTCTGTTACACAACCTAGCCACACGGTCCGAGGCTTCCTACATAGTTTGATCACACGGCCGCATGTTCCCTATTTTTTAGATTTTATAGTTTTTCCTAGAATTTTATGTATTTGTGCAATTTAGTCCTTGAATGGTTCCCGAACTATTTTAGTTGAATGGTTCCCGAACTATTTTAGTGCTTTGTTTATTCAATTGAGTCTCTGCTTATATGATTAATGCTAGAACCATGATCTGATTGATTAAATTATTATATGCATGATATATGAACAATATATAAATCTATTGCATCTTAATTTGTGAATGTACTTGCAACATGCCTTCTGATACCATTAAACCAAAACCATGTGAGTAGGTCATATGCTGCTATAATATTTAGTTAGGGGCATGTTGTCGTTGCCATACCGATCTATTATAAGCATATTATTCACTCCCATTTTGATTTGTTATAAGTATGTCATATTGCATTGAATAGGGTGAGACGCTTTGAATAGGAAGAAGTTCTAGTAAATTAATAATCTGCAACTTTGGTGGTTTATCCACATACTTTCTGGTAGCTCTCATCTACATTTATCTTGTGTATTCACAACCATCTGACAGCTCTCATCTACATTTATGTTGTGTATTCACAACCATCTAGTAGCGTATTAACCTGCAACACTGGTGGCTCATCCAGGTGTGTGTTATTTTACAAGTGAATCGGGGCAAAATCGTTCCTTAAGATAAGGTCACATGGCCACCTGTTGGGAAATGTGCCCATATTGTAGCAAATATGTAGTAGTTTTCTATGTATTTGAACAATGAATAAATAAATTTCACATTTCACTATTATGTCTTTTGTATTTTTGTCTTTCATATTTTGCACGCATAGCGAAATTGTGAAAAACAAATATTAGTTAATTGATTGTCTAAGTTCAAATTGATGATAAGTGGCATTGTAAGAATGTTTACATTGCCAGAAAGATAACTTACTTTAGTAGATAATCTAAACAAGTCCATAATTCCATAAAAGAATCAAAGTGAGCATTTGACTCAAATACTGAGAAGGATTATTATATTGTCTACAGTTCCAATTGAGGAGATGGCTAGTCTTGGCTATCAGAGCAGTTGACTCCACGGGTAGAGACATGATGTATTTATTGACTGAATGATACATTGGACTGGACCCAAGATGAATTAATTTTGAATTTGTTTATAAATTAATTCACTTGTGACATTAATGATGTGATTTACCTAAATCTTGAGTTAGTCACTAACCATGCGTATGTAACTCATGTACTTTGATATAAGTGGAGGCTTATGCTCTAAAGATGATCGAGTCAATAGCTAGTATGTTGGGTACATGACTTGTGTATGACATGACTTTACTAGCAATGATGAAATCCATAGCTCAATTAAAGAGTTAATGATATCTTTCATTGGCATTGTGTAGATTGATAAATATGGAACGTGGCAACGGGTTGCTTGTTCTCAAATGAGCAATTTATAACAGTCATTTGTTGACAATGATCGTATTAATCATTAAGAAGACACAATGGTGACAATGAGATAAAATAAGATTGTTTTGAGTGAACGGATTTAACTTAATGGAATCAAGGATATCATATGAGGGTAACACACACATGACGAGGTCATTGGACAAAACAGTTGGATGAATTGTTTTCATAAAGAGTATACAATAAGAAGTATTCAATTATACTACTTATTGTGGACTGACTCCATGATTAAGTAATTGCAAATTATTAGAAGGATGCTTATTGACATAATTGCAATTACTAGAGCTTAATTGTATATGTCCAATTGTTCTTCACTAGCTTAACAAAAGTTTGATCGGACTGTATTTGAATTTGAAGTAAATTCTGCGACTTTGGAAAGAATTTAATTGAGTCCATTTATTTGATGTGGAATTAAATTGGGCGGTCATAAGAATTGTTTAACTAGAAAATTTGATTAACGAATTTTCTTGAAAAATTAATTTAGAAAATCTAAGTGATTTTTGAGAAAATTAATTCTGATCAAGTAAAATTAAATTAATCAAATTAATTAAAATTAATATGATATTTTTAAAAATTAATTTTCAAGTCAGACAATTGACTCAATGGGTAATTGAACTTGAAAGTTGGACCAAAGATTGTAAATTGGGCCCCAAAGCCCAAAACTAAAACCAAGACCCCAAAACTGGTCGAACTGAGCTTGGTATGTGAAACCGGGTTGACGGTCTAATCGATGACTGGACTGGACTGACAAAAAACCAAACCATCTTAGTGCCAGCGGCTGCGACAACAGCATTCTGGTGACCAACAAGTGGTTGGCGGTAGTGGTCCTTCGGTGGCTGAGCAGTGGAAGAATTACACTCCTATTAGGACTCTACCAGAGAATTTGATTTCAGGTTAAGTATTCCAAAAATAATAATATTTTAATAAATTTAATATACTTATCTTAATAATATTTTATTAATTTGGTATTAAAATAATTATCTTAATATTAAATTCGATTTAATATTTATCTTGTAGATAAATATTCTATTAATTTAATAAGATTTAATATTAAAGTGATTAAGGTTAATTATAGTTGAACTCTCTAAATTTTCCTTATATGAAGAAAGTCTTGGATCATTATTTACACGAGAAAATTGTAAAGAAAAAGTTATGTTAAAGAATTATTTGCATTTATAATAATGATACGGAAGTAGTTAGAACTTGAGTGTTAAAAGTATAGCCGAAAAGAAAGAAGTTTTACAATCATTTTCATGGACCGTCGTATTCCCATTTTCCAAAATTGAAATCTCACGGACCACACATGCTTCAATCAAATTTCCTTGCTTTTTACTCTTTTGGCAACAAATTTCTTTTAGACAAGTGAGAAACGAAATAAACCGACAAAAAATGACAAGAGATAAATGCGTTTTTCTCGTCATCTTCCCTCACAAACTACTATCTTATTTGCATATTTCTAATAAATTTTAGCGTAATCACTAAACTCAATTCTTCAAATTAATTATATTTCTATTTCTTACAAAACTGCAAGTGTGTTGCAATATTATGAGTGTCATTGCATGTAATTTTAAGTAGGCAATTTTTGTATGCTAATTTTTAGAAGAAAAAAAACTAAATAGATAGGGGAAGATTTTGTTTTAATTAGGAGGAAGGTTGTCGAGTTTTATGGGATATAACTTTAGTCTAATTGAGGTCGTTGATTAGGGGATATATTTGGTAAGTTGACTGCTAATGGCCACTAAATATAATGGACGGTCATCCTTGTTGAGTGTACTAAATGTCTAACATAAAATATATTTAAAAAGGAAGTTGAAGATTAATGTATTATTTTGGGGATTAAGAAGCTCCTTTTAGAGGAAGGAAATCTTACCAAAATTGTTGAAATTGTATTATATCTAAGATTGTTTGGGTTAGTAATGAGTTTTTTTTTCTTGAATTATGAGGGGAAGGTAAAACTCTAATAGTAACGCAATTATTGTAACTTAAACTCAAGTTACACTTGGAACAGTGAACATTCTAATCATCAGATCAACACATGAAGTTCGAGTAATGAATTATTTATGTATACATGACCTTTTACATAAATATAAATAAAGGTAATACGAATTTACAGTAGACTCACTAAAATATGAATATGAAAAAAATTGACTACAGCTAAAGCTTATCTAGTTTGTTGCGATGAATATAACTGAAATTTATGGGATTTGAACATTATTTCACTCGGAAAAAAAATAGTATTTACCATTGTCTTGTTCTTCTTGTTTTTGTAGTGTTTGTTCTTTTCATATATTTATTAATTAACTACATTAGCTAATAATGTTTTGTGTGTGAAAGATGGCACATGGTTTTCAGAAAAAAGGTATGGCCATCACACATTGCTATTTGTTTATATTAACGATGATTGATTTCCCAATAACTTACACACTAGCTTATGATTCAAAACAAAGCGTTTGCAAGTGTGAAATTGAGAAATATTGGTGTCAATAGATATTAATGTGTAAATAACTAATATATAATGTGATACTTCAACCTAAAACTTCAATCTTTTCAAGATTTTAATTTTATTATTGAATTAAAACTTAATTGTTAAATTTATTAATATTTTCAAATATGAAGAAGACATTTATAATGAAAAGAACATTGAAAAGCTCAAATTTTGGTTAATAAGGTATTGGCTTAATTTTAATGGCAAGATTGAGTTACTTGAAATCTTGAAATTTCATGTTTAAATCTTATCTCTATAAATTATGCATGTGAGAGTTAGAATTGAATTAGCTATTCAATTTGATTTTTTAATAATTAATTTTAATGATAATTGTTTATATGATTGTAATCTTAAAAAAGATAAAATTCCTGCTATTTTGAAGATCTTTTTTGGAGAGGGAAAAAGTTTAGAGAAGATAAAAAAAATTATAATATTGTACAAGAATAGGTCGATTTTGGAAAGAGAGAAGGAAAATTCATCTAGTTGGACACGTTTTCAGCGGATTTGGCAGAAAAGCGCTTCCAGCTGGACATGGTGTTGATATGTGTTTGTATGTGACATATTGTAGGTTCTGTTTGGCTTAATTAAGACTCAAAATGTGACATCTGTTGGTATGTGTCTGTATGTGCTATGGTAAGGTAAGTGAAAAATACGTTTATGTTCCGTGTTCTGATAATTCCGAAAGCATGATTGTGTATGATAAACATGATTCGAATTAATAAACTCTATGTATGTTATATGATATAATTAGTGTAACACCCCAAACTTGGCCTGGAAGTTTAAGTCGAACTTGGACGAGTTACACCAATGCATTGAAAACTAATTTCTTTTTGGGATTTTAATTTTGAAAACCAAAAATTTGTTTTTGTCGATTTAGGTGATTTTTTAGTTTCATGTTAGAAATTGACTGTTACGGACGAGATTATCAAAAGGAAAGAAAGGCAAATCCAAGACAATTTACAAACCCAAAAGATCAATTCGTAGTTATTCCATGAAAAACAAACCGAGCTCCCGTATGCTATCCGATCCTAGATCAGATGGTTTCCTGATCAGATGAAAGTAAGACAAATGAGTTACCAAGCACCGAGTATAACCAGACTCAAATACAAATAAACAGAACATACTATATAACTCGTAGTAACGTAAAGAATTTAAGAGTAGTTTTATAACCAGTATGAATAGCTCTAGAGTATCACAGAGATTTAATCAAAGGTAGTACAACAGAAACAAGTAAAACAGAATAGAGCAAAACAAAACCGAATGGTATAGAGCAGAGCAGAACATAATATAACAGAACGGAGCAGAGCGGAACAGAACAAAGCATGTATGTTTATGCAGATACAGTATTTTTCAAACAAATCAGAATGTAGATTTATCAGAAACAATCTTTCGAAACTCTGTTTCACACCAAAATAGAGTTCTCCCCGAACTCATCATCAAAAACACACCAATAAAGTCATCCCAGGTTGCCGGACAACGATGACTTATCAATATGCAATTAAACTGCCAATCAAATATATATGGTCAAGCCACTAAATATGCAAATCATTAACTACCAGTACAAATCCTCATTCTTTAACATCAACCCAAGTCCCATGCATTGTGTCATGGCATGCATATTCAAAATCAGAGTAATGAGCATGTAAAACATGCTATCTTTCAATAATCGAACCAGTAAACATAAGAGTCATGTTTTATAAAATAGACTTTTCGAACCATAATAAATCATATCAGATTTGTCATGAAGTCACGTGCATGGTTATCACCGTTATAAAACAGAATCAGTAACAATCGATCTAGCATATTCAAATATCGTATATCTCTATAAATAGAATAATGTAGAGGTGTACCAACAAACTTAACAAATACACATCGTACCTGGATAATTCGCACACATCAGACAGTAGCATATTACGTTCTGACAGATTCAATTCACTTAGGTTCAAACATAACAAACATACGTGCAGATTACACGCCTATGTCGTATGCCCGTGTGGTTCTAAATCATAAACAGTGAGGCACACGGCCTGGGCACACGCCCATGTCCCCTGCTTGTGTGATTCTAAACCATAAATAGTGAGTTACACAGTCGAGACACACGCCTATGTCCTTGACCGTGTGGCTCACAAGGCTTGGGCATATGCCCATATTCTTGATCGTGTGATTCTAAATAATAAACAGTGAGTTACACGGCTGGGACACACGCCCATGTCCTTACCCGTGTGGCTTACACGGCCTAGGCACACGCCCATGTGGTTTGCCTGTGTCCATAAATTTGAAGTTAGGGAGTTACATGGCTCGTCACACGGCCAACACACATGCCAGCGTGGCCACCCGTGTACCATCGGCAGTTTCCAATTTTGACAAAGAAAAACGCATAAAAAGAGGAGTTTTGGCACCCACCTGATATAGAATCGATGCAGGAGCAACAAGGATGAATTCCCGTCCCTAAACGTCAAACAATTGTCCAACAAATAGTTAACTCGCAGTCAAATTGCTAAAAACTAACATTCCAAAATCGAAGTTAAGTCAAAGAACTCTTGACACCAAAACTTTAAATCGAACTTACCGACCAACGAATTGAACTAGAAAGATAAGTTAGATCCCGTACAGAATCAGCGTAACGTAACGTAACATAAGAAAAGGTCCCTCTGAAAGGAAGAAACTAAAACGAAGAACTAAATATCGAGAACGATTGGCAGAAGAAACATAGCAAAAAAAAAAGACCAAAAATGAAAAGAAAAACCCGCCGAAGGTTTTTGGAAGGTTTTAAGTAGCCAATCGAAACTAACTACTATACAACGAAATTCAAAATAAATTATTTCCTATTGTTTTCGTCGGGATTCGAACACAAGACCAAGGAGTATACAAAAGCTTAGCCATTGAACCAGCAGGCTCATTCTTGACATCAATTAACAAAATTTAACTTATAAACCCAACGTTTAAAGGTGCTCATGGGCAGGGCGGCCCGGCACGACCCGACGGCCCGCCCGAAATATGGGAGGGTTTGGGTAAAAATATAGGCCCGAAATATAGGCTTGGGTAAAAAATGAGGCCCGTTTAAAAAACGGGCCGGGCCTCGGGCCCCACGTTTTCGGCCCGGGCCCTACCCGGCCCGGCCCGATATAATAAATATATTTATTTTTTTTAATTTTAAAATATTTTTTACATAATTTTTAAATTTTTTTTAATTTTAAAATATTTTTAAAATACTTTTTTTTAAATTTTTTTTAATTTTAAAATATTTTTAAATACTTTTTTAATTTTTTTAATTTTAAAATATTTTTAAAATATTTTTAAAATACTTTTTTTAATTTTTAAAAATTTTTAAAATAAAAATGGGCCGGGCCGGGCCCGGGCTTATGATTTTTTTCCCGAGCCGGGCCTGGGCAAAATCTTAGGCCCATATTTTGGGCCGGGCCGGGCCTAGGACCTGGGCCAAAATTTTTTATGGGCCCGGCCCGAACCCAGCCCATGAGCACCTCTAGCAACGTTCAAAGGTAAGGGTTTAAGCAAAATAACAAAATTTCCAGAAACAGGATTCGAACCCAAAACCTCACACATATACCCCAAACACTTAACCATTAAACCAGATCAATTTACTTGTCATAAATTTCCAAAATCTAAACTCAAAATTGAGGGATGGGCCACTCTTGATTTCAAAACCCAATTTCTTCTAACTCAGTTTTTCAGATGTTACAATCAATGTTAGTGACATTTACATAAGCATGTCATATATCTGATTCGTTATGATTGTATGTTAGCATGTTTATGCATATGCATTTAGGGTGGGTTTTGGATATGATGAAGGAAGTGCTTCTGGTAGTATCACTGCAAGTTAGGTAGTTCAACCTCAAATTATCTGTCTGGCATCACAGATGCATATTTAATAGTGGCATACCACCACTAGACCTGTCCATGGGCCGGGCGGCCCGGCCCGGCTCGGCCCGACGGCCCGCCCGAAATATGGGCTTGGGTAAAAATTTAGGCCAGTTTAAAAAATGGACCGAGCCTCGGGCAAGATTTTTTTGGCCCGGTCCCGGCCCGGCCCGGCCCAAAAAATATTAAATATATATATTTTTATTTTTAAAATATAATAGTTTTTAATTTTAAGTTTATTTACTTTCATTTCCTTGACTAGTGTTACAAAATAATAATAATAAAACATCAAGTTTGTTTTACTAATCAAATGTTAGATTTTGTTACAACAATTAATACAATTAATACAATTAATAATTTGATAAATTTACTAATCAAATGTTAGATTTTATTACAACAATTAATACAATTAATACAATTAATAATTTGATAAATTTACTAATCAAATGTTAGATTTTATTACAACAATTAATACAATTAACAATTAATAATTTGATAATTTTACTAACAATTAATTTTAATAACAATTAGTTTTAATTTTATTAAAAAAATAATTTTAATTTTAATTAAAAACGGGCCGGGCTCGGGCCCCATATTTTTTCTCCAGGCCGGGCCTAGGCAAAATCTTAGGCCCATATTTCGGGCCGGGCCGGGCCGGGCCTAGTAAACGGGCTGAAATTTTTTTGTGAGCCCGGCCTGGCCCGGCCCATGGACAGGTCTAACCACCACTTAACAATGTGATTGGATGGATGGACTCATGTAGTCCTAATTTGTGTGATTGGTTTGTTAGAGATGGTGTGTAGCAGATGGGAGTAAGATTTGTTCTAATTTGATTTGACATTTGATTTTATATATGTTTTAAAACTATGACATTCCGATCTGATATATACTTCTAGACATGTGACATTCTGATGTGTTATTTGCATATGTGAACATTATAAGTAAAACTTTGTTTTGATATTTGCAATTGTGCTTGTTATAGTAAGAAATTCTATATGTGGGCTAAGTCACACACCGAGCTTCTAGCACACTCTGTTATTTAATATGTTTTAGGTGAATGTCAGACTTAGAACCAAATAGCGTGCGAGAGCTCGAATTGTTTTCTCGACTAATTAAATATGGTGATTTACGTAACTTTTTTGGGACTATAATTTGTTTTTGGGCTTTGTTTTTTGGTTTTTGTGCTATTTGTTGGTTTTTGGTATTTTAGTGTTGAACTGCAAAATCTTATGATTTATCAAATTGAAAATTTGATTTTCAAAATTAAAACTCTGGAAAGTTCCGCTGTAAAGGTTAAGTAATCACTTTAGTGTTTTCTATAAATAAATATGTGGCTTTTAATGAACGTTTGTTTTAGTACTTTCAAAACACGCGACTTTGAATTCGAATTCTGAGTTTTAAATAAATATTTTCGGACTTTGGTTTTTTTTAAACATTTATGAGAGTTTTGCCAAATTTTATGCTTTCGAAGCATGCATTGAGTTTGGTTAAAACAAAAGTTTTTAAATAAGTTAATGTAATTCCTCAATATCCGATCATAACTTCTAGGCCGAGTTTGGGGTGTTACAAGTCTGACTACGAACTACAACTTAGCATTAGCTAAACATTAGGTAATTAATGAGTCAATATTTGTTTACATTTTTTTTTGCGTGCAACAATCGTTGAGGACATATACAAATTATATTAATATGAATAATGGAATTTTATTTAAATCAATATGTTTGAAAAATTACAAGTATAAATAACGAATAAATTACACTTAGGGCACTAGATCCTAGCATCTCCAAACTTGTGCTTTTATATATACTAACTTTTAATGTCACATTTGTTGCATGTGATTTTACACATTTAATATTTAATCAATTTTTAAATATTATATTTTTAGTTGTAGTAATAAATATAAAATAATATTTCTTAATTTGATTATTGAATATAATTAAAATATATTAACTTATCAATTCAAATAGTATAATAAAAATTTTTTGAATCATACTTAAAGCATTTTAACATACTCAACATACAGTATAATTTTACTTTATGTAATTAATGCAAGGTAACATAATTCAAAACAATAACTAACTAACATAATTATTTTTTTTGTTTATAATTAACTTTAATATTAATTAAGTGATAATTAAGATAATTAGATTTCTATTCAAATAATAATTCAATTTCACGTCAATAAAATTAGTACAAGCTCTTTCTTAAATAAAAGTTTTTAACTAATAATTGTAATATAAGTTATAGTTATAATTATCACAACGTTTTTCCTATAATTTATGCATAGAGTTCTATTCAAGTATCAACTTTATTTTTAAATGTATAATTATTTTTAAAATTAGTACAACTTTTTTAACTAATAAATGTACAACTTTGATTACATTATAATTATTTTTAAATGTATAATTATCACAACTTCTATTTTACTTCAACTTTTTTTTTATTGTTAAATGTCGATCTAGTAATATGATGGAAAATAAAGAATATTCTCGTTATTTTAAATTTTTTTCTAAACTCATGCTTATATGTACTTATATATAGAGATATTGTAAATATAATACTAAATCATATATTTTATATACAAAAATTCTTGAAATATAGTAATTTCACATTATTTATGAATTAATTTAGAGTATATTCATATTCTTTTTTTAATATATACAAATCTTATAATTATGGTTTGATAATTAAAAAATTATATAATTTTATTATTTTTATTATTTTGTAATATATTATTTTACATCAATTATATGAACTAAAATATATTATTCAATGCATATGACTTCAGACACCCGTATATGTAAAAAATATGAGTTTTGAGAGATATTTGAATCAACAAATATATTTTTATCATTTATAAGATTTATCATATTTATAAATAAAAATGTTTATTTTATTAAAATATTTGATTAAACAAATTCATTTGCTAAGGAAATTTATCACACTAATAAATTCAATTACTCTATGTTTGAAGTGTTGTTTTTGATTGACTAAAGTGTTAAAAAAATACATTAATTTAGCTTTATGTAATAACTCACTTTTTATTTTATATATAAAATTTTATAAACAATAAATCTATATAATTTAATATAATATATCATATGGAATCATATTTGGTATACTATCAGTGGAGTTTTTAGACTCCATAAGCAGGGGTTGACAAGTGTCCTATAAGAGTATAGTAAACTATTTAAAAAACAACAGACACATGATAATTTTTTAAAGTTATTTGTGAAATAAAAAAAAAATACATTACTTAGATATCAAATACTAACTCATTTTATATATATAATATAACAAGATACATTAAAATTGAGGCAACTAACACAACTATATTTTCTTCTATTTACTTTTTTAATTTTTAATTATCTATTAAATTTATATTTTTATAATAAAATCATATTATTTTCAAAAATTAAGTAAAAGAATAAAAGAATCCACTACTATTAATAAATTATGATTTTATCTTATAAATTTCATTTTTTTATATCCCAATATTCCTTCTTATAGACATCATAACTTTAACATGTTTAACAAATATATGTAAATATATTACAAAACCACAACAACATAAATATGTTCAACTAAACATATATTCCCTTGTTATTAATAAAATATTAAAACAAAAAATATTGCCGTGCAAATTAATTTGCATGTATTTTTACTGTGCATTTTTTATTTATTTAAGAGAACACATTCTAGAAAAATCGATCAAAGGGGACAAGGATATAACAATGAGAGCATCTAATGCCAAGCTATCATGCTTACTCAATACATCCAAATCTAGCTCCCCTCCTTAACATTCAAGTTGGACAATTTCTTAGCATTTATAATACGAGCAATAAAAGGATAAACAATACAATTCATGTAGTTCACTCTCAATAAAGCTCTTCTTACCAAAATATGAATAGCCTTATTAGCATCCTTACGAATCCAACACAATGAACAGGATTGAAAAGCAGAGGCAATAGTAACATAGTCCTTAAGAACTAAACTTGTGTCTAAGGCATCCTCATAGTCATGATGAAAGGCTAGCCAGAGACGTTGACTATCAGTCTCCATTACAACATTGTCTACATGCAAGGACATGAGCTAGGAGAGAGCCTCTCGAACAACCAAAATTTCTGACAAAAAAGGATCAAGAGTGCTCTACATAAAACCCGAGATGCGTCGAACAAAATCACCTTCGTCATTTAATAGAACCACTGCCCATCTCATGCACCCATTATCCATGAAAGTGGCTCCATCAACATTACATTTTAACTTCCCCAATCATGGCTTGCGGCAACAAATATCCCCACCCTCAATCATATCGCGCATAACCAATTGAGAAGAATGAACCAACTGCGCCCCCTTCCAACACTATAAAAATTTGTCAACATACTGCACAAGTTGGTTTGTCATCATAATCATTTTCTTCGACACCACCTCATTCCTACTATACCAAATACCCCAAATCATCCCCGACACACACCCCCTTTTTTCCTCTTATTTTTCAGCCAAAATTCGAATGATAAAATCCTCTATTGAAACATCAACTAGTATGAGTAAGGGTGAGCGTTTGATCGAATTTAGTTGAATAAAGTGAAAAAATCATGAGTTAATCAAGTTCACGAGTCCTATTTTATCATGCTAACTTAATTTGATTTTTTTCAAATCGAGTCAAGTTGAATTGAGTGAAATTGTTCGAGTTAACTTAAAAAATTAAACATGTCAAATTACAATCTTATTATAGTATAACTAATTACATGTTAGAGCACATAAATTTGAAACCATATATATTTTAAAACTCAAGCAAAATAATAAAAAAATAAGACACTTTTGAACCATTAATTAACTTATTTAGGTCCCAAAAATTATTATTTTAGAAAATTTCTAAATATTTAACTTTCTTTATATATTCTTTAGAATTTTTTTTAAAAAAATTATAATTTTTTTCAAAAAAATATAAATTTTGGAATTTTTATAAATATTTAATAATATAAAAATTATTTTGAATTTTAAAAAATTATTTTGAAATTATTTTGTACTTTTTGATGTGAGAGACCAATTTGCTCATTTTCAAAATTCACAGGGACCAAAATGGTCTTTACACCAATCTATTATTTGGATTGTACATTTCAACTTGACTCGAACTAAAAACTCGAATTACTTATTCGAGTTGACTCAAATAACTTGAATAATTCAAATAACTCAATTCAATTAACTTGAATTTTGATTTTGATTTTTTGAATCGAATCGAGTTTGCTCACCCCTAGGTATGAGTCCTAGCTCATGCCACACAACAATTGTGAAAGGACAATGAAAAAGAATATGTTCTAAATCCTCATTGACTTGATGACATCTTAGGCAAAGAGGATCAATTTTAGCCCCTTGAGCTAAAAGCTTGCCAAGGGTTATTGACATGAAATCAATAATGTTGAGAAATAAGCAAGAGCCACCTGATAAACAAACTTGACACAACAGAATCCATTATAACCAAAATGGCATGTATAAATATCCTCCACAGAATACCAACTTAATAACATATACAAAACCCGCTCAGTATCATACGGTACTAGCAAACCTGTAACTCCCTTACTCGACTCGATCGTCGGGTTCGAGTTACGAGATGCTACAACCGTTGCCGGAGTAACTACCGTCAAATATATTCTAAATAAATCATTCAAACATTCCAACACATCTTAAACACAATCACATTAAGATATACAATTAAATCTGAGCTTAAATCGAGCTTACAAAAGCTCCTTTATAGATCTGAGCATGAATAATGATCAAATTGCAATATTTTCAAAGTTTTCAGAATAAGTACCGATACCCCATAAAGGAACCGATACCATTTTGGCCTTCAATGTTTCAAAATAATTTGAATTAAAACTAATGTATCGATACCAGACATAAAGTACCAATAACCTTGTCAAAGTATCGATACCTTATCTCTGTATCAATACCATTTTTAGGTTCCATGTTTGAAAATTTAAGAAAAATCACCAATGTACTGATACCCATTTCTAGGGTATCGATACCTCTGAGCCAAAAATGTCAAAAATATGCATTTTGGTACATATTGCATGCCAACTTATCAACTTACCCAAATGGTGCTTAATTGCACACTTATACTTGCATAAAACCATGCAAAAACCATATCTAAACATCTTATTTCAATAATTTCTCAATCAACCAAACTATTATACATCAATTAGGTACTTAAACATATCATTTCAACTTATGGAATCACAAACTATTCAATACCATCATCTTAACCATACCATTTCACTTTCAAAATTTTCAATCATATGCCACATTTATAGCTTAACATAATGCCTAACATACACATATATAGATATGAACATTAACTTTCTCAAAATCAACTGTTAACCAAGATTCAAACCAAACTATTATTTCCAAGGTTAACGTATATATAATAACCACTATATACATGCCACAAAACTAGATTTTAAAATGATCAAAAGTCTATTGAGTTGATAGTAGGATAGTGTGAGCTTTAGGGAGATTCGATCGACACGTTCTGCAACCCAACAATCTATAGGAAAAGGGAAAGCAACTAGGTAAGCATTTCGAATGCTTAGTAAGTTCATAGGCATAAAACAATATCTTACCTTATTTTACAATTTACTACAATAAGCAATTCAACTTGGCAAGTTTGCCTAGACATAGCAAAGCACATGTCAACAAGGTGAGTTAACATATAACCATCTTATATAGTAATTCAAACTTATGAAATTTCAAGTCACCTATAAACAACATTTCAATACCAATCTCATTATCAATACAACATTTAGCCATTTGCATATCAAGTTCATATCATTTCATTTCAACTTATTTCATTCAATAATCATTTAGCCCGATGAACTCTAATGAATTGATTGGGATACACAAGTAACTACACCACACCAGGGCACCGGAGTGCAAAACCCGTAGGCAATCATATAATCGTGTAATAACACGTCCCTCCACCACACCATGACCTCTGTAGAGACATATAAAACTCGATAATTTACAATCACATACTCCGTATTGTCACTATATTTCGTACCAGCACACAATTAACTCTATTTGCATGTCAATCGTATCTTATCATTTATTACGTTCATTCGAGCACATTTAGCACATATAATCATTTCTTTACAATTTAATTTATATCACACCTTTTTGTACCAAATCGTAAACAATAAAAATTACATTCACACAACACAAATTCATAATGCAAGTATATATTTCAATTACATACAACCATACCATATGAACTTACCTGACAAAAACAACAACAAACAAGACATTGAGGACTAATCCATAATTTTGCCTTTTCCTCGATTTTCTTTCGTTTTATTCCAATCTCGATCTATACAATAATTCATTTTAATTTATCAATTCCAAATACCTTATAACATCCTATTACACGCATATGATAGTTCAATATTATTTTTTGAAAGTTCCCTAAAGTTCTGTATTTTATTCAATTTATTCCCTAAGACCAAAATTACCATAACTTTCAAATTTGAGCATCAATTTTGAAACCGATCGCAATTATGTCCTTCTATAACCCTCTATCATCTATAATTACAAAATTTTAACATTAATTCTGAAATTTATGCACTTTAGTCCCTATGTTCAAAAACTAGCAATTAAACTTTACGAACTAGTCTTTTTTTTCGTATCTAAGCTTAAAATCTAACAAATTAACACCAATTTCATCAAGTATTCATCAATGGTAACTTCTAGAAACTTTACAGGTTTGCAAAATATAAAAATTACAAGAAGCAAACTTGAAATTACTTACCAGTGTAAGGATTAAAGTGGGAAGCTTTAAAACCCTTTTCTCCCTTGTTTGTACGGTGAAGAAGATGAAGATGAGAAAAATGTTTTGATTTTCTTTTTAGTTTGTCTTTTATACTTAATTAATCATCATTAAGCAAATATAAGTGGAAGATGCCATCTTCCACTATTCACTAATAGAAATTGGTCCAATTGCTTAATTGGTCCTTTAGCTAATTAAAAATCTATAGCGATGAATTTTTAACACTTTTACGATTTAGTCATTGTATCATAATTAACTATCAATTTAATAAAATTACTAGTCTAGAACTCAATATACTAGTAAATTAGACTCATAGATATTAAACAATGATATTTATGGGTTCTATCATCGGTAATGGGGTTCCAAAATCGCCATTTTCGGCACCACTGAAAAACAAGTTGTTACAAATCCCTCCACCATATGCCTATCCCATGAGCCTCCATTAAGATGAATTAAATCACATACTTGCATATGGGCACACCTATCTAGAGGAACAGTATGAACAAAAAAAATTATCATCATCATTAATCCACGGATTATTAAAAACACTAACCATGTTACATTTTCCTATTCACCATCTAGGAGCATTGCTTTAGCTAGGGGTGTCCGTTTGATCGAATCAAGTGAAAAAAATTCGAGTTAATCAAGTTGACGAGTTCTATTTTATCATCCTAACTCGATTTGAAATTTTTTCGAATCGAGTGAAATTGTTTGACTGTTAAATTTTCTATGGTTAAATTTAGATTTTTCTGAAATGATTTGATGTAGCTCTCTAGGCTTGGTCTTAACGTCTAGGCCAGGTATGGGGTGTTACATAAATTACATACTCGCATATGGGCACACCTACCTAGAGGAATAGTGTCAACAAAAAAATTATCATCATCATTAATCCACGGATCATTGAAAACACTAACCATGTTACCTTTTCCTATTCGCCATATAGTACCTTCAAGTAGCATTGCTTTAGTTAGGGGTGAGAGTTTGATCGAATTAAGTGAAAAAATTTCGAGTTAATCAAGTTGACGAGTCTTATTTTATCATTCTAACTCGATTTGAATTTTTTTTGAATCAAGTGAAATTGTTCGAGTTAAATTAAAAATTTAAACATTTCAAATTAAAATCTTGTTACAATATATCTAATTCTATGTTAAAGCACAAAAATTTGAAACCATATATATTTGAAAACTTTTTCAAAGCAAAACAAAAGAAAAAAAAAGATGTGTTAGTATGATAAAGTTGAATCATTAATTAACTTATTTAGGTCTCCAAAATTATTATTTTAGAATATTTTAAAATTTTTAACTTTCTTTATATATTCTTTAGAATTTTTTTAAAAAATATATAAAATATGAAATTTTTATAAATTTTTGAATTTTTTTTTATTTTTGTTGAAAGAAACCAATTTGCTCATTTTCAAAATTGACAGGGACCAAAGAGGTATTTACACCAATCTGTTATTTGAATTATTTGAATTATTCGAATTGCAAAATTCAACTTGACACGAACTCGACTTACTTATTCAAGTTGACTCGATAATTCAAATAACTCGATTCAATTAATTCAAGATTCAATTTTTTTTTCGATTTTTTTAAATCGAATCTAATTTTGTCTACCCTAGCTTTAGCCATATGAACACTCTTCCAAATAAAAGAGGAAGAAACACCCTCCGTTGCACCAAGAAAACCGCTAGTTGGGAAGTATTTAACTTTGAATATCATGCACGAAAAAGATTCAAACTAGGTGAGGTACCTCCACCATTTAGCTAATAGTGCCAAATTGAAAAGTTTTAAAAATAATATTATTATATTTTTATTAAAAAGGTGACCTGTTTATTAAAGTATCCAGTATCAACATATCATTTAAATAAAATAACCTCATATTAATGGTCCCTCTTAGATATCTAAATATATGTTTAATTCAATTCCAATGTTAATGTGTTGGAGAAGAACTAAATCTTGCTAACAAGTTTATATAGAAAGTTATATCACGTCTTGTGTTATTTGCAAGATATGGTACTTCAAGACTAAGAAACTCTTTATCATTCTCGCAAGGACGAAATTTATCTTTATTCACATCTAATGATCATACAACCATCGAAGTACTCAATGGATATACTTCATCCCTATAAAAAAAATTTTAATATGTTTTCGGTATAGTTTAAAAATATTTTTCAATCGATGTTTACAATATTTCCGAACATAATCAACTTTTTATCATAAAATATAATTTTATGTAGAGAACTTGGAAATATTTTATAAAGAATATTTAAATACAAACAGAAAAAATGGATAGTCTTACCGATGATGCATGCAACGGTGATGAGCAAAAAATTAAATATATTCCTAATAAAAAAACTGATGTAAATATAATCTTTTAAAAACTGATATTATAAGGTTGATTAAATATTAAAAAAAGCCACTTCACCAGTTATCCATGCGACTTGAACAAAAAGAAAAGTTGCTTCAAAGCCTAGTTGGAAAAAAATTAAATTAAAGGAGGGGGGACTTTAATTTTTATTTTGGTTGAGTTTCCAGAAACTTTCAGATGCCGTGGAAATGGTACTTATAAATGCAAACAAATATTGTTAAAAATATTTTTTAATTAAATCTATGTATACAATTATTTTAATTAAATATTCAGCTCCTTAATTGTACTTTTAACGATTTCATCATTGTACTATCTCTTCTGACTCTCCAGTAGTTTGTATATAATTTTTATTATAATTTAAATTAGACCGTTTTTTATTTAATATGATTTAATTTATAACCGCGATTAACCGTGTACAAACCCAAAATTTACCCGGCTCATATACAAATAATAAAATCAAATTTAAACTAAAACCAAAATAAATGAAACAGGCCCAAATTGCCAAACCCAAAAACAAGCCCAACAACCTAAAAGCTAACCCTAGTCCAAAACAAAAGAAAAACAAAACCCTCGGCAGCAGCCAAGCCTCAGCCGCCGCATCCCAACGGCAACCTCCACGCGCGCCGCCTTCCCCGCACGTGCCGCCACGTTCGTACCTGTAAAAGGACTAGGAGAGTCCAACAACAATACAAACAGTGTAAAAGTAGAGAAAAAATTCCGGGCTAAAAAGGCCCCGAATTTATGTATTTTAACACACATGAATGAATCAAAAGAGATTGGAAAGAAATCAATTCAAATATCGGGCATTCTCAAAGGTGGTTTTTTTTTTGGCTTATTTACTATTTATTGTTTTTTTTTCTTTTTCCCTTTTCTTTTCTTTTTTTAAAAAATAAATCAAAAATAAAAAAGGTAAAAATCGTACCTTTATTGCTGAGGAGGTGCTGATTCTGATGAAAATCGTTATTTTTTAAGGTCGGGAGTTGAAAAAACTAAAAAATATATATATTTTTAAAATTTTCCAGTCACCGCGGACGGCGGCGCCGTCGCCGGCGATCGGCGGCCGTTGCAGTGGTTCGGTGTCGGAGTTGGCCGGATTCTAGAAACCTTTGAAGGGGAAGGGGAGAGCTCTCAACTTTTTTTTCCCTGAAACCAAGGGCTAAATGAATTTTTTTTTGTCTAAAACTTGACTTTTATAGGCCCCCAAAACGACGTCGTTTTGGGCAAGCCTCTTAGGCACCAAAACGACGCTGTTTAGGCCTTGACCCGCGCGGTGACTCGACCCTAGGGGAGGATCCGTGTGTTTTTGATTAATGGGCAAATTGCGCTTTTAGCCCTTTCGCTTTTAAATTACTTTGCAGTTAAGTTCCATTTATTCTTTAAATTTCGCCCTGTAATTTATTTCAATTTATAATTTGGTCCCTCGAAGCTGTGCGTTTTGGAGGGAGGGAATTATTACCCATTTGGCCCCTCCTTGTCTCCTCGTGTTCTATTGGGTCCTTACTCATTTTATTCCCGATTTCTCCCCTAAAACTTTGTTTTATTTTCAATTTAGTCCTTTTCTGTTGTTACTTTTATTATTGTTAAACTAATTAGTTGTTTGTTGTTATTATTATTATTATTATTATTTCTCTTTTACTTATTTATTATTTTCATCACATTATTAAATTAAAAAGTTTTGCCTTATTATATTTCTCTTTTTATTTTTATATTCGTCCAAATACTTTTAATATATTTATTTTATTATGTCTTTTATTATTTACTTATTTTAAGTTTTTTTTATCATTATTTATCTTAAAATTTATATACTGTTCCTATTTTCATTATTTTATGTATTTACTTCTTACCTATTAGTTGCATTTACTATTTATTTGCTATTATATAATCAATCTCTTTCATTAAAATTTCAGATTGTTTTTTATTTGTGTCTTGTGTTAGTAGTTTACTCGTCTTTATATTTTGTTAATTTTCTTTAAATCATTCCATCCTCATGTTACATTTTTTTTTGTGTAGTTCTTACTTTCATTTCATTTTACGTTATCTTATTTATTTTGTTGTTGCAATTCGATTACCGACAGTGTCATCATAGTATTTTATTTTATTATTAACTATCATCTTAATATTTTGTTCGTATTATCACTTTGTGTTATTTTATTGCTCTTTTAAATTCACACCACAATCTTTACCCGATGCATAAAATCCTTTTTTTTTATGTTACATACTTCAAAAATTTGAGAGGTTGTACCCTAACTTACGGAGTTTCGATTTTCTTGATAAATCCAAATACATGAACATTTTTAAAAATAATTTTTTTTAAAACGATCTCGTGAATTAGTGAAAGATCGTGTTCTAACTTACGGGACATGATTTCTTTTCCAAAATCGAGATAATCAAATATCTTTCAAATAAATAAATTTATGGTGTTTATTCTCGTTTCGGGATTAAAGGTATTGTGTCCTAACTCACGGGATATAATTCCTTTTCACAATTAATGTAAAATACACCTTTCCTTAAATTTTTGGGTGATTTAAAGAGGATCATATTCTTAAATTTCTTTCCGAATTTTCAATCATTCGACCTTAAGACATTAAATAATTAATTTGGTACCAAATTTGGGCGTTACGAGAAAAACTAGTTTAGTTAAATTATATTATTATATATATTTTATGAATTTTTATGGTCAAGAGTGTAGCATTTATACAGTATTTTTTTACTAATATAATATTTACAGTAAATAGAAATTATATTGGACAAAAATTAATTAACTTATTCAAAATAATATCATATCGTGTAAAAATTAATTAATTTAGTCAGATATAATAAGTAAATAATTTATTTCAAGTTTATACTTTAAACTCCATTAGAATAGACCGCTGTAAAAATAAAAGATTTAAGATAGAATTGGGTGGGGTGCGCCAGGCCCAAGCTATAGTGCAACGCTAGGGCGACGCTCGAGAGACCCAGTAGCAAGCTACCGTAGTGGACCCTCCCCCTCAAAAAATAAATTTAATATCATGTGGGCCTATGACCCACGTATCAGATATTAAACTGATAAGAACAGATACTACACTTGATCTTAGCCAAAAGGCCGAGAAAGGTATGCTTCTGCAGTCCAAACCCGCTTCTTTTATAAGCAGCTTCTTGCCTCATCCCGTTATATATCAATGATGTGGGATAAAGACACTGTATTCAGCAACTTGATTGTAAGCTGCTTCTGAAAAAATATGGACCAACAACACCTTTGATATTACAGGCATTTCTCGTATATTGAAATCGGAAACTACTTGGAAACTGAATCGTTTGTGCATTTCCACTGGAGATAATCTGGGACAAATCCCTGCCATCCATTTCTGGTTTGGGGATTTTGTCTGGTATTTTAACATGGGGTTGATGATGAGGAAAAGAAGATAATTAAACCTAGGGGAAAATTATGTTTCTTTGCTTTTAAGTTTGAAGCTTGTGTTCCCAACACTTGATCGACACATTGAAATCACGAAATTTAATCTTCAAACACTTGGGGCCTGATCACATCATTGCAAGTATATGCATAAAATAAAATTCTTATTCAATTCTAATGATATTCTAGACACATTCCACTCCAGAAAGCTTACATGACAAAGTACTAGTCCCGGCTAGAAAATATTGAAAATTTTAAATCTCCTGACAATGCTCTTGAACTCTGAGTCTAATACTAGAATGTTTAGTTTGTAACTTTTAATATTTCTAATTGCATAAATGAATTAAATTAGGTAAAAAGGTGTTAAATTTAAATTGGGTTATAACACTACTATAAAATTGGGTTTTCAGTAAAAGACTTTAAAATCTAATAAAAAATTCGGACTTTCTTGTTAAAATTTTGATTTTTCTGATTTTTAATGTTGTTTTGTTCTTTAACTTACTGATTATTGGTTGATTCAATCCGATTCAATATAACATCATATGTTTTTACCAATTCTTTGTGCAAAGAGTTGAGACCAAAACCCTTTCAAGGTGCTGATTTTGATAACTTGTGAATTAAAAATCGTCCAAAAGGACAGTTCGGATATGTTCCGATTTTCTTTTGCCAACCCAGCTTTCTAATTTTAGGATACGTGGTAGTCCAAAAACTCGTTGGTAGACTAGGCCGGCATTAGTTTGTAAATGGACCACCATTCAAGAAGCCCAAACCAGCATTCGTTGCCCATATGAATATGAACTTCAGTTTTCCCAATTGGAGAAGTGGCAGAAAACAGCTGAAGTCTGATTAATGGAGTGTGCCGGGAAGGGGAGTGGAACTCGGTGCTTAGGCCCCGCTAGAAAGCGTTGCGGTCGCTGTGGAGCCGTTTCTTATTGCTCTGCTTCTCATCAGGTTCTTTAATTTCTAAGTAAAAGAGAAAAAAAAAACAAATGAATAAAGCTCAACATGTTATCTGCAATGTTATCTCAGCGTAAGCTTGTTTCTAATTGTAATATAATTGCTCCTAGATTTCTCACTGGAAGGTGCATAGAGAAGAGTGTGAAAGGTTAGAGCAGCAAATGAAGAACTTAGATTTGTTGAATGATTTTCCTTTTACGTTTTCCCAAGAATCTACGGTTCAGGTAACTGTCACCTTGCTGGCAAAAAAGGGGTTTGATGAAACATTGCATTTAAGCGTATAGTAGACTTAATTGACTTGGTTGCCTGATTTGTTTTGGTAGATTAGTGAAAAGCAAGAGACCAGGTGTTCCTTCTTGAGAAAGAGGGGCATTCATCAAGTAGGGTTGTGGGTTTGTGAATGCCGTTGTGGTGCATCGGTTACATCCTTTGGTAATTCCAGGTTTTCTTCAATCTCCTGATTCTTCACTCTTCAGTGATGATAGTGTAAGCCTTTGCAAATTCAGGAGTTTGATTGTGAAAGTGTTAAGTGGATGTATTTTGTCTTTATATATTTATTTAGTTCTCTAAGCTGCGATTCAAATGTAAGTTTGTTAATTGAATAGCAGAAGTTTTTTATTAAGCTAGTTGATTGCTTATGGCATTTCAGATGAAAATTATTGTCACTGTCAACTTTGTTTGCAGGCTTGAAAGTGATACCTGGAATCTCCCAAATATCTTGTGCCCATGTCGTGGTATCACTTTTGCTTCTAGACTTCCAACCTTCTGGTTTGCCCTAATGAATGCTTCTAGAATTAACCTTGTAATAGTGCAGGGCCTTCATCTCCAATAGCAAAAGCATTGTGCAGTTGGAAGGATTACTATGAATGGAGGTGCATACCATTCCAATCACCTGTTTCTTTGCTGCTCCACTGGGTATGAGATGTTATTATATGCCATAGAATCATTTCTGAGTTAATACTTTGTCATTCTAAGCATCAACTGATGTTTATGGTACATCTTTTACCTGCAATTCCTTTCTTCTATGGTGGAAAAAGGGGATGATATTTTATTGGTTTCTTTAGTTTATGGTTAATAATCTTTCAATTCTAAGGTGCTTTACTTTTCATCTGTCCAGAAATATATGATACGATGCTAAGAAACATTCCTAGTCTGAAATTCCAAAACCTTGAGTTCTGTTTTCTGCTCAAATGAAATCCAACTACAATTTTTCTTTAAGAGTAGAGTTAGAAACTTAGTCAAAAGAAATCAGAATCATTGTCATTGAATCCAGATGCATACTCGAGGAAATGCTATACTTTGTGGATGTCTACTAGTTTGTGGACATTAGCACTAAATATATATCTGTTCAATTATTTTTTTGTCTCAGCCACTTACAGTGTATCATTCAATACAACTTGCTGGATTGGGAAGCTTGACCTCTGAAATCAGTAAACTGTGCATACACTATCTTGGTACACTATGATCTTTAGCTTTGAAATCCCCATTTGTTGTAATTTGAAATGTTATCTGTTTGTAATTTCTGTGTGCTAGCATCTAGGTGTTCAATCAGCTATGCACTTACTGGAAACTAATAGCTGATAAACAAAAAGAGTAGATACTTTAATTAAGTAATGGTGACTCAAAAGGGAGCAAGCTATTCTTTTTTTACATATGTCTATGCATGCTTGTGTGGCCTTTTATTTCATGTAAATCAGTCTTTCTTATATGGACAAATTTTATTTTATTTTTTAAAATTTTTACTGAACTTCTTTGTGATTTCTTTATGTAGTCTTAATATGGTTATCTAAATTTAAGTGTTTATTTTATATGTATGTTCAAAGGACCTGAGAAGGAGCTCCTTCAACTTGCTGTCTTTGGAGAATTACGTGCACTCTTTCCTGGGGTTTTTGTTCAAATTGAGCTTATTGGACCTGCAGTTCCACATCATAGGTTCGTCTTACCTTTAGTTTTTGCAGAAATTGTACTTTTGGTTTCTCTTTACTGTAAGTGCAAAGCAAACTACTTGGTTTGGATGGGAATCATTTAAATCGTCAACTTGCATATAATTTCATTTCATGACATGACACTGATTAGTCTTAATTGTCTTGTTGACTTTGGTGCTGGTCAGGTTGCTCTGTTAAATACCCTTTCATAAATAGGCTTTTTCTTTTCCTCCTTCAAACTGTTAAATCTTTTCCCTTAGGATTGATTTTTGCATTTGTAAGGTCTGTATTAGGAACTGGTCTTTGATCTTATGTTGTTCTTCTAAATGACCCAACTTTTATGATTGGTGGTTTAATTCTAACTTGTGCTGGGCATTGCTGAAGCTTTCTGTTTCCATTTAATGCATAGGGATGGTGATAAGATTGATCTACACAGCTATGCTCATTGCATTGAGCAAGATTGTGATTGCAGATACAAAAATGAGAACACCAGCTGCAGTATATGTCATACATCTTCTGCAGTGACACTGCAACTACATAGAGGATATTATCATGAACGTTTCTTAGATATATCTGAGGTCTGTTTTTCCTTTACCTTATTTTTGTCCCTCTAAAGCTTTTCATCTTGGGAGATGTCTTGTGTGCTTGGCTCAGCCTACTACAATTTCCTAATAATTTCTCTTGTGTAACAGGATTCCCACCCACACTTAGTTATTGCTCCAAATGCTGGCATTGCAGCTTATGCAAGTTGGTTGCCCACTATAGTATGTCTCCAGTATGCCCTTTAGATTTTTTTTTTTTCACTTCATGATTCATAATGTTTTCTACAAGTGTCGCTTTGTGTTTCTAGGAAAACTCAAAGCTTTTATGTTTATGCTGTTGCTCGAGTATTCCAGGATTTTTTCCCTTAATTTTGGTTTTGTAATGAACATTTCAGGAGCTAATAAAGGAGATAAATGTCCCTGCAGTATTTTCTGATTATTGTGAAGAAGCTTGTAATCTTGCAGCTTGCTGCATAAATGCTGTTACAAACCAGCCTCCCAGGCTTCCTGTAATTTTTCGTTGCTGTTTATTCTCTTTGCACACTTTCTCTCTCCTGTAGATTTATTTTGGAGATTTATTTGCTTAATTTAATGATTCATGCGATGCTTATGTCCTGTAGATTCAGTTAAATCCATTCAGGCAGCCAATGGTGGTGGAAGACAGTCCACTGCATCTTCCTTGCTATTCCAATTGCTTCCTATTTGCCATGTGAACTGCTTTGCTCTCAATTATACACATATTCAGCGGATTTCATTATTTTCATGCGAGCATATGGGGGTCTTACATGAAAGGAGAATATAAACCAAGGTAATCTTGTACAATATACTTTTCAATCTTGACATTTGCTGATGCATTAGTAAAGGATCTCTCTGTGATGGTTCTGATAGTTTAATAGTGCTTGATAGTATGTATGGCTTTCTTATGTTAATAGAACTTTGGTAACTGTTAAAATTGTATGTATTAAATTCGTCCGGGCACTAATTAAATTCTTAGGTTTTTCTTCATTTGCATGAACTCGTGAACCTTATTTATCCTTTGATGCACTCCTTCAAGAAATTCAAAGATTTGGAAGAAGAGAAGACTACCAATGGATAATTGCAAACTGTGTTTTAGTTAAAATAACGTTTTACTGGTTGTAATTTTGTATGAGCTATATAAGCTGTCGCTTGCATTTTGTAACATTTATGTTTGTAAAATTTGTTTTTATTTTGAAGGAAGAAATCAAGGAAATTACATGGCTATTGTCATCATAAATAAATTTCTCCAAAGCAACACGTGTCACATCAAACCTATGAGCACCAAGTGATAACACCCTTGTAAATTTTGCCATCGCATCAGCAGCTTTATTAAGCGTCTTATACCTTGATCTCCAAATTTTGCTTTGTCAGTTCCCACGCTGCTCTCGGAACCGAGTTCGGTTAGCACTTGCTATCCTTGCTGTAAAACATGTGACATATAAAAAAGGCATTCTTTTGTGGATGACAGACATGTGATGTTGGATTCCTGGTGTTTCTGGCAAATGCTGCAACTGAGGCGGAACCGTCAGGGGGCAAGTTTTTTAATAGCTTTGCTCATTTTCACATGAGCCACCGTTTAAGGGCACTAATTGGCTTTTAGCGGGGTGGGCGACATCATTCCGATCCGAGGAGCCTAGTAGAATTGTCATTCCATCATTTTGATATCCTCAGGTACAAAATTATTATGAGGAAAAATTTGGATTCCATTGAAAATGATTTTTGGAAAACGACTAGAAAATTTAATATTTTTTTTGTGTTTAAATGAAACTGTGTAAAATATTTTTTTGTTATTTGGCAAATTTTTTGAAAATAACTCTTAAAAATTATTTTTAATGAAATAAACATATATTTGAGATTTATGATAAAAAGTTTAAATGAAGTAGTGAATTGATTACAAAGTGATGTTAAGGTGAAATTATAGTAAATAATGAATATTCATGATGTTAAGGATTAAATTGTAAATTTTGTGAAATTTATAATTGAACCAAGAGAAGTGATATGCATGAAAATTTGGGTTTTTTACACAAATGGTATGGAAAAAAAATACTGAAATAGGATGTCAAAATTTTTTTTTACCAAAATAGGTTACTTTTTCATTGGAGCCTATTAGGTAGGCGCCAATGAATAAAAAATAATATTTTTTTTGAATAAAATATTTTTTTATATATTTTAATAATTTTTTTAAAAAAATACGAGTCAAAATACGGTCAACGGGTCGGGTCGGGTCGGGTCGGTGGCGCCTATCAGGTAGGCGCCAATGAAGGTGCCTCACAGAGAGGCACCAATGAAGGTGCCTCATAGAGAGGCGCCAATAAATATTGTAATTTTGCATTAATATTGTAATTATTTTATAATTAAATTTGTATTTATAGTTTTGGATTAGTATTTTGTATGAATATTGTAATTTTTTATATGAATATTGTAATTTTGTGTTTGTAATTTTGTAATCAAAAAAATGAATTCAGGTAATTTGTTTCAAAAAATCAATAAATACTGTTAAATAAATACAAAATCAAATAAAATTTAATTATATAAAAGTTACATTATATAAAAATTAAATTAGTTAACAACAACTATATGATTAAAAAAGTCAGTTATAATTAAACTTTTAATAAAATGATTTTTAATTTTTTATAATTAAACTTTTAATAAGATGATTTTTAATTTTTTTAAACTTTATATGTAAACTCACCAAATATTAAACTAAACACAACAACTTATAGCTTAATCCTAAATTACTAATAAATTAAATTTTAAATAATTACAAACACAAAAATTTATAACATAATCCTAAATTACTAACAAATTATTTATAAAATAATTACAATATTCATACAAAAAATTACAATATTACAATATATCCCGACATTACAATATTCATACAAAATTACAATATTACAATATTCATACAAAATTACAATATTCATATAAAAAATTACAATATTCATACAAAATACTAATCCAAAACTATAAATACAAATTTAATTATAAAATAATTACAATATTAATACAAAATTACAATATTCATTGGCGTCTCTCTGTGAGGCACCTTCATTGGTGCCTACCTGATAGGCGCCACCTGACCCAACCCGACCCGTTGACCGTATTTTGACTCGTATTTTTTTAAAAAAATTATTAAAAAAATATAAAAAATATTTTATTCAAAAAAATTTATTATTTTTTTATTCATTGGCACCTACCTAATAGGCTCCAATGAAAAAGTAACCTATTTTGGTAAATTTTTTTCTGACATCCTATTTCAGTATTTTTTTTCTATACCATTTGTGTAAAAAACCCATGAAAATTTGTTATGTGAAATAAGATATTATAATGAATTGTTTGATTAAAGTGTTTATATGGTGAAAAATAAATTACATGGCAATAGGGACTAAATTGAAAAAGTACAAAAGTTTAAGTGTGAAACAATTTAATATGTGAATAATAAATGATGATAAAAGTTTAATGAATGTTATGAGATGATAAAATATGCATGTAGTATTGTAAAAGTGAAATTGTGGAAAAATATGAAATTTATAATGACAAGGACTAAATTGTTAAAGTTGAGAAAATATGTGGATGAAATAATAGAAGTGAAATACATAGAAATTTGATATGTGAAACGCAATATTGAGATAAATTGTGTGATTAAAGTGTAACAAGAAAGAAAATTGATTTAATATGATTAATTAGTGAATATTTAACTTTTATGATAACAATGGACTGAATTGAAAAGTTATGAAAGTTTATAAAAAATATTTGATAAGTAACGTAGTAGAGAATGTAACATCTTGGTGCTTTGACCCGATATTCGTGTTGAGCATAGGAATGTTACAGTGAACAAAACCTTATCAGTTTGGAAAATATATTACGGAAAAAAATTTGGTAAGACTTTTTACAGAATAAGGGGGTAAATTTACGTTTACTGAAAAATATTTTACATGAAACAAACATCGAAAAAGGTTAAAAATATTTTCTATAAAAAATTTTACGTTGAAACAAACGAAGCCTTAAGCCTTAAGTTGAGTTGGCATATACTTGACGAATTTAAAAATTATTATTTATTTAAAATTAAAATTTTAAAATATAAAAAATACAAAAATTAAAATTGATGATGATTAAATCCACCTTTTTAAGTTTCATCTACTTATTTTGATTGGACTCTATTTCATTGGACCCCTGTTCTAAACCCAAGTGTTCGGTAATTCCGTTTAACAATGGCAACAATTATACGTATAAACATCAACATCTAGAAACTATAATGCATGCACTTTCAAGGTTTTAGGCTCTTTAATAAAAGTTCTGCATTGCATTTGTCACAATCACTGTCAAAATAAAAGAAAAAGAAGGGCGTCTATCTTATTCAATCGACTGTTGAGCATTGGTGACAATTGTTGTTGGCGAACCGAAAAACTCTTACCTGAGAATTTATGATCAAATTACATTTCCCCATCCCAAATATCCTCAACTGTTCTAAAGGGTCCATATTTGGAGGTGTAAGCCACTCCAGTGACACCTCTGCTTTGTGGGAGCTCATCGATCTTTTTCAACTCATCCTCATCCAGAGACCAGTCAAATATCCCAAGATTTTGCTTCATTCTCTCACCGTTGAAACTCTTCACAATGACGCCAACTCCTTGTTCATGTATCCATCTCAGAGATACCTGTTTTTGGAATGTTTTTAAGATTAATTTAACTCCTCATACTCAAAAAAACACTAGTGTCACAAAATGGGGAAAAAAGGTACCTGAGCAGCAGTTTTCCCTTTGGCCTTGGCAATTTCTTTAAGCACCTCACACTCCAACACTCTATCGCTGCCCCAAAAGGTTCCATTGGCTCCCAATGGGGAGTAAGCAGTCAAAAAGATCCCATTAGCTCGGCAAAACTCTCTTAGCTTCTTCTGTTGCCACATTGGGTTCATTTCCACCTTTCAAAACATTATAACAACTTCACTATCATTGTTATTCCAAAATCCAAAACCAAATTGAGAGTGTTACCTGGTTAACAGCGGGAGGGATGTTTGCTATGGCGAGGATGTCAGTCAGCTTTTTGCAGGAAAAATTGCTGACACCAATGGATTTTGTGAGGTTAAGCCGCTGACATTCTTCCATGGCTGCCCATACAGAATTGAAATCCATAGGAAGGAAGTTTTCCTCCTTTATTGGGAATTCATAAGTCCCGGGTTTACAGCTGACAGGCCAGTGAATCAGAAAGAGATCCAGGCACTCCAACTTGAGATTTCTGCAGCCAATCAATAATGTCTTAGACAAGAAAAATTTACATGATTGATTATATGAGAATGAGACTGATCATTCATATGTAATTGTTTTTACTGTAAGCTTCTCTTGAGGGCAGGGACAACAAGGTCTCCATGAGCATCGCCGCACCATAGCTTAGTAGTGATGAAGAGCTCGTCTCGGGATTGGATTAATCCAATCGAAAGTGCTTCTTGAATTGCTTCACCCAATGGCTGCTCTGACCCGTATTTGGCAGCCGTATCAAAATGCCTATAACCAAGTTTGATTGATTGGAGAATTGCCATTTTTGTAGCTTCAGCTCCTACGGGTGGGAAGACTGCCGTTCCGAACCCTAAAACTGGCATTTTCTCGCCATTGGAACCAAACCTATGCTCTGGAATACCGAAAGATGTTGACCCCATTCCCCGATCTGCAGATATTCTGCTTCGCGGCGTTTTCTAGTTTTGTCAATGTTAAACGCAGCTTTTGGCTAATTTTTGGATCTACCACTCGCGTTAATCTAGTTTTCTCAAGGGTTGTGGATCTTAACAACAATTTTCACAGGGTTTTGGAATTTATATTTTTTTTTAATAGGTAGGGATTTCCTTAATAATTTATTCATAATTGATGGGCAAGTTATTTTCTTGGAAACTAAAAAAAAAAATTACCAGGAAAAACTAGCAGTTCTTTTATCTATATTTAAGATTAAGATAATTTTTTTTTATTAAATTCATTTTCGATTTATTCTTTTACCTATTTCGATTAAAATGGGTAATTTGATTCAGTTTCGATTTTAACAATTTAAACTGAATAAAACCGATTCTTTTAAACATTAAAAAATATTTTTACATATACTCAACACAATGTAAAATAACTGAAACATAAAAAATAAAACTCAACCCCAAATTAATAATTACAATTCCAATTTTACAATTAATTTAATTATAATTTATTAACTTTGATGTATATACATAAATAATTTATTTTTTTTTAAAATCTAAAAGGTAAAATAAAAATAAAAAAATCGATAAAACTAAATTGAATCAAATCAATGAAATTCGATTCGATTTTTTCGATTATAATTTAAAATTTAGTTTATTCAATTAGTGCAATAAAAAAATTAAGCTGACAGAATTGGCCCAACGCACACCCCTAATTTCTTTTATTATAAATATTTTTAAAATATAGTTTTTTTCATTGATATGAAACTTTAATATCAAGACAATTTTAAGCCATATACGTTAGATATGAATACACTTGAATTTATACCTATAACGTAATGACAAAAATTTTTTAATTTTTACATATTCACAATCTTAAGTTAATATAAAGTTTACATGTAACAAATTTGACCAAAACATGAACAAACCATAACCTGTGGATTAATTCAAGTATTTTTTTAATAATAAAAATTATTGAAATTCATTAATATTATCTTGTTGAAAATGATTCTAACTACAGGAGCATTGTAAGTGTTTTTATAAAATTTACTCTAAAAAATTAATTAATTAATTAATTTTTTGATAAAATACGAAAATAATCTAAAATTTACAGTAAAAGTTGGTAGAGCCAAAATGTTTGGCGTCATCAATACTTTGGCACCACCAATATGCCACATCAGTAATCAAAATAAAAAATTCAATTTTTTGGTGGAGCTATGTAGGATGGCACCACCTGTATAAATATTAAAGAAATATTACGATTTTTGAAAAAATGAGATGTTTTAAGTAAATTTACCTTTTTCTATTACCTTTTTTCAACACCCTATTTGTTGCATATTCCAACACCTTTTTCCTTTTTTTTTTTTTTCATTTTTACCTTTTTCTGATTTTTTTATTTGTTTGTCCTTTTTCGTTTTTTATTTGTTTTTCTTTATTTACTTTCTCAGCTTTTTTATTTATTTGTCCTTTGTTTTTTTTTATTTTTTTATTTTTCATTAATGATAAATTTCATTTGTTCTATTTTTTATTCACTCGTTAAAGATAAATTTAATCGTAACTTTAATAATTTCGAGCTTTATTAAATCTAATTTGAACGCTTATAATATGATATATAGATTAGTTGAAGCCAAATTAATATATATTCCTAGTTTCCTTGTGTTAATGCGATTTTTAGTTTTTATTTAGGTGGTGTCAAATTAGTGGAAGACAGATGTATCTTTTTTGTACCCCACAAATGGAACCAAGCATAGCAACAATGCAAAATTAAGCAGAAAGGTCGTCATATTAAAAAAAATTAATATATAAATTTATGAATGTGTCATAAATTTAAAAAGTTGTTATTAAAACGTAGAGATCAATTTCATGCAAAAATGAGTTAAAATGGGTTAATAACAACTAAATAGAGATCAGTTTCATGCAATCAAAACACGTTGAGCAAAGTAACGCTTAGCAAGAAAAAATGAGAAAGTAAAATGAATTTTTTATTTAATTTATAATTAATTTTACTATTTCGTTGATCCTCAATGAAGTGTGATCCGTATTTGCTCCAGAAGACATTTTAATATCTGCATAATTTAAAAAAAATTACATAAATTAAATATAGTTAATTATTATATTCAATAACTATAAAATATAAAATACAAAATACAAATTATAAATACCTTACTAGTTTTTTTTCTCTCTTTTCTTCTTTCTCTTCTTCTACAAAATATTTGAAGGGGAAACAAAAAACCCTACCTTCTTAAATAGGGACATTCTTCTTCTCCTCTTCTTTTTTTTTTTTTAAACTAACAATTATTAGGCATTATAAACTTAATTGACATTGTGACGTTATTGACACGATGTGATCAATTATAATATATATTTTAAATTTTTTAATATATATATTTTTTAAAAAGCCAAAGTTTTTTTAACAAATAAATCTTTTTTTTGTTTTTTTTCAATCAATTCAACTTTCACCTTTTTTCTCATTTTTTTATTTTTTGGTCCTCCGTTTTTTATTTATATTAAAAATATCCCTTTAATTTTCTTGATTTCATATTACATAAATTATTTACAGTTTTTTTTATAAAACTAACCCAAAAAAATTAATTAATTACATAAATGACCTATTTTTTTATAAAATATGTAAATAACCTAAAATCTACAGTAAATATACAAATATACATAAAATATTATAAAACAAATAAAAATAATAAACAAATAAAGAAAGAAAGAAAAATAAAGAAAAACTAATAAATAAATAAAGGACAAGCAAATAAATAAAAAAAACTGAAAAAGTAAATAAAGAAAAACAAATAACAAATAAAAAAATCAGAAAAGGGAAAAAATGAAAAACAAATTAAAAAAAACAAGGAAAAGGGTGTTGCAATCAGGTGAGGCGAAATTATTTGGCTCTATCAGAAAATTGTAAATTTGTTTAAAACCCCCCATTTTTTCAAAAATCGTATTATTTTCTTAGTATTTATACAGATAACGCCATTCTATATGGCTCCACTAAAAAATAATTTTTTATACCAATTGTTGATGTGGCATGTTGGTGGCTCCAAATACTTTGGCTTCTATAATTTTTACTGTAGATTTTATGTTATTTTCGTATTTTATCAAAAAAATAGGTCATTTAGGTAATTAATTAATTTTTGGGATTAGTTTTATAAAAAAAAACCTATTACTCGACCAAATATTGTCTTTACTGTCAACAAAGTGTGTCAATTTATGCATAAGCCACTTCACCAGCATTTTAAGGCAGTTAAAAGGATCTTAAGGTATCTACAAGGCGCCCTTGTTATGGTATCACCTTCAAGGTTACCTCTCATTTATCTCAAGAGGGATACTCTGATGCTAGTTAGGGAACTGATCTGGATGACAGGAGGTCCACAACAGGTTTTTGTGTCTTTCTAGGAAGTAATTTGGTGTCGTGGGGTTCAAGGAAGCAGCAAGTTATCTCTTGTTTCACTACAGAAGCTGAGTATAGGGGCTTAGCTCATGCTACAACTGAAATCATCTGACTTGAGTCCTTGTTGGCTGAATTACAAGTTAGTATTGATGGTCAAGCTATTATCTGATGTGATAATTCAGGAGCAGTAGCAGTGTCAGCCAACCTTGTACTGCATTCCAAATTAAAACATGTTGAATTAGACCAGTTTTTTGTTGGCTTTTTTATTTAAATAACCCAAATAATTTAATTAAGTACCAAAATGACCTGAAATCTACTGTAAAAGTTGGTGGAGCCAAATTATATGGCGCCACCAACTTGCCACGTCAGCAGGGAGTATTAAAAAATTAATTTTTTGGTAGAGCCATGTAAAATAGCGTCACCTGTATAAATACCATGGAAATACTACAAGTTCTAGAAAAATAGGGGACTTCAAAACAATTTTTCATTTTCTAGTGGAGTCAACTTAAATGGCGCCACCAGACCAGACCTGACACATTTCTTTTACTTTTTTTTTATTTTTTTATTAACTTTTGTCTTTTTCTTTAAATTTATTTCTTTTTTAAGTTTTATATTTTTCTTATTTTATTTTGTTTATTTATTTATTTTATTTATTGTTATTAATTTTAAAAAATTTGAAATGTATATTTGAAATGTTTTATAATATATATTTTTTAAAAATTTTAAAAATTATTTTTAAATTATTTTTTAAATTTTAAATATTATTTTTTCAAATTATGTCTTATAAATTTTAAAAATATATTTTTGAAATTAATTTTTCTAAATTTTAAATTTTAAATATATTTTTAAAAATATATTTTTAAACAAGATAAAATAATTTCAAATATATATTTTTAAATTTTAAATATATATTTTTGAAATTATTTCTTATAAATTTGAAAAATATATATTTGAAATTATTTTTTTAATTTTAAATATTAATTTTAAATATTAAATATATTTTTAATAATATTTAAACATTTAAAAATTTTATAAAAATTCTTTTAAAAAGGTTTAAATATCTTAAAAAATAATTAAAAATCATAATTTAAAAAATTCTGAAAAAATGAGGGACTTTAAAAATAATTTTTCAATTTCTGGTGGAGCCATTCTTTATGGCTCCACCTCTTGGTTCTCTACCATATATATAATGGTGAAATTATTGTCTTCACTAGGAGAGTTAAAAAAATCTATTCAAGATGAATAATGAGGTGTTTTTGGTGTATGTTATTTTTTATGGTGAAATTATAGAAAGTGATGTTGGTTGTGTATTTCACGGTCAGCAAAGAGTAGGTTTGCGATTCAAAAAAAATGTGGAGCTAGCAGAAATGAAAAGGAAGATCAGTGCGAAAATAGCTATCTGTTGTAGAAGGGCGATGTCCAAATTATTTTTCAAGTTTCCAGTCTCTACAGATCCGTTCAAATTTTGTGAGATGTAGCTGTTAGATGATGATGACTTAGGCACTATGATGGAAATATGGTGACCGACTGGGAGTGAGAACCTCCAACCAGTTGAATTATTTGCCGAGTTAGCAGACTTAGAGCCTGTTGAGAATGTTAGTTCAACAAGTTAACATCACGAATTTGACTTTGATCTTAATGTTGGATGGACAGACCAATTAGAATGTGAAGCGACATCACATATGCCCAAAAATTCTAATTATGGTGGGAGTTTGTAAAACAACCCTACCCCTAGTCCCCATTTACAAATACATCCAGAGGTGATAATAAGCACAGAGGCAAATGTCAGAGAAATGACCAATAATGGTGAATATTCTGATCAAGACGTTGAAGATTTTAATGACCCCAATGTTGATAAGGTTCCGGACGACATCAATGATTAAGGCCCAGAAGAGGTTGAAGATGTTCACGACCCTTCATTCAGTAACCCAAGTCGTGGCATTATTTTACGAAATGAACCTGGGGGCAACATGTTAAATGTAGATCTAGATGCAGCGTATGCATTCGAGTTTCTTGAGTACGCCAATATAGTACCTGCTCATAGATTGACGATAACTTCACAGTTCGAGGAGTTATTCGTTGAGCAACAGTTCGAGAACAAGGCGGACTGCGTGTTTACCATCAGACAATACAATATGAAGTTGTCGATTGATTACAAGGTTGTCAAATCTACACCGACATTATATATTGGGGAATGTTGGAGAGCCAGTGATGGGTGTGGTTGGCGAGTTCGAGCTGCATTTATACAGAGGACTCAACAGTGGCAAATACGAAAATTAGAAGGGCGTCATACATGTAGTGTCGCACGTATGTCTCAAGACCACCGGAAATTAGATGCCAAAAATATTTGCAACTGCATCATGCCACTAGTGAAAGATAGCCCAATCATCCCTGTGTCAAAATTGATTGCAAACATGCAAGCTCGATTTTAGTACAAAGTTTCGTATAGGAGAGCGTGGTTGGTGAAACAAATGGCTATGCAACAATTGTACAGCGACTAGGATGAGTCATACAATGAACTTCAGGGTTGGATTTCAGCAATGGTGGAGTACATCCCAAGAACTATCGTGGACTTGCAACATTGCCTTATGAGGCTCTAATAGACAAGTTGAACTGGAGAGAAGAGTTTTTCGTCGACTGTTTTGGACTTTCGATCCATGTGTTAGAGCCTTTCCCTACTGCAAACCACTAGTGCAAGTTGATGGAACATGGATTTATGGAAAATACACGCAAATACTTCTGATTGTGGTTGCACAAGACGGTAACGAAAATGTACTACCGATCACTTTTGCCATCGTAGAGTCTGAGAACTCCGAATCGTGGGCGTATTTCATTTAGAACTTACGGAGACATGTTGTCAGGCAAGACAACATTTGCATTATCTCTGACAGATCGAAGGGTCTTGTTGCTGCGTTTCGACAATCTGAGGTTCCATGGTGGTCCGTCTATTGTATTCGTCACATCGCTGTCAACTTCCACAATCAGTACAAGAATAAAGATTGGCACAAACGAATTGTGAACATGGGTAAAAATATCGTATTTAAATTCATATTTGTAATTATTTCGAGTCCATTTCCTAATCTGAATAGTAGCATAACTTAAAATTGGAATATATACGTAGGATACAAGCTGGAAGCACACTGTTTTAGACATAAGTTGGCGAGGTTAGAGACTGATATGGCGGGGTCCAATCTTTCTCTCAGACAGTGGTTAGGTAGCATAGAGCTGTGGCAATGGGATCAATATTTTGACGAGGGGTACTGGTATAGTCAAATGAAAACTAACCTCATTGAGGCCATTAACTCCGTCTTGAGGCGTACGTGTCACTTGCCAATTTCAGTGATTTTTTCAGCCACATTTTATTGGCTAGCAACCTTAATGCCAAAAATGGGGTTGAAACAAGCAAAACAGTTAGAGGCAGGTCACGTGTACGTCGAAAAAATTAGGGATGCCATGAAAGAAAACGCTCAAAGGGCTAGGTCGATGAATGCAGAACTATATTCCCAAAATTTGGAAACTTTTCGAGTGACAGAGTATATCGGTCGCCGGTTGGGGATCTTGCCACGGTTTTAGGGAGTTGATTTCTGAAACAGTCGATGTGAGTGCAGGATGTTCCAAACACTACGCTATCTGTGTGCACATGTGGTTACAGCGTGTGCTACCTATAGTTTGAATGTCGAACAATATATCAACGATGTGTACACACTTAAACATACATTGCGTATTTGGGGTAACGAGTTCCCCGTATTAAGGGATGTATCAACATGGGAAGTGCAACTGCCTATGTTCGAGATGTTACCAGATCGGTCACTACGTAGGAGAATCAAAGGTAGACCGACAACAATGAAGATTCGGAATGACATGGATATAAGAGAACAAGTCGATCCAAAATGTTGCACCATATATAGAACAGTTGGCCACAATCAGAGCAAATGTCCCCATGGAAACGTCTACACTGGTCAATCTTCACGGTCTGAAAGAAATTAAATGTTGTACCTGATGTTTGCATTTTATGATCTCTTAGAAATAAAGTTTGTATTATTTAGTGTTAAGTTTTTACTTAAAATTAACAGTTGCAGCTTTAAATACTTTAAAAGATATTACAAATTATATAAAAAAAGACTAATATATAAGTTGTGGAATCCTAAACTAATACAAGAAATATTACATAACACTTGAAATTTACATAACTTAAAATTGGAAAGAACTGAGAGTGGTATCATCGTTCGGGGTATAATGATTCATGGGCCTTCATTGACGGGGTGGACGTTGGGGTGTAATGTACACATCAGGAAGATCGGCAGCTGGATCGAACGTGGCCTAAAGCGGGGTGGAGTACATGTTATTACCAAACATATCAAATGATATCGGTGGTTGCTTTGGGTGAAATGAACTCGAACAGCCTATGTCTGGGTGATATGAACTTGAACCGCCTATGTCTAGGTGATATGAATTTGAATCGGCAATGTTCGAGTGATATAAACTGCTCTGCGACTCATCACAAAAAGCGTCAACCCATTGGTTCGATGTGTTCAAAGGTTGGTCCTCCGAGTTGGGCTCCACCATATGTTGATCCTCTCCCCCATAGGTTGATTTCCACGTCTGTAACCATGACCCGGTACTATCATAAGTTGTCCACCATATAAATAAACACCCTATCGAGTCATGTACCACTACATGTATTTAGTCGATGGACTAAAGTCAAACATGCACGAGTGCATCTTAGGCCGCCTGTCGTACCGGGCATTCCATAGTGCTACAAAAGATTGATGTTCCACGCTCCAATATGTTGTATGTTTCCCCCTCATGGTCTTACCGAGGACTTCATCAAATTGTTCTGGCTCGACCGGCACAAATTGTCTACCCCTAAATTGTCGCATAACTCGATCACCGTTGTACCACTCAATGGTTGAAAAGTTGAGCACCGACATGTTAATGCACCACATATGGGCTTCAGCGTGAACCCGCTAAGGAATAATGGGTGCAATGTTCATTGCAAAATACGGCATCCACAAGAACTACACAATATAACATAATGAGTCAAGTCACATCACATACTGCAAGTGGATAAGTTAAATCAGCGTTACTTAAACCATATAAATATATATTACTTTATCTCCGGCATACGCCTCTATCATTTGGCGGTAAATGATTAATGTTTGGATCGCATCAATTCCCAGAGACGTGATCTATCTGAAACTGAAACAAACATGTTAGCAGTTAAACTTTGGAAAATATTATCCACACTTATGAGCCGTTAAATGTTAAGTATAATTTTGTTTTTACCTATTTATAACTGGCCACGAATATGGTTGGTGCCTAACAGCCGCTAGAAACGGCATCCTGTATAAAGCCCAAGACTGCAGTAGAACCAAACAACCAGCCATGTTACTAACCCCATGTTTTGTTGCTCAGCAAAGCTCATAGTACAATTCGGCCAACACTGCCGATCTCCAACTGTAACTACCAACATGAGAAAAATCCTCCATTAGAGGCAAATACTTTAAGTGGACCCTATTAGACGTGTTGTTTGGCATAAATACCCCCCGATCAACTGCATAATATAGGCTCGCGCAGCACACATCATCTCGTACTCAATGGCAGTGCTCGATAACTCCTTAAAATTTACTCTCAACCATTTCAATGTCAAGCATGTGAAATTTCGTTCCCTATCATTAGGGGACCGTCCAAGCAATCTGTGGCTTAGTACTGAAGGTTCCAACACATTGCTTCGACCCGTGACCACAGCACCGTCAACTCCTAACCCAAGTTGCGTAGCGACGTCTTCCAATGTGATAGTGCACTCCCTGCACGACATAATGAAGGTGTGGGTCTTCGTACACCACCGCTTAACCAAGGCGATATTAAGTTCGACCTCAGGTCAAACCTCCGGATCAATGCGACGTCCCCAAATCCCGCCATCTGTAAGTATGGCATGATCCGCTCATCCGGATCGTACTTGAGAAAATGAAACCGCAACCTCAAAACCCGATAACCATCTTGTATGGTAAATTTTTTATAAAAATATGATAAATCAATTATCTATATAATTTAAACATAAAATTATATATTGAAGACTAAAATTAAAAGGTTGAGAAAACAAAAACATCACACTTATACTATACCAATGTAGCCATTCTAAGTATTTTTTATTTAAGTTAAATTAAATAAGTAATAATATATTAATAATAGAATGAAGATTTGTCATAAAATATTAATCATAGTTAAGCATTAAAACTAAATGCAACTATATAACAACAAAAAGTACATAAAAATAATAATAATATCCTAAAAAACTATAGGTTGTATAGGTAAATATAAAAATAAAAAAACTTATTTTTATATTGAATTCATATCTATAATAATATATAGAGTTTTACATATAATATAAACTACGCATATTCAAACTCGAAAATTTATCTTACATACGAGAACTTTTATCTTACATATAATATATAGACTTAATTTTTTTAATATGTTCAAAATTTTAATATATTTAAATATATTCAGTTATTAAAAATTTTAAATTGGTTATACTCAACATTTTCTTTTAACATATTTAAAAAATTAATATATTTAATTTTGTTTACGTTTTTTAAAATTTTAAATATATTAAAAAATTAATTTTCTCTTTTCCTATTAAAAAATTTATTAAATATATTAACATTTTAAAATATATTTTTAAAAAATATATTGAATATATTATAATTTTAATTTTGGTTATACTTAAAATTTTTTAATATATTTAATTTTTTTTAAAAATATATTAAATATATTAAAATTTTAAAATTGGCTATACATAACATTTTTTAATATATTTAATTTCTTTAAGTTTTTAAACATTTTAAATCTATTAAGAAAATCTTTTTTGTGTTTATCTATTAAAAATATATATTAAGTACATAAATTTATGAATGTGTACTAAAATTAAAAAAATTAATATATAAATTTATAAATGTGTCCTAAAATTAAAAAATTATAACCAACACATACATATTAATTTCATGCAAGAAAATAGTTAAAAAGGAATAATAATAACTAAATAGATATCACATTCATGAATCAAAACACGTTGAGTAAAGTAGTGCTTAACAAGAAAAAAAGAGAAACTAAAACGATTTTTTATTTAATTCATAATTAATTTTACTATTTCGTCGATCTTCAATAAAGTGTGATCTATATCTCCAGATGACATTTTGATATCTGCATGATATAAAAAAACACATAAATACAATATAAATAATTATTATATTACAATAACTATAAAATATATAAAAAAAATTAACTAACTTTAACTTTTTTTTCTCTCTTTTTTCTTTCTTCTAAAGGGGGGACCAAACCTCCCTTATTTAAGATTGATTTTTTTTTATTTAATGTTTAATCTCATGTCTAGTCACATTACTGACATGATGTGATCTTATAATATATATTTTTAACTTTTAATTTAAATTTTTACTTTTAATATATATTTTTAAATAAATTTATTTTTTAACAAATAAATCTTTTTTTAACAAATATTTCTTATTTTTAATTAATTCAAATTTCACTTTTTTAAATAAAATATTATTTTTTAACTTTTAAATAGAATTTAAAAAATGGTTTGAATATCGTGGCTTTTTTTTATAAAAATAACACAAAAAATTTAATTCATTATCAAAATAACTTATTTTTTAATTAAACACGAAAGTGACCTGAAATCTACAGTGAAAGTTGGTAGAGCCAAATTAAAAAAATGGGCAATTTTGATAAATAATTAAATTTTTTAGGTTATTTTTATTAAAAAGCCAAATATCTTTAAAAATAATTTAAAAATCGAAATTTAAAATATTATAAAACAAATTAAATAATATTTAAAATATTAAAAAACTAATAATAAATTTGAAAGGTCATATCTTTAAAATATTTAAATATTTTATATTATTAAAAATATATATTTAATATTTTAAAAAATAATATTAAAAATTTTAAAAATAATTTAAAAATAATATTTAAAATTTTAAAAAATATATATTATAAAACATTTCAAATATATATTTCAGATTTTTTAAAATTAATAACAATAAATAAATAAAATAAAATAAGAAAAAATATAAAACTTAAAAAAAGAAAAAAAATTAAAGAAAAAGACAAAAGTTAATAAAAAAGTTAAAAAATAAAAATAAAAGAAGGGTGTATCGTGGGGCCATTTAAGTTGGCTCCACCAGAAAATGAAAAATTATTTTGAAGTCCTCCACTTTTCCAAAACTTGCAGTATTTTCATAGTATTTATACAGGTGACGCCATTTTACATAGCTCCACCAAAAAATTAATTTTTTAATGCTCCCTGCTGACGTAGCAAGTTGGTGGTGCCATATAATTTGGCTCCAACTTTTACTGTAAATTTTAGGTCATTTTGGTGTTTAATTAAAAAGGTGGGTCATTTTGGTACTTAATTAAATTATTTGAGTTATTTAAATAAAAAAAACCTTTTTTGTTCGAGAGAAAGTGACAGCGGGGTGGTCATGTTCCAGCACAAGAACAGATTGCAAATGTCCTTACCAAGCCTCTGCACCGTTTTTCAATAAATTCAAATTTAGTCTTGGTGTTGCTAGCAAATATGAGCAACAACAACATGTTCAACATCAAAACTGCCAGGTATGAAGGCAGCTAACTGAAGTATGGTGCTGCAGCTTCAAGGTTCAAGTTGAGTCGTTCAATTAGTAGTTAGTTAGTTAGCAGTTAAGGTTAGTTAAGTGAGTTTGTAATCTGTTAAATCTTCAGTTAGTGTGTTAATCAAGATTCTGTTAGGTTGATTGTTAGTTGATTTCTTTACTGATTCATTAACTCCTCTGTTGTATAAATATATGGATCGGTCCTATTGGGATTTCATAAAAGATAAGAGAACTCCGAGTAATCAGAGTAAAGAAAGTGGAAGGTGAAAGTAAAACTAACAGGGAAATGGAAGACAGGAGACAATTGTGTGGAAATATTGTATACCAAATCAAATTTCTCCATCCCAAAGTTCCTCCAGTGTCTTGAAAGGACCGCTTTCGGAGACGAAAGCTTCTGCCTGGATGCCTCGGCTTTGTGGGATGTGTTGGATCATTTTCAGCTCGTCCTCACTCAATGACCAATCCATTATCTCAAGGTTTTGCTTCATTCTCTCTGCGTTGAAACTCTTCACTATTAGAATCACCCCTTCCTCATACGCCCATCTTAGACATACCTGGTTTTTGGTTTAGTATTTTAGTACTCAACTTTCATCTAAATTTCCTAAAACAAAAAAGACGAAGCTAATTTTGCTTCTGTTTTCTGGATGAAAAACGCACCTGAGCCACGGTCTTCCCTTTTACTTTGGCGATTTCCTTGAGCACCTCACACTCCATAACTCTATTGCTGCCCCACTTGGTTCCTACGGCTCCCAATGGAGAGTAAGCTTGCAAAAGGATCCCATTTCCATGGCAGAAGTCTTTCAGCTTCTTTTGTTGCCACAGAGGGTTCAATTCCACCTTCAAAACATTGAAATAGCTTCACTTTCGGCCTCACAAATACTTCAAAACTCAAACAAAATTGAAGGCTAACTGTGTGTCAGAGAGAGAAAGAGCGAGTTACTTGATTAACAACCGGAGGGATCTTTGCGATTGACAAAACATCGGCCACCTTTTTGCATGTAAAATTGCTAAGACCGATAGATTTGGTGAGCCCAAGCCTCTGGCAATCTTCCATGGCGGCCCATACGGAACTGAAATCCATAGGGAATAGATCATATTCCTTACCCCCTGACACCCCTTCCTTCCTTTGTTTTAAGCATATAGGCCAATGAATGAGATAAAGATCTAGATAGTCCAACTTCAGATTCCTGCACTTCAACAACCATTCCCTGTCTTCAGCTCAACAAAAGATAGAAAAAACAAAAAAGGGGAAACAAATATTTGATTTTACTGTAAGCTTGTCTTGAGAGCAGGAAGAACAAGATCTCCATAAGCTTGGGTGCACCACAGCTTGGAAGTGATGAAGAGCTCGTTTCGAGATTTGATTAAGCCAAGCGAGAGTGCTTCAACGATTGCTTCACCCAAAGGCTGCTCTGACCCATACAGAGAAGCTGTATCGAAGTGCCTATAACCCAGTTTGATTGCTTGAAGAACAGCTTGTTTTGTGACAGTAAAAAAATCTGATCCTTCAACTATCTCCGATGCGGTGCCAAATCCCACAACCGGCATTCTTTGCCCACTCCACCTCAAAACATAATCTGGAATACTCCCCATATTCTTTTTAACAACTCAAAAAGGAAGAAAAAGAATATTTTCTTTTGCTTCAACCCTTTATGTGAATATGGATAATGAGAGAGCCTGAGGTAGTCAGTTTCTTTGGATGGAAAACTTGCGGCGAAAAATAGACTTGAATCTTCTCAAAAAGAAAATTCAACTTGATTACTGAATTTAAGGCATTAAATGAGGTAATGCTAAATAGGGGTTTTCATTCGGTTAACCGACCCGAATTTAAAATTACTATAATCGAATTAATTAACCTTCCAAAAATTTTAACCGTTAACCGAACCGATTTTTTTTAAAAAAAATTAACCGAACAGAAATTTTTTCGGTTAATAAGGTCGGTTAACCGAATTAACCGAAAATTATGTATTTTTTATTTTTGATTAAAAATTACCCGAATTACTCGAATTACCAAAAAATACCCGAATTATCCGAATTTTTTTATTTTTTATTTTTAAAATTTAAAAAATTTATAAATTATTAAAGTAAATTGAGTTTTAGACTTTAGTAAATTGGGTTGTCTTTTAGTTTTAGTTTTATTAGATTGGGTAATTGGGTAAACTTTAGTTTTAGTATTATTGGGTTGGGTGATTGGGTTGGGTAATTGAGTTTGGGCTTGGTTGGATAATTTTATTTATTAATTTTTTCGGTTAATCGAAAATTTTCGGTTAACCGACCGGTTTCGACCGAATTAACCGTTAACCGAAAAATCATAAAAAAATTAATCGACCCCCGACCGAAAAAACTCGGTTAACCGGTTAAATACCAAAATAAAAAAGCAAACATAGGGCAAAATTTAGCATTAGGGGTGTGCATAATTCGGATAAAACCGAAAAAATTCGGTTAACCGATCGATTAACCGAATTCGATCGGTTAACCGAATTTTTTCGGTTTTATCCGAATTATGCACACCCCTAATGCTAAATTTTGCCCTATTTGCTTTTTTATTTTGGTATTTAACCCTTTTTTCCAGATTACTAGTTAAGCTATTATTTTTCTTTTTCGGTTCAGCTTTTTTTTTTTCTTACAACAGTGTTAAAAAAAAATCAGTTATCTGCTTATCAAAATGTATCATGTTAACACATCCAATCAATTAAAATGCATAATGTGACAATTCAATTTATTTAAAATAAAAACATTGGCTCTCCATTGACTGGATGTTGTCTATGGTTGGTCATCTTTGGCCAACCATTGACCAATGTTGACCTATTGACCCATGTTGACTATCATTGACCAACTGTTTATCATCCATGTGGCGCCGCATCACCTTTTTAAAAATATTATATATAATATATTGCTTAAAAATATAAAAAATTATAATTCAAAAAAATAAATGTTAAAAACTATTATTTATAAAATTTAAAAATATATAAATATAAATAGGAGAATAAGAGAATAGAGAATAGGGATACTTTTCTAAAAAGGTAATACCAATATTGTTTTTAAGATGTATTTCTCTAACCTACTTTTTAAGCAAATGTGAATAATTTAAGCTATAAAATTTACTTCTCTTTACTAAATAAAGCCTTTGGATTAATGTATATCCAAACATTATTTAAATACACCATGTCCATACACAATTTCCGATCCAAATTGCTTGACGGTTTTGTAACTGCTAAATATATTAATTACTACATGTTGATCATCAACAGGCCTATTAGCTCAGTTGGTTAGAGCGTCGTGCTAATAACGCGAAGGTCGCAGGTTCGAAACCTGCATGGGCCATTTGATTTTCTTTTTCTTTGGGCTTTGTGTTTTCTTTTTGCTAACATTTCGGGCTTTCGCTAATTCTTGGACTCTTCCCCGCCCCCTTATTTAACAACATATATATATTTTGGGCTTGAGGATTAGGATTTATATTATTCATGATTTTAAACATATATTTGTAATTATTATACGAATATTACACCATTAATTAATATCAAAATAGTGTATTAATTAAGTATTTGTTTTACAAAAATTTAGAATATATATAAACTATTTTTCACAAATATCAACTTAATTAATTCTATTAAATATCTTTTTTTTAAATTAAAATAAATAAGATATACATTTTTTACCTACTTAAGCTAACATTAGATCAATTAATTTGTGTTCTATTCGTACATTTTTTCATGTGATAATCGTATTTGAAGTATTTTATATTTTATAATTTTTGATATATTAAATTTTTTTTTTAAAAATTCTGTTTTTCCTATATTCGAATAAGATTTTAAAATTCAGTTGTGCTTAAATAATCTTTTAACCTAATTAAATTTCCGTTTCAAAAAAATTATATAAACAACGGTAAAAGTACCATGAAATCCCTTGCATTAGTAGTTAAATTGCATTTTTATCTCCCTATTCAAAAAATAAATAAATTAGTCTTTGTAATTAGATCAAAGAAAAAACTATTCTTTCTGTTTAAAATTTTATCTATTTTCACCATTAAAAATGGTCATTGTATGCCATAATGATGTACACATGGCGCATCACATGTAACTGTCTGATTATTTTATCAGTCATAACAGTATTTAATAATAAAAATAAATATTTTTTATTAGAAATAACCAATTTATTATTTAATCTAATATACAATAACTAATTTACTAGTTTTTTTAAAATAAAGGAGATAAAATAAAATCTATTTCTTAATAAAATGTTTAGTTACAAGTAGAGGTGCTCGTGGGCTGGGCGGCCCGGCCCGACAACCAGCCTGAAATATGGGAGGGTTCGAGTAAAAATATAGGCCCGAAATATGAGATTGGGCAAAAACGAGGCCCGTTTAGAAAACGGGCCGGGCCTCGGGCAAAATTTTTTCTTCCCCATTTCCCCTCTTCCAGAAATCCCTAGTGCCCGACTGCCCTCCTCCATTTTTTTCTCAATCTTCACCTCCGGCACCGATCCACCTCTAGTCTGGCACCGATCCACCTCCGGTCCTCCACGGCTCCACCCATTTCCCCCATTTCCCGTTTCCCTTCTTCCACAAATCCCTAACCCCTTGCCCGACTGCCCTCCTCCCTTTTTTTCTCAACCTTCACCTCCGGCACCAATCCACCTCCGGTCCTCCACGGCTCCACCCATTTCCAGAATCAGAGGTTAGTTTTCTTTATTTCAAAATTCAAAGGTATATTAACAGTGTTAACCCTTGTTTATTCGGTTAAATTCTCATTAGACATTTAGTTAGTTTTCTTTATTTTTTCTTTCTCTGATCTTTACTGTAAATATAAGCCTTAGCCAATGATGTGAATACAAATGGGTTTACAGATTTGTTTCAAGGTTTATAGGTTATGGTCCTTTGATTTTTTGAAAGACTACAAAATTGAAGAATTGAAGAATACAAATGGCAGAAAAAAAAAGTTTGACCTGTATACTGAAAAATAAACAAATTTAACAGAACTTCTGTAATGGAATTAAAATTGCATGTGAAAAAAGTTTGTCTTTCCTCGAAGATTGATAAATGGCGTAGAATTACTCTGATTGATTTTATTGAACATACCTTTTCGTTGAGTTTTTGTGTTTGTTGACATTGGTGATGGTACTGTGCCACTACATGCAGTCTGTTTGGTTGCAGGTCCTGAACTAAATTCTCTACTTCTAGAAGACATCAATTTTTGAGGTTTGTTCACTTTGTCTTTGTTTTGTTCAGATGCAAATCTTATGAGAAGGCCAAAAGGAAGTTGACAATATTAGAGGCTCCAAATATTCTTACAATTGCATTGAAGAGATTTCAGGTACAACTCTTTGTTCTTTGCAGATTCTTACAGTTTAAATGTGTATTATGTTGCAGTTTGGTAAATTTGGAAAGCTTAACAAAGCAATTCGGTTCCCTGAGATTTTGAACTTGGCACCATATATGAGTGGGACAAGTGATAAATCACCCATATACAGGCTCTATGGAGTAGTGGTCCATTTGGATATCATGAATGCAGCATTTTCGGGTCACTACTTATGCTATGTTAAATGCTCAAAACAAGTGGTTTAAGATTGATGACAACATGGTATGTTCTCTACAACTATCATCTGCATGCCTTAAGACGTTTCATTTGTTTACCGCATGCTTCTTTCCTCGATCTATGTTTTCATCTACATTATATTTTGATTTCCTACCCTTAATTTTTGTAATAGCATGTTTGGCTTGTTCTCCCTTAATTTAGTGGATTTTCCCTCCCATATGTAATGTTTTAGCTGTAGTTGCCATGTTAATAATCATCGATTCTTTTAAATCCTTTGCTTTACAATCACTTAATTTTCCTGGGTAAAAGGAGTTGTACAAAAATACTCCCTAATGTTTTGAAATAAACCAAGGGTGACCTTGTATTCTTCCTTTTGATTCTGAACTGCATTAAACAAATTTTTTTTCTAATGGCTTTTGAGATAGTGAAAAAGTTGGAAAATACTCCGGTTGGCATCTATTTTTGATGTCTAAGTTGGAGGCATTTTATATTTTTTTGTCTGATGCACCAATCTGTAGGCCAAAAATGCTACCCTAAAGCACAATATATTCAGTTTGAAAATATTCACTCAATTTCACCCGCTCATGTTCTGTCTTCATGTTACTCATTAATGTTATGTTTTAATTATGTTAAATCACCTCTCAAGTTTATTCGGTTAAAATTTCCAGTTCTTGCAACAACACTTTTTCTGGCAGAAAAATTGAAGAATACAAATGGCAGGAAAAAAACGGGTCGGGCCGGGCCGGGCTCGAGTTTAAGATTTTTCCCAGACCGGGTCTGAACAAAATTTCAGATCCATATTTTGGGCCGAGCCGAGCCTGGTCGGATCAAAAATTTTTCTAAACCCAGTCCGGCCCGGCCCGACCCATGATCTCCTCTAGTTACAAGTATAAGTATGAATGGCAAAATCTAGAGTAACTTAATTGATATTGGACTGATCTCTTTCAAATTGAGTTTATTTTTATAAAGAAAAACACAGAGCATGCAGTGGGGCCAGCAGCTGTAATAAATGTTTACTCTTCGTCTTAACTTTTAATTATTATTAGGATTAATGACAAATTTGATCACTAACATTTACATATTTTATCAAAATGATCCTAATTGTATTTTTGAGTTTTTTTTGCCATCAACTTTTATTTTATTTTCAATTTATTTTTTTAACAGATTTAATGAAAGTACCGTTAAAAAAGTTAACAGGATGATGTGAAATTTCATACGTAGAATATTTTTAATGAGATGTAATTTATTACTTAGATAATTCAATAAAATAATTTAGTGTGAAAAATAATAAAATAAATAATTCATGAAGTTAAAAAAATAACTTTTAATTTAAAGAAAATATATGTAATTATCTGAAAAAGTTTCAAAATGAATGCACATATTCAATATTTTCGGTTTAATTTATTAATTATCTTTTTGAAATCTTTCAGTAAACAAACACATGCATTCATTTTGAACCTTTTGTTTAGATAATTACTTTTATTTTCTTTAAATTAAGAGCTATTTTTTTTAATTTCATGTATGATTTATTTATTTTATTATTTTTCACATGTAATTATCTTATTGAGTTACTTAAGTAATAAAGTACATATCATTAAAAATATTCCACATCATCCACGTTAATTTTTTTACCGATACTTTCATCAAATCTGTTAGAAAAAAGTAGTTTGAAAAAATAAAGGTTGATTTATTATTATTATTAGACATGATAGGTAATAATATTTTATTATTCAAAAAAGTCTAATAAATTATAATTATTAATTAATAGTTGTGTTGTAAAAGCGTAACTTTTATACATAAAGTTGTACAGACATAACTTTATGTAAAGTTATTTTGTAAAACAACACAGTTATATGAAAATGTATTTTATTAAAAGATACGTCCATATGAAAGGATATCTTCTTGAAAAGGTATTTCATTAGAAGATGGTCATTTTGACTATTGAGTTTTCAGGATTTTGTTATACCTTGGAGACATACAAAAACCTTTTAAAGAAAGTGTTCAAAGTCGTTATATTTTAGTAACATTGATTTTTCTTTGTTCTTTTCATTTTTTTGTTTTCAATTTTCCATATTAATTTTTTGTTGAATACTAACTATGAAGACACTAAACGTCTTATTTTCATCGTTGAGTACAAAGAATGCTGAGAAAATAGTGAAGGACAAGTTACTTTGAGATGGTCTTGAACAGGGAGTGGGTTTTGGTTTATCCTTTTATGAGGTAAAAAAAAAAAGTTTTTGAATTAATTATAGAGATATCTTTAAATTTAATTGGTTAATTTGTCACATTAGTAATGTATTAGTGAATTAATATAATTTTTAGCATACTAAGTAGTTTGACAATTATTTTAATTAAGTGATTAAATTGAAAAAAAATTAAAATAACTAAAATAAGACAAATCTTATTTTAAAGTGATCGTGAATGTAGTTTACCTTAATAAAAATATACCAATTAATACATAATAAATATATTTAAATTTTTTTTTAATGATGGACTGCCAATGGTTGCCACCACCTTTATATATATTTTACATTTTGAACTGTCATTTGCCAACGTTAGTATACAAAAGATTAAAAAAAAATTCGAGGTAGCCTACCAATGGCCGGCACTACCTTTATGTAAAAAAAAATTACATTTTTGGCTAACATTGGCCAGCATCAGTATACAAAAAAATTAAAATTTTTTTTGGGGCCTAGTAATGGCTGACACCAACTTTATGTAAATTTTTTTTTCACATTTTAGGCTGTCATTATCCGGCACCAGTATACAAAAAAATATAAAATTGTTTTTTTTTTGTAGCCTGCCAATAGCCGGCACCAACTTTATATAAATTTTTTTTATATTTTGGGCTGTTAATGGCTGGCACTAATATACGAAAAAATTTAATTTTTTTAATGATGGCCTGCCAATGGTTGGCACCACCTTTATGTAAAAAAATATTTTTTTTACATTTTGGGTTGTCATTGGCTGACACCAGTATACGAAAAAATCTGAATTTTTTTTTGTGGTAGCCTAGCAATGGCCGGCATCACCTTTATGTAAATTTTTTTTTGTGTTAGCTTGCCAATGGCAAGCACCATCTTTTATGTAATTTTTTTTTTACATTTTTGGATGTCATTGGCTGACACTAGTATACGAAAAAATTTAAAATTTTTTTTGGTGGTAGCCTACCAATGCCTGACACCATCTTTATGTAAAAAAATATTTTTTTTTACATTTTGGGCTGTTATTGGCCGGCACCAGTATACGAAAAAATTTAAATTTTTTTTAATTTTGGCCTTCCAATGGCCGGCATCACCTTTATGTAATTTTTTTTTACATTTTGGGCTGTCATTTCCCGGTACCAATTTACAAAAATTTTTTAAAAAAAAACTTTTTTTTGTGGTAGCCTGCCAATGGCAAGCACCACCTTTATATAAAAAAAATATTTTTTTTTTACATTTTGGGCTATCATTGACCTACACCAGTATACGGAAAAATTTGAATTTTTTTTGGTGGTAGCCTACCAATAGCCGGCACCACCTTTATGTAAAAAAAATTATTTTTTTTACATTTTGGGCTGTCATTGGCCGGCACCAGTATACGAAAAAATTTAATTTTTTTTAATGGTGGCTTGCCAATGGCCGGCACCACCTTTATGTAATTTTTTTTTACATTTTAGGTTGTCATTTGCCGGCACTAGTTTACAAAAAAATATGAAATTGTTTTTTTTGTAGCCTATCAATTGCCGACACCACCTTTATGTAATTTTTTTTATATTTTGGGCTATTAATGAGAGGCACTAATATACGAAAAATTTTAAAAATTTCTTTTTGTGGTGGCTTGGCAATAGTCGACACCACTTTTATGTAAAAAAAAAATACATTTTGGGTTGTTATCAACCGGTACCAATATAGGAAAAAAATAAAATATTTTTTTGGTGGTGGCCTGCCAATGACCGGCACCACCTTTATGTTAAAAAATTTATATTTTGGGCTGTAATTGGCCGGCACCAATATACGAAAAAATGTTAAAAACATTTCTTTTTTTGGTGGTGGCCTGCCAATGGCCAGCACTACCTTTATGTAAATTTTTTTTCTTTTTACATTTTGGGCTGTCAATAGCTGGCACCAATATACGAAAAAATTAAAAAAAAATTTGGTAGTGGCCTGGCAATAGCCGACATCACCTTTATGTAAAAAAAAAATTACATTTTGGGCTGTCAATGACTGGCACCAATATACGAAAAAATTTAAAAAAAAATTTTGGTAGTGGCCTACCAATGGCCGACACCACCTTTTTGTAATTTTTTTTTGTTTTACATTTTGGGCTTTAATTGGTCGACACTAGTATACGAAAAAATTAAAAAAAAATTGGTGGTGGCCTGCCAATGGCCGGCACCACCTTTATGTAAAAAAATTTATATTTTGGGCTGTCATTGGCCGACATCAGTATACGAAATTTTTTTTAAAAAAAATATTTTTTTGGTGGTGCTGGCAATTGGCAAGCCAAAATGTAAAAAAAAAAATTTGAACAGCCCAAAATGTAAAAAAAAATTACATAAAGGTGGTGCCGGCCATTGGCAGGTCACCACAATTTTTTTTATTTTTTCATATACTGGTGCTGGCCAATGACAACCCAAAATGTAAATTTGTTTTTTTTATATAAAGGTGGTGCCGGTCTGTCAATTTTATTTTCTTTTTTTCCCAGTATACCAGTATAATACGATTTAAAAAAATACACTGGTTCCTGCTATTAATAGGCCAAAAAGTCTGACACAATTATCAGGCAATCATGGGTCCAAAATACCAGGTGGTGCTGGCCATTGACAGGCCACAACCTCATTTTACTGTTCATTTCAGGTTATTTTGGTGATTGTTTTTAAACTTATGTTATTTTTATAAATATAAAAAAAATTTAGATTATTTTGATAAAATAGCCCAAATTTCATAAATAACTAACACCAATATCTATAAAAACACCCAAATAAACCAACAGATAGTTTAATTACTAAATACTATACTCATCAATATTCAAACCCAAGGAATTTAATATCCAATACCCATATCAAACTTAAAATTAGCTTCCACCATTTATAAAAGTTAAATATCCAAACCGATTCGGTGGAATGAATGGCTAGAATGGTTTGGACACTTAAATATCCAACTCAATATTTTCATTTTCATACATGATATTACTAGACTTGAAATCCTAAAAGAAGAACAAAAAGAAGGAAGAGAGGATGTTGGTATTAAAATTTAAGGGGTTTAAGTAAAAATTTCTAAAATAAAAGGATTTAATGAGAATTTTTAAAAAATTTTAAGGACTTAAAAATTTAAAGGCTAATGATTTTTTTTTCAAAAAAATTGGGGGGCAAGGCTACTCTCAACCCTCTAGACGGTCTACCTCTGAAAGGGTGTCTTTCTTAGACCCAACATTTTCACATTTTAAAAAAACATAATACAAAAATAAATAAATTACGTTTAAGAAACGATAGATAAAATAAATACAAAAATTCACACATAATACAAAAAAGAAAAAACATCCCCTTGCCGTCCGTAACTTCTTTAATACTTAAAAGAGACAAACGATTATGATAAAAAAAAATAACATACAAAATTAAGAAATAATAGCTAGTGTAATTCCATATATTAACCTAATTTTCTTTACTTTACCAGATAATATTGTATTCTGATATTTGAATTCGAAATTGTTGTGGAGTTAAAATTTTTATTAAATTTATATATTTATCAAATCTTAATATTTTGCATATAATGTTATTTAACTTGGATTCATATTAAGATATTATCCATATCTATAGTGAATAAGTTTTCTCGCTATGAATAAGAGATGACTTGGTAATTAAATTGATTTCTTTGAATTATTATTTAGAGTTTGAAGTGAAAAATAAATTAATTCAATTCATCACAGTTTCATAAGAGCAACTTAGTTAAATTAATTTCATTATATATTCTAATATGATAAAGTCGTCATAACTTTAACGAGATTAGAATCAGACTAAGAAATTAATTTAATTAAGTTGATTAATTAAATGAATAATTACTATTTTGGGCATGTAAAAATATTTATTGGGTTGGATAAATAATATGAGTTGGTTTAAAAACTAGATAACATATATAATTAGACCTGGTACATAACAAGGCTCAACTTGGTCCGGTATGGAGCAAGGGGTGGCAAACCTAATCCCAGGACAAGGAGTTGTTGCCGCCTCCTATAAAGCACTACTAGTGGGATAGGAAAATATTATTATTCAGTTATACTTTGTTCGATTGAGACTTTTGTTATTTTCTCTATAAATAGATACTGAGGGCTAGGTCAAAACAAGAGATAACTTTTGCATCATTATTTTGTCAAAATATAGTTGAGTTAGTTTTTCCAAAATAAATTCTATATTTTGATATAGTTTGTCTTTTGATTTTTGGCCCTTGAAAGTTTACATATTATTTTCATTGATTTGCGAATAGAGTCCACACTCTAGCAAATCGAGATCGAGATTAGTGGAGAAGATCGAATGGTCAAAAGTTGAGAACAATTGAATCCACCTATTCTATAAAACGTAAGTATAATTTTGGTAAAAAAATTTATTGTTATAAACATCACAATGGCTCGATGATAAGCCATAAAAGTAACATATTTTTAATCCTATTCTTGATGCATTTCTGGATGATTAATTATGTAAATTAGTGAATTTGATGCTTCTAATCCTTTAAATTCATGTCTTTATACTTATGAGAGCATTTGGGAGCAAAAGGAACGAAAAACAAGCCAAAATCAGATAAATAGAGCTGTTTTCAGGATCCATACGGCCTCGGCATTTCCACACGGGCTGGCTACACGCCCATGTGCCAGCCCGTGTCAATATCGCACCCTGCTTCCCAAATACACTGAAAAACCCAATTTTTAGGCTTTCTGAGAATTCTATAGTCTATAAATACCAATTAGAAGAATACCTAAGGGGGCACGCAGAGAAGACCGGAGAAAAGACTCGAAGAACGCCATCAGAAGTGGATCTCCTTCAAGATTGAAGATCTCCATTTAATTTTCTTCGAAGTTTTATTAAGTTTTTTTATGTCTTGTTGTTATCCTAACTTTGAGATGTTTTCATTCTAGATTATGAACTAAATTCCCTAGATACTTAGGGAAGATGAAACCTATGATGAATCTTATTATTTGATTTCTGATTTACATGATAAATACTTGATTCTTGTTCTCAATTATGTATGCTTATTTCGTGTTTTAATATTTTTGGGATATTAATTCATGTTTAATGTGCTTATTTCAGTGGAGAAATAGTCCCTGTTTAAGAATAAATCTAGCATTATTGAGTGGAGTTGCATGTAATCCTAGAAATAGGATGACATAAATCTACCAGATTAGAGTCAAATCTAATAGGGGAATACATAGATCGAGTTAATGCGAAGATAGGGTTTTAATTAGAAAGAGATTTCAATTAATCAACCTATAGTCAGTTGTTCTTACTCTCGAAAGAGATATTAACATAATTTAGGGATTTCTACGGATCAAGACACAAGTGAATAAATCGTTTAATTCAGATTCAGAATCATATGTAAAGTCTAGGTGGATTCTTTCCTGGGTATTGTCTTTCTAATTGGTTGTTTTCAATTATTTTCCCATTTTATTCTCTGTTGCGTTCGTAGTTAAATTAGATTAGTAAATTTAGATTAAAAACAATCACTTCAATTTATCGGCTAAATAATAGAAAAGCGATAATTACTAGTACTTTTAGTCTTCGTGGATACGATATTCCCTACTCACCATAGCTATACTATTGTTCAATAGGTGCGCTTGTCTTTGTCGTAATTATAGTTAGTTTAGTGACCATCACTCGAATTAAAGAAAATTTTAAACTTTCAATGTGCCTAATAAACACTGTTTTCAAATTGAATTTTTCAACATTGACAACAAGCCAATGTCAAAGATTACAGGATGAAGAAAATGAAGATCTCAACATGATGAATTTCGTATAAAGATAGATCTTCCTCATTTTTATGGTAATTTGAATATTAAAGGTTTTATAGATTAGCTTGCAGAAGTAGATAGATTCAACCATATGGAGATTCATAAAGCGAATGGTAAGATTAGTAGCATACATATTAAAATGAGCGGCCATAGCTTGGTGTTACATGACACAAAACTAGGTGTGTGCAACTGGTCAGTTCAATGCAGTAAACTGAAAATTGACTTAACTAACTTATTTTCTTACGAAACTGAAAAAACTAGCTGACCATTTTCGGTCAGTTAATCGACCAAACCGAGTTTAATTTGGTTATTTTTTTTCCAAACTTAATAAAATGATGCTACCAAGCCTAATAATTCTCATTCATTATATTTTTCTTTGTATGCAGGTTGTCAATCTTTGGAGTTTTACAACTTTTGACACTCAAAACATAAAGGAAACAAACTCTTCCATGATTAAAACAATAAACAAATAACAGAGGCAGTAGAACGTTTATGATGTACCTCAAGTAAAATAGGCAAATACCATGGTTATATCTAGAAAGAGTGAGTATGAGAGAAAAATGTTACCATTGAGTGAGAGAAACAATTGTGGAAGCTGGTGATTTAAGGTGAGGTGTAAGATGACGTAGAAGAATAAAGCACGACTACAGGCCAACAATATAGCTAAACAACACAAGAAGTAAAGGGGCAGGGTGACAGACAGAGTTTAGGAGAGGCTGGGGGATAGAGGTTAGATGTGAAATACGTGCACGACTACAATCTACAGTAGGTTTTGGGAATTTAGGTTTTAGGGTTAAAAACTTAGAACCATTTGATTTTTTTTATTGTTTAATTTTTATTAATATTAAAATTTTAATAATATCATCATCTTTATAGTTTATATTAATATTTAATTTGGGTGGAAAACTAGGCTTTATTTATTTTTATTTAATTTGGGTGATAATAATATTGGGTTTGGATTTAAATATATATTTATTAAATACATAAAGTTGGTTAATTTTATTTAAATGGTTTTGAAATTCAAAAACGAAGCTAAACCAAGTATACCGACTTAATTGTGAATTCAAGCTGACCTTCAACTGAAATCACTCAAACCAATCTGAAAAAACTAAATTGGGTCGATTTGGTTGGTTTAGTTGGTTTAGATCAAGTTTTGCAATTTTACACAAGATGCCGTGAGGGAAAGAATCGAGTATGGACGTGGTACATAATGAAGGTTTATTTTACCCAAATGACTCAAAAAAATAAACAATTATAAAAATGACCCAGATTCAAAAACAATCACCCAAATGACTTAAAATGAACAGCAAAATTGGGTTAGGGACTTAAATGGCCGACACCACAAAAAATTCTGACAATAATTGTGTCAAGGGTTAAAAAATTATTTTTTAGGATGCTGGACACTAGATGGCCGACACCCATGTATTTTTTTTCAAATCGTAGCATACTGGTATACATTTATACCAATATTTTTTAAAAAATTGGGTTAGGGGACTTAAGTGGCCGACACCACTTTTTCACATAAAAGAATAATTTTTTTGGGTGCTAGTGTCACAGGCCGCAGTTCAAGGCCTGTGACCATCGTGCCAAATGCATCCAATGGAGGTCTATTGTTTAGATGAAGATCATTTAGCCCAAGAGAACTAGTCCGATTCAAAGAGCTGTTGGAGAAGCTTGTCAGATTGAAGCCTGGTTGACCCGATAATGAAGACATGACAACTTAGGCTAATTTGGTAACTAATCTTAGAAGATTGAGAGAATGATATCTTGTAAAGATTAGATTAGATTTGATATGGCATATCTTGTAAATCCCTAAAATAAAGGGATATGGTTAATCTCGTCCGTCGATGTAAATGTATCTTGATCGTCGGTTTTGGGGAGCTCAACTATAAATAGAGAGCCTCCCCCTCATTTGTATTCTCTCCATTCATTGTTTCATTATTCTTTGTGAATAAGAAAATTGAGAGCAGTTACTCAAACACTTTGCATGCGCTTTTTCTATTGTTCTTCTTTTGGTATAAACCGTTTTCGCTCCTCAATTTGGTGCATTGGAGGAGTTCTTAAGGAATCCTCACTTGAGTAAAGGCTGGCTTAGGCGAGTTTGGACGAACGGATCACCTAAGGCCGCACGGATCACGAGACGAAAGGTTTATCCCCGTGAAAAGTAGTATCAGAGCTGTAGGTTTGAACCAAGTGGTATCTGAGCTGTTGGTTTGAACCAAGTTGATATTCGAGTTATTGGTTCGAAGGTACTATTGGGATGTCGAAAGAAGAGTTTGAACAAAGGTGGGCGAGAAAGTCTTTGAGGGAGATGTTGCCAACTGTTGAGGAACGCGTGGGTAAACTTGAGGAGTCCATGGATGACGCAAAAGAGTCGAACAATGCACTTGGGGAAAACATTGAAGACTTGAGGAAACAGTCCAGGGACTTTGTAACCATGTGTCTCACTTCTCAAAGGGATAGCGTGTAAGAGTTGCTAGATTCCCAAAGAAGGAAGTTGACAGAGAGGAACGATGCTCTCGAAGCCATGGTAAAGGCTTTGAAGGAGGAAACAATAGCCACGACGATGGCTTTGAGCACAAGAATAGATGAGCTCGAGGGAAAGCTAGCCTTATGCCGAGCATCTCTGGAAAAAGGTGTGTTAAGTGCAGCACTCAGTAACGAGGATGTCCCGAAGCCGAAAGAGTTTGTGAGGACAACGTCTGCATGCGATGTGGACAATTTCTTGTGGAGGATGAAAAATTACTTCCCTGCCAAAGGCATCATGGATGATGCGATTAAGGTAAACACTACTTCAATGTTTCTTACTGATATTACGCTTTTATGATGGCGGGGTATGACCATAGATAAAATGCAAGGTGAGATTGGGACGTGGCAAGAGTTCCAATGCGAGTTGAAGGTACAGTTTTACCCAGAATTTATCGAGGAAAAAGTTCGGGCAAAGTTACAAGGGATAACGCAACGGGGCACAGTGGGGGAGTATGTTCGAGAGTTCAAGGAACTCATGCTCCAAGTTTCAGATGTGATCGAGAAAGAAGCATTGTTTGCTTTTCAGAATAGATTGAAGTTGTGGGTCAGACAGGAGGTGGAACAAAGTGGTGTCCAAAAGCTGTCAGAAGCCATGACGGTAGTTGAGTCCATGGTTAAGCTTGGTCTAGGGAAAGACAAGCTTGAGTCTTTCAAGTCCGAGGAAAGGGGCTTATGTGAAATGAATCACAAGGAAAATGTTGTTGATGACAATGGCAACAACGACAATAGTGGTAATGGAAAACCACGAGTTGGGAAGAAGAAACCCAAGAGGAAAAGAGACAAGCTGAAATGCTTTCTCTGCATCGGTCCACACATGTTGAAGAAATTTCTGAAGAAATTTGCACTTAAAGAGAAGTCGGTGGCTAAGGCATTGGTACTTAGTTCGAGCGCAAATGGTGTCGAAGCCAAGGAGGCCAAAAATGAGAAGAAGCTAGTGGAGTGCTTCTTGTGTCATGATCTGCATAGGTTACGGAAGTGTCTGAAAAAGCCTATTATCGAAGGGAATGATGAAGCAGACAAGGAGCCCAAGAAGCTTGCCTTGAGCAAGAGAAAAGCCAAAACCGAGAGGTCAAAGAGGAGTAAAAATAAAAGAGTAAAGTACTTCTTGTCCTGGTCCGCATGAGTTGCAGAACTGTCCAAAGCAAGCCGGAGGTAAAGGAAAGGCAACGTCTGAGCTTGGTGAGTCATTGGAAGGGCTTCCACCCAAGGAAGATGTGAGTTTGTCCTCGAACTTTGAGGGAAAAGTTGCGATGAAAATAATGAAGCTGGGACCAAGGGAAGCGTCGGAGTTGGCTGAGTCATCGACAAGGCTTCCACCTATGGGAGAGGTAGGTGGTGCATCAGACTTCAAGGAAAAAGAAGTGGTGCATGTGGGATAGTTGACCAGAGTAAATGTAAAGGTACATTCCGAACACTTTGATAGTGTGTTGCATTCTAACTTGTTGACTTGGCAAGAATGTAGGGGCCCTTTCGAGAGACTGTGGGCAAAGCGAAGCCAAGTGTTGTGAATCAAGAGGATTCTGTTCGAGTCAAGTTAGAATGTGGGCAAGAGAGTGACATAACTTCTTGTCGTCGAGATGTACAAATGAGTAGGACGGTTCGAGTTAAGAAGCAGCGTAAGCCACAGTAAAAGTCCCGAATAAAGGGAAAAGCTAAGGGTCGAGATGAGACCAAGACGAGTCAAGTCAGTACCATTTGAAAGTTACAACGAAGACGTTGTGAGAATGGGTGTGGGAGAATGTCACGGGTCGCAGTTTAAAGCCCGTGACCATCGTGCCAAATGTATCCAGTGGAGGTCTATCGTTTAGATGGAGATCATTTAGCCCACGAGAACTGGCCCGATTCAAATAGCTATTGGAGAAGCTTGTCAGATTGAAGCTTGGTTGGCCCGATAATGAATATATGACAACTTGGGTTAATTTGGTAACTAATCTTAGAAGATTGAGGGAATCATATCTTGTAAAGATTAGATTAGATTTAATATGTCATATCTTGTAAATCGCTAAAATAAAGGGATATGGTTAACCTCGTCCGTTGATGTAAATGTATCTTGACCGTCGGTTTTAGGGGAGCTTAACTATAAATAGATAGCATCACCCTCATTTGTACTCACTCCATTCATTGTTTCATTATTCTTTGTGAATAAGAAAATTGAGAGCATTTACTCTAACATTTTGCGTGTACTCTTTCTGCTGTTCTTCTTTTGGTATAAACCGGTTATTGCTCTTCAATTTGGTGCATTGGAGGAGTTCTTAAGGAATCCTCACTTGAGTAAAGGCTGACTTAGGCGAGTTTGGGCGAACGGAGGTGAGTTTGGACGAACAGATCGCCTAAGGCCGCACGGATTACTAGACGAAAGGTCTAGCCCTATGACACTAGCACATTGATGGCTGACACCCACTTTATCAAATTTTAAAAAAATTTGGGTAGGGGAAGTAGATGGCCGGCACCCACTTTTTCGGGAACCGAAAATAAAATTTGGGCGCTGAGACACTGATGGCTGGTAGCCCAATACCAGATTTAAAAAAAATATTTTTTTTTGGTGCTGGGACAGTGATGCCCGGTACCAGAATTTCTTTGGGTTGTGGTATTGTAATTTGATGGGAAAAAAATTATTGAGATTACCATCAAATGAGAGTGTTTGGGTGTGTCATGGTATTTTGGACGGTCTCCACGTACACGTGCTTGGTTTCTATCTGTTTTACTTGTCTCAGCCCCATCCTTGGCATCAATGTGGCCAGTCTATAGAATGCTGCTGAGAAAACATCAAAAATTGGCAGATGTTGTGTACGCCTCAGGACCAAGTTATCCGCTTCTATGAGGCTGGTCGTCATCTGACCATACTGACTCCACTTCCAGTTCTCCATTCTACTCAACTACTACCGGAGATGACAATTTTTGGGTAGCGATGTCATCTGAGCTTCAAGTCTCACGAACTTTTGCCTTAATCTTTGCGATTCTAACTCATACCCTATGTATGTAATTTTGAAACAATATAAATTTAGAAAAAAAAATTAAAACTAAAAACTGATAAATCTTGAAAAAAATACAAACATATCATAAAAATAAAATATGAACAAATCAATTTTGGAACAATATTTTTTACCCATGTTCACGATTTCTCTACACCATTCTTTATTCTTATGATCTCTGTGGAAGTTTGACGCGATGTGTCAGATGCAATAAACGGACCTCTACAGAACCTCTGAACGCCTTACCGCAGTAAGTAGCCTATTCAATCTAGCCGAGATAAAGAAAATGTTATCTTACCTGACAACGAGCCTTACAAATTTAATAGGAAAAATTTTCAAGACTCGAAGTTCTTACTCTCTACGATGGAAAAAGCGATAGGAAGTACATTCTGGTTGCCGTCTTGTTCAACCATAATTAGGAGTATTGGCGTGTATTTGCCGTAGGGCCAGGTTCTGTCCATTTACACTAACAGCTTACAGTGAGGGAACACTTTAACATACGGCTCGAATGTCCAAAACAATCGTTGGAAACTTGTTTCCTTGATTCTATCACGCCTTCTAGGCCTCTATGTGACAGTGTTTGCAAATTAGTCACTGTTTTCAGCACATACTCCTGCATCGCAAATATCTACCCTTCAAGTTCATTGTATGACGTATCCCAATCACCATACAACTGCTTCGTCGCCACTTGCTTCACCCACCATGACTTCTTATAGGAAACTCTGTATTTGAACCGAGCTTGCATGTCTGTAATAAGAGTCAATATAGGAAATGTGTGACTATCTTTCACCAATAGGATGATACAGTTACATATGGTTTTTGCATCTAATTTTCGATGGTCTTGCGACATACGAGCAACCGTGAATGTGTGACTGAGTCTATTAGATTATTGCAGCTCGAACACGCTAGTTACAACTATTTGAAGCTTTCCAACATTCTCCGACATATAAAAACTGCGTTGACTTTATGACTTTGTAGTCAATAGAATGCTTCAAGCTGTATTGCTTTATTGCATGTAAGTAGTCTTTCTTATTATCGAATTTTTGTCCTACGAACAACTCTTCAATTTCTGATTCTTCATCCAATAGGTGAGCTGACACTATATTTGGATATTCAAAGAACTTGCGTGCAAGCGACACAACACGATCTACATTAGTCATGAAAGCCCCTGGATTATTACAGATTATTATACCGGATCTCGTGTTCCGACCGAATGGGGGTGTACATCTTCATCATGTACCGGGCCTTCATCGTCTATTTCTTCAAGGATGTCATCCAAATTAGGGTAACTTAAATCTTCACTATCATGGTGGGAATACTCTTCATTATCGGACCCTTCATCACCATATTCTATGGTAGCCAACACCTCTGGATGAATCTCTAGATAAGGACACGAGATTGGGATATATTACGAACATCTACCGTAGTTTGGATTTCCGGGAGTTTGTAGTGACCCTCTACAACCCAATTGATCTTCTGAACAGAATTAAGATCAAAATCAATTCCAGAACGTTAAATTTCTGGAATTACAACTTGAACAAGTTTCAGTTTAGCTATCTTCGCAAACAACTTAACCGAGTTGGGATTATCCATTTTCGGGAGCAATAAATTTCTATCATTGTCCCTAGATCATCATCTTCTTTAAGCTCTATTTTTGAGAACTTGAGCGGATTTGTTGAAATCAGAAATTTTTAAAATAGTCTCAACATTTGCTTCCCGCAACGAGTAGCTATCTTTGTACTGATATTCTGTTTCAAATTCAGCAAAACACGCTTATTTAATCTCATTCTGATTTTTTGCTGACTTTGAAAGATACAACCTTCTTCATCTATATTAATCATTTCTCCATCGAAATGAACATAAACAAACAGAATTTAGGAATTCATCTTCAACAAATTTCTGTTTCCACCTTAACAAACAAAACACTGATATTTTTAATATAGATTTTCAATTGATAAATTAAACAAAAAGCTCAAATGGAAGACAAAACAACTATATATATTGAAGGGGTGCCGGCCATCAGTGTCCCAACATTCTATTTTTTTTTAATTTGGTACAAGAGTGCCAACCATCAGTGTCCCAGCACCCGAAATTTATTTTAAATTTGGTACTGGGATGTTGGCCATCAATGTATCAACACAAAAAAAAAACTATTTTTTAAATTTGGTACAAGAGTGCCGATCATCAGTGTCCCAGCACCAAAAAAAAATATTTTTTATGTGAAAAAGTGGTGTCGGCCACTTAAGTCCCCTAACCCAATTTTTTTTTTTTTGCTGGCCATCTAGTGTCTAGCACCCCAAAATTTTTTTTAACCCTTGACACAATCATTTGGTGGTGCCGACCACTTAAGTCCTCCAACCCAAATTTTTTGTTCATTTTAGGTCATTTGGATGATTGTTTTTGAACCTGAGTCATTTTTATAATTAATTAATTTTTTTGGTCATTTGGGTAAAATAACCATAATGAATCAATTGCTCAATGTTTGATTCCCCCTAGATTATAAGCAATATCAATGATGTACCCAAGGAGTCAGATCAATACATGGCTACACCACATAGTTCATGATGTGTCACGAAACTAACTAAAAATACGACAAAGGCAAGTGCACCTATCGATAAATAGTATAGCTATGGTGAGTAGAGATATCGTATCCACGAGGACTAAAAGTATTAGTAATTACCGTTTTCCTATTATTTAGTTGACAAATTGGAGTGATTGGTTTTAAACTAAAATTACTAAATTAGTTTAACTAAGAACTCAATAGAGAATAAATCAGGAAAGTAATCGAATAATAACCAATGAGAGAAACAATACCCAAGAATGAATCCACCTAGACTTCATCTATTATTATGAATCTGAATTAAACAATTTATTCACTTGGTATCTTAATCCGTAGAAATCCTTAAATTATGCTAATATCTCTTTTGAAAGTAAGAGCAACTGACTCTAGGTTGATTAATTGAAATCTCTTTCTAATTAAAACCCCTATTGTCGCATTAACTCGATCTATGAATTCCTTTATTAGATTTGACTCTAATCTGGTAGATTTATGTCGTCCTATTTCTAGGATTGCATGCAACTCCACTCAATTACGCTAGATCTACTCTTAAATAAGGATTTTTCCTCCTTTGATTTAAGCACATTAAACATGAATTAATATCCTGAAAATATTAAAACAAGAAATAATCACACATAACTGAGAACAAGAATTAAGTATTTATAGCGTAAAACAGAAATCAAGTAATAGAATCCATCATAGGGTTCATCTTCTCTAGGTATCTAAGGAATTAGTTCATAATCGTGAATAAAAACATCTCAAAGTCAGAATAACCACAAGAAATAAAGAAACTCATAAAAACTTCAAAAGAAATTAAAATGAGGTCTGATGGCTCCAATGTTGTTCTTCGAGTTGTTTTCTTCAATATTCTTTGATGGCCCCTTATTCTCTTCTTCTCTGATGGCTACGTGTTTGGGAAGCGAGTTGCGAAATCGACACAGTTTGGCACATGGCCATGTGTCTAGCCCGTGTGGGAAGGCCTAACCTGTGTGGCTCCTGAAATCTGCTCTTTTTGTCTGATTTTCGCTCCTTTTGCTCCCAAATGCTCACCTAAGTATAGAAACATGAATTCAAAGGATTAGGAGCATAAAATTCATCAATTTGAATAAATAATCATCTAAAAACGCATTAAGAACGAGATTAAAATATGTTACTTTTATCACTTTTCAGTTCATGAGGCTTACCAAATGTAATAATCTAATGGAGCCCGACAGCCAATAAGTAGCCAGATACCTTAAAGGATTAAGACTTGCAATCTAAGACAAAATTGATGTGCAAATGTTGGCAAATATCGCTGTAGCACAAAATATGAAGTTAAAAGTGAAGATGATAATATAAGAGAAGAAGGCGAATTGGACTAAGATGAATTGCTATCAATCTGCACTAGCAAATTTGGAGAATAATAATAAACTAAATACTTGAAAATTTAATCCAAAAATCTAATTATGACAAAGTAGTGAGAAAGAAGTTAGCAAAGGGGATCAAGACATAAATGCAGTCATAGACATGGAAAGAACCCATACACTTAAGTCTATTCCTGGAAAATGCTACTTGTGTAATCTACGCGGACATCGCTCTAATGATTGTCCAAGAAGAAAGGATATCAAAATTATAGAGTGTGGTGACTACGAAGATGAACTTGAGGAAGGAAACGAGATCATATGGAAACTCGATGGAGCAGATTTAGGAGATGGACAAATTTTGGCTATAGGGAAGATAATGTTGACACTAAGGATGGAGATATAACCCAAGGCCAACAACATTTCCAAACTAGATACACCTTTACAGGTAACATTTGCAACTTGGTAGTTAATAATGGTAGCAATTAGAACATCATTGAAAAGAGTATCCTTGAGAAAGTGTGATATCTTAAAATGTTTGATTGTTATTTGAAGAGTTTAAAGATATTATGATTCAGGAGTTGTCTGCAACGTTTCCACCTAAAATTAAGGTGAGCTTGTCGAACCTCCCAAATTACCAAGTGAATCCAAAGTAGAATATAATTTTATAAGGGTAAGTGTTTAGTACAATATATTAAATAATTTTCCTTTTCTAAAATTAAATAGATAAATATGTAAATTATTTAGTTTTCTCACTTTCTTTATAATTGAATTCAGTTGATTTAGAATTCAAAGAGTATTTAATTTATATAATTAGCTAGCTTAGGATCTTTAACATATATCATACCAAAATCAAATTTAGCAAGCATCCACATAGATGCTTAAATCAAATTTCTCCATCCCAAAGTTCCTGTGTAGTGTTGAAAGGCCCATATTTGGAGATATAATCTTGTCCACTACAAAGCCTGCTTTGCGGGATATCATTGATCTTTTTCACATCCTCTTGACTCAATGACCAGTTGAATATCTCAAGGTTGCTTTTCATCCTGTCCTTGTTGAAGCTCTTCACCAATATGCCGATCCCTTGTTCGTAGGCCCATCTCAAACAAATCTGTTTTTGGATGCACTAATCAGCATTTTTTATTTCTATACCAAGTCTGTTAGCAGCAGCAGAATTGAACTTCTTTCTCGAATAACACAAAATCAATCCCAAATAATCTCAAGTCCTAAGTTGTTTTCATAAAAGAATGGAGGAAACAAAAAGAGCAAAATGCACCTGAGCAACTGTCTTCCCTTTTTGCTTAGCGATTTCCTTGAGCAATTCGCACTCCAAAACTCTATTGCTGCCCCAAATGGTACCTTGGGCTCCCAGTGGAGCATAAGCAGTCAACAGGATACCATTAGCCTTGCAAAACTCTCTTAGCTTCTTTTGTTGCCACAGTGGGTTCAATTCCACCTTGCAAAACATTAAGAACAACTTCCTCATTGCTATTCAAAGTCGAAAGCAGCTTGGAGTGGGCTTGAGAAAGGGAGAGTTCTTACCTGGTTAACAGCTGGAGGGATTTTAGCAAAGGCAAGGATGTCACCCAACTTTTTACAGGAAAAATTGCTAACTCCAATAGACTTTGTAAGACCAAGCCTTTGACAATCTTCCATAGCTTTCCATACTGCCTTGAAATCCATCGCCAGGAAATCTTCCCGCTTTATTGGAAACTCATAAATCCCTGGCTTTGAACTTACTGGCCAGTGAATGAGATAGAGATCAAGATACTCCAACCTCAGATTTCTACAGGACAAACAATTTATACAATTACCAAAGGCGGTAATTAAAGAGGAAATATAAGGTGGTAGAGTGGTAGTGTTTTACTTTAAGCTCCTCTGAAGGGCAGGAAGGACAAGTTCCCCATGGGCATCACTGCACCAGAGCTTGGAAGTGATGAAGAGTTCATCTCTAGATTTAATTAACCCAACTGCAATTGCTTCTAGAATTGCTTCACCCAGTGGTTGCTCTGTCCCGTATAAACTTGCTGTATCAAAGTGCCGGTAACCAAGTTCAATGGCTTGGAGAATGGCGGTCTTGGTAAATTGTGATCCGACGGGCGGAGAAGCAGCAGTGCCGAAACCCAAAAGCGGCATTCGCCTGCCACTGCAACCCAAAACGTATTCTGGAATACTCAAAGGGGAAAGGGATGCCTCCAAACAGCCATCCATCTGCTTTACAGTGCTGGTGTAGGACTCTAGTAGGTTCCTTCAACAACTCAAAGTTGCTGTTGTCTGGTTAGCAATGTAAGTAGAGATTTGTTCTTCTGGGGATCTTGTTTGGGTAGCAAACACGAGGAAGACGACAGGGATGTACGTCAGCTCGTGGCACGTGAACTAAATTATTTCAGTCTAGATTCCACTTGCTATTGCGGATAAAAGAATGGATTGGAGTTGATATATTTTATGGTTAATGTAGTGAGATTATAGTTGTCAGCATGAAAACGTGATTTCATATTATTGTCTTTTTCTCGATTGTTTTTAAGAATTGATTTGTCATTCTTCTAAAAATGATGTACTTTTTCATTGGCTCCACTAATTTAAACATTTCCCTTATATTTTGTTTTGTTTCTACAGTTAATGGCTTTTTGGTCTGAAAGCTTGCTCCCTCCAAATTCTATTGATTTGGGGACCTATGTTCTTCACTTAAATTGAAAGAGTTGTGGGATGTTTAGGAACACTTAAGGCTTCCTTAGGAGATGGAATAAGGAGCATTGTGGGAATGCTGAATCCAAAATTTCACTAATCTCGGATTTACTTTGCATATTACAATTTTAAATTTATAGATATTTTTAAAAATATATATAATATTTACAAATATTAATGAAATTAAATAATTAAAATGGATTGGCATGAGTTGATTACTTATTTTTATCATAAAATTTTGAATTTAAAATTGATTAGTTTTGATTTATGAAGCTTTTGATATTAATAATATCTAACATAAATTTTACATATTTATTTTTAAATTATTTTACGAAATTTTTATTGAAAATTTTAATCATTTTCAAAATTTTAAAATACTCAAGAAAATCTTAATAAGAAGCAGAATATGGTTGATGCCTTAGCTAAGAAGCAGAATATTGTGGTGACTTTGATGTTTTGAACAGTGCTGTGAGAATTTGTTAGTAAATTTGTGGGAGATGTATATATATATATATTTGGAAAGATAAACAGAAAACGTGTACTTGAGTTCTGGGTTCGATTACTCTCTTAATCATATTTATATTTTTTATTTCATGTTGTTTTAAGATTTATTTTTATTTTTAATTATTATTTTTAACACATTAATTTCTTTGGTTACATGGTTAAAAAATAGTGATTTTATATTCAAGTCTCAAGTTTGATTTCTCTTTTAAGAATATTTGTATTTTTATTTCATGTTGTTTCAAGATATTTTTTTAATTTTAATTAAAAAATTTATTATTTTTAAGTTTTTTATTTTAATTTATTTTTAATTAATAACTGAAATCAGTCAAATATAATTATTTTCAGTAAATATAATTTCTATAAGGTAAATTACAAAAATAGTCACTTTTATTTAAAATGTTATATAATTTTTCTATTGACTTTTGTCTGGTATAGATTTTGGACAAATTAATAATTTAATATTCTGTATACATTTGCTTCATTTGACTCTATTTGTTTTCATCATTCAAAGATAGTGTTGCAAATAATATAATTATTGTGGTTGTTCATTGAAGGAAAATAAATCACTATTTATTAATCTGGAAAATATAGATTACAGTTCCATTAATTAATAATAAGATGAGATATTATTATTGATGTAAAATAAAAAGTATTAAATGATTTAGAACTAAATATTAAATAAATTTATTAATTACAATTATTCAACATAAATAGCTAGAAACTCAAAAAAATTAACATCTATATTTAATTATATTTTAATAAAATTAATAGTATTTCAATATTTTTTATTTTACACATGTCAGAAGACATGAAATTATACACTAATAATGCCTTATTTATTATCCTCATTTGTTATGTTAACCCAACATTTTAATATAAATATTTTTTTCTCAACCAAATTTAAAATGTTATTGAAGTAAATTAATTTGTTAGTGGATAGAGTCAGAGTTTACAATTATCCTATAAAAATATATAAAATATTAAAAAATATCAATTTTTACAGCCTCAACCTCGAAAGAATGGAGCTGAGTCTAACCAAAAGGTTATAAATACTTGATTGAAGCGAATGAAACCTATGAATTGAACAAATTCCATGCAAATGGCTCATGAAAAACTCCTAAATGTCCATCCTAAGAAGCCTAGCTTATACTCAGAATACCCAGGAAGAAGAAGAAGAAGCCTGACTTATAAAACTGTGTATGGACGTGAGAATCCAGTCCACTTAAATTAAAACAGACTGTGCAACTGGACCCATCAAGATGAGAACATCCAAGATCCTAAAACCTTATCTAGAAATCTCCTTTTAAAAAAACACATCCCAATAGAAGACGAGGGCGTACATCAGCAGTGGTTAGAGCACACACACTTACAAACATGGGTTAAATGCATGATATATATTACTTCAATGGTGGAACCCAATGAGCTTAATTTCTGGTCCCTCGAATGGCATGACAATTCATGTGAGCTGCTCCTAACAACCGATAACTAAAGAAAAGAGTATTAAATTCCAAAACTTGAATTCTAACTATTTAATGGAAGCATCTGGTTCTTTCTCAATAACAGGGCAAAAAGATTGCGCATTGCTCTCATATTACTTACTCATCTTCATGCCTACTTCTCCCTACCCCAAGCATATACCTCGCTGGCTCGCTCTCTTTTTGTCTTTCTGCTGCCATGTTTTGCATAATAAGCCTACCATCATGGTGATGCATCTATGAAGATGTTGACATACTAACCACCCTCATCATATAAGCTTATTAACTGTTCCTTGTTTTGTTCAGCTTTGATGATTTATGGGGATTCTTCCATGTCACTTGTCTTGCCACAGAAACGACGAATCTCAGTCTGGCTCCTATCATCTTCATTCGGAATCATCAACCCCTTCCATCTCCTCTCAACCAAGTTTACCATCGGTTCCTTCCCTTGCTTCAACATCTCACCGACATGATGAAAAGACCCCAGCCATCCATCATAAGTGCATAGCCACCCTTAAAAACCACTCCTATGTCTTCACCCTCGCTCTTGCCGGGAAGGTCCTATACGATGGCTCTTCAAACGGTGAGATACGAGCATGGAGGCTGGATTCTTCCGAGCATGGTGATCGAACTGATAACATTGTGGTGGCTACTAGCAACAGTGCAGTTAAGTCTCTGGTGGTTTTAGGAGATAAGCTTATCAGTGCCCACCAAGATAACAAAATCCGTGTATGGAAAATTCATAACCACGAACATCACAAGTATAAATGTTTAGCTACTCTCCCAACGTTGAACGATCGTTTCCTGAGATGCTTCTCGGAAAAGAATTACGTGCAGGTCCGGCGTCACAAGAAATGCACATGGATACATCACGTTGATACAGTATCTGCTCTGGCAATATCAACAGATTGTTCTCTCCTTTACTCTGCCTCGTGGGATCGGACATTCAAAATCTGGCGGACATCGGATTTCAAGTGTTTGGAATCAGTGCAAAACGCGCATGATGATGCCATTAATGCCATAGTATTGTCTAGAGATGGATTTGTTCATACAGGTTCAGCAGACAAGAGGATTAAGGTATGGAAGAAGCATGCAAGTAAAAACAACCATTCCCTGGTCTTAACACTGGAGAAACACAAATCAGCTGTTAATGCTTTGGCTCTTAGTAACGATGGGACCGTACTTTATTCCGGTGCATGCGACAGATCGATTCTGGTTTGGGAAAGAGAAAGCGAGGGAGGCGACGGTGAGTGGCGGATGGTGTTGTTGGGTGCACTTAGAGGTCACACCAAGGCAATCTTGTGCTTGGCGGTTGTGACGGATTTGATATGCAGCGGATCAGCAGATAAAACAATGAGGATTTGGAGGAGAGGAATCGACAAAAGCTATTGTTGCTTGGCAGTTTTGGAAGGGCACACAAGGCCAGTTAAATGCTTGACATGTAATACAAATACTGAAGAAGAAGAAGAAGGTGCTTCTGAAACTATTACTTATATGGTTTGCAGTGGGAGTTTGGACTATGATATTAAGGTGTGGCAAGTTTCAGCTTCAGTTTTATGATATTCATCTTTCAGTTTCCCTTTTGTTTGTGATGTACATAAGCGTATATAAGATTCAATAGCTTTTAACAAAATTAGAAATTGAATTGTATATATAAGTATCGATATTAATTATATATGACTGAAATATGTTGTGTTGGGAATTTGATCTCCGACGAGTTTATGTATCTGGAAATAGAAACTTCAATATGCTTAACCAACATTTTCAATCATACAAGGAAAGTCTAATCAAGAATTGTTCATTGAAAAGCACTGATGTTGAAAATTGCTGTTCCAAGTGTTTCAACTTTTTTCAGCATCGTAGTATGACAGGAGACCTAACAGCATTAAAAACTTCATAGGGCTTCCAAAATCTGACCTTCCCTGACATCTTTTAGGGTAATGAACTAATGCATATACTTAACCTCTCATTGAACTTCCTGCAAGGGATGGCGAAGGTCAACGTTTAGCTGTTTAAAACAATTTCAATTTCTCTCATATAAGGTTTGGTCAAACAAAGGCAAAAACTAGTTCATAAATCCTCGCAGATCAACCCCAATATGCATGTTGTGCTACTAAACTGTTCCCAATGCATAGGACAAAAAAGAAAAAGGAAATGACATGATCGATTCCATTACTGAACATCCAATATTGGCCATGTCATTGAGTAGTTTATGAAATGATAGGATCGTATATCAAAGCATCAAATCTTGATTGATTGGCTTATTATGCATGGGGCATTAAACAACACCTTAAGTTATTCAATAAAAAAAAGCAGTAATAATTAAATGTCATGAGATAAACAACACTCATCTGATTAATTTCTATGTTGTGCCTACATATGTTGGAAATGATTTCAGGGAAATTTTTTTATTTTTATGATTTTGGACGGATGTTGGAAATGATCCTAGACATATCTGGAGGGCTACAAAAGTCATACAAAAGGAATTTAGATCATTTTTTTAATACAGTAAAAGGAAATCTAAGAAAAAATAAAGAAAATGTTTTACTAAAAGAAAATGAATATTACCTCACTGTTATAGAATATGATTTTGAAACTTTCATTTCTACTTTGTTGTTATTAATCACATAATTTCTATTGTTTATTATTAAGTTTCCATGATAATTGCGAGTGGGGGAGGGGGGGGGCAGTTAGGTTGAAAGTCATCCACTAGGCCTTAGTTTATTGAACCAGCACTTAAACTTTTGTTAATTTTTAATGTAAAGTAAAGATAATTGAGATGTAACTTCGGGAAACAGGGTAAAGAGTCTTAATTACAAAAATTAAGATGATCAACCTATAATTCACCTTCTAGAGAAATTTACCACAATTAAATCTCATTAAGACATTACATATGTGTAAATGCATGGTGTTTTCTGCTGCCACGTTGAGGAACATTATTATGTCCATGGAAAAAGGCACATTCTCCTCATTGGAGTTTGGTCATCACTTTGGCGAGCTATTGCTAAATTACAGTCGTATGTATGACGTGAGATAGACACACAAAGATGAGAACCACCACCGACACTAATAAATATGCATGGGTATATATCAATATGCAGCGATAGCTCTTCGAAAACACTAGGCAAATTTAATATTCTTTTCTCAGAGTTCATATTTGACTTATGCTATCATTTAATCTGGTAGTTTAATTTCTGAATTACTAACCATGGAATATTAAACAAGTCTAATCTGGCTGGCATCTTTTCTTTCTTAACTGGAATCAAAGCTATCTAACTGATCTAACATTTCTGATGTTAGCAACTGTTAAAACAAGCTTAGAAATGAAACAAGAAAACTGTTTGGATGCTGAGAAAGTAGAGGAAAATAAAGAGAATCATATTAACGAGAAACAGACATGAACTAACATAACTACTAGTAACTAACTTTTAACTGACCAGCTGCACTAACTGATAACAGTTCAGCTGTTGGAACAACTAACCAACTCAACAGACTCAATAGCTCATAGTCTAACATTCTCCTGGTTTTATGTATCTTGTTGACAATCAACCACTACCGTCCAAGGAAGTACTCTAAGTTTATGTCTGAGGCTAGAGAATGTAGCTGCTGTAATAGGCTTAGTTAATACATTAACAGTTTGCTCCTCTGAGGGAATAAAATTCACCTGCAGCTTCCCATCAAGCACCTTCCCCCTAACAAGATGTAAGTCAATTTCTACATGCTTAATCCGACCATGGTGAGTGAGATTGGCAGCCATTGATACTGTTGAGGTGTTATCACACCAAACAGTAGATATCCTTGTCATTACAACACCCATTTCTGAAAGCAATTGTTGAACCCATATCACCTCAGAGACTGAATTGGCTAAGCTGCGACATTCAGCTTCTGAAGAGGACATTGAGACTACACTGATTTTTCGAGCTCCAAACAATAGGATTGTTTCCTAGGTACACACAATAACCTGAAGTAGAGCGCTAGTCTTCAACAATAGATGCCTAGTCAGCATCAGTATAGCATGCAAGTGCACATTCACCCTTTGTATAGTACCATCCATACTCTAAGGTACCCTTGAGGTATCTAAGAACTCTCTTCACAGCCTTCCAGTGAGTGTCAAGGGGAGAGTTCATATATTGACTCAGCTTGTTGACTGGGTAAGCCAAGTCTGGTCGAGTAAGACAACCTGAAGAGCACTATGACACTTATGTACATCTAACCATCTTCAAAGGGCATGACTGGAAAAGCTGTCAACTTTGGAGACCCAACTATAGGAGTAGGTGTAGAAGATGCGTCGAGCATGTGTCCTGTTAAGAAGTTCTAGGACATACTTCTTCTGATTGAGAAAAAGACTTGTTGTTGTCTTGTGAACCTCCACACCAAAGAAATAGTTGAGTTCACCTAGATCTTTCAAAGAAAACTGGGTATGCAGTTATTGAACCACATCACCAATCTCAGTTGAGTCACCGCTTAGAATTATGTCATCCATATATGCCATAAGAAGCTGGTTAGCTAAAACTTAACTGATGATGTCAACCAGGTCCTCGCTTGGCCACTTTATAACCAGCCTCCTACTTAAGGGGGAGATAATTGCTATACCAACTTATGAACATGGTCATAACCTATTTCTAAAGCATGCTACAACTTGAAGAAAACTTAGGCCTAAAAGGCCCCAAGCACCTAGCTTGTCCTATTAGTGGCCAAAGAGCGAGCCACTTGAGAGTTGAGATAACAAACAGTTGCCTAGGATCATCACCCTTAGAAAAAAAGAACCCTTGGTAATCAAGGTTGCAAGACCAGAAATTAGTCACAAGGTAGACTACCACGCCAACATGGTTAGATGACTGGCTAATGAATAATCTTTAGAAAACCTGTTGAGTAGCCCAAAAACCAAGTATAAATACCCACCTACAACTCATTCCCATCTATCTACACTACCAGCTTTACCACTAGCCTAAACTTTTTTGTTTCCTTATCCAACTTCTCCTCTGCTAACTTAAGCATCTAAACTTGTTCCGAAGCACAAGTTTCGATGCCCCAAAGCTAATATTTTTCTTGAAAGAACACACAACTCGTAAATTCAAATCCACCTTCCTCTAAAAATTATCTTCAAGCCTGGTCCATTGCTAAAATGACATTATCAAATTTATAAAAAAAATATTATAACAATTGCTTAGTTCCATTTTGCTTCCAGAAATATATAGTTTTCATTTTTTACAACATAATTATGAATTAAATTTTTTTCTTTAAAATCAAAAGATCAACCTTTGTATCAAAATTATATACAGTGTGTCTTAGAATTGAAAGAGTGTTGATTTTTACATTCTCAACTAAACCTATAGAGCTCAGCTCTACGATATTAGAAACTTATTCTTACCCAAAATTTTCAGTTTTTTTAAAAATTAACATGTATTCCATAATCAAAATATTGAACAAGTCGAACTTTGTGCCATCAATATTGCCTTGCAATTCTGTCTTAATTCTCAATGGAAAGACGAGATGAAGTTGACTATGGAATCTTATTACCCCTATTCTTTCATGGTGTTCAAACTCGTCTCAAAGTTCGTGGAGGTTTAAATATTTTCAATGAGGTGGATAATCTGGCCAGCAAAATTGTTAAAGTGAGCTTCTGCCATACGTTTAGGGAGGCTATAAGTTTGCAAACTCATTGGCTAAGTCTAGTGAGAATAGGAGGACTGCAACAAATTTATCACTTAGTGATGAATTCTTTTATGTAATGCTTAAAGAAAACATCAAAATTTATCTCTTAAAAATATTTTTATTAAAATTTTTATTAATATTTTTTTATTAAAAATTAATTCGCTTTCTATAGCAATGGCCGATTCTCTAATCCGTCATGATGACAAACACATTTCTGTTAGTCAATTGCAAATGGTAAGAATATTTTTTTAATAAAATTTAATTTTATTTAATTTTTTATTTCATTGTTATATTTTAACTTGATATTTTATATTTTTTTTACGTAAATAGGCGGAATATCAAATTTTACAATTCCATATTCGTAATCTACCCGCTCCTCCTCCACCGTTGGTCGAACTGTACTTGAGGGATGTCAGTTTTTGGCACATGGCCCTTGTAGGCCAGGAGTGTAAGTTGGACCTGAAACTCGTAAGCGCATTGGTGGAGAGGTAGAGACCCGAGACACACACATTTCATATTCCATATGGCAAGTGTACTATCACTCTAGACGGCGTGGATTTACAGTTGGGGTTACCGATGGATGAGTTGGTAGTCACTGGGTCTGTTCACTTTGTTGATTGGGAAGGTGTATGTGGTGAACTTTTGTGTTCGGTTCTGAAAATGATTTACGGAGATCGGCTCGAAATGAGTTGGTTACAAAAAATTTTGTAGGGCTGGATGAGAATTCGATTGAAATCAAAAGAGAACACGACATGCTCGGGCGTACATCCTTCAGATTATCGGGGGTATCCTAATGCAGGACAAGTCACATACACTCGTCCATCTAAGGTGGCTACTGAAACTCGTTGACTTTAGAGGAGTGGGTAAACTTAGTTAAGGGTCCGCTGTGTTAGTGACATTGTATACAGAGATGTGTTGGCCGACGCAACTATGAAAAATCAAAATTGGTGGTTGCATTCTACTACTGCAATCATGGGTGCGGTACCGATTGCCATTTTTACGTCCTCGAGCAAACTACCCATATAAATTCTCACTTGTAACAAGGTAAAATTCATTAGATATTACCATAATAAATTTGATTTAATTTTAGATTATTATGCTAACAAGTTATTTAAATAGGTGGAACCATAGGTCGAGTCATGTGGGATTACCTATTAAGCTTTAAGATATAAGGCTTTAATTAGACTAACGATCGGAAGAGGAGGTATCTATTTATTTAAATTTGAACTATATAATATTAATGTAATCGATTTCATATTTAGTAGTATATATATAACTAATATTTTTACCATGTTAATATAGTTTGAATGGACACCATACGAGGATCCGACAATTCAAGAAGTCATCCCCGAATAATTCTTTGTGAATCCGAACATTTAGCACGTGAAGGTCCCATTGGTAGTGTATGCTATCGTCAAGATGCACGAGACTGATAAAGTGTTGCGGCGATTCAGATTTTGACAATCGACTTGCGGGATCAGACGTATGAGAATTGGCCGATATTCCACTATCAACATATCAATATGTGGAATAATCGGTATGATTTCTTACCTACTCGCAAACTAATTGTCATTCCGGAGTTAGCATACGATTCGAAGTACATGCCATGTTTAAGATCCATTGCAAGTCATATTTGCATAGGGACGAGGCAAGGCATCTGCATCCCCATACAAGTAAGCCACGATTGGCCCCTTTAAATCTAAGAACTATTAATGCGGGTTTTATTATGAGCACCCACGCAAGAACCGACACTAATGCTCACACCACCCACCGGTCAGTATGTACATTTTTATTCTAATGCGTATTCTAACCCTATCATCTTCACACAAGTACCATATATTGCACCATATTTTTCTACTTCTAATCTTATGTTAAGTTGGACTTTTGAACATCCATCCCCGATGTATTACACGCCCATGTCATCTACTTTTCTAATGACGACATATAGGCCATCTGTGTTTCAGGCACCGACGGAGAGTCTACTTATTATCCTATCGGTGTATGGAACTCAACATAGTTATGCTCATTCACCGTTTGGGACGCAAACACCTTCGAGATCTTTGTTCTACCAAAGTAGGCCATCTTCTCAATCACTTATTTCTAGAACAAAGTGTGCACGATAGCAACCGAGAATGTACGAATCGCAGTCAACTGAAGGCGAAGAAGGAATGACCACAACCCCAACCAGATGCTGAATCAAGAAAGAATCTAACGCGCAATCATCGACCACCCAGTCGTCTACTGACTCCCCTAGAGTTATTGCAAACGCAATTGGAAGGATTCTCTGATTGCCATCCTATTCCATAGCCAACAACAGCTGATGAGTACTAGAATGTAGTACTGGAATGCTTGAAAGTATTACTTGAAAGTCCAAAACAAACAATGGAACACTTGACATCCATGGAGCTAGCAATCGTTGTGGTACACGGGCCTCGTTTCCAAATCAGTTACGCAACTTGGGACGTACCTTTCCAACACCCGACACCACTGTCATACCTCGTTGTATGACGCGTCCCACCCATTGTGCATCTTCTTAAATACCTTCTGCTTTGCTGCCCACTCCTTGCGGTACGATGGCGTGTAAATGAATCGACTATAAATATTTGTAATTAAATCAGACACAATAATCTTAGGACTTGCTTTTACCATCGGTAGTATTATGCCTATGATCATCTCTGAATCCAACTTTGGATGATCTCGTAAAATACCTACAATGCCACGAGTACATTAAATTTAGTAATTCAACTATGTCATAATCTATACCAGTATTAATACAGTACCAGTAGTAACACACGTATGTAGAGCGGTAAACTTTTTATCGTCCACAACCATGTCTTCTTCTTAACATAAGCCATGATTTTCCATGTGCATCTACTGTCTAGTATTGCACACTTGGCCTTGAACTTCTTAGATTGGGATTTAACAACGTGGAAGTTAACCTCGTTCTTGATGTTGTATCGCTTCACTATAGCGACAAAACTATCTTTAGTGAAAAACTCCTTGCCCACTTCCAAATCGCCCGAATCCAACGAAAAAATCGCGTGGCTCGGCCTCTTTTATGGTAGTTTTGCAAACTCCAACCCATCTTCTGACAATAGGTTGACATTATGCATGTGGGCTGAAGGTAAGTACACCGTGAATCATGGATATTTTTCTTCTTCATCTTCACCCCTTTCATCGTCTTCTAATTTAGTTAAAATAGACTCCAGTTTAGAAAATAATACAATTTATAAACCGTCGGCACTGATCTCCTGGACTGGATCGACATCAAATTCATTGCCATCTTCATTCTCGGACCCGCAAACATCTGTCGTGTTAGATGTCTCCTCGCCAGTGGACATCGTAAGGAGTACATCATCTCTTCTTGTGTAGTTGTCGAAAAGTCTAGAATCACTTGTCGATTGCCAACCGTTGGAAGTTGCTATTATTCTCCAGTAAGTATTCCCAACATTGAACATCGATTGACCGAAGTTCATGTCTAACCCACTAATTAAGTGTTGTGCAAGGGTCGTGTATTCCGTTCTACCACTAAAACCTGATTGTTCGGTGTTCTACCTCCCAGGGTTGAAATCTAAGGCCGAGACGGATGAGTGTCTTCCTATCGATGATTTCGAGATGTCATAATGAGAACTTTCTAACAAAGTAGTGAACCCGCCACACAACTGTGTTGTTGGACTATTTGTATTTTCAACCATTTTGACCTCTCGAACAGGAACATATGTCGACATTCGAAGGCCTTCATCTGCCCTTGAAAATTCTATATATAACTCGAGAAACGGTGATCCACTACCGATATGTGTCTGTATCATCGCCTTTAAGCCCCTAACACCTTTAATATTGAAAACGTCATATCTCACGGGGTCGATCGAAGCACAAAATCTATACTTAAGAGATGATACTCTCATCTGGTTGGTTTCGATGATTTTTCACCTAACTCTTATCTAGAGTTCTAGCAATGTTCTGGGTAAATGTCATCCGCATTGTATTCTTCGATAAAAAAAACCACGTCGTTCTCAGTGTTACGGACCTCACCGTCGTAATAAATAATATCATTAATCCGTCCACTCATTTTGAACCGAATTATCTATCGAGAGAAGTTCGAAACAAAAAACATCATGCAAAAAAATAATGCTTCAAATAAATATTAACAACAAAAATCAATGCTTATGCTTACTTTTTATACAAATAGTATCGTCGCTCCAGCTTATGCCTTCCTTGCGAACTTCTATTTTTCTGAACTTCTTAAAATTTTATTTCCTCATAATGACTTATGCCATCAACGACTGAAATATGTTACATTTATAGCCTAGGGGATGACCTCCTGTTTGATTTTGAAAAAATTCCCCAGATAGTAGGGGGTTGAAACTTGTAAAGACAAAATGCTCCAAACAGGACGCACTGTCAGCAGAAGTACTGAAAGCGCGCCCAGTTGGAAACATTTTTAGTGCTACCTCAGCTCAAAGCGCTTCCAGCTGGACGCGTTTTCAGTAATTTTGTTAAGAGTGTGTCCTGCTTAGAGCATTTTGTCTCTACAAATTTCAACCCTCCCACTAACAGGTGAATTTCACATCATATTTCAGATATCCCGTGATTCCCAGGATATATTTTTAGAACTCATCTTGTCAAAAATAATGCACTTGATAAGTATTTTATTGAAATATCAAATCAAGCTAGAATTAAAAAAAAGGCAAAAAATTTTAAAACTAGTTTTGCATTTGAACCGAGTAATCCCAGTTTCTATTTTTAATCGATTTGTAAAATGAAATTCAAATATAAAATTAGTGTAAATACGAATATTTTAAATATTGAATTCAATAATTACTATAATAGGCCCAATATGCCCGACCCGTTAGTGAAATAAACCTAATAAACAAATGAATAAAATAAAACCAAATTAAAAAATTAAAAGTCCACAGTCCAGTTACAACCCAATACAATAAGCCCAACTTTTAAATACCAAACCCAATTTTCAGAAACTGATTACAGTGGCCCAAAAGACCCAAGTCACCTAACCCTACCTAAGTATCACAAACCCAATACCCAGCCCAAGCACCGGAAACCCTAGCAGTAAATGAGCCCAGCGCCTCAGCAGTCTCCTCTTCGCACGTGCACCACCGCTATGTGACAAGCCCTATACGCTTGTGCCCCTGCCTCCGTACCTCCACGTCGACCTCTGCCCTCGTACCTGCAAAATACACACGAAAACAAGCAGAGAAAGACAGTAGAATAGGGCAACAGAGGGGATTTGGGGGGAGCATTTTCTTTTATTTTCTTTTCATTTTTTTGTAATTCTGGCCATAAAAAGGCCATTCAAATGCTGTAAAAACGGACACACATATTGAAATACAAAAAAAGGCAAAAGAGAGAATACACAGATATTTGTATGCAAAAAAACAAAAAAAAAACATTGAAGGGAATCGAAATAAAAAATTTTGGAAAGGTGATTCGCATTTTTTTGGTGCTCTTTCTCTTCTCTGTTTCTTTTCATTTTCTGTTTTTTTTATATGTGCGAAACAACGAAAGGAGAGTTTAGGAAGGGAAGAAAGTACCTGGTGACCGCATCCTCTCTTCCCCCGTCGTCATCGGAGTTGAGTGGGGATCGAACGGTCTGAGGGATTGGTTCATCGAACAGTGCAGGAGGATAGTGGCTAGGGTCTGTTTTCAACAGATTGATTTTAGGGTTTTGGGGTGCCCTTTTATAGCATGTAAAACGGCACCGTTTAGGGCCTGTTCCAGTGGCCCTTAAACGGTGTCGTGTTGGTCGATTAACCCCAACGGCCCGCGCCGTGACCCGACCTAGGGAAGGATCCATGCGTTCTGGCCTCTGTTGGACGATTTGCGCAAATGGTCCCTTCCATTTTCATGAAGCGTTAAATCGGTCCTTTTATTTTTTTTTAATTTTGGCTCTGCATTTTGTCATTGCTGCATTTCGACCCAGCTTGCAAACGCTGCGTTTTGGGGAAGTGGGATATTTCCCAATCGGCCCCCATGTAATTCGCACATTGCAGTATGGCCCTCAATTTTAGCTTAATCTTATTTATTTCCTGATAATTCGATTTTGATTGCGATTTAACTCTTTTCATTATTCAATTTTTTTATTAACAAATTTATTGTTATTATTATTATTAGTATTATCCTACGTATATTTATGATTATTATATTTATTATCATTTTTATATATTCTCTTTTCGTATATATGCATTATTTTATTTTGCATGCATCTTTTTAAGGTTTCTTTCAACATTTTACATATATTTACCCTTTTTTAGGACATACTATTATTAATATTTTCTTAAATTTATTTTATCTTAAGTGTGCTTTTTTTATAAATTCACTCATTACCTATCTTAGATTTATAAATATACATTTTCAAGTAATATTATTATGTGATAATACTACATATGTATACTTATTCTATATTGAATTATTTTCATCATATATACATACATACGTACATAATCCATTGTTAATTTCACATTATCATATAGATATTTTATTTCTCTCAAACATTTTAACAACCTATTTTAAACATTGTTAATTCATTCAAATTTGTTTCAACTTTTTTTAATTTATTTAAATTAGGTTTAAGCTTATATATTTCATTTGAGCTATGTGAATTCGCTTGACCTTTAATTAGCCTTCTCTTGTTAGCCAATGTTGATATTTGTGTGATGTATGTTTGGAATTATTATTATCATGCTTGTTCGTATTTGTTCATTGATGTACATTTTATCTTTGAATTATCCTTTTCGCATTTTAGGAAAACATTTAGCCATATTACATTGTTTAAGAGATTGTATTTTACTAAAATATCGAAATAGTTTTAAGTTTCCAAAATACCCTACATCCAATGATTCTCGAGAAAATTGTGCCCTAACTTACTGGGCTTCGATTTTCTTCGTTGAATTTAGGTGGCCAATGTCTTTAAAATAAAACCGTAATTTTAAATAAATTTTCTCGGGACTTCAAAATGTTGGACCCTAACTCACTGGATCTGACAACTTTACTACCTCCAATTAAGGATTTTTAGGATAAAGGCAATATTTGGTGTTTATGAATCTCGAGAAATTAAACCCTAACTTACTGGGTTTTAACTTACCGTTTGACTCAAATAACCAGATATCTTTATCAAATTAAAACACGCGAGTTTTAAAAATTTAAAAGATATACCTAATTTCGAAGATTGAACTGTCGCACTCTAACTTACTGAGTGTGGCAATTTATCTCCTCGAAATAAGTGAGTTTTATCATCCAATTCATTTTACTCAAATTTTCTTTTCAAAAGATCGTATTTTAAAATCTTTTCAAAGTTTCGACACTAAGACATTAAACAATCGATTCGGTACCAATTTTGGGCGTTACGAGGGTGCTAACCCTTCCTCGTACGTAACCGAATCCCGAACCTATTTTTTCAAATCTCGCAGACCTAAAATTTATTTTTAATGGTAAACCGATCACACCTTAATAAAAGATCGGTGGCGACTCTCAATTTTCTTTTTTAAGTCGACAACCAAATTTTCGTTTTTTTAATTTTAAAAATGGTTTCGACAATTACAATTACTATTATTTTAAATATTTTATCAATTTAAAATTTAAAACTGAAAACCCTAAAATAACCCTAAACACAATGCTACTTAAAAACCCTAATAACAAAACCACTAAAACCCTAAAAATCCTAAACAAACCCTAAAAACCTTGAACCCTAATATAATTCGGAGAAAAATATTTTCAGCTGGAAGCGTTTTACTGGTAACATGCGAAAAGCACTTCCAACTGAAAGCGTTTTTCCGCATTTCACCTAAAAGCGCTTCCAGCTGGAAGTGTTTTTCTATATTTCGCTTGAAAGAGCTTCAAGTTGGAAGTATTTTTCTACATTTCAGCTGAACCGGAAGTGTTTTCCCTAAATTAACCTATTCCTGTAATTATTTCAAAATTCAACTTAATCTAGTAAATTTAAAATATTTTCGAGCATTTTTCCATGAGCCTAGTAAAAAGAAAGTATGTTTAGCAAACTGTTAGCTCCAGGTCAACTTTATACAGTGGTTTCAGACTTTTTCTTTTAATGCAACACTGATATATTGCGCTTTTTGACCCAACATTTCCTGGATCATCGTCCCTCCTTACATTGTGGGGGGTCCTCGGATTTGAACTTTTCAAGAAAATTAACTGCTTTTCTTTCTTCTTCTTTTCCTTTGGTTTAATTTAATTTACTTTGAAGAATGTTGGGGGAGTTTTGACAAAGTCTTGCAGGTCAGGTAACTTGGGTAAAAGCTGGTGAATTTGTTGGCGGTGGAGCATAAAGGTTAAAAGAATTGATTTCATCCCAAAGTTCACGACTTTCTGTTTGTCCCACAAAATGGAGTCATAATCATTACTGTGGTGGAGAAAACGGGCTTACGTCATCCTGTTATTTCTCACCAACCAACATTTTAAATTTTTGAGCATTCGAAATGGACCATGTTTTCGAAACAAACCCCCTCTCAAAATTTTCAAGAGTTTTAACCACGGCCAGCAGTAACGCATCACAATCACTCTTTCAAGCTTATAAAGTCGGCATTTTTCCCCAAAGAAACTAAAGTGGCTCTCAAAATTTTCAAAAGGACGATCGCTGTTTGTTTATGATCATTCTCTTTGAAATGACAGAACCACTTCTCGGTGGTGAAATCATATGCCGGTTTGATAAAAGAGAAATTTCGACGACAGTTGCGATGGGGTACTGTGATATATATCGAGTATGCCATAGTTGCTACGAGTTTAAATGTGAATAGGTGTGTAATATACTTCAATTTAATTAATTGGAATTTAGGAGTTTATGAATAGTTTAACCTCCATATAAAGAATGGGTTAAAATTGCTGATATTGAACCCAGAAGAAACTAGAGCAAAAGAGAAAATTTTGTAAAAGTTAAGTCCATTTAAAGTGCCTAACTTTATGAGGGTCAAACATAAAGTTATCAAGAAATGGATTAAAATGTTGATTCATTCCCCACTTGCCTTTGCCATTCTATCATCAATGTTTGTGATCTTCTTTACTAAAAAGTTAAAAACAATTCTTAAATAACGCTAACTAGAATATATGGTTTCTTTAACATGTTTTGGAAGCTTGTGAGTTTGTCTTCATTCAGTACTAAATACGTTGGACATCAGTTTTCTTTTTCTCTCTCTTAACATTTCCTGGAATTTCACAGGTTATTTTCAACCCATAATCATGTTCTCTATCTTGTCTCCGCTTAATCACCTTCTAAGCTTTAATCAATATATGTTTGAATTTCCTGACGCAATACATGTGGATTAGTTTTTAAGCTAATCTGGTTTAAGGTGCAAGCATGGACAAAAGACAACAATGAATGCTGTGTTGACAAAATGAAGAATCCAATGCCTCATGTCATCATGGTGCCTCACGAAATCTTTGCATGGGAGTTCAAAGATAGAGCCTCCAACATGTCAAAGAACAATAATCACATGATTGCTTATATCCCCCCACAAAACAATTTAACCTGAAATTAGCAAGTTTATCTGCATTTTCACCATAGCTTTCATTGCCTTACGTGAACTCTTCTCCACGTGATCTAGTCATCCAAATCTAGATCTCCATGAACAATGATCATCACCATCATGTTTGCAACCAGCCGTCATGATGATGAAATCTAGCCAGGGGAATTTATGCGTGTTTTACAAATTAATCTTTAGTAATTTCATGACATCGTATTACAATAATTATAAAGTGAGAAATCTTAATTAATTATATTGGTACACCGAGAAACACCATGGTGTAACTAAATATGCAGAGAAATTATCTTGCCTAACAAAAACAAAACAGTGCAACCTAGCAAGGGCCTGGGGGGACAATTTAAGGTTTAACATCAACATTCAACATGTACTCAACTAGGTCCACATTGATTAAATTTCAAGATTCCAAGGATAACCATATCCCTTTCATAAAAATTTAAGCTTTTTAAATCTCAATAACTATTGTTGCAATTATTTTATTATATCTCAATTGTGTAAAAAAGTAAAATTTAAGCTTTTTAAATCTTAATAACTATTGTTGCAATTATTTTATCATATCTCAATTGTGTATCAAATAGATGCATGTTTTATAATTAAATTATATATTTTAGGGGGCTAGAATTAAATTATATATTTTTATAATAGTAAAAAATATAATTTTATATCTTTATAATTTTTAAATGATTAAATCAAAATTTTATCATTTTTTAGGAGGTCAAAGAATAATTTTACCATTACTAATTTAAAATTTTATAAATTATAAAAGAAATTAAATGAAATTTTTCTATTTTAAGAGTTATTGATGTTTATTTTTGTAACCTTTTTATCATTAATAAAATTTATTTTGACAAAAAAAAATCGTATGAGGTAATTATATTCTATTTTAAAAAGAAAATTAACCATCACCTCATCTATATGTTAAGATTAAAAGATTAAAACAAAATTGAAAGTCATTGTCCGAATATGCAAATCGGTTGATTACTGATGTGATGACTATGGGCTATACCTAATGTATTTATGTGTATGGTAAGTTTTAGGATTTCTCTATTCATACGTGTTAAATAAAAAAATTTATTGTATTAGAGAGGAACGAAATGGATATTGTCAAATTTATCATCGTTATATTATTACCAAACTTGCCCTACTCAATTAATATTTATTAATTATTTTTAATAATTTTAATATGTATTTTACATATATAAATCATTAAATAATAACTTATAAATATCTCATTTAAATATTTTAAGATTTATTAATGTATGATATATTGATACATTCAAAAGTTAAATATATATATATTTATGTGGGTAAAATAACAATTTTAAAGTATCAAAACGAGGTAGAACAATGCAAGTGAATAACGTATCTGCTGCATAATAGCTTTTCAAACCAAATAAACCGCCATTGAAACAAAAAAGAACTCTTCATTGGAGGTCCAAATTTTATCATCCTACAAACAGGAAACAGCTTCCCTTCCCCAGTTTTCGCATTACCAATATATATATGCTCGTATTGCTTTGAAATATGTGAAATGGCTTGTCAAATTTAAGCCATACTTCCAGCTAACTGGACTACATCAAAGCTAGTCGTATAAGCCCTCTATCAGCATACATAAGTGTAGGGTTAAGCGTATAGAATCAATTTGAGTGGAAAATTTTTTTTGAATTAATCGAGTTTTATTTTATTATCTTAATACAATTTGAAAAGTCGAATAAAATTGTTAGAGTTAAATTAAAAAATTGAACATATTAAATTAAAATCTTGTTATAGTATAATTAATTTCATCTTAGAGCACATAAATTTAAAACCATACATATTTGAATATTTTTTCAAAGCAAGGAAAAAAGAAGAAGGTACTTATGATAAACTTGAATCTTTAATTAACTTATGTCCCAAAATTATCATTTTAGAAAAATTTTAAAATTTTAAAATTCTTTATATATTCTTTAAATTTTTTTAAAAAATTTTATAAAAAAATATAATTTTTGAATTTTTGAAAATTATTTTAAAATTATTTTTTAAGTTTTACTGAGAGAGATCAATTTTCTCATTTTCAAAATTGACAAAGACCAAAAGGATATAATTTACACTAATTTGTTGTTCAAATTGTAAGATTCAACTCGACTCAAGCTCAAAACTTGAGTTACTTATTCGAGTTGGCTTGAATAACTCGATTCGATTAACTAAAAATTTAAATTTTTATTTTAATTTTTTAAAATTAAATCAAGTTTTGTTAACCCTGAATACCTCGTCAAATCAAATATAATATGTATGTCATGGAAATTATATGAAAAGAGTTTGAACATTATATTTGCTATCATCTTATTAAGGTTATATATATATATGAAAAAGTTATGAAAATGGTGTTTTGATTGAGGTTTTGGAGCCATTGAAATCCAAAAGTCCAAATCACAAGGAAAATGTGTTTCTACTTCGTAGGGAGCAATTAAAATTAGGCTGTGGTGTATTTTGGTTTTCAATTATCCTTGCTCGATGATATCTTACTAGCTACATTTTTTAACACATTCATGGCGTAATTGTAGGGACTACAATTATTAGTCACCGTATTCTAATTCACATTCCCTAACCACGTCCTAAAAACAGTAAAAACAAAAAATATTAGTCGGATGAATAAACATTATAATATTTGGTACACACTAAAAATTTAAACAACATTGTATTAACACGTTTGATTCCCTAATCATTTTACTAAGAATGTGGTGGTAATCTTTAAGGGTGAAGCTAAAAAAATATTTTGAGAGGTCAAAATCAAATTATATTTTTTTTAATGTTTTATCATGTATTAACTTATAATTTTATATTTTTTAAAGAATAAATAGAAATTATTTCATTTTAGAGAGTTAAAGTATAATTTTATCATTTTTAAATGAATCAAAAAACAAATTTTCCATTTCGCAGGGCAAGGTTCCTGCCCCCTCTATATTTGCTTTGTAATTTTTGAAAATTACCCACCTCAAATAAAATACAAATTATTAAATTTAATATTTTCAATAATATTTAATGTTAATAAAAAATAATTTATTATTTATAAAATACCAAATAAAATACAGATTATTAGTTTTAATATTTTCAATTATACTTAATATTATAAAAAAATTACTTTTTTATTAACAAAATGTGTCACTTAACATATATTTTTAAAATAATATTTGTTTGTTTGTTTTAAATAAAAATAATTTTATTTAAAAAATTAGAATATAAATTAAAACTTAATTTTACATTACTTAAAATAAATTTAGAATTATTTAATCATTTCGTTCGTAGTTAGAAAATTGCTTCATCAAAAATAATAAAAATTGAAAAAAAAAGGATAAATCTTTTTCGAAGGTTTTTTTTTTTTTGACTTTTCAATTACATGACAAAGTTAATTACATTTTAAGAAATCTAATGATTTTTATTTTTGGCAAATAAGAAATGTAATGATTTTTAAGATGTCAAGAAATGTGATGTCATAAATATTAATTCGTTGGAAAGTGAAGTTTTTTTATCAAATGCACTGAAGCAATCTCAGAGTGGGTTTGGATGGGCGATTGGGTGCAGTGCGGTGCGTTTAGCTTACTTTTTGTTTCACGCTACAGTATTTAATCTCACCGTCACCGCTATTTTTACACTAACTACAAGTAAACGCATCGCCCATCCAAACTCACCCTCAATGCAATAAAAAATTCCAAAATCCGCTACTGCTACTTTTTCTGACGACAGCAAAATGCTCCGGTGGTTCCATGGTGAGAATAAAATGTTCTTTTTTTTAAAAAAAAAAACTCATACTTCAAAAATATCCTTCACGAAAAAATTGAGATACGTATTAAAATTATAAAGTAGATATTTTAAAATTTTATACAAGTATGGTGTCATTATTAATAAAAATAACACTTCACATGCTTATAATGAAATTAATTAACTATAAAAAAATTAAAAATATTTATCATTTAATATAACAAATTAATTATATAATTAATTAAAATTTTATAAGAATATTATGATACATATTAATATTTTACTAAATAAAATTACAAATTGACATATTTTTAATAATTTCATAAAATAAAATAATTTGAAGTTTTCTATTATACATCATTTTTATCTATTGTTCTTAATCATAGTTATTTTCTATTTTCACCACTCAAACATATACTCCATCGCTGATTTTAATCTCACTATTACAGTATGCAATCACATCACTATAATAACTAATCTCATTTCTACCGTTATTTTTTAATCTCACTAGAAGTAAACACAGCTCAAGTAACGGTAGAATAAGTAACAAGTTAATAAAACTTGCTTTTTGGTGAAAAAAAAAAAGTAACCAAGTAGAATATTGGAGAAGAATTAGTAACACCTACAGCTAAAAAATATATATATATATAATATAAATGAAAATTTTAAAATTACTTATATATTTTTAACCAATAATAAATTTTTATTTATTTTTAATTAAGAAAAAGTTATATGCAGAATGTAGAGAGATTTCAATCTGTTAGGTTAAAGAAAAGGTAGCTTGGGTGGTGTCCATGATAATTATCTCCATGTGAAACAAGGAAACAAAGCACAAAACCTCTCTGGTAAAATACTAATTAAGCACGCAAATCTTTGTGATATTTATCTCTCTATCTATCTTGAATTCAAACCAAAAGAGTGAAACCAAAAAAAAAAAAAAAAAAAAAGGCGTAGCAATCATCATGTCCTCTCCCCTCTGCTTCCTCTCATCATTAACCCTTAGCTTTCATCATCGCCACTCCATGTTTTGCTATCTACCAACCGCACAAAACCCACCGCCTTACCCAACCCAGCTCCCAACACCAAGAAAAGGAAGAAGAAGAAGAAAAAAGACAAGGAAAAAGAGAATTTAGATGAAGAAGATGGATTCTCTCAAGAAGAAGAAACGAAACCCTACCTCCTCCATCTGCATGCCTTCTTCACTGAGTTAAAGGGTTCTCTCTTTTCTTCATCAATGAACAAAGGCCTTTTTCATTTTACTTCATCTTTTCTTCTTTTCTCTTCTTTCTTGGGGAAATGAAGCATCATGGTCCGATTTGTATGCTACATATGAACTAAAACCTAATACTATACCATATATTTACTGCTGCACATGTTTGGGGAGCTGTTTCCTTTATTTTTCTGTATGGATTTTTTATTTCACAGCATCTGAGATCTTATCTATGCTCCAGAGCAGACTTTTGTTTGCCTTTGGTTTAGGTGATTGAAGATGGTTTGAGTTAATATTGTATACCATGTATGTGTTTGATCATACCTCTCTCCCTCTCTCTCTTGTCTTGAATATTATAACAATTCTTAAGTACTGTAATTTCTTTCTGCTTTTATATGTATTTCGATTTATATGACAATAAAGATTGCTCTTTGATCAGATGAGCAGTTCAACTACTGATCTCTTTTTTAGCAATTTTATCACACAGATTTTATATATTTCATATACTCTAGTGCATCGATCTCTTCAGTTAGGGTTATGAATATATATACGCTATCATTTCTGTGATTTGAATATATTTATTCCCTATGATCTTTTTTATTTTCTCTAACCTATTTAAATTTAACATTTTGGCCATATTAATTAATATAGGTTTCACGTATTTTATGAAAAAAAATTAAATTTGATAAATTTCCTTTTTATAATTAGGGGAGAGAAATGGAATTGTTTGGGATCAAATTTACAACATACTATTCTTACCACTAGATTAAGAGATTGTTGGTGAATTTGAGAAATTATTGAATCAAAATAGCATAGATTTTTATATGTTGATGAGAAATAAGCAGGAGTGTTGCCAAGTACCGACGGCAAGCTTAGCTTACCAATAGGGCTTATACATTTAATATAAATGTTTCCTTCTGAATGTAGATCACCATTACTCTATGTTTATGCATATGTAACTGGATTTTATTATTTTATTTTTATGCCAACGTAATTAACTTGATCAGAAACCTAGCTAATGAATGGCATAAATATATATTTGGTATTCTATAAGTACCTTTTATAGAGATTTGTGATTATCTTTTTCAATAATTTCATTTTTAATATTCGAATATGTAATCTCCTTTTATAATATATTTTATCTTTGCACTCAATATTTATTGTCATTACAATATTTATTACAATTAATATATAACTTTAAGGTTTTGACATATCAAATAAAGGGCATTACTTTGTTTTTGTTGTTTTTTTGAAAGCTACTTTCTTCCTTTTTATAATTTTGCTTCTTCCTTTTATGGGGTTTCCTGTGCATCTTTTGTCTCTAGAACTCAAAATGCAATGAATATGGCATATTTTGTCTGTATCTATTGCTTTTATCCCTTGCTTAAATGCCGATTGTATGTAATAGGTTGACTTCACCTCACCTTCTGATTTAACTGTTAGCCTTTTTGGTCAATCATTTTCTCTCCCCCCCCCCTTTCTTTTAGGCCTACTAATATCACTATTTAATTACAAATTTGCAACTGTTTGAAGGGACCCTTATGATTAATCATGCATGTGCCCAAGTTAAGGAATATTTCCTTTTCCGTGTAAAAAAGATCCTAGTTTGGAGATAAAGAGAAAGGAGAGTAAGATTAATTAGCTTTTGTTTGCTTTGGTTGACTAAAAACTTGGGTCCTTGATTACATAGAAGATGCTTATTTGTATAAATTTGAGTTAAGCACAATGGGGCAATAGTTATCAATTTTGGTGCAACTACTAACTCAAAAGTTATTACCATATATATCACCAGTTTTAAGTTATCATATAACTCAACGAATCTTGGAAGTAGAAGCTGAGATCGAGAATCTGGATACCAAAGGTGATTATGGCCTCCTTTCAGAATCGAACTGTATTAGAAGGAAGTCTAAAATGGGTGATTTGTGGAGATTGTTCCATGCATGTGAGGTTTTATGGAAGCAGAAATCTGGAGTCAAATGGCTCTCGAAAATTTCTCCAGTGCAAAGCGAAGATCCGAGCTAAAAGAGTTGTCATTGAGGGGCTGAGAAGTTGGTGATAGAAAATGTGGCGGGGGACTATTTCAGAAAGCATTTTTCAAATGATGATTGGGAAAGACCTTTTATTAAGGGATTGAGTTTTAGGAAATTGCAAAAATAGCAGCCAAAGGAGCTTGAACATATGGTATCTATTGAGGAAATCAGAGAAATATGGGATTGTAATGAATCAAAGGCCTCGAGGCCCGATGAGTACGATTTCAACTTTTTCAGACATGTGGGCTATCATCAAGGAGGATCTGCTGCACTTTGTGAGGGATTTCATTATTTCAAGAAGAATTGATAAAGTTGTTAACTCTACGTTCCTTCTGCTCATTTCGAAGGTAGATAATCCAAATATCAACCGATTAGTTTGTTCTCTTCTCTTTATAAAATTATTGCAATATTCTTTTGGCTAGAATGCTAGGAGGAGTCATTGATTTTCTTGTAAACGATACCCAAACAACTTTTATTAGAGGTAGACAAATTCTCAATGGATTTTTACTTGCAAATGAAGTAGTGGACAGCATGAAGAAAAGGAGGTGCAATGATGGAGGATGTGTCTTAAAGATGGCGTATGGTAGCCTCTAATGGAAGTTCCTTTTCAATGTGATGGAGGAGATGAGCTTCGGGCATAAATTAGTTGCTTGGATATAGGAGTATGTTTCTTTGGCATGGGTGTCTGTTTTGGTCAATGGATCCCCTATTAAGGATTTTAAAATGTTTAAAAGTTTACGGTTTGGAGATCCCCTCTCCCCTTTCTTCTTTATTTTAGTTGTTGAATCATTTCATTTAATGCTACGGAGAGCTGGTGGATACTTTTACTTCAGGTGTATTAAGATCTTTGAGTCTAGATTTTGCATCTCACATCTGTATTTTGCAGATGATATCATACTATTTTTTGAGGCAATGGTAAAGTAGTCCCGGAATTCTTGGAATTGGTGTCAGGTTTGCATATTAATTTGTCTAAATAAAAAATTCATCCTGTTGGAATTCAAGAGAGTAAAGCTATTGTGGTAGCTAGTATCATTGGTTATGAGTTGGGTCGTTTTCCTCTCGCTTATTTGGGGATTTCTATGGGAGCGAATTCGAGACGAATCAGCACTTGGAACCTATCATCGAGAAGGTTACACAAAGATTGGCCCTTTGGCAATGAAATTACTTATTGATGGGTGATCATATTGCACTCATCAAATTAATCTTTGTTGAATGCGTTACCTATTTATTATTTATGTGTTTAAAGCGTCAAAGGGTGTATTAAAGAAGCTTGAACAGATTTGTAGGCAATTTTTATGAGAAGAGGGGATAATAAACGCTATATGTCGAAAATGAGACAGAAGGTTATTTTCAACCCAACGGCTTTCGATGGTTTGGCCATCTCTAAAACTGTCAATAAAAACTTGGCACCTCTCTGCAAATGGTGTGGAGATATGGAGTGGATAACAACTCTTAATGGAGGTTGTTGATTTGGAAAAAAGATGGGCAATGGGACTTCTTGGACCCCTAATTGCTCTCATGTGCAGGATATATCCATCATGTCGAAAGATATTCTACAAGTTGATCATGAGGGTTTGGAGTTGTTGGTTAGGAACCAAGTAGATGGGTGATCGAATGTTAGCTTTTGGGAAGACAAATGGATAGATGATCGATGTTTGAGAGATTCTTTTCCTAGGTTGTTAACTTAGTCAAACTATAAGAATTTTTCAATTTTATTCTTTTAATATTAACCCTCTTAAAAAAGATAATGTTGAAAACATCGAAATAATGAATAGCGGAAATTTAAAAATTTTCTTTCAAAACCAATTACTTGGGATGTTTACAACAATAAATCTATTTATCTGGATCATACTTATGTTTTGTATGAGGTGCGCTAAATCGTTCTCAGCTTTTGACCACTTAATCTTCTTTGGTATCCTTGACCTCAGTTTATGTAACACCCCTAGTCCATCTCAATCGTCGGGACTGAACTACGGAAAGCTACAGTACAAAAAGAAACAGTTACAGCATTCAACAGATAACTCAATTTAAAATTTTCAATAATTCAATCATAACAACAATTCAATACAATATAAAAGTTTTCTTGTAACACCTCTAACCCGTATCCGTCGCTGGATTAAGGTTACAAAGTATTACTAAATAACCAAAACCACTTAAACATATTGTCATTCATTGTTATAGTCACATCATAAAATATTCATATACATGCATATGGTCACTAAATCGAGCCCTCGAGACCCTAAAAATAACTTAGAAACAATTTGGAACCAATTTGAAATAGTTTGAGAAGTTTAGGAAAAAGATAAAAAATTTGCAAAATAGGGGTCACACGGCCGTGTGGCTAGGCCGTGAAACAATTGAACTAGGGGCACATGGACGTGTCCCAGCCTGCGCCCTCACCCATGTAACTCTTTGAGTAGGGTCACACGCTCGTATGCTAGGTCGTGTAACTCTCTGAGTTTCCCCACATGCCTATGTGTCAAGCAATGTAACTCACTGACTTGCACCCCAAAGAATTCATCAAATGACACACGGGCAATGGATGGTATTGTGTTTCTAGGGAAAGAGGTTTCAAGGGAAGATATTAAGGTAGCATTGTTTGACATGGGCCCCTTAAAAGCTGCGAGAAGTAATGGGTTTCATGCATTTTTCTTCCAGAATCATGGGACTTGGTCGGCGGTGCAGTTTATGAGTGGGTTCAGAGGGTTTTTGCAGGACATGCTATTGACCCAGAAATCGCTTATTGTCCTTTTACCAAAGGTCTCTAACCCTGAGAGTTATGCTCAATTTAGGTTGATAAGCTTATATTCGGTTCTCTATAAATTGGTCTTAAAGATCATCGTCAATCGGTTCAAGGTGGTTTTCCCTAAAATCATAGCATCGAAGTAGGCAGGGTTCATTGCAAACAGGAATATAACGAATAACATCATTATGGCTCAAGAAGTAATACGTTCCATAAGAAGCAAACAGAAGAACATGAGGTGGATGACCATCAAAATAGGCTTGGAAAAAGCTTACGATTGGGTTAGGTGAGACTTTATTGACACTTCTCTCCAGGCTACAGGTATTCTTGTATTTCTTAGAAATGTTATTATGTCAGCTATTACAAGCTCTTGTATGCAGATATTGTGGAATGGGGCAACTACTAGAAATTGCGTCTGGCAAGGGGAGTTAGGCAAGGGTGTCCTTTTTCACCATACTTGTTTGTCTTATGCATGGAATGACTTGGATACTGCATTAAGTCTAACATTCACTCTAGGCAATGGCGTCCTATACGTTTGTCCCAATCTGGTCTGGTGTTTCCTCATATGTTTTTTTGTAAATAATCTGGTCATTTTTTGTCAAGTTGACATTCAGCAAGTCAGTTTGATTAAAAAAGTTTTGGATGAAATTTGTGCTTTTTTAGGGCATCAGATCAATGCGTCTAAGACCAATGTGGTTTTCTCTAATGGTGTGAATGAAGAATTTGGAAGGAAGTTGTACGATACTCTTGGATTTTGAATGACTCAGAATTTAGGAAAATATCTTGGAGTTCTCTTCTTTCATGAAAGGGTAATGAACAATTCCTTACGGTTTATAGTGGACAAGGTTCAAAACAAGTTATAGAGTTGGGATGTTAAGAAATTGTTTATTGCCGAGAGGGTTGCTCTAGCCCAATCTGTTCTCTTATCTATCCTCAATTTTTTCATGCAGTCATTAATGATTCCTCAAGAACTAAGTGAAAAAATTGAATGTCTAGTGTGGAAGTTCATTTGGGGGATGAATGGGGTAAGTAGGAAGGTATCACTGGTTAGTTGGCAAGTAATTTGTCAACCAAAGGCTTGCGGTGGGTTTGGATTTTGCTAACTTAAATACCAAAATAATTCCTTTATGCTGAAATTGGGTTTCAATATAGTATTTAACAATGAATCCTTCTGGATGCGAGTTCTCAGATCTAAGTATAGGGTTAAAGAAGGCATTCCAGAAGACATATATTGTAGTAAGTGTTCCTTCCTTTAGAGATCTCTTTCTAGAATTTGGCCTTTTCTTCGAGACAATTTATTTTGGTCAGTAGGTAATGGGGAAAGCATTAGATGTTGAAGGGATAATTGGATACCAGCGGTTGGCCCTTTGGTTAATCACATCCTTTCTCATTCCAACCTTGATTTAGACTGTTCCCTCAAAGAGTTGGTCATTGAGAATAGATCGTGGAATATGGATATGTTTCGGGTTTGGCTCTCTAATGAGATCACCAAATGCATTGTAAGTATTCCTCCCCCACAGCCTTCTGCGGGACTAGATAAAATCACTTAAGGTGGGTCTGTTTCTAGGGCCTTTTCGGTATAGAGTGCCTATCGGATGTTTAGAGAAAGGTCATGGAATTCAAGAGATGATATTTGGAGGATGGTGTGGAAATTTCCGCAACCGCAGAGGGTTTGGTTGTTTCTTTGGCTTGCTTTTAAAGAAAAGTTACTCACATAGGTGGAGCGAGTAAGGCAAGGATTAGGGGATAGGGAGTGTTGCATAGTGTGTGGGAATGCACCTGAAGATGTTGTCCATACCTTTAGAAATTGTTCTGCGACTAAAGAAGTGTGGTCGTGACTTATACCAGTGGAAAAGTATGACAATTTTTTTCAGGAAACCTACAAGAATGGCTTGAATCCAATTTAGGGAATCGATATAGACTTTCCTTAAGAGATGTGGATTGGTAGTGATTCTTTGGCCTAATAGTGTGGCATATTTGGAAGAACCTAAATCTTCTCATATTTTAAGGAATTCAGTGGAGCATTGATGAAATAATCAAAACATCATACAGTTGGGCCTTGCAATATACCTCTTCTCAAAAGGCACCGCATTCTATGGGGCTGAGTACCGAGATGTCAATTATTGAGGAAGGTAATTGGGTCATTTTGAATACGGATGGAGCTGTGAAGTTAAATTCTAAGTTGGCCACCGCTAGAGAGGTATTGAAGGATCGTAATGGGGCTTGGATCCTTGGGTTTAACAGGAGTTTGGGTTGCTGTTCGGTATTTAATACGAAATTTTGGGGCATTCTTGATAGCTTGAAGATTTTAAAAAGTTGAAAGTATGATGGATTGTTGATCAAAACAGATAGTCAAGAAGCCTTTCGAGCTATTCAGGAATCCTTCTTCACGACATCTTCTTCAGCATTTATCCAACACATTCAACAGAACTTGTTAGACATTGGTCAATGGAAGCTTGAGTATATTCCTCGCGAAATGAATTTTGAAGTTGATTATATTACTAAGATAGCTTTTGACAGGAATAAGGATCTTCATTTAGTCGAAGATATTCCTTTAGTTTAGATTAGAAGTGTATAATCATTTTGTTTGTCTTATCACAAAAATATATATAAAAATGTTATGATTTCTAGTTTTTTTTAGGGTAAACTACCAAAACAGTCACTTTTGTTTGGCTCAAGTTACATTTTAGTCACTTATGTTTGAAATGTTATGTTTTAGTCACTTATGTTATCATGTTGTAACATTTTAGTCACCGAGCTGTTAGTTTCTATTAACGATGTAACAGTAAACTGATGTGGCACGTTAAATTATCATTTCAAACAAAAATTCTAAGTTAATTTATACAATCGGTCCCCATATTTTTTCGTTTGGAGCAATTTAATTTTTTCTTTTATGTTTTTTTAACTTTCTTTCTTTTCCATTCTCTTATGCTTCTCCTTTTGTTTTCCTCCCTTCTCCATTTCTTTCAACGTAGTTTTTCTATGTTTTATTTTTTGAACAATTTAATTTTTAGTTACAAATGGAAAGCATAGAAAAACTATGTTAAAAGAAATGAAGAAGAGAGAAAAATAGAGGGAGAAGCATAAGAGAAAGGAAAAAAAAGTTAGAAGAACATAAAAGAAATTTTTTAAATTGTTGAAAATGAAAAAATATAGGGACCAATTATAGAATTTAACCTAAAATTTTCGTTTGAAATGATGATTTAACGTGCCACATCAACTTACCGTTACACCATTGTCGACAATTAACGACTCAGTGACTAAAATGTTACAACATGATAACGTAAGTGACTAAAACGTAATATTTCAAACATAAGTGACTAAAATGTAACCTAAGGCAAACAAAAGTGACTATTTTGGTAGTTTATCCTTTTTTTTAAAAGGAAATTAAAAAAAAGGTTTAGTGAATAAAAATAAATCGCTTGGCACATCCTCTCCATTTTGACCGGAAAAAAATAAAAAAAAATCTTTTTAATTATATATATACTCTGGCTTTGCTTGGAATCTATAGAACAAGCGCCAAACAGTGAGCTCTCTTTTTAATAATCATTAATTCATAAATACAATTAATTATTGCAGTATTACATTCTCATTCTCATGTGTTTATACCATTTCCTATTAAATTATTACTTTTTTGGCCAAACTTCGCAAACCTAGATATGTTTAAAGGTTAACCGTTGCTTTTTTATCATCAAAATTTGTTGAGATATTAAGAAGCAAAGAGGTTAGTAAGGTGGTTAGAGTCAGTTATATGTAAAGTTAGTTAGTCAAGACTTTATAAATATAGAATGTACTATCAGTTTCTATAATATAGAGGAATTTTCACAATCATTCAAAGTGTTTTTAATCTTTTCAACATGGTATCAGATCTCCGACGATCTTTATCTTTCCGGTAATAGCTCCGTTGCTGCTTGCTGGTCAATAGTTGCGGTCATTCTGGTGGTTTTTTCTGTCGTTGTTAGCCAAGGTTTGATGAACAGTCTTAGTTAACTAGTTGATTGCTGTTGTGTGCCTATGCCAAATGTTCATTGGGCTTGTGAAGTAAGTCGGAAGCCCAAATTTGGTCATTTATCCCCAACTGGGTTAGTAGTCTAGGGTTTTCTTCCCCAAATTGATCAATCTGTTCCTTCTCCTTGTTCGTTGCTTATTGGTGTGTTTTTTTTTGAATAGCAGAGGCAGTGAATTATCATGAATCCCTCTGAATCAACCATTGACTTCAATCACCCACTATATTTGCATCCATCTGACACCCCAGGAACTTTGTTAGTTCCGCATCAGTTACTCGATGTTGAAAATTATAATGTTTGGAGTCAAACGATGAAGATTGCACTGTTAGCAAAAAACAAATTGGGGCTGGTGGATGGCACGTGTTCTAAAGATTCATTGCCAAAAGAAATGGGTTACCAGTGGGAGAGGTGTAACGCGATTGTGCTCTCTTGGATACTCAATACTGTCAGTAAAGAACTTTAGGCCGGAATTGTGTTTGCGTCAAGTGCAGCAGCCGTTTGGACTGATCTTAGTGAGCGATTCCACAAAGTTGATGACTCAAGAATTTATTTCTTGCACTGTGAGATTGCTTCTCATCTTCAAGGTACGGCCTCCATCTTGACATATTTTACAAAGCTTAGGTTACTTTGGGATGAGTACAATGCACTGGTGCCGACATCTTCTTGTGGGTGTATTCAGTCTCGATAGAATGGTACTCTTGTATAACAACAGAATTTGTTTCAGTTTCTTATGGGCTTGAATGAGACTTATAATGCTGTGCGGAGTCAAATTTTGTTAATGGATCATTTACCTACTGTTAATAATGCCTACTCGATGCTTATGCAAGAAGAGTCGCAGAGAAAACACAATTCTAGTAATATTGGAGTCGATTCGATTCCTTTTTCTTCGGTTCAAATGGTACAGAAGAAGCGCTTTTTTGGCACTTGTGATCATTGTAAAATTAAGGGACATAAAGGGGAGAATTGCTACAGATTAGTTGGTTACCCTGCAGACTTTAAATTCACAAAGAGGAAAGCAAATACTGGCTCGGATTCTGTTGTGAATAACGTTGTTGCTGCTATTCCTGCACATGGCAATGAAGTTGTGGATTCCCTTGGTTCTAGTCCACAGATGCCGATGTTTACACAGGAACAATATCGCCAAATAATGAATTTACTGAGTAAAGAACCTGCTGTTGAAACAGCTGCCAGTTTAGCAGGTATGGTTAACATTGTTCACAAGTGGATTGTAGATATTGGTGCTACTGATCATATACTGTCTGATCTTCAATTCTTAGAATCGCCTGTTGAATGTGCATTGGGTTCATCTTGTGTTCGACTTCCAAATGGTTCTTCTGTTTCCATTACCCATGTTGGTACTTGTAATATTTTACCTAATTTACAGTTAACCAAAGTTCTTTATGTCCCTAATTTTCACTATAATCTTCTGTCTGTTTCAAAACTTACTAATAACCTTAATTGTGTTGTTTCTTTTTACCCCCAATTTTGTCTTATACAGGATCTCTCCAGTGGAAAGATGAGGGGGATTGGTAGAGCACGATGTGGTCTTTAAATCCTTGACCCATCTCGACAGACTAGTGTGGATTCACCCAGTGTAGCAGTTGTTTCTTCTGTTGACTCGTCATTTCTTTGGCATACCCGTTTTGGCCATGCTTCAGTTTCAAGACTAAATAAGGTTCCTAACCTTTCTTGTACAGTTTCAGATATAAATAGTATAAAAAAATGCTCTGTCTGTCCGCTTGCTAAACAAACTAGTCTTCCATTTCCTGTACATATGACTCATGTCTGTGAGGCTTTTTCTCTTGTTCATATTGACTTGTGGGGACCCTATCGAGTTTCTACTCATAGTGGTCATCGGTTTTTTCTCACAATTGTTGACGATCATACCCGAATGACATGGGTTTACTTGTTACGAAATAAAAGTGATGCACTTATTTCTCTCAAACAATTCTGTCTTAGTAAAAAATCAGTTTTCCACCACAATTAAGACTATTCGTAGTGATAATGGGACTGAATTTTTTAAAAATGAGTGCAATAAATTTTTTCATATGAATGGTATTCTTCATCAGAGTTTCTGTGTTTATACTCCTCAACAGAATGGAATTGCGAAACGAAAACATCGACATTTGCTGAAAGTAGCCCTGTCATTAAAATTCCAGTCCCACATGCCTAGCAAATTTTGGGGTGAATGCATTCTTACTGCTTGTTTTTTAGTTAATTGTTTACCTACTCCTGTTTTAAATTGGAATTACGGAACGAAAACATCGACATTTGCTGGAAGTAGCCCTGTCATTAAAATTCCAGTCCCACATGCCTAGCAAATTTTGGGGTGAATGCATTCTTACTGCTTGTTTTTTAGTTAATTGTTTACCTACTCCTGTTTTAAATTGGAAATGCCCTTTTGAACTCTTGCATAAAATTGCCCCTGATTTTTCTCGGCTGAAAGTTTTTGGTTGCCTAGCTTATGCTACAGTTCCTAACTATCATGATAAGTTTTCTCCTAAGGCTATTCCATCTGTTTTTATGGGTTATTCACCTGTACAGAAAGGTTACTTATTCTTTAGTCTTGAATCGAAAAAAAGTTTTGTTAATCGTGATGTTGTTTTTCATGAGACTATATTTCCTTTTGCTTTTCCTACCCAACAGTTTTTACCTTTTCCTGACACTGATAATTCTATTTTTCTTCACCTTGAGCCATCACCTTCTCTTAATATTTCTCCCTCTAGTAAGTCAGTATCCCCTTCCCATCCTTCTATTCCTATCATACCTACTAATACATCCCTACGTCGCACTACACGGTCTGTTAAAACACCTACTTGGATGAAAGATTATGTCTGCTCTAACCAGTCTTCCGCGTCTTATACTACAGGTATGTTTCCTATTTCTCATGTTTATTCATCCTCCCATTTGCCTAGTCATACTCAGTCCTTTGCAGCCCATATTTCTTCTTTGATTGAACCTCGAACCTATGCGGAGGCCATTTCGGATCCAAGATGGGTCAATGCTATGCAACAGGAGATTTGAGCTTTGGAGGACAATGGTACTTGGGAGGTAGTCTCTTTACTTACTGGTGTTGTTCCCATTGGGTGTAAATGGGTTTATAAAATCAAGTATAAGTCTGATGGCTCGATGGAAAGGTTTAAAGCTCGACTGGTTGGGAAAGGCTATAATCAGCAAGCGAGTATAGATTTTCAGGAGACTTTTTTCCCTGTGGTGAAACATGTCACTGTTAGAACTGTGATTAGCTTGGCAGCATCATCTGATTGGCCTCTTTTTCAGATGGATGTGTATAATTCGTTTCTGCAAGGGAATTTGTTCGAAGAGGTCTATATGGACCTTCCAGATAGTTTTCGCAGCCAGGGGGAATCTCGGGTATGTCGGCTGCGTAAATCACTATATGGCCTGAAGCAAGCTTCTCGACAATGGAATTTAAAACTCACTGAGGCGCTAACGCAGGGAGGCTATGCACAAAGCAAATATGATTATTCATTGTTCACAAAAAGGAGTGAGGGTAACATAGTTATCTTGCTCATCTATGTTGACGATTTGTTAATTACAAGAAGCAACATTGACATGATCAATGAACTAAAACAGATTCTGCATCAGAGTTTTAAGATGAAGGATTTAGGAATGCTTAAGTATTTTCTGGGAATAGAAGTGATGAGGTCAAGTGAAGGAGTTGTATTGAACCAAAAGAAATATGCCCTGGAGTTGATAGCTGATCTGGGTCTAGGAGAAGCGAAATCAGTAAGTACACCACTTGAGTAGAATCAAAAACTTACATCGGTCAAATATGACGAGTCTGTGCCGACAGTGGCTGAAAAAGATGATTTAATTCCAAATGTTTCGATATATCAAAGGCTTTTGGGAAGGCTGTTGTATCTGACCAATACACGACCAGATATAATGTTTGCAGTTCAACATTTAAGTCAGTTTATGCACAGACCGAAAAATTCGCATTTGGAGGCTGCTATCTGGGTGGTACGGTACATAAGGAAAAGCCCTGGTCAAGGCATTTTGTTGTCTGCAGCTAGCAAACTGCAGATGGTTTCTTTTTGTGATTCCGATTGGGCTTCATGCCCTATGTCTAGGCGATCAGTGACAGGTTTCTGCGTTAAACTTGGAGAGTCTCTTATATCGTGGAAGTAAAAAAAAACAAACCACAGTCTCTCGATCATCAGCAGAAGCTGAATACAGAAGTATGGCGGTAGTAGTGGCAGAAGCTATTTTGTTGAATGGATTGTTAGAAGAAATAAGTCTTAATCAACCAACTAAGTCTGTGGTATTTTCAGACAGCAAGGCAGCTTTACAGATTGCAGCCAATCCGGTGTTTCATGAACGAACTAAGCATATAGAGATCGATTGTCATTTTGTACGAGATAAAATCAAAGATGGATTGATTCAAATGCAGTATGTGGGAACAACTGAACAACTTGCTGATTTGATGACAAAGGCCCTAGGTGTTAAACAGCATGAGTATTTAGTGTCCAAGTTGGGGGTTAAAGATTTATACCAACCCTCAACTTGAGGGGGAGTGTTGAGATATTAAGAAGCAAAGAGGTTAGTAAGGTGGTTAGAGTCAGTTATATGTAAAGTTAGTTAGTTAGTCAAGACTTTATAAATATAGAATGTACTATCAGTTTCAATAATATAGAGGAATTTTCACAATCATTCAAAGTGTTTTTAATCTTTTCAACAAAATTCAATCCTTGTTGAAAAGAGTTTAACTTTTCTCCTAGCCTATCTATTTTAGTGAATTCATTGCCCTGTTCTCAGTTAAGGTGAGAACTTAAATGGTTTTAATTCCATAAATTGTTACTCATTACTTGTTTTGAGTTTGAGATTTTAAGGTGTTTTTTTTTTGGAGGTTGCCTGATTTATGAATTTCTAGCTCTGTTTATTTTTTATCAATAAATATTGCAGTAGGGTTTTGGGGCTTTCATCTGTAATTTTGAAAATATTTTAAGGTTGCCGTTGAGAACTTATTTCCAAAGGATTTGGATGTCAACTGCTGTATGAATTTTATGGTAATACTCTTCAACATTGGATGTTTATGATTACTTCCAAATTCATGGCGTTTTTGCATCTCTATTGCAGTGAAGAAAATGGTGATGGAGTTGCAGTGAAGAAGATGAAAGAAGGAGAAAGAAAATAAATTATGAAAGGTGGAAGGGAATGAAACAAAAGAAATTGATTGGAGGAAGGGTATGAAATGATCAAAGGAAAATATGGAGAGAGAAAGAGTAAGTTTTAAAAAGAAACTTATTTTAGCTTTTACTTTTTTTTTTTGTGACAGAATGTGCCATGCATGTGGTTATTTTTATTTCATTTAATTGGACAAAAAAAATTTAGGCATAAAAAGGGTATATCTTAGGAGTTAAATCGTGAATTAAGTCTTTATTAAATTATTTAATTATGTCTTAGCCTGAAGGGATTTACCATACAATTGAAATGTTTTAGGATTATCATGAAACCTATACCTTATAATATTTTTGTCCATGTTTTTATAAAAATTGGGTTAAGCAGGCTATTATGATTATTGTGGTTTCGGTATACTTATGCTACTCAAATTATATTTTGGTATATATATAAAAAAAAGTGTTTTCAAAAAGTATAATATTGAATTATGCCTTTATAAATGAAGTATGTTTGATGTATATTTGAAACATTACAAGTAATCTAATTTTCTGGCTTTGAATTTGCTCCTAAAATGCCATATTCCTATCCTGCGAATGGGGGTTAGACATTGGTAATGGCAACATGTGTTTTGTGCTTCGAAACCGGTTTCAACCGTGACACTAATTTAGAATAGTGGTTTTTGATCCATTGCTATGGGGTGAATTGATTTTTGTTTCAACCCATTGCCACTAGGTTAATTGTGGTTTTTACCCTTGTAGCCGAGGTTAAGGGTACCATAGCGATAAAAAGGGAGTTTATTTTTCTCTACTAGTGAATTTAGAAATTATTAATTTGTCTTAATTATTTCTTTGACATGAACTATGTTTGGAATTATACTATCATAGATTACCCATAAAATTTTCAATTACGTATTTTCAATACAATATTTAGCCTAAATGTTTTTGTACTTGCTTAACCCAACCAAAGGAAATGTTAGTTACTTAGTAGTTAAACTTACTCTCTTTTTTAATATTTTTATAGATTCAGATTTTATTCGTGAAGGTGGAAAATCTAAGGTGTGATAAATAAAGATATTATTGCATCTCTTTAGAAAATTTTTCAAGACATTTCAAAGTTTTAGATTTTCAATACTACTAGACCATTAAAAGTGTAAGTTGTATTTCTTAATTTTATACATATTTCGAAGCTTATTTTCAAAATAAAAATTTATAATTGTTTTATGAAATTATAACTATGATTTTTATTTTAAATGTTTTGGTTTATTCCAGCTTTGTTACTTGGTGTTAATATTGCATATTTGTGAGATTTTATTTCATAGATTTGTGACGTATGTTATGTCTCAATTTGAGACGTAACAATCACGAGCATGGCTTTGTACTTATTGAGAGAGCCATCAACATTCAACTTGGTGTTTTACCCCAATCACTTTTCTATCCTGTGGTCTATCAACTAACTCTAAAGTAATATATTTTTCAATCAAGGATAGCTCCTACATTGCAGCTATCCATTTTTTATCCTTTTCTACCTCATCATACTCTGCAAGTTCACATACAGCAACATTGCACTTTTGATAGAAATTAGAAAGCAACCATGTACCCTTGACAAGAGGTTCATCCATCAGTTGAATAGAATTTGGCCAAGTACTTATATTTTGGACACCATTTGAATCTTTCCAGCTCTACTACTCATTCTTCATAAAATGCATATCTCTGCTTATTAAAAAGGTTTCTTGTTTAAGGATAAAAAGCAGATTGTGCTATAATCTACAAAAATGCTTGGAATACCCTTGTTATCTAATTTGTCTCGCTTAACTTGAGGCACATGGGTAAAGTACAAACACCCAAATACTTTTAAGAAATTTCAAAGAAGGTTTATACTTATACTAAGCCTTGAATGGAGTCTAATCCTTCACTTCTCTAGTGGAAAGCCTATTTTGAAGAAATATAGTAGTGTTTCCAGCCTCAGCCCAAAAATTTCCTTGATAATTCTTTTTCATGCAACATGCACATGGTCATCTCCAAGATGGATCTATTCTTTCTTTCATCGACTCCATTTTGCTGTGGAGTGGGGGGTAGTAAGTGTTCAATAGCAACCTTCTCACAAAATAGATTAAAATGTTCTGAAGTATAATCCTTGCCGTTATCTAATGCCTTAAACTTGAGAATCTTGCAACTGCTTCTGACTTGAACTTCAAAATGAAAATCCAACACATTCTAGTTAAATCATCAATTAAGGCAATGTAATAAAGGCTACCTTTGAGGGCAGGTGTTCTTTAAGGCACAGACAAACCTGTATGAAGTAGCTATAGCTTCTGAATTGCTCTCCAAGTAGTCTTAGGAAATGGCAACCTGGTTTGTTTACCATACTGACCTGTTTATTCTCCACCGGGTCCAAAGAAAAGCTTTTGCCTCTCATCATGACTCTGAGCATCTCCTAACAAGCTGGACCTTTGATCCTATAGTGTTTGTCTTTGAAAATCACTTTGAAACCTTTTTCGATCAGTTGACCCATACTTAATAGATTTTGATTAATTTCATGAACATAATTTGTTCAGAAGAAGTGGCTTTTCAGAATAAGCCCTTTGGACTGCAAAATATAAAAATAAAATAAAATTGTAATAATAGCAATGGCTATTTTGCAACGGCTGATTGAGAGGATAAAGGAAGTAATGACGGCTACTTGAGTGAATGTAAGGAGTTACAGCTAGTAAAGATTTTGATCAATTTCTGGAAATTAAAACAATTTGGCTAGGGAGGGAGGAATCAATCAATTTGCACCATACTAGACTTTCAAGCTTAATTCTCATGCATGTAAACCCCTCTTTTCTACTAGCCCTTGAAGTCCAATGACACATTATGGCTTATAAACAAAATCCAAGAGACTTGTGGAATTCTTTTGAAAACACTTCATTCCCAACATTTCCTAAAGCAATTTTAATCCAAGATGTAGTCTAAGAGAATTCAGTTGACCAAGGATATTGATCTTCTGAAAAGCTACTTTGTGATTTATTTGATCATCTCAAATAACAATATTGAAAATGTTTTTATCAAATAAATTTCTATATTCCACATTTATCTCAAATTCCAACGCCGTAATTTCATACGAATGGAATTCACATGCATATGGTTACATGTAAGCTTATTATTAGGAATGAATATTGGTTCCACTAATTTGGAAGTGATGATTTAGTACCTCCATGAATGTGTAACCCCCAACTACTAATGTTGCAACAACCAGCAATCACAGTTTGCCATGTCTTTATCACCATCAGCACTATGCTTTGATTTATAGTTTGATATATGTAGTAAACAATCAACATGTGAAATTACTGTTTGTTATATTACGTTTGGTGGCAGCTTTATCATTAATTTATTGCTTTCACTGTTGTTTCAACTTGTCATTTAGTTTACAAATAACAGTAAAGTTGAAAAATGGGTATAGCTTATGTTACATGTTTATTCAAGTATTCCACCAGCTGGATGAATTTCCTAGTGCCTTCCCACACCTGCAATTCTCCACCATTAGCCTCAGTTCCCTCTGCTTCCTTCCTCCTTTTCCATTACTGGGAAGTTTCCACTTTAAGCCACCAGTCCCTTCTCCAAGATGGTGCAACTTACATTATGAACTTCCTCAAAGTGAGCTTATTTCATTAATACACAGTGAGCTTAGCTTTTGCATCAAAAAATTCAATTAAGTGGTGGAAACACATTGGAAACTTTCTTTTAGAGATAATAATATCATATGTAGCTCAAGTATTTGTTAAATCAACTTAAATATTAGGGATATTTTATTTATTCAAGGTTTGCCTTAGTCAATCTTGGCATTCTTTGTGGGTTTCTTTAAAGATAATAAAACGCTTTTTGGAGTTGTCTAGAAGAGAAGATTGGATGGAAACAGGAATTTGGGAGGGGTGGGCCACCTTTTGATCCTCTATCAAAGCAGGGGATAAAATGAATTGAAACCAGCTGAAATCAATCAATCAACCCACCCACCCACTTTGCCACCATAACCCATTTTCCTTCACAATGGCCTCAGTTTATTCCACATGTTAGGATACTCAAAATGCTTTATGACAACTATTTAAAAAAAAAAATCCCCACAATTCAATATAAAAGTAATACCAATATTAATTTAAAGCTCAATGAATTGAATTAATTAATAGTTGATACACTTTTAATTTTATTTGGTACAATATTGACAATTTATATACGATAATAGTATAGAGGAATCAATGAAAGCATGCCTATGTCCAAAAGCAAGAAAGCAATTTGAATAGGTTTGGAAAAAAGAAATAAAGAAGTGGGGATTTGGGTAGCATGAGAGAGATCTATTGGTGGACTTGTTCGACCAATGAAAGATGAAGAAGCTATGGAGACATTGAAATAACAACACAATCTAATACAGTTTCTAAAATTGTCCCTAAAGCTACACAGAGTGGGGTCCAAAACCACAACAACTGTCCAACACAAATGCTTTTTTATAATGTAATACAATAATATAGGGTTGATGACTTGATTCACCTGAAAACATATGCTTTTGCTATAAAATATAGGCTTTCCCTGCTCTAAGAAGATATGCCCAGATCTCATCCAAGACCCCTATTCATTATAGTATATATGCTTACATCATTCCCCACTTCTTTATATTCCCTTGTTTAGCGAACTACTCTTAATATTTTAATCCCTTTCTCAAAACTTGGTCAATTTAGACATATCACCCCAACTTTATTTATATTTTCCTAAAACTAAAATAAAAACACCTTTGTGGGTGGAGAATGATTATTAGTAATTACAGGGAAGCTGCATCAAGTGCTACAGAAACTCAACAATATTATTTATGCATTAATTAAATATATGTGATAGATCTAGCAATACCTATTTATGAATAAAGCGCGTTGGATTTAATATCAATTTTTTCTGTAAATATTGTTGTGAAAATTTTCCTACAATGACAAAGTGCTGCTAAATTATTAATTGATAAGCTTGGAGATGAGGTAGAGCATTATTAATTATTACATGATGAATCCACTGAGAGATTAGTTGGATTTAAAAGATAATGGATTTTATGGGGGGTTTAAGAACAGTAGAGGATTTGGGATATCTTGAAAAGCTACAACCCCTTCCTACCATGAAGATTACGTCCCCTTCTTTCTTTGACTTTGTGCTAAATTAGGGATTATTATAAAAGTAACTTTAATATTGTCTTTGAGAACGGAATATTTGTTTTAAATGTGCAAGTGCTTCCATAATTGATTGTCTTTATCTAATTTAAAATTGGTTTACAGACCATAGAATTCACCGTTAAAAATGAAAACACTGAATCCTCTTTGATTGAGAAAGTTTCAAGTGTATATCTACTACAAAATGGACAGCTTTGTTTTTATTTTTATAAACCAATAACAAATTCTTTTTCCATAGTATTGAATCAGACGGCTTCTCTGATCTGACTTTCTTTTTTTTTTTTTTTTGCTATTGACCCATTTTTACGTTTATGCTGTTCATGATTATTATAAAACTATTCCACTTTAAGATGCTTTGAATTGTTGGAAACCTTAGAGATTGGAGAGTTACTATATAAAGGTAGACAAACCAAACAATTCATAGTCATAGGCTCATAGATACATCAATACTTTCCTCAATTTCAAGAGAGATGGAAAAAGATGCCTGTGATTGCGAAAATGGTTATTCTCAAGCTGGATTCTCTGTCGAGAAAAAGCTTAGACTGTTCGGGTTTGAGCTCAACCCGAGCAACAGCAATGGCGACTCCATGAAAGTTTGTGGTGAAGGTGATGAAAGTGTGAATTCATCCAACACCATTTCTTCTACAGCCAAGGAGAAAAGCTCGATGGTAGAGGCGGACGACAAGAAATTCGAGTGCCAATATTGCTTCAAGGAATTCGCCAACTCACAGGCGCTTGGAGGTCATCAAAATGCGCACAAGAAAGAGAGGATGAAGAAGAAAAGATTGCAACTTCAAGCCAAGAGGGCCAGCCTCAATTGTTATCTTCAACCTTTTCAGAACAGTCTTGGTTTCGGCTCTCCATGGTACTATGATTCTCCCGCTTATGCTACTGCTGATTTCACTCCTTACGAAGAATCTCAAATAAGTTTCAGTCAATTCGAGCAAGATAGCCATTTTAATGGCTCTCATGCATCGAATTTGTACAGCCTACCGTCTGAAATGATTCCTTTCCAACGAGATTCATCCATGTTCACGTTAATACAAGGTGACAGATCAAGGGATAACAGGCCTGTTTTCAAGCCTTCTTCTTCCACTCCAACAAAGCAAAGCTGTAAAACCTTGGATCTACAATTAGGCCTTGGTTTGCAGCAATCTACGATACAGAGTTCCTCTGGAGGTGGTATATAGCACTTGCATATGAACTAAGGAGGACATACACAGCATGCAAGGCGCCACTAGCCGTGTTAAATACATATCCGACAAAAGCACACTTTCAATACGGCGCCATATACAGATCCGGAACTGCAGGGCAAGACATCAAAAAAGAAACATACACGGTAAAGATATGCTTGGACACAATTGAAACAAACCTGGACACGATTGAATATAAGATGAAAGTTCTTCTTTCTTTGTATTTTTTTTTTAAATTTCATAGGTTTTAGAAGAAATTAATTATATTGGATGAAAAGTATTATAAAGAAAAAAATTTATTGTCATGCCTTGCATGGATTGTTAATATCATATATTATTGTATCGACAAATCCATGTTCATGCCATGTTATATATCTCAATTTTATGACGATAAAAGTCCGTACATAACACTTGGTGTATGCACTCTTGAGACATGTACCGGAGCAGAGAGCTAAGGAATTACATATTGCAGGAAACCCAGGTTGAGAATGCCACTATACAGACAAAGAACCAAGCAATAAGATTGCCGGTAGAAAAGTTTAAGGTGGAACCCTAGTACTCCAAAATTCGATTCTCCAACAAGCTAAAATCCATATGGAACTCAGAATTTCAATTTTATTAAATATTATTTTAGTTTTATTTATAAGGTGGACAGGTTGTTAATTAATCTATTATTTATTACTTGGAGTCATTGTCAATATACAACAACTTGCGCGCACTTGCTTTTAGAAGAGTTAGCGCAATAAGATTTGCAGAAAATTGCACTGTTTTTCTGGTGGGTTTCGTGTTCCTAGACCTGCCCTGATTGCTGATGAACAACGTCCCCGATAACTGGTACCCGTTGTCAAAGGATTCAACAACACATTACCTGCAAGCTGGTCTTTGTTAGGAATGACCGAGCCTTTAGCCGATCAAACAAGTTTTTATTTAAAGGGTCATCTACCATTGAACTACATCACCATCTTCTAATTAATTGTTACAAAATACAGGTTTGTGGGTAATCAGTAGACAACTTATCCATTAAATATTTATATGTTTGATCTATTATGTAGAATTTTTACATTTTTGAACTGACTTGTCTCCTGTTTCTTCCAAAACAAGCTACACATTCCATTTTATTTTCCAACTGTTCCCACTTCATTCCAAATTGTTTTATCTTTTGGCTTTGGATTTTCTGGTTGAAGTAAATAACGTGATAACTTTGACCTGGCCAATTGGTCAATGATTCACTATATACTCAAGGTTATGGGATTCATCTGTAAGTTGTGTTTATGTGATAGTTCAAATGGATGCGTAAAAACCTGACTCTTATATGAACGGTATGTAGTTCTATCCTCCTCCCAGTGACCAACCTCCATCACTATATCCTCTGTTAACATATTTTTTTGGACCTCTATAAATTGAGCTTAATTATGTTTATGGCTATGTCAGAAGTTGAAATTTTAGAACACAATTGTTATTGTTAAATTAAAAGGAAGCACAGAAAACATGCTTGTTTTTATTATAACATATTTCCCATAACCTAATTTGTTAAAATATATATAATTTGAAAGGGTAGAGTTTAAATAAATAAAAAAACCAAGTTACTCCGAATGAGTTATTAATTAATATAATTGCATGCCCCACCTATTAATCAACCGTCATATTTAACCCCAGAAAGACCCTCAAGAGAGAAAGAAAAGCACGCTAGATATATCCAGATTTTGAATTTAGTATTTCTAAACTAACCATGCTTCTATTTTATTCCATATCCTACTTCTTATAATCGCTTTGTTTTACTATATATGTAGCTACCTAGCGTAACTTCTACAAATACCTTATATTATTATCATCATCATCCAAGTACAGACATGATTTTTTAGTGCAAATATCTGGTGAAATATTTTATTGAATTTTGACCATGAAAACCATTTGGGCACCCACATTGTGCAGTGGAAGTGTCAAAAGTTGGGTTCTAAAGTTCAACACGGAGAGTTTTGGGCACCCATGTATGCATGTGGCATGTGGGCCTTTGAACTAAAGAATAGCAATTTCTTGCACGTTTTGAAGATGGAAAGTGGCTTGTCTTCATCAAGTATGGGCTGTATTGTAGTTCGAGCCTGTACCTGTAAACCTACGGAATGTAGCGTATCAATTTTATATTTACTGAAGAAGAAGACCATAAGTGGCGGTAGGACCTATTACTCCTTACATAACAACTCTCAGTTTTATCATCTAATAATATTTTCTTTTAACCTTATTCTAAACTAACTCAAATATGACTATTTTTAAAGTATTTTCATGACACGTTTTTGCTATACAATCAGTTATTATATTAATTTCTCTAAGCACATGTTGAAATTTGACCATCTTTCTATTTTGATTTCATATCTCATATTTTTTTTATGTTTTCTTATTAAATACAAAAACATTTTTTTAGGGAATAAAAATAATTATATTTAGGAGTTTTAATAAAAAAATTATATTTAAAAACTGAATATAACAGAAATTATATTTAGGACTTCTAACAAAAAAACAATTATTTTAAAGGTGAGTAAAAAGTTTTTGTGAAAACTATATAATTAATGACATTGTTTGTTTAATTATGAAAAATTATAATTACATTGTTTTTACATTCAATCATTAAGTTCTGTTTGTTTCACGAAAAATATTTTCTGTATTTTTTTGTGTTTGTTTCATGAAAAACAATTTGGTCAATGGAAAATAAATTCTTTTTTTCCTAAAAAATGACGTAATTCATTTTTTAAAAAATAGTTTCTTTATGGGTGATTTTATTTTTGTATAAAAATTAACTTAAGTCAAGCTTAATATTATTATATTAATAATAAATTTTTATTTTTAAAAATGTTTAATATTAATAAAATATTAATATAAAATACTATAATTTTCAATTTTATTAAGCATACATATTTAATTATCTATATCTAATAATAAATTATTTAATATTTCAATTTTAATTTAATAATAAATTTTAAAAATAATAATTTTAAATAATATTCTTCATATATTATTGAAAAATGATCAATATTAATGTTTTAATAATAAATATTTATTATAATTATAAATATATTAATAATAAATGTTTTGTAGTATAAAAGTTAAAATATGTCATAAGCCTATGTACTATTTACAAATTTGGAATTTAGTTTCTCTACTTTTCAGATTTGAAAATCAAGTTCAATTGTTAATATTGTTAATTTTTTTTGTCAATTTTGTTGATGCCACATTTTTAAATAAAAAATCATCGGTATGCATGTAACTAAAAAATGACATTATAATAAACATGGATTTAACAAAATAATTTTAACAATCCTAACAGCTGAACCTGAATTTTGATATCTAAAAAGTGGGGCTAAGCCAAAAATAAAAGTGCATGGACTAAATTTCAAATTTACGAAGATTACAAGGACTTAAGACATATTTTAATCTAATATAAAAATATTAATATTAATTATACAAATATGAGTATTTGTTTAAATAATGCTTAGCTTCATTTTTCCCTTGCAACTCTAATGTGTCAATATGTATTCTCATATATGTAATTTAAATTAAGTTTTAATTAAGCATTATTTATTATTAAATTTATATATGGCATTGATTATTACAAAATATTTTTTATTACAAAATAAATTTTAATTGTTAAAAGAAAATTGCACTATAATATTTTATAAAAAATAGATTTATGTTGTGTTTGTTTTACAAAGAACAATGTAAAATATAAATTCAATAAAAAGATAACAAAATGCTTGTTTATTTCATTGAAAATAATTTTTATTAAATATTTTCAGAAAATCTAAATATTTTAAATAGATTCATCCAAACACCAAAAAATATTATTTTTTTCAAAAAAATAAATCTTTTCTTAAAACTATTTTCAGTAAAATAACAGAGCCTACATCTCTAATTGAATGCTGACATGGACCGTTTCCTTACACCTAATATGCTAATGTGAATATTTTTTTTTTATTCTTCTTTTTCAAAATTAAAATCAATTTCAACCTTAATTCAAAACAAACCCATAAAAACCTAAAATGTGCAGAAAAACTAACAAAACAAATTCAAAGGAGAAAAGACAACTTAGAAAAGAAATCCAGAAAAACTTCAAATTTTAAGATTTTCTTTCTTTTGCTCCAAACTCTAAATATACTAAATATGAGCTTCAAATTTTCATTTTTTTTTAGATGGCTGTCCTAAAATAGCGGAAGAAAGAAAGTATACGAGTAAGGTTCTATATGCTTCAACAATTGGAAATTTTATATATTCTATGCTTTGCACATGCCCAAATATTTGTTTAGTTGAAGGAATAATAGATGTGGTGAAAGTAGCTTCTGAAGATAACCTTATGAATTCGTTTACTAAGGCTCTTGTAACTAGGAGTTTTAATAAACACATTGATGATATGAAAATGCAAAACATAACACATTTACTTCATTAGGGCTAGACCTGATCATGGGTTTGGCCATCCGGCCTGGCCCGAAGGCCCGTCCGAAATAAAAGAGGATTTGGGCAAAAATATAGGCCCGAAAAATAGGTTTAGACAAAAAAATAAGGCCCGTTTAAAAAATAAGCCGGGCCCAGCCTGGCTCGAATTCACTAAAGGACAAAAAAAATTTGCTCTTTTTTTGTTTTTGTTTTTGAATCTTATTTTCTTATTGTTTTCTCCCTGTTTTGCTACCATTTTACTATTATGTTGCTACTATTTTATTGTTATTGTTTGGATATTGAATAAAACTTATTTTATTGTTAATTTTGTTATTATTTTAAAGGCATTTGTTAATTTTGTTATTATTTTAGAGGCATTTGCTTGTTAAGTTGCATTTATGTTAATGTTATTTAAGTCTACATATTTTTTAAAATTTATTTTCAATTTGTTGGGAAATATTTATTTTGATGTTTGTTAGTATTTTTTATGTATTATATATATTTAAAAATAATATAAAAAATTAATACGGGTGGGCCGGGTCAGGCCCGGGTTTAGCATTTTTATTCCGGTCGTGCTTGGGTAAAATTTTAGGCCTATTTTTCAAGTCGAGTCGGGTCCGGACCTAGTAAATAGGCCTAAATTTTTAGTTGAGCCTAGCCCGAACCTGACCCAGCTCGGCCCATGAACACCTCTAATTAGGGCAAGTGGGGAATCAGTTAAGGTATCGGACTAGTCGATCGAACTAGTTGAATTGAGAATCGATTAGGGCATCGATTCGACGAGTGGCTTGAACGAATTAAATCGAAAATCGGTACAGACTGATTGGGCCAACTAAAAAATGGGTTAAAGCGATTGAACTGAATTTTTTTTTTTGTAAATTTTAATATTTTTTAATTGGACCAATGAACTAATGACTTAATCAATTTGATCACTGATCCAATTTAGAAAGCATTATATGATGATGAAGAAGAATCAAATTTAAGGGGGAAAATATTAATGATAATAAGAAATTGAATTATATTTGCATAAATTTTTATGGGTTAATATCTATGCATTATTATCATATTCCTATAAGTCTTTTGCAAGTCTGATTTTAAAATGGGGTTTTGGTGGACATCGATGACTCTTTTGCTGGCAATTAACAAAGCAAATTAAGGTGGCAAGGTTGGTTGCATTTCACCATCGGAAAAAATCATATAAAATTAATACCCTCAACAGTAAATATCCCCCAGCTTCTTTTTAACAGGCTGCATGACAGAGACTCCACACTGTCTTAATATCCCCCAGCTTCTTTTTAACAGGCTGCATGACAGAGACTCCACACTGTCTTCTGAAAAATAAATCCCACCATGTTAGTTTGATATGAGATTTTAGAAGTCTGAAATTCCGAATTGTGGTTTAAAGCCTTTACTGTTCCAAATAGACATTTGCTCAGAATATCGACAGCTTTGAAAGACAAGTCATTTGGTAAGTGGTAAAGTATCCAACAAAATGATTGATAAAAGCCAAAAACAAAAGGCACTGCTGTTAATTGGTCAATTCTAGTTTAAGCTTAGCAACAAGGAATTCTTTGCTCAAGTCGTCCCCGCCCATGCCGACTCAAATCTGGGTACAAAGTTTTATCCATTTGAAGATAGCAAATATATATTTTTATTCTTAAAATACGTTTTCAATCATTTTTAGGGGTAAAAAAATGAATTTTAATTGACTAATAAATCTGATTTTAATATATTCACTAATTTTCTTTATTTTTTTCTTTTCTTTTACCTACTTTTTCTTTCTACTTCTACTCTTCCCCTTCTTTTTCCTCATTGTTATTAGATTAAATTTAATTTAATTTTGTATTTCAATTATACTTTTTCAAATTTTAATAAAATTCCAATGATGGCTAAATGATAATTGTTAAATTCATTCAACTAAGTTTTATTATTTTCAAAAATTGATATGACAAGCATATTATCATATATATAATACTATGTCTACCAGTTATTTCTACACATTACTGACTAAAAATCAAGTTAATGAATTAAGGATGGTTATTTGCGTCGGGAGTGAAATTTTAAATTTTGAACACGTTAGGGGCTTAGAATGATCCAATTGAAAATATGGGCTAAATCTACAACCTAGTACATGATTAGAAATTGAATTTAACCAAACAAATTTAACTACTACTATTTTGGACAAAAATAAAATTTTAAATTCAAAAGGTATAGAGATTAAAATTGATCAAATTAAAATACATGAATTAAAACTAAAAAATTCACAAAGTATGAAGATTAATAATAGAATTTAATAACAGTCCGTGATTCCAAAAAGAATTCACGAACAAATTTAATATATATATTCTTTGTTTTTTAAATAACTATTTTAATCCAGATATAAGCTTAGAGTTTAAGGTGGTAAAGTAAAAGATTTTAAAATATATATAATATTAATTTAGATACAAAATCTTAATCTTAAATCTAAAAAAAAAGAGAGCCTAGATTTAGTGGTAAGTCCCATGGGACTTATTATTATTACACAAAACTTACTCATAGTGGTTTTTTCAAGGGAAGAAACCTCCTAAAAGTTTGAAAGTTATTTAGAGCTAGATGACAGTATATGCATAAATTTTTAAAATTTCACCTACCAAAAAATATGAAAATTTAATTTCATGCAAATAAACATATTTATTTTCAAATAAAATCAAAATACGAAATATTTTTATTTGTAGAGGAATTAAAATTTCGTATTCTCTTTATTTCTTAGGATGAAATTTTCATTAGTATTATAGGTTTTTAACAATAAACTTTTAAATTATGAAAAGTGATTAGAAAGTTTATATCCAAAATATTAAAACTATGTTTTTGTGATCACCAATTCGAGAATCAGATAAGGTATGGGTCGTTTATCGTGACCCGATTAAACCCTACCGGATGGATACGCATAAGTTTTATAGTGAGAAGTCAGCAACGGAAGCTTGTTGTCTCAGCTCACGTATACTCAAGGAGTCCACATGTGGGGACCACGAAATTTAGCAGACATCCCAGAAGAGTATGCGTGCTCAACATGTATAAAGTCTACTAAGAACATCAATTCCAAAAACAATAACTATGTATATAAATATTCGATTGTCTCCTTTAATGAAACACAACGAAAAATTACTCAACATAATTCATCTTGAAGAGATTGAATAATTAGAATTTTATACTAAATTATTGATAAAATGTTGAATTTTGGTTCCCCAAAGATAGACCTCTGTTGATAAAATGATAAATCAGTCCATCTTAAATCATTGATTAATCTCTCCGGAAGCTTGTATGGACTGAACCAGATTCAGTTTTGTCCTTTGATAATGATCACATTCCCATGTTATAGGCTTAGCTTAACATTTTCGTGAATACCATTTCAAATATTAAATAGACATTTAAATTTAGAAAATTAGTTAAATAGGTCTGCAACAATTAACTTTATATAAAAGATACCCACATCATTGCCTTTGCCGAATGTTAAAAAATAATAAGTAGGGCTGAATGCAGTTGGTATATATAATGGAAAAGGGTAGAGCCAATAATTGGATTAGACTACCAGTTTCATCAATCAGCATGTGAATAGAAATTTTGGTGGTCCAAATTACTTACACCCCTCCTTACATTCAATTTCAAAGCTTTGTTAATCATAAAACACCACAAATTCCATCATTTCAATATATATCTTCGCTAATCCAAGCGCGTTTATTTCTCTATTTACCGGTAAAAAGGGGTTATATATATGTGTGGGGGTAAAAGTATTAAGGAGGATTATATTTTGCCCATTGTATATTTGATTAAATTGATCATTTCGTTAAAAATTTTATTCATTTCTGGTATTAAAACTGGGCCTTGTACATCTAAACGAGGCACACATGGCACGTCAAGTGTCATTGTCGAATTATTTTATCAATCACGCTAGTTTTTAACAATAAAAATAGATGAAAATTTTAATAGAAAGGATCAATTGACTCCTCAATTTAGCATACAAAGATTTATTTACCTATTTTTAAAATATCAATTCAACTTTTAATACAAAAATATGAGTCAAAACTTTTACCCGTATATTCCTTAATCAATCTCTAACATTGATTCAAATTGAGAACGATATTCCATCTGCAAGACAAATAACTTCAATATTTTTAATCTAGTTTTTTAAAATAATACCATAAATAAATATGGTACCTAGAGAGACCAAGCAAGGGACATTTTTTTCTAAAAGCGTTAAAATAATCATTCATAATATACGTGCCAAAGTTTACTAAAGAAAGGTGGAAATTGTGTAGATATTGAGTGGACAAAACAATTTTGTGGTTAACATTAAAAAGGAAGGTTTACAAAAAAGGCAAGTTTTTTGATGTTTGTAATTCTTTCTTTCTTTCTTTATTTTGCATCAATTCCTTTCTTGTGTGTAAATTATACTTTTAAGGGGAAAATGAAATGGAAAACTCAGCACCTTTTCACCTTTCCAACTTTATTCTATGTGTTTTCACCATTCCTTTGATTTCATATAGATTTCTATATCCTCTAATTTTCCAACAAATTCTATCCAATCAAATATAATTTTGTACTCAAACAATATTTAGTACTGTTTTTAAACTACTATTAAAAACAAATAAATAACTTTTTTTTTTATCATTTTGGATCCGCAAGTGATTGAAAAGAGATTTATTTCTAGATTATTTGAACTAAGTCTGAATCTTAGAGTGTGATTGTTAGGAAGATTTTGCCTGAATACCACCCGACTCAAATAATATTAATTTTGAACTGTAAAACTGATATAGACACTTGTGATTATACCAAAAAGTAAATAATTTTATTAAAATTTAGGAGGGTTATTAATAATTGTTGAGTGTAGTAATAAGACATATTGCACTTCCAATGAGAGAATGTAGGTTTGAACATTAGAAATTGGGGTGAGTAAAATTTGATTCAATTCGAAAAAATAAAAAAAAAATTTCGAGTTAATCGAATCGAGTTATTCGAAGTATTCAAGTCAACTCGAATAAGAAAATTCGGATTTCGAATTCGAGTCGAGTTGAATTTTTACAATTCGAATAATTTGAACAACAGATTAGTATAAATATTGTTTTGGTCTTTGTCAATTTTGAAAATAAGCAAATTGGTCTCTCTCTTAACAAAAATTACAAAAAAATCAAAGTAATTTTTAAAATTTGAAAATAAATTTTAAAATTTAAAATATTTATAGAAATTCTAATATTTATGTTTTTTAAAAAATTATAATTTTTTAAAAAAACTAAAAAAATATAAAAATTTAATAAAATAATAATTTTAGAATCTAAATAAGTGATTAATGATTTAAGTTTATCATACTAAAATATCTTATTTTTTTTATTATTTTGCTTAAAAAAGTTTTAAATTTTTGTGTTCTAACATGGAAACAGTTATATTGTACAAGATTTTAATTTAACATTATTAATTTTTCTAATTTAACTCAAACAGTTTCACTCGATTCAATCGAACGCTCATCATTAATTCGAGTTATCCAAAAATCCAAATAAAAAAGACAAAACTACGTCGTTTTGATAAATATTTACCTTTTCTAAAGTTAAAAGTCAAAACTACCAAATTAAAAGGAAAAACTATGTTATTTTGATAAATGTTTACTCATTAGTGTTACTTTCCTTCCCAAATCGCCTCACTCTCATCTTTTCCTTTACTCAAAATTAATCTAAAAGCTTGTACTTCATCTATTTGTAAAATAATCGGTCCATATAAACGGAATATTGAGTATAAATAATAAGATTCGTTAGTTCGACTCAAAATTATTTGACTCGATTTGAAAAAAAATTAAATTGAATTCGGTTGCTAAAATAGGATTCGTCAACTCGATTAACTCGAAATTTTTTAACTCGATTCAACTCAACTTGATCAAATACTCACCCCTAATTAGAAATGATATTGTTAGGAGAAACAATTATGAACCTTAACATAAATCGTAAAACGGACATGAAAAATACCAAAAAAAAATTAGAAGGGCTAAAAACGAGTTCAAACAATCCATGCTATAGATACAAACATCTTTAAAATTAAATTAATGTGTTTTACAAATTCAAACTATCCATATGTTTTTATCTTCCTTATCAAATTTTATCAGAGGCAATAAAAAAGATGTACACATCTATAACTTTAGAATATTAATATTATTTTTACCTAGTTGATGCAACTTGGAATATATCTTTAAATTTTTAAATCCATAATTTAATTTGCGGACCTTAAAAACATATGAAAACTATAGAAATATCAACCAGATTTAAAATTTTTATTTAATTATAGTTTAAGGGTTTATTCAGATAAAAAAATATTATAAAAAAAATATGCGATTATAGTTAAAGGGTTATAAGCCAAAATTTTTTAATCTTTCATTTCCTTTGTTATTAGATATCCAAACCTGAAATAAAAGAATTGCAAAGTGGGACCCATTTACAACATACTTAAATTCATCTTTGATTATGCGAATCAAGCTCCGGCCTTTTTCCATTCCTGCTTTTTCCCAGTTCAACATTTTCCTTCTATTTTTCAGAAACCAATCACCTTGACATAATAACATCATGTCTATATTGCTTTGATTTAATCAAATAAAGTTAAAAGCTAATCAGGAGTATTTTGGATTTCTCTTTTTTTGTCGCTAATCTCAGACTAATCATTCGAATATTGATTAATACGTAATTAATCAAACATTACTTGAATACGACTCTTCTGCTTAAAAACGAAATGTTTCAAATGATCCTGAAAATTTTTATTCCCATTAGACCATTTGAACTACTTTATCATTAATTTATTACAACATAGTTAGGTCAAATTGTAAGCTTTTTTTTTTTGTAAATAGTCGCTAAATAATTATAATTTATTTGATTAATTAATTTTCCAAAATATACTTATTAATAAAACGGATTAAAGAAAATTATTTTATTCAATTTACATATAATTACAATTGTTAACTAAACAAATTAGAAGTCCAATCAAAATTAAATCTAATCCCAATAGTAGGATTTGATTTCTCAATAATTTTTCTCCTAAAAGTTACAAAACGAAAAAAAAGAAAGAAATATTACCATTTCACCTCCAAAATTTTGCCCTCCTTGTCTCCTCTCTCTCCTCCGAAGCTTCAGCTTGGAGGTCCCATGGAGTTTCTTCTATCTCTCTGCTCTTCTCAATGCACCTGACTCATTTTATTTTTCTTTTTCTTTTTGCCTTTCTTAATCCCAAAAAATGTTGTAGTTCGCTGAAATGAGGTGGAAACCAAAAGGAAAACAATTTTCATTTGGTTTTAGAATTTAGTTCAACTTTTGGATTTTTAGGGTTCCTGAGAGGAAAAACTAAACCGAGAAGAAAATTCCCTTATCGTACTTTTTTTGGTGGTGTTTTTAAAAAATGCCGCCACATCGATCCAAGTCGGAGAAAAACGACGGAATGGCGAAGCAGCTTCGTCGAGATCCCTATGAGGTACTTGGAGTCTCGAGGAACTCTACGGATCAGGAAATCAAGAGCGCGTATCGAAAAATGGCTCTCAAGTATGTTTAATTTTTCAACTTATAAGTTGAAAGTTTTGAAATGTTTAAAACTCTCGGTCTTTTTTCTTGAAAGTTTTTAGCAGTTACTGTATAATAGATCAGGGTTCACTAACTTGAGCATGGTGATAATTGTTGGTTAATTATGGCTTAAACTCACACGCATACATGGAGTATACTGGGAGAATAAGTATTTAGGACTTTAATCTGGAAGTCAAATTGGGAATGATTATTAGAGCTTGATGAGTGTCTGGGATTTGGTTTGGCGGTTTGCCCTCTATTGGTAGGGTGTAGGAGAGTCATTGTATCATTAAAGACCAAGTAGCTGTCGAGGACTTTACCAGACATCAGATTTTTGAATCGGGTATTTATCCATTTGATAGATTCAGCGTAGGGGTTCTATTTTGTAACGAGTTCTAGGATGGGGCAATAGCACTGGTTATGATACCTAGTTAGTTATCTAGAAAACCGGTCAAACAAACAGATAAACAATTGCCAAAAGTATTCCGAGGACAAAGGTAATTGTGCACCTTGGAAGGGGCTTATTTCCAACATGAACCTAAAGAATTTTTTATTTGCCCTTGACGGTTTCACACTTTCACTTAGGCAAAGAGTTTTAGACAATGAAAAATCTGATTTGGGACATACTATTCAGGACTTTGACAACTTCTGAGATAGTTGGATTCATTCATTATTTGCATGTTGTTTATTTCTTTCTATTGTACAAATTAAGCTCCTATTATACTCTTGCTTTATTTAGGTTGGTTAGGTATAGATGCTAATCTTGGGCTATTTCAGGTACCATCCTGATAAGAATGGAAATGATCCTGTTGCAGCTGATATGTTCAAGGAGGTCACATTTTCTTACAATATATTGTCTGATCCAGATAAAAGACACCAGTATGATACAGCTGGTTTTGAGGTGAGATATGCATTCATGCAGTTAATGTCTGAAGTACTTTTAGGCTAATGGTTATCTGCCCATGTTACTTTGGATTCGTGGGTAAGTTTTAGATAGGGATCTGACATGGGTATTATCAATGTCTTTTTTTAAAAAATATTTCATGTTTTTGGAGGACTATAACCAAGGTTGTCAGTATTGAATCAGTGGATGTATCATTTTTTCTGGTACTAGTTTGTACCTATGTCGGTGTGTTTTGATGTATCGTTTCGGGTTTATTAATATTTTTAGTTATTTCTTTATATATAATGGATATTATATTTATATTCAAGTATATCTGAATTGCATATGTATAAATATGTGTATATGCAAATATAAATTTTAAAATTCTTAATTGAGTATAATAACTTAATTTAATATAGTATATTTTATTTTATAATGTAATTATAAAAAGAAAATGGTTAGGACAATTAAAAATAAAAATTTTGTACCAACAATATGCACTGGTACAGGCCTGTATTGGTTGAAACAAACTGGACACTCCAAAATTTTGACCGAAATGGAACTTAAATTACTTGGTACTAGTTTTGGACCAGAACGGTATTGACTTCCATGACTATAATCCTATACCTAGTTCGCATATGTGTCAAACACGGTATTCTAGAGAAAATGACGAGTCGGAGCATCATCGTTATCTGCAACTTTCTCACTGTTTCACTCATTCAGGTTGTACACAGAGGCTGTTAAGAAGTCAGTTGTTCCATGCTTCCGCTTATTAACACCATCGTGCACCATAAAATGTGATTTTATTGATGAATCATGGAGTTTTGTCAATCATGATGTTGTTTCCTTTCAACAGGCTGTTGAAGCTGAAAACCAAGAATTGGAACTAGATCTTTCAAGCTTGGGGGCTGTGAACACCATGTTTGCTGCACTTTTTAGGTAACTCCTTTTATATTATTTAACATTTCCAACTCTTCTGTGCCTTTATGAGTGCTATGCATTGGGTATGTATTTAACTAATTCCTATACATAGTAAACTCGGTGTGCCTATTAAGACCACTGTATCTGCGACTGTCTTGGAGGAGGCACTTAATGGTGTGGTCACCATCCAGACACTTCTGCTGGGGCAACCTGTTTCTAGGAAGGTGAGGTGATTAGATTCCTGTTCTTTGCTGGTACTTTATACTGATTTTTATTCAGTCACTGAACTTCTTGCACCTTTACAGGTTGAAAAACAATGTGCTCACTTCTACTCTGTCGAAATAACAGAAGAGGAAGCAAGAGATGGGTTTGTTTGCCGAGTACAATCATCTGATAAAAGCAAGTTCAAGGTAGATATACAATGAGTTAGAAACTGGTTGATTCAACAGCATCTGCGGATGCAACCCTTTGTTTTTTGGTGGGGGTTGGGGTGGTTGACATTGATAGAAACTGAGATTGATTTCATTATTACCATACCAATGAACAAAAGTTGAACTGTGCCCATTTTGAGCCTTTGGCAATATGTGGTAACAGTAGAAATTAAGTAGCCACAACATTTTTTAAGAAAAGGGATTTAAACAGTAAGAGTACATTCCTTTACATCACATTAAGAAATTTAAGGTTCCCCTTCTCTCCATAGAAGAAAGAAACCATGCCCTGTGAGTGCTTCATTGATTTAGGATATAAGGTTTGATTTATTGAGAACAATTGAAGCATTTACTTTAAGTCACAGAGGATTAATGCTGGAGCTGGTATTTCATCTCTTTCATGGTCAATTGACGGTATTTAGTTAAGTACCAATGAATAGATAGATGCATCTTTGTTCTTGATAATTTTATTGAGGCATATGCTTGTGTTTTCTTTCTGTAGTTTTAATTTGCGGGCTAGGGCAGTAGTTTTAATTTTGATATTGATTCCAGTGTCACTGCTTCAGTTTAGTTTCATTTGAGTTCTATTGAAACCCTTTTATTAAAATAATTTATGCTTTCAGGATCCTTATAACATTTAACTTTTGTTGCATGAATTGCTAAGAACTGCCTAATTTATTCAGATCCAATGGACAATCATATTGGGCTTGTTCCCCTTTCAAAATATTTTGAAATAAAAACATATACTACTTTTATACTATATACGCTTTTCTTATGTATTTGTGTCGACTGTACTGCAAAAAGAACACGTCACTAACTAATTGTCTGGTTTAACAGGAGACACGAAAAACAAAATGAAGTATAATATTTTATCCTTTTCTGGTGGATCAATAATTACTCATTGTTTTCTTAATGGATTGGTTTTTTGCAGCTATTGTATTTTGATCTGGAAGAGAATGGTGGATTAAGCCTTGCACTGCAGGTAATGTGGTCCCTTCCTTCCCCTTTCTCTTTCTAGGCTCTGCTTGGTATGAAGGATAAGGATGTAAAATTTGTTAATTTAATGGTTAAGTTGTGAAGTAGGAAAGTAGTTATGAATCCTAACTATTTGGTTAACAAATTTTCCAGCTTCATTTTTTCCATTCTTCATACCAAGCAAAGCCTTAAAGTTTTTGAGTTATGCACTTTTTGTGTACTGTTGCATAGCAAGTTTCTTCAGATAAACTATCACTAAGTCTAGGGCTGTAAATGAATTGAGCTTGAATGAACGGACCTCTTTTCATGTTCGTTTGTTTATTTTAAGTTTGTTTGTGTTCGTTAAGAATTTCAAAATTTTTGTTTGTGTTCGTTCGCTTAAGTTAAACAAACCTGTTTGTGAACATTAAACGAACATGTTCTCAAACATGTTCACGAACAATGTAATAATAAACAAACCAGCAATAAATAAACATATATATATTATTTTTTAGATATAAACTAGTCAAATATAAATATTAATAATTATATTATAAATAAAAAAGCATACAAACCATAATATACGAACGGACCTCTTTTCATGTTCGTTTGTTTATTTTTAAGTTTGTTCGTGTTCGTTAAGAATTTCAAAATTTTTTTTCGTGTTCGTTCACTTAAGTTAAACAAACATGTTTGTGAACATTAAACGAACATGTTCTCAAACATGTTCATGAACATATAATTGAGCATGTTCACGAACAATGTAATAATAAACAAACCAACAATAAATAAACATATATATATTATTTTTTAGATATAAAATAGTCAAATATAAATATTAATAATTATATTATAAATAAAAAAGCATACAAACCGTAATATTTTTATTAATATATACTAATGGAACAATAAACGAGCTTTAAATGATTTATTAAATGAGCTTTACACTAACAAAGACGAGCTTGTTCATGAACATAAATGAACTGAGCAAACTTTGTTTACGTTCAGTTCGTTTAATAAATGAGCCTCAAAATCTTGTTCATGTTCATTTATTTAGCTTAATAAACAAACAAAAACCAAACTGTTCATTGAACGCTCTGTTCATTTACAGCCTTAACTAAGTCTTGTAATCTCCAAATTCAATGCTCTTCTGTTCTGTTTCTGCATAACATGGAGATTTTCTGTTTCATAAACTGCTATGTAAAGTTAATTCTAGAACAATTTTAAGTCTTCTCCCTTGACAATATTGAGTAAAGAAAAAGCATCTCTAGACAACAACAGTTGATTTTTGATAAATTAATAGGACAAGTTTCCAGAGAGCAGGTTGGTGCAAAGCAAGCTCACAACTCATAGAACTTTAGGCCTTTCCCCCATCATCTGCAAGAGAATTCTGTAAAAACTCTCTCTCTTACCTTTGTGTTTAATTACCTCTTCTGTTTTATGCTCCACCTATCCCCTTTCAGAACATTGTGGAGAATTGGGCAAAACTTGTAATCCTATCCTTTGTCTTTTTCTCACTTTCATGTGTTTATTCATTTCCTCTTACCTTCTTTTTCTTTCTTAGAACTGTTTGGTGCTTTTCATGCAGTAATAAAATGTCAATATACTTGGTTTGTCTGGGACATGGCTTTGTTGTGATCTCTTATGGTGCTTCTGATAAGAAAATTCTTTTTTTAACTGAAGCCTTAGTAGCATAGTTGTTTAAAACTTTAAGCTCTTGGGCCTCATTTTAAATCGTGCATATGTTACTTAACTGTCTGTTGAAGGTAAGTTTGTTTCTTTTTGGTGTAGGAGGACAGTGCAAAAACAGGAAAAGTTACATCTGCCGGAATGTATTTTCTTGGCTTCCCTGTCTATCGCTTGGATCAAACAGTCAACTCAGTGAGTGACTATTTACAAATATGACATAGTTGGGCTTCAAGTTGAAGTTTGATCTTGTTGTCATCCTTAATCTGGTTTTGACATGCCTCACTGCAGGTTGCTGCTGCAAAGGATCCAGATACAGCTTTCTTCAAAAAACTGGATGGATTTCAACCATGTGAAATAACTGAATTAAAACCGGGCACACATTTTTTTGCTGTTTATGGTTTTTTCCTTTGTTACCATGCCCTTCAAATCTCCTGTTAGTTGATTCGCATGCATGGATGAAACTCACTACCATTTTTTCTAGGTGACAACTTTTTCAAGAGTGTAAGCTACACTATAGAAGCTATTTGTACGGCCCCTTTCATAGAGGAAAAAGAGAACCTTAGAGCTGTGGAAGCTGAGATTCTCTCCAAAAGGGTGGAACTGTCAAAGTTTGAAACTGAATACAGAGAGGTATCTGCTTCCACAAATGTGGTGTGTGTGCCAGTATTTAACTTTTGTTCTTGTTGATATTCATGTTGATTGCTGCAGGTCCTGGCACAATTTACAGAGATGACAACCAGATACACAAAGGAAATGCAAGAGGTGAGATTAACTTGTGGGAATTATGAGTTAAGCTCCGTGAGAATTGATATTCATAGGTAAATGGATAAATTTCTTGGACAAATCCTATATGCGGGTTTTGCAGATTGATGAGCTTCTCAAACAAAGGAATGAGATTCATGCTTCCTACACGATGATTCCTCCAAGTAAGAGAAGTTCAAGTAGGAGCAGGAGTAAGGGTGTCTCCAGGGAGGCCAAAGAAGGTGAAGTGAGAGACAGGAAACATTCTACGAGGGATAGAACTAAGAAGAAGAGATGGTATAATATCCACTTAAAAATTGACAAGAGAAAGCAGCCATGCTGAACAGGTACAGTATGGGATTTGTTTTCTAAGAAAAGCTTGCCGCCCTTTTTGATGAATAGTTATGATTGCTTAAACCGTGCCAAATGTTATATCAGGATAAAGAAGTCTGCACAAATTACAAATCATCAATTTCTGCACCCATCATTTATTGCATTGGTTCAACATTTGTGCGTTGATCATGATGTGAAGAAGATGGTTAAGATAGAAGTTAACCATTTCTTCAGCACGTCAAGGATGACAGTAACTCGTTGTTATTGTAAAATTCTTTCTTCCTTTTTATTTAGTTTTTTTTCTCTCTCTGGCTCTTATTTGTAATTTATCCGCTTGTTCTCAACAAGAGCACTTGTAAGATTCCCCCATTGATCAACACTGTGGACTTATCAGGGTACAGGACGAGGAGGTAGAATACACTCCCTGCCCAAACCCGACCTATTGACATCCCTCACCAGTACTAAATTTTCTCTCAACTTCGAAGATGATTACTTATCGTAGTGTGGTTATGTAGTATGAAGAATGTTGTCGTGGCACAGTATGAGAAGAAGCCAACTAAGGTTAGATGAAATACAGTAATGAGTTAACAAAATATAGTTTCAAGGAAACAAAACCATTAGATTCTCGAGTGTAGTTATTTTGACTTCTAAAATAATATCAAGGGGCTTCATTGGTCGGCCAAACGAGGTTATTCCCTCATACAATCCTCATTTAATGTAAATATATAGGTATTATGCACATCGCAGGTGGTTCCAGTAGCCAATGATTCACGGTGGAACTGCATTGAACTTACGTGACTCCATAACAACCACGGCAAAAACTTTCGGCTTTCAACAAGAAAAAAATAAAGTTATTTGTTGAGTTGGTTTAGTTTTTAGTATTTATCAAGGGTAGTTTCTTATCTGCATTTAATTTTTTAAAAAATAAAATTGTTATTGTTATTTTTTATTTTTTAGTAATTACAATTAATTGATTTAATATCAGTGGACGAATTTGTTAAAAAAAAAACTTGAGTCTGAAATTGTATTGTTAAGATGTAATTTGTTGAGGGGATCCAAATCCCAACTATTTGGTTAATAATGAAATAAGAATATCACATGAGAGTTAGAGTCTTGTACGCTCGTTTGAATAATCATACATTTGTTTCTTAATGAAAGTCGAAGAACAATTTTAATAAATTGGAACGCATGAAATTTTCATACATGAAAAGGGAAGCGGAATGAGAAGCAATACATGAAAAACATTAATTGAGACCAGCGAAGAAACTCGAAACAACACTGCAATATTAAATATTATTCTGTTAAAGGACCCAAAACTGCAACAATCAAAGCAAGGAATACCCCCATCACTGCAGTTGGAGCCAAGATGTTGCCCATATTAGTGGCCGCTGGTCCCGGAGACATGGCCATTTCAGGTGTGTGGTCGTGCCCCTCGTGAGCGGAAACAACCATGATGAGCAATGCAGCAAAGATGGCTGTTGTAACCGCAGATGCCATATTTTCAATTCCAACAATGTCTTAGCGGATGGATGGATTTAAATAGGTTAGGCAGCATGTTCGTAATGGCAGAAGTTAGAATTGTACTATCCTTTGTACTTGGCTTTAAATTTGATGGTTCGTCCAAGTTTAATCTCTTAAGTACGAGTTTTCTAAATTAATTTGAAAATGTCAGAGGTATCATCATTAATTTTTAACCAAGTACGCATTCGCTGGCATTTGTACTACACAAATGGGTGGGTGGCTACATTAAATATGATAAAGCAAAATAACATCATTCATGTAAAAGTCAAACCATTTTAATATTCCGCAATTGGATGAGTTTCAGATTTATTTATTTATTCATTTTATCAAAATGTTGCTTTCAATCTAATTTTGAGTTGTATTTATGCCACAAGCAGCCTTATTATTGGTTGACACGTGTTAATTTAATAAATAATCAATGTAAAAAATTAAAAGAGCAATTACCATAAAACATGTTGTGAAATGAATCGCAATTAATGAAAAGCAGACACACTAAACCCAAGTCACCCTCTCCAAATGCTTCCAAAGACATGGCCAAAAAGAGGATAATCCTACTCAGTGAACAGAGTAATTAACATTAATTTATGAAATTATTATATATGTGCTATTAAAAGAGTAATTACCGTAAAATGTGTTGTGAAATTACTATATAAAGAGAGAGCAATTACCATAATATTATTACCGTATATATTAAAGAACAATTATCATAATACTATTACTATATATATATATAAAATATTTGGTACATTGTCAGTAGAGTTTTTAGACTCCACTAATAGAATTAGAGGTTGACAAGTGTCTTATAAGGATATAGTAAAATATTAAAAAATAAATATTTTTTTTAAAGAAAAGACACGTAACAAATTTTCAAGATTATTTCTGAAATAAAAAAAAATTGAACTGTTAATATACCAAATACTAACCCATATAGATTAAAGGTAATGAAAAACAATTATCATAATATTATTACCTTGTAAAATAGAATAGAATTGCTATAATATTATTACCATAATTTAGAAGAGCAATTAACATTATATGCTAATAAAAGAGTAATTGCCATAATATTATTTACCTTACATATTAAAATTTTGGAGTAATAGTATCAATAGCAGTAATTCTTCTTTTAAATTACTCCGAAATCTTAATATATACGGTAATAATATTTATATGATAAAAATACAGAATTAATTCAACTATTTCTCTTGGGGTATTTACACATAATTTGGAAAACAAAAGCATAAATTTTACTCTGTCTATGTGTTTATTAAAGCGAGGACGACTAAAGCAATTTATGGATCAAAACCAATTGCCACATTGAGGAGAGCCAACCCGGTTCTTCAACTTCTGATAGGCAAGGTAAGGTTTTTGGTAAACAACTTGTAAAGGGTGCGATACATATGATTGTAGGCACCAATGAAGAAAAGACCACTTCCAACACTAAGCATAAAGTGCATTTAAGGAGCATCATGGTGATAAACCCAACGGCAAAAAGTCTCGTTGAGATCATAAATGGCAAGTCAATTTTAATGAAGTTGACAAAGACATAATGTTGGGCGAGAATGGTAATGAACAATGAAAATGAGGTTACGAGAATATTGCTTTATAGTAGAAGCATATTAGAAGTATTACTCTTGGGGATCCCAGTTAAATTTTGTTTATTTGTTTCAGTTGAACTCTGATTAGTTTAGATTATTTTATTTTTTGACCTATGAATTTAGCCTATAAATATGCTCTTTTACAACATTAGAAAATACACCCATTAAAAGATTAGAACTCATAACATTTTGGAGAATTTTGTGTTTTAATTTTGAGGGTTCTTTGTTTTTGGGTTTTAAGGTTTAGTTTTTATCTCTATATTTTGTACTCATCGTTATTTTGCCATTATAGTAAAATTATCTTTGCCCGTGACTTTTTATCCTCTTTGGAGGAGTTTTTCCACGTTAAATTTGTGTGTTCAATTTCTCAATTTCTTCCGCTATTTTTTACTTTTTTGTTGCTTAATCGGGTTTATCTCCAACAAGTGGTATCAAGAGTTAGTTCAAATTTCGTAGATTAGCCTATTCAGAGATGACAGGACAATGTTTGACATTGAGAAGTTCGATGGTGTCACAAATTTCAATCTGTGGCAAGTTCGGATGATGACAATTCTAGTTTAGACCAGCCTAAAAAAGGTCGTCACCGGGAAAAAAGCTGAGAATTTAGATCAGATAGAATGGGAAGAGCTTGATGAAAAGGCCCTGTCTGCAATCCAACTGTGCCTCGCGAATAGGGTATTGCAGGAGGTATTGGTGGAGAAAACCTCATCCGCTTTGTGGAAAATGTTAGAAACTCTTTATGCAACTAAGTCTCTGGCTAACCGTTTAGTGTTGAAATAACGTCTATTTACGTTTTGCATGAACGAATGTGAGCTTCTTAGAGATCACATTAGTCAATTTATTGCTCTTTTGAATTATTTAAAAAATGTTGAAGTTAGTTCTTTACCCTCTTCATACAAGTCTTTCAGGGAGACCTTGATTTATAGTAGAGATAAACTCTCGTTCGAGGATGTGAAGGGTTATTTGTTGAGTAAAGACAAACTCGACAATGACTTTGGTTTGGATAGCAAGACAGATAAACAACCTTCTGTTTTGGTAGCATTAAAGAAGCGAGACAAAATGTGTCTCTATTGTAAGAAGTTAGATCACATCAAAGTAGATTGTTATAAACTACAAAATAAAAGAGCTGTTAAGAGTAACGAGGAAGATGTAGCTAGTACTAATTTGGCCAATAAAAGCGATGATGGTTTCTTTTTAGTGTTAATGAGCGATAGCTTTGAGATTACATCCAAGTGGATCTTAGATTCAGGATGTTCTTTTCACATACATCCTAACAGAGAATGGTTCTCCACATACAGTTCGGTTGAAGGTGGAGTTGTGTGCATGGGAAACGATTCATCCAGTAAGGCAATTGATATTGGTACTGTTAAAATTAGGATGCACGATAGGACGATTAGGACACTCTCAGATGTCAAGTATGCACCTGATTTACGAAAGAATCTCATTTCCTTGAGTATAGAAGGTTCTACAGTGACCGGTGAAATCGGACGTCCTTCATTCGTTAGGAGTCGAAGTCAACTCGTTTGAAGCAGAGGCAGTTTGGTCATAGGAGGGAAAAATGTATGACTGTTTCGTTGAAGAGAGGTTTTCTTTTAGATGCAAGTTTTGAAAAGTTGGGCACTATGTTCGTGAAAATCAGACTCGGGTTAGTTTGATTTGTCAGTGCACAAGTCGAAGGCTAGAAGTCTTCCAACTTCTAAGCACAAATTTGACTCAGTTAATTCCCTACACAGTTTAAGATAGGCCTGTGGTGGGCTTTGGCAAAAATGGCGTTGTGGAAATACGAGTTAATGTGGAGATTTGTTGAGTATGCTTCATATTCTAGTCAAAATTAAGAGATAATCTCTCAGTTAGACTTTGTTTATTTGTTTCAGTCGTACTCTGATTAGTCTAGATTATATTATTATTATTTGACCCACGAATTTAGCCTATTAAAATATTAGAACTCATAACACTTTTGGAGAATTTTGTGTTTACGTTTTGAGGGTTTTTTATTTTTGGGTTTTAAGGTTTAGTTTTTATCTCCATTTTTTGTACTCTCTGTTCTTTTGTCATTATAGTAAAATTATCTTTACTCGTGGTTTTTTATCCTTTTTGGAGGGTTTTTTATGTTAAATTTGTGTGTTCAATTTCTCAATTTCTTTAGTTATTTTTTACTTGTTCGTTGCTTATTTGGGTCGATCTCCAACAATTACATTGGCAAGCTTTCAAACAAACGGGCTTAAAGGAAAATGTGTTGAAAAAGGCAAGCTCGATTTTTAGTTTCACTAATCAACTATTAATTGTTAAGTTTGGTGACTCTTGAGAGCTTAGACTTAAGATCAAACACAAGATTGTAAAAAAAAAAAGACAATTAAGAAAACAAAACCCTTGCAATGTTTTTTTATAGTGACATTAAGATGATGGCTTATATTTCCCAATCTTGCCAAAATGAGAAAAACACAATTTAAACAACTTGTTAAAAGAAAACGTTGATATGTTCGCCTAGTCAGTTGTTGATATACCAAGCATTAACCCTATGATAGTCCATACCTTAAATTTAGATCCAAATGCCAAGCTTGTCAAACAAAAGAAGAGAAGATTCGCCCCAATTACGATTTAGGTTATAAGAATAGAAGTTATAAGCTCGTAGTTGTTGATTTCATCAAAGAAGAAGTATACCTTGATTGGATCCCCAATGCTGTCATGGTGAAGAAGCCAAATGGTAAATAAAGAATGTGTGGACTTCATCAATTTGAATAAAGCAAGCCTCAAGGATAGTTTTCCTTAACCTTTTATTAATAGGCTAGTCAATACATCATTCGATCACAAATACATGAGTTTTATTGATGCTTTCTTTGGCTAAAATTAGACTACAATAGTGCCAACGGATCAAGAAAAGATTTATTTCATCATGGAGGATAGGCTATTCCACTATAAAGTGATATTCTTTAAGTTATTAGCAATCCTCGAGAAGTACTTTGGGTGCTTAGGACATAAAATATGAGGTTTCATGATTTCTAGTAAAGGTATTGAGGCAAACACAAAAAATTAATCCATCTTTGAAATGAGTCCACCAAAGATAGGCAAAGAAATTCAACGCTTAATAGGAAGGATAACAACTCAAAACAAGTTCGTGTCTAAGATGGATAAAAGATGTTTGTTGTTTTTTAAAGCTCTCAAAGCCCCCTTCTAATGGAGCGAGGCATGTCAAATATCTTTTTAAGTAGTTAAAAGCCTACTTGAGTTCCATCTTGTTATTAGTTTCTCCTTCGCCAAGTGATGAACTCTTGCTCTACTTCATAACATCTGATGAGATGATCATCACAGTGTTAGTCAAAGCAGAGGGAGCTTGCCAGTTCCCAGTGTATTGTGTAAGTAAATTTCTTCAAAATGATAGATTAAATTACACCAAGTTGAAGAAGATTGCCTCTACAATGGTGGTAGCAGTGTGGAAGCTACGTTAGTGTTTCAAAGAGCACCCAATCATAGTGTTATCTAATTAGTCGTTAAAGGAGATATTTTAAAATGATCCAATTTATAACAGTATCATAAAATTCAATTTTGAACTGAATAAATTGAGTTGAACTAGAAAATAATTAAAATAGAATAATAACAAGTCATGTACGAATTGTGAGGTAGAATAATAAAGTCTTATTAAATTAAATCGGTTAATAAAAATAGTACAGAGGCTAAGTTGTGTAATGAACAAAATGAAGAGAAAATTGAATTAGAACTTAGTATGTCCTTAAGTGGTAATTAAACTAAGGACTAACTAGTAATTAGTCTATTCATTAATAAGTGTTAGTGGCTTGGGGTGATCAAAGCCATTAATCTCCACTATTTGTTAAATATAAGGTTTAATAGCCATTGATAATTTATTAATAATTTTAGTTAAATTAGATTATATGATAAGAGAACATAGTGGGAGAAATAAATACTAAAAAGAATAATTTCATAACATTATCTTCTCATTCTTCGTCTTATGCCTAAGCTTGGAAGAAACACGTTTCTCCTTCCCTCTATTGTCGTATCTAGTAGCAAGAAATATGTAAGCTTTCTTCTAAATTGTTAGTTAAAATCTTGATGACTAATGATAGATACTAGTAGCCCAAATGATTAATTAGAGAATTCATGAGCTTGATTTGAGTTTACATGGTTGGGAACTTAAGAAAATTTGAATGGTTAGAATTGAGTCATGCATGTTAAAAAAATAGTAAGTTTACGTTAGCTCGATGAAACAAAACAAAAATGCCAAGAGGGGGTGAATTGGCCTTTAAAAATTTTGGTGAAAACAAAGACAAAAAATGAAACAATGAACACAAAGAATTTAGAGTGGTTTGGCCCTAATTGCCTACTCCACTACCTTAGCTTTCCAGCACTAAGGATTTTTCCAAATTCACTAATTTGTTCAACCTTTGAGGACAAGGTTTAACCTTACAACTCCTTAAGATTTCCACCCCAAATCTTAAGTTACAAACCCTCTCAAAGAGATACAAATAAGCTAACAAAGAAACAATCTTTACAAGATTAAGTTGTTTGCAAAATGAAGCTCAAATACAATAAAATACACTTGAGAAAGAGAATAGAGATAAAACTCACAAGAGTATATAAGAAGAATGTGAAAGTATTCAGCTCTAAGGTTGTTTGATTGATGATTTTTGCTTGAAAGTGCTTTTCTTGAAGTTGCAAGTCTTTGGAGGATGGTATTTGTACCGCCTAATAGATTTCCAACCGTTGAGGTTGTTGGTGTAGTGAATATGGCTGTTGAGGATGTAAAACTAGAACATTTATTTCACCTGCAACTACGAGTATCGATACCAAATAAAAGAGCATCGATAATTTTTGTAATAAATGTTGATTCAGTGACCATTGGGATTTATTAATCGATACCAAAAAATATTTTATCGTTACTTTTTGAAATAGGTATCGATATTAGATTGTTACTTTGCAGGGTTTATAAGAAACATAATGCTATTTTGGTATCATTTTTAAGAAAGGTATCGATTATTTTCAGAAAATATCGGTACTGAAAAAATGGTATCGATAATTTTTAGGGTTTTTGAAAACAGAATGCATGTTTGGACTCGATTTTTCTAAGCGTATTAATAATTCCAAAAATATCGATACTTGGCCAAATGGTATCGATACTTTTTGGTCTGGAGCAATTCTGACTTGTTTGAAAATCATTTTGACTTGGTTAAAATCATTTTCACTTGATTTTAAAAGTGTTTCGAATTTTTCTAAGAGTTTAATGTAAATATTCAAAGTTTTATTTCTTAGACTTCAAATTTAAAAATCATTTTCTCAATTTTAACTTATATTCAAAAACACATCAATTTGTTATATCAAAATCTTTTATCAAATAAAGCTTGGTTTAACAATTTCCCCCTTTTTGATATAACAAAACATTTGGTAAATTTGTTTTTGAATAATTGCTCCCCTTAATAAAAGACATTTTAAATTTGAGGCCAAAATAAAATTTGTCATTCAAGTTGACATTCATTTTTACTTTAAGGAAAATTGGTCACAAAAATTTGGATTTAGTTATCATCAAAGAATAATCAATCAATTTACCTTAATTTACCTTTTCTTTTTCCCCTTTTTGTTATATCAAACATCAAATAAAGCTCAAGGAAAAAAAATTAGTTCATTACAAGAGAGAGATAAAATTGAATAAGCAATGAACTGAAAAAAAAATTGCATCTCAAAATACAAAGAAAGCAATAAAGTGCAATAAAAACAAAGACACATGCATAAATATAGAAATAAGGGTGCAAATGTTATGAAAATGAGGAGGGGAGAAAGTAGGCGTCAAAGGAAAACGTGCAAGGAGAGACGCCATTTAAGACTTCAAAGTAGATAGCATAGAGTTAATGTCTTCCCTATGAGATCGAACCTCTTCATGACCTCCAAACACTTCATTCCTTCCCCTCTGCTGCCTCAAACCCTTTCTTGTAAATGTTGAGATACAAAGAATATATTCTCAAACTTATTATTCAGATAGTAATCTGCTGACTTTATAATACATGAGTAGTGATAACTGCTTTAATAGTAAACTAACAGTAACTAACTACTAACTACTTTAAACTATCTTTGACGTATACACATAACATGCCTCAACCTTCTCTAAGCTTTTCATTCTTTCCTCTCTTCTTGAGCTTTATTAACCACCCGAAGTTGAGTCCTAAACTTACTGAACATCCCCTCAGACAACGGTTTTGTTAAAACATCTGCAATCTGATCTCGACTAGGTATGTGACCTACTTGGAGTATTCCATTTGCAACTTTTTCCCGCACAAAAAATAAGTCCAATTCGACATGTTTGAACTTAGAATGCATGACTGGATTCCCTGCAACTGCAACTGCAGCTGCACTATCACACCACACCAAGGATTTAGTCTTTGGAACAGAAAGTTCAGATAGCAAAGACTGGATCCACACCAGTTCTACAATAACATGCGTAAGGCTCATGTATTCTGCTTCAGCTATAGACCTGGATACCACCTACTGCTTCTTTGAACTCCAAGCAATGGGGTTACCTCTAAGAAAGATACAAAAACTAGAGGTGGATCGTCGATCATTTATATCAGCTCCCCAGTTGGCATCAAAAAATCCTTCAAGTAACAGTTTCGACGAACGAGTAAACTGTAAACCATAGTCTAATGTCCCATAAAGATACTTTAGAATCCGTTTAACAACTTTGAAATGTGAGTCTAATGGCCTGTGCATGAACTGACATACCTTGTTTACTGAGAAAACAATTTCTGGTATTGTAATTACAACATATTGTAGTGCTCCTATGATACTCCTGTTTAGTTGGTCGTTCTCAACAGGCCTTCCCTCACTTGCTGACAACTTGTAGGTGGAAATCATAGGTGTAGGAGTGCTCTTTGAAGAAGTTCCAGTATATACTTCTTCTGACTTAGAAAAACCCCATCACTATTATTAGTGACCTCTATGCCAAGAAAATAATTTAGCTGGCCTAAGTCTTTTAAGAAGAATCTAGCATTTAGCTCTTGGACAAATTGATCAATAGCTTGACTATCATTTTCCGTGACAATGATGTTATCTACGTAGACAAGACTGTTGACACTATTTTTTTGATGTAAACGGGGTCAACTTGGATTTTTAAAATAAAACGAAAAATGGGAGTCGCCACCAATCTTTTTTGATGAGGTGTGATCGGGTCACCTCGTAAAACGGTTGTTTTTAATAAACGATTTAGATTTTATTAAAACAACGATTTTTTTTGTCTACGAAATTCAGAAAAATGGGTTCGGGAGTCGGTTACGCACGAGGAAGGATTAGCACCCTCGATACGCCCAAAATTGGTACCTAATTGATTAATCAGTGTCTTAGTGTCGAAAATTGAAAAGCTTTAAAATAAATTTTGAAATACGATCCCTTTTTATGAATGTTTAGCTAACTTGAAGTGGATATTAAGATTCTCTCATTTCGAAGGAGTAAAATATCACATCCAACACGTAGGACACGACATTTCTAACCTTCGATACCCAAAATCATCTTATGATTTCCAAATCTTATGCATTGAAATTTTAAAAAGGATATCCGTTTATTCGGTCAAGTGATAAATCGAAACCCAACACGTAGGGCATGATTTCTCGAAATTTCCAAACACGAAATATTGCCTTACTTGCAAAGAATCTTATCTCGAGGTAATAAGATGTCACATCCAGTGAGTTAGGACACAACACCTCAAATCTCAGAGAGTAAGCATTTTATTTAAAACTCGTATTATGATTTAAAAGAATATGCCGTTATTTAGGTTAAATGAGAAAAATCGAAACCCAGTAAATTAGGACACGATTTTCTCGAATTTCCAAGAACATAATATTGCCTTATTTTATTTTTGTATATTCAAATAAATATGTATGCAATGTTTAAAACCATGCATATCATTTGAGTCTCAGTGTAAAGAATGAACCTTTAACATGGCTCATGATGTGATTGGAATAATAATAGAATGATAACACGAATAAACAACATAACGACTTATGTATAATAATAAAACAACGAGTATGCCGGGGCAATTAGCAACTAAATCTAATATTAATTAAACCATGATATACATAAGAATAATAATGAAAGAAAGTGGAATATGTATAAAAAATGAATATGCAAACATCAAAAAGAAATAAATAAATAACAAAGAAGGGTTAAAATAATATAACAATGACGATAGTAAGATTTGGTGAAAACATGAGATTATAGACAATCATATTTAAGAAATATATGTAATAATGAACAAAAAAAATTGAAATTATATAAATAAATAAATCAAACAACTTGAAGTAATACAAAATTTAAGGATAAATAGGTGTACGTGTAATATTACATTTAGAAATAAAAATAGCAAACAAATAGTTAAAAGTAATGTTGGATAATAATCTAGGTAGAGTATTAAAAAGGAATAATAATAAAAATACTATGATAGTAATGATGACAATATTAATAATCAAATTGCAACAACAAAACGAACAAAGTGGCTCAAAATAAAATCAAAATCAAAATAGGAGGTGCATAATAATAAAAGGTAAAATATAAGAAATACATAATAATAATAATAATAATAATAATCCGCGTAGTAGAAAACACAAATAATCTAGATTTTAAAATATACGTGTATATATATAGATATATATAAAAGTACTTAAATGGAATATTATACAAAATGTTAGGATAATATAACATGAAATTTCCAAAATAATGATTTTTCAACAAGGCAAAACTAATAAAGCAATCTCGGCAAAAAGAGAAGAAGAAAAAAATAATAAATAAATAATAATAATAATAATAAATAAAAAAATTGAATGAATCCTTTTGGAAATAAGTATTGAATAGATAATAAGTCTAATTAAAATAAATTTAAAATAAAAGGGGTAATCTGAAAATAAAGAAACCAACATGGGGGATCACTGTGTAATGTGCGCAAATGCACAAGGACTAAAACTGGAAATAATCCAGGTCCCATAATGTAGTGCTTAGACGCGGACCGAATTGCCAACATGCGTAAATTTTGAAGCCAAATTAAAAAGGAAGTGAAATAAATAAGGCATGGTTGAGTGCTTGCACAAAGGGGGAGGACTCAATGTGAAATTCCCCTATTTTCAACTTAAAAGGCGCAGATCAGGCCTGTTAAACAAGTTGAAATGCGGGCCTTCCTTTTTACAAATAATTTAAAACCCCTTTTTCAAATGCAGCCACCTTTTAACTAAAAAAAATCTATAATCCTAAAATCAATTAAACATTGCAGCAAAAAAACAAAAAAAGGAAAGAAAAAGGGGAAACCCAAAATGTTTGCCCCCGTTTGGTCTGCCGTTCAACCACCATCAGTCCACCATGAACGATGGATGGTGGTCTACCAAAGCGTTCCCCTTATGCCTTCATTTAAAGCCCAGCCTCAAGGCTCATCAATTTCGGCCTCAAAACCCCTCTCAACCTTCGACGCCGGCGAAGAAGACGAGGATTTGGTGGCTCATTCGCAAAGTAAGTCTTCTATCTTCTCTTTATTATACTAAAATGCATGCAGAGCAAAAAAGAAAACAAAATAGACCTGAGAAAAATAATGTACAAGACTTTTGAAATCTTTTTTCTTTTTGATTGCTCCTTTTTTTATGTTTCAATCTATGTGTGTATAAAAATACAATGTTTTTTTTTATTCCCGAAATTCCCCTATTTTCAATCAGTTCCCTCTCCCCAAAATACCATCGATCCCCCCATTTCAAAATACCATCCGTTTCCCCTCAAATCCCTCATCCAAAATACAATCTGTTTTCCCCTCCTTTGAAATATCAAAAATCGTCCTCTCAAAACAGTGATAAGCTTTGGCCTTTATAGCCGGATTACAACTTTTTTATATTTTTATTTGGATCGTTCGTCTGTTGTTTTCTGCTTTGTTGGTTGCATGTGGCTCTCTGTTTGCAGGTGTCAGAAGGCGTCAGACGCATGGGTGGCCGGTGATAGGCGAGCAGTGGCGGTGGGCGTGCGCAGGAGGTGGCAGCAACAAACATGCGGCTGGGGTTTCTTTTTGTGTTTGAAAGTTGGTGTAGTTTTGGGCCATTCGGGCCTCTAGGGTTTTTATTAATATTGGGCATTTGGGCTTGTAATTTTTGGGTTTATTTTACTGGTATGGGCCCGGACAGATTTTGGGCTTTACAGCTGCCCCTCTTTGCTCGTTGTCGTGTAACGAAAACAGAGCAAAGACCAAGAAAGACCAAATTTGTCCAGGCTTGCCGAGCCTTGGCTTCTTTTGGTGCTTTTCTTCTTCAAGTAGCCTCGTTCTGTTCTACTGTGTCTCGTTGCTTCAATCCACTTCACTGCGCTCCAGAGAAACATGACTTAAATCTATTTTGCTGCAACTCCGTGGGGATGAGATTTGTTGTTTTTAGTCTGCTCCACTACTGCTTAGGGAATAAGATCTGTAATCTTCACTCTATTCCACTATTGAATGCAGGGAGATAGAGTTATCGGCTTCAATGTACTCCACTGTAGTCAGGGAGGTAAGATCCGCCATCGTCGATCTGCTTCGCTGACAAATACAGGAAGGCAAGATCTGCAATCCTCAATCTATTTCATTGCCAAATACAGGGACAAGATCTGCTTTCTTCGATCTACTTCACGCCAATACATGAAGACAAGATCTGCTTTCTGCGATCTACTTCGCCACCAATATGGGAAGATAAGATCTGCATCTTCGATCCACTTCCTACCAATACAGGAAGACCGGACCTGTTATCTTCGATCTACTTCACGCCAATACATGAAGACAAGATCTGCTTTCTGCGATCTACTTCGCCACCAATATGGGAAGACAAGATCTGCATCTTCGATCCACTTCCTACCAATACAGGAAGACCAGACCTGTTACCTTCGATCTACTTCACGCCAATACATGAAGATAAGATCTGCATCTTCGATCCACTTCCTACCAATATAGGAAGATAGGATCTGCTACCTTCGATCTACTTCACGCCAATACATGAAGACAAGATCTGCTTTCTGCGATCTACTTCGCCACCAATATGGGAAGACAAGATCTGCATCTTCGGTCCACTTCCTACCAATATAGGAAGATAGGATCTGATATCTTCGATCTACTTCACGCCAATACATGAAGACAAGATCTGCTTTCTTCGATCTACTTTGCCATCAATATGGGAAGACAAGATCTGGATCTTCGATCCACTTCCTACCAATATAGGAAGATAGGACCTGCTACCTTCGATCTTCTTCATGCCAATACATGAAGACAAGATCTGCTTTCTGCGATCTGCTTCGCCACCAATATGGGAAGACAAGATCTGCATCTTCGATCCACTTCCTACCAATATAGGAAGATAGGATCGGCTACCTTCGATCTTCTTCACGCCAATACATGAAGACAATATCTGCTTTCTGCGATCTACTTCGCCACCAATATGGGAAGACAAGATTTGCATCTTTGATCTACTTCCTACCAATATAGGAAGATAGGACCTATTTACGCCTAGTGTTTAGGATGACATGATCAGAATGAATCAAATGCTCCTAACTAGATGTGTATGTATTATATTTGTAGAATGTCATGAGGATGATCCATTTTTAATGCTTAGGTTGTCATTCCTCATTGTTCATCAAGGTTCTATCACTGATGTCTTCTTGTTCAGCCAGTACCTTTGACAGAAAACCTAAAGAAATAGACGCTATTTAGACTATCATTTCTCAAATGTTTCCAACCCTTAGGTTTGGTTAGTTCTAAACAATAGTCCTGTTTCAGGTCCTCGTATTATTTAGAAACTTTTAGAGTAATATGCAGAACTCCTTCTGCATGTGTATTGTCAGTCCATTAATCTTTATTTCAATGAAAAATGCTTGAAAAAGATTATCAAAATGGACAAAATGAAATTTTGTTGAGAGCAAATCTCTAAACAAACAAATCAAGATAGCAAATTTTGCTGAGATACGAGATGAATAAGATGAAAAAGATTATCACAATGAATAAGATGGAACTTTATTGAGAGCAGAGCTCTAAATGAACAAATAGCAAATTTTGCTAAGATGTAAATAAGATAAAAAAAAGATGCCCCAGATATCGCAGCATGAGCTTCTCTGCACAAACTCTGTGTTTAGAAGTCCTAAAAGACTTTGTTGATGCCCCAAGATGTAGCATCTCTTCTTCTTGTTAATTCGGAGAAGACAAAACTACTCTATGCCTCATCTTTGATCGAAAATTTGAATTGCCCATTCCTGGGTTTTCAATCCAAAACCCCTTTGGTCTCAAGGTGCCTTTTGCGGGTTTTCGCCTTGGCCTCTCCTTTTTTTTTATGCAAAGTACCTCTTCACTAAATCCGAATTCACAGGATTGGGCAAGCTTTTGCCATCTATCCCAGTTAAAATTAATGCCCCTCCTGAAAAGGCCTTTTTTACTACATAAGGTCCCTCCCAGTTTGGCATCCACTTTCCTCTGAAGTCTTTTTGTATGGGAAGGATCTTCTTCAGTACCAAGTCCCCTTTATGGAAGTTTCTAGGACGAACTTTCTTATTGTAAGCTCGCATCATTCGTTTCTGGTACATTTGACCATGACGGATAGCTCTTAACCTCCTTTCTTCAATCAAGTTCAGCTGATCATATCGGGATTGGACCCATTCTGCTTCGTCTAACTTTAGTTCTGAAAAAACTCGGAGAGAGGGAATTTCAACCTCAATTGGTAGCACTGCCTCCATTCTATAAACCAAAGAGAATGGTGTTGCCCCGGTAGAAGTCCTGACGGACGTTCGATAAGCATAGAGGGCGAATGGCAACTTCTCGTGCCAATCTCTATAGGTCCAGTCATTTTCCCCACAATCTTTTTGATATTTTTATTGGCTGCCTCCACCGCACCATTCATCTTCGGACGATATGGCGATGAGTTGTGGTGCTTGATCTTGAATTGATTACAAACCTCTGCTATCGTGCTATTATTCAAATTTAATGCGTTGTCTGATATGATCCTTTCAGGCATTCCATACCGACATATGATTTCCTTCTTTAAAAACTTGCTGACAGCTGTCTTTGTGACGTTGGCGTAAGAAGTAGCCTCTACCCATTTAGTAAAGTAGTCAATCACTACAAAAATGAAACGATGTCCGTTTGAAGCCTTTGGCGATATCGGCCCAATGACGTCCATGCCCCACATGGAGAAAGGCCATGGGGAAGTCATGACGTGAAGAGGTGATGGAGGCACATGAATCTTGTCTCCGTAAATCTGGCATTTATGGCACTTCTTAGCATATTTGATGCAGTCTCCTTCCATGGTAGACCAATAATATCCAAATCTCATGATCTGTCTGGTCATTGTGAAACCGTTAGCGTGTGTTTCACAAATACCATCATGGACTTCTTCCAAGATCTGCTTGGCTTCCACAGCGTCCACACATCTTAACAGCACCTGATCTTTTCCTCTTTTGTACAGGATCTCTCCATCTAAGACATAACCACTGGCCATCCTCCTCAACATTCTCTTGTCATTCTCAGTTGCTTGGTTTGGGTATTCACAATTTTTCACGTATCGCAATATGTCCTGATACCAAGGGTTGTCGTCCTTTTCTTCTTCCTCGTCAATGTTACAACAGTGGGCTGGAGCATCATAAATGCTCATTTGGATAGGCTTCACATCCTCTGGTCTATTTACTTTGATCATGGAAGCCAATGTAGCTAAAGCGTCGGCCATCTGATTCTCGTCTCGTGGGAGATAACAAAAAGTGATGTCGTCAAACTCCTCAATCAATTCTAGGACTATCCTTCGGTAACTAATCAACTTAGGGTCTCTTGTTTCCCATTCGCCTTTGAGCTGATAAATTACCAATGCCGAATCCCCATATACCTCAAGTACCTTGATTTTGCGTTCCATAGCCGCGCGAATTCCCATGATACATGCTTCATATTCCGCCATGTTATTTGTGCAATCAAAATCTAGTTTACTGGTGAAAGGATAATGATCACCGTTTGGAGATACCAAGACTGCCCCAATCCCGTTGCCCATGGCATTTGAGGATCCGTCAAAATTTAATTTCCAAGTATTGTCTTTTTGTGTGCTTGCTTCAGTAGTTGCCACATACATCAGATCCTCATTTGGGAAATCAAAGTTCAAAGGCTCATAATCGTCCAGGGCTCTACTTGCTAGAAAATCTGCTATCGCGCACCCTTTTACAGCCTTTTGATTCACATAGGTTATGTCAAATTCAGATAGTAGAATTTGCCATCGGGCCATCTTTCCGTTTAGAGCAGTTGACTCCATCATGTATTTCAGAGGATCTAACTTTGAGATTAACCAAGTCGTATGGTACAACATGTATTGTCTCAATCTCCATGTAGTCCAAACCAATGCGCAACATAATTTTTCAATTGGCGAATATCTCGTTTCGCATTCAGTGAACTTCTTACTGAGATAATAGATCGCTCTTTCTTTTCGTCCTGACTTATCATGTTGGCCGAGCATGCACCCCATGGAATTATCAAATACTGCCAAGTATAGTATCAGTGGTTTGTCAGGGCAAGGTGGCATCAGTATTGGGGCGTTGGACAAGTAATGTTTAACTCTTTCGAAAGTTTTCTGGCACTCCTCATCTCATACACCTGGATTGTGTTTCCTAAGAAGACGGAATATGGGGTCACATTTCTCAGTTAATTGTGAAATGAATCGAGCGATGTAATTTAGTCTTCCTAGGAAACCCCGAACTTCTTTTTGAGTACTTGGCGGAGGTAATTCTTGTATGGCCTTAACTTTGTCTGGGTCAATTTCAATTCCCTTTTCGCTGACTAAGAATCCTAGCAATTTTCCTGATCTAGCCCCGAAAGTACACTTGGCTGGGTTAAGTTTTAGCTGGAACTTCCTTAACCTCAGAAACAGTTTTCTCAGAACTTGCACGTGTTCCCTTTCTGTTCTGGATTTTGCGATCATGTCATCAACATAAACTTCTATCTCTTTATGCATCATATAATGGAAAAATACTACCATGGCTCTCTGATACGTTGCTCCCGCATTTTTCAATCCAAAAGGCATCACTTTATAACAAATCGTCCCCCACATCGTTATGAATGTGGTCTTCTCCCTGTCTTCAGAAAGCATCTTAATTTGGTTGTACCCGGAGAAACCATCCATGAAAGAGAATAGTGAGTATCCGGCCGTGTTGTCTACCAAGGTATCGATATGAGGCAGTGGGAAATTATCTTTTGGGCTGGCTTTGTCCAAGTCTCTGTAGTCCACACACATTCGCACATTCCCATCTTTCTTAGGAACAGGGACTATATTGGCTACCCATTCTGAGTACTTGACCACCTGTAAGAAACCAGCATCAAATTGCTTCCTAACTTCTTCCTTTATTTTTAGCAAGACATCAGGCCTCATCCTTCGGAGCTTTTGTTGGACTGGTTTACATTCTTCCTTTATAGGCAATCGGTGCACCACGATATCAGTACTTAAACCTGGCATATCTTGGTAGGACCATGCGAAGACATCTTTAAACTCTTGAAGCAACTCAACAAGGTCTCGCCTTGTTTCATTGGCAATACAAGTGCCAACTTTTACCTCTCTGCCCTCTTCTAAGATCACAACTTCTATTGATTCCTTATAGGGTAGAATTTGTTTTTCTTCTTCTTCCATCATTCTTAACAAATCCGGAGATAAAACGCTGTCTTGGTCACCCTCAAAATCTTGAGGATCATCTATACTCATGTCTTTCTCAAATAGAGACTCTGAATTAGTAACAGCGTCGCTCATCTCGTTGATATCTGAAGACCTGTTATTGGAACAAATGGAGGCCCAAATAAAAGAATCTAAGAATACTTGTATGCATAGTATGATTATAAAGGGGATGAAAAGAATGAAAGAATATTTGCTCAAGATGAAACTGAATGATAAGTTTTCACTGAAATTAGATTTTGGACATGTGCCTTTTACAAAAAATTCTTATCACCCCCAGGCTTAGGGCAACAAGTGTTCTGAATATTACTCTGAATTAGTTCTAAATGTTACAGGGATCTCTTCTGCAGTCCAGTTATTCAGAACACTTCCAGGTTCGTAAGGACGAATGCCCGATAAATTCCTTTCCACCCTTTCTTCCGCGAATATGGCATTGATGTCCAACCTCTCAATCCTTCCTTCTATAACCTCATCATTCTCTTCAGGGTGGACAATTCCCCCTGAAACAAAAGTCTTAGATATATGGGGAAAGGTTATCGGTCCCCACTTGACTTCTATCCCGCCCAAATGTGCTCTTCTCTTTTCTTGCTTTTTCTCCATCTCTTTCCTCATTTCCCTCGCATTAGGCTTATATCCCAAACCATAACGGTCCTGTTTGTTAACTAGGATCGGTACTCCGACCCTTTCCTGGAGGTATTTTCCCAATCCTCTTCCAGGCAATGCTCCCTTTCCCATCGTTAGCTGTAAGCTCATTGACATAGCTTTGGATATCTTAGGCTCTGGGATTTTGCTCATCTCGATGACAAATGTGGCATTTACGAATTCCAATGATCGAAATGAACATTCTATCGCTTCACTATCAGCCTCTATGTATGGCATATCGTCGGTGACTGATGCAATGATGTCTTCTTCTGCACCTATAGTCACCAATCGACCCTCTATCACCAATTTTAACTTTTGGTGAAGTGACGATGGTACAGCTCCTGCAGAATGGATCCAAGGCCTCCCCAATAGGCAATTGTAAGATGGTTTAATATCCATTACCAAAAAGTCCACCTCGTATGTATTTGGACCAATCAATAGAGGTATCTCGATTCTTCCCATCACTTTTCTTTCAGTGCCATCAAATGCTCTCACTATATTTTGGCATGATTTCATGTGAGAACTATCCACAGGTAGCCTGTTTAATGTGGACAGGGGTAAAACATTCAGGGCCGATCCATTGTCAACAAGTACCGCGGGTAGTATACACCCCTTGCAACGGGCAGTGATGTGCAAGGCCTTGGTAGATCCCATACCGCCTGGCGGAATCTCATCATCGTTGAAGAAGATGAAGTTATCGGCATTTATATTGTTAACCAGGCGATCCAATTTGTTCACTGAGATATCTTTAGCGACATAAGTCTCATTTAGCACTTTTACCAACGCATTACGATGTATCTCTGAACTTAGAAGTAACTCGAGTACTGAGATGCGAGCGGGTTGCTTATACAATTGTTCCACCACGCTATACTCGCTATGCTTCAAGAATTTTAGGAATTCTCTAGCCTCATTTTCAGTCACCGGTGTGTTAATATGCGGTTCAATTCCGGTCGTCTTCGTTTTATCTTGTTCAACCGCCAAGGCTTTTCCTTTTATAGGCTCCCTTTTTGTATTTCCCAGGTCGTAACGTTTTCCACTACGCGTATAGAAGCCTGCGTCATTACCCTCTTCTGAAGCATTTATCGGGTTCTCCTCTCCCGTGATCATCACATTGCAGTCGTAATTCCAAGGAACCTTTTTGCTATCTTTGTAAGGAAAGGCTACAGGTTTTTGGATTATGACCCTTGGCGCCAGTTGTATTCCAGATCCTGTACTCGTTGGCCTTGAAATAATCATCACTGGGTGATTTGGGGCCTTTCCCGTAGGCCCCTCCTCCGAGGCATAAACTTCTCCATTTTCAAGTCCTTTGATCTCTTCATAAAATTCTAGCTCTTTGTTGTTCATCAGATTTTGCACCATGGCCTTGAATTCAGTGCAGTTTTGAATGTCATGGTCTTCTTCAGCATGAAACTCGCAGTACGTCTTTGTTCCTTCGGGCTTTTCTTTTGAATCTTGTTTGATGAGACCTCATTCTATCATTTGTCTCCAGACCCAACTCAATGGGGTTTTTATCTCTGCAATGTCGGTTTTGATTCTCTTTTTCTCACCTTCGATTATTGCGTTTACCCCTTTATCAGCATGGTTGGGTAACGGATTCGCTGCTACGTTGGGTCCTAATGGGTTGTCAAACTTCACAATCCCCATCTTAATGAACCTTTCCACCGCCTTTTTAAACCCAGTGCAGTTCTCAATTGAGTGTCCTGGTATCCCTGCATGGTATTCACATTGGGCATTCGTGTCATACCATTTGGGATATGGAGGTTGCATGGGCTCGAGATAAAATGGAGATACTATGTGTGCATCAAATAACTTCTGATACAGTTCTCCATATGTTATTGGAATGGGCGTGAATTGAAGTCTCTCTGTGTTAGTCCTTGTGTTGGGCCTTGTGTTGGGTTCCTGCCTTGAGGGGGCTTGGTGACTAGTGGTTATCATTTTTGGAGTGCCAACAGTAATCGGTTTTGAATGGCTCTTGCTATATGTGCTTACATTGTTTACTTCGCCCTCTTTTTTCCTTGGGGCTGGTCTTTTGAAGTTTTCCCCCGTGTCAATCTTACCGCTCCTTACCGCGTTCTCAATCATTTCACCGGACATTACCATATCCGAGAAGCTCTTGGTAGCACTCCCCAACATGTGGTTGATGAACGAGGCTTTCAAAGTGTTGATAAACAACATGGTGACCTCTTTTTCCAAAAGGGGTGGCTGGACTTGTGTTGCCACTTCTCTCCATCGTTGGGCGTATTGCCTGAAATTCTCGCTAGGCTTTTTTTCCATGTTTTGTAACGTAATTCGATCGGGTGTTATATCCGTTACATGACTGTATTGCTTCATAAAAGCTTGCGCCAAGTCTCTCCATGAACTAACTTTAGCACGACTTAGTTGGTTGTACCATTTGGCTGCAGATCCGATCAAACTGTCCTGGAAGCAGTGGATTAACAGTTGATCATTGTTGACGTATCCTGTCATTCTTCGACAGAACATAGTTATATGAGCTTCAGGACAACTAGTCCCATTATATTTTTTGAATTCCGGCATTTTAAACTTAGGTGGGAGTACTAAATCAGGGACCAAACTCAGATCCTTGGCGTCAACCCAGCGATGATAGTCGATGTTCTCCATGGCTCTAAATTTTTCCTCTAACCATCTACATCGGTCCTCCAGTTGTTTTGGCAGGTTCATTCTTGTTTTTTCTGTTTCTGCCACGTCATCGAGGTCCGGGACCACCGGATTAGTAGGATTATCCCCGGGATTAAAACCCGAGCCCATTTGAAAATGCATTGGTACCGAGGTACCAGCCAGATATTGAGGTCCTATGGTAACTGGTACCCTCTGTGGGTACACCTCTGGTTGTGCTTGGATGTTAGTTGGGGTGAAACCTGGAGGATAAACAGGGTCATCGTGATCCTCCCCAGCATCAACTACGGGGACTTTTCCTTTGTTATTCCCTCCAGCCAATAACTGCTTTAATTGGTTCATCACGGTGTTCTGGGATTCTAACATGTCCTGCTGGATTTTTTCCAGTCGTTCATGCATCTGATCTTGCATTTCTCGTTGCAACTGTTCCAATCTTTCCAATCTTTGATCCATTGCTTTTGTTTGGCGATGAGTACCGTAGTGATATTTGATTAGATTTTTCTTGGTTTCCAGGGTAACTGTCATAATTTAATTTTATTAGGGTCATTTTATGAGATGTAATGCAAATGTATGAGATGAATGCAAAAAAGAGGCATTGATTCGAATTCAATTTCATTAGAAAACTCAACTAGAAAGCAAATTTCTTTACATAAAATAAATTACATATACGGCTTCGCCTTTATACCCAAAGCCTTAACCTCCCTAAGAAGCCAAGCTAAATCTCGACCTCGGCTTGATTCTGACTCATATTTTAAACTCAATACATCAGCCTGAACTACTAATGTTTGCAGGTGATCAGCCACTTCCCGCACTTGAGTCACAGCATTGCCCATAACGTAATCTCTATCTCTAATCTGACTTTGAGAATGATGGAATTGTTCTTGCCATTGATCATTACTCTTCTCAAGAAGCTCCATTCGTAGCTCAGAATTGTGTAATGCGTCCTCAAGCTCCCCTATCTTTCCTTTCAGTTCTTCGATCTTATTTAAGCTCGCTCTTAATTCGATCATGGAGTTGCGACTACGATACGAGTGAAGTGACTTTTCTAGCTATGCCACCTTAGCCTTTAATCTTGCCTTCTCGTTTCGGCACTCTAACAAACTCCTTTCCAAAGCGTTTTCTCGAGCTCGAGCATCTTAAAATTTCTTTTCCCACTGATCGGCCCTATTCTTTTCCTTATTGATCTCTTGTAGCCACTGCTCTGACGTTTTACCCAAACCGACAGTTCTCATTGACAATCGCAGCTTCTTGTAATCTGTTTTTAGACTATCCAAATCCTCTTCAGCCTTGTTCTTTCTCTTCCTTAATTTCTCAGCTTCTAGCTTGTGGATATCGATGTCTAATCCCAAATGCATTCTTTCTTCTTCTAGCTGTTCTATCCTCTTTTCCAACTCAGAATTTCTTTTCTCAAAGTCTCGTTTGATGATCTCTAATTCTGACGGAGCTACTTGTAGATGCTCCTCTATAGACTAAACACAATCTTCCCTCGGCTTAGGGATGTTGTCATTGACTCTTTTACTCCACCACCCATAATATTCGGGAGTTGTCATCGCTCCTACAGTAAATCTTTTCATTCGGTGAACCTGTTTCCAAGCGTTAGATATTTCTCGAGTTTTTCTCTTGTAGTTTTCATCCTTATAAGAAAACTCACATTGAGCCAGCCCTTGTGTTGCTGGTATGAACTGTCTCGATCTATATTGTCTTAATACGAGTAAAGGGGCATAACCGACAGCTCCCCAAATTCCGAGTAAAGGGACCCAGTCGAAATCACCACATCGATACAGGATCTCGTCGGGTACCATCCAAGGAGCTTTCCATTCAACGTCATCCTCCTGAAGATTTTGGAGAATCGTCATCCACTTCTCTTCCGTGATGTCGTCTCGTCTTGGTGTAGCAACTTGTTCCTTCAATGGGGAATAACCTTCTGAGAAGACTCGATAAGAGACATTTTTCACCTTCCAAAAGTGACTATGGAACCACACCAATAGTAGCTGTGCGCATCCGATGAACCTTCCCTCCCCTGCTCTTCGACATGCGCTTAGAGATCTGAAGGTTTCTGCTAAGATTGCCGGGATGGGCATGACTCCCTTACTAAGCCGATCGAACAAATCAGAGACGGCCTCATCTATGTGCCCTAAAGCTCTAGGGAAAATTACCAATCCATAGATACCTAGAGCGAAGACATCCACTCTTTTCTTCACATCAGGGTGTGCTAATACTAAATCTCGCAAGCTTTTCCAAGGAACGCATTTACTGTCTCCTTTCTGTTGGATTCGGGCAGCGACCCACTGTTCGCTCATCCCTGTAATGCTCATCAATTTTTTAATAATGTCGGGACACTAGCAGCTCTAGAATAGGCCTTGTCAATTTGAATCTTTGGACACCGAAGCAAGGTCGTATATTCTTCCACGGTGGGTACCAAATCCACTTTTCCAAAAGTGAAACAACTGTAAGCAGGATTCCAAAACTGGGCTAGGGCTCGGAATAAATGCTTGTCCACTTTGACACCAAGTAAGTAAGGCAAGTCCCCATAGTCACAGTAAAACATCTGCTTGGTCCCATCGTCCCATTGATCCCATATTTCCTTCATTTCTCGAAGATCATTTTGGATTACGCTGATACGGGTGAAGTCCCATAACTCTGATACGTACCCTTCTGCAAGACTATCGCCTTTCTCTTTCCACATCGTCTCAGCCTACACTCGTACAGCTGCATTGTCTTCTACTTTATCAAGAAACCTCTTTTCCATGATAAGCTTTCTATTATATTGAACGTGAATCGACACCTCTTTTGAAATGAAAATGCCATGCAATCACAAACAAAACAAATCAGCGCTAGGATTTAAAGTAAACAATAATAAATAAAGCATCTATTCGGTAAGCACTAGGGTTTAGAATAACTCTATCTCGGTGGGTTCTTACGGCTTGCTATATGTGGTTTGGTTCTAAAGTAAGGGTACCTGAACTAGCAGATTCCTCGATCCTTACCCATTATAGGCTCATATGGACCGAGTTCAGTTCAGGGGAATACATTTCCCTATGGCCATGCGGAGATGAAATCTCACGAAGACATAGGTACGGATGTATCCCGGAAGTGATTCACTATCCCATGCGGAGGTGAAAACCTCACGAAGGCGTAGTTTCTCACTCCCACCTAAAAGGGTATGACCAGCGGTCATGCAATGCAATGTGCAGAGGTATAAAACAAAATACAGAACACGATAAAAAAATATAACTCAAAATAAAAGAGATGCAATGAGAGGATCGTAAATTTAAATCGAATTTTCCACTTTCAACAAAAAGACAAGAAATAATCAACACGTGGCTTGACTCTCTTACTGTCCCCAGTGGAGTCGCCAAGCTGTTGACACTATTTTTTGATGTAAACGGGGTCAACTTGGATTTTTAAAATAAAACGAAAAATGGGAGTCGCCACCAATCTTTTTTGATGAGGTGTGATCGGGTCACCTCGTAAAACGGTTGTTTTTAATAAACGATTTAGATTTTATTAAAACAACGATTTTTTTTGTCTACGAAATTCAGAAAAATGGGTTCGGGAGTCGGTTACGCACGAGGAAGGATTAGCACCCTCGATACGCCCAAAATTGGTACCTAGTTGATTAATCAGTGTCTTAGTGTCGAAAATTGAAAAGCTTTAAAATAAATTTTGAAATACGATCCCTTTTTATGAATGTTTAGCTAACTTGAAGTGGATATTAAGATTCTCTCATTTCGAAGGAGTAAAATATCACATCCAACACGTAGGACACGACATTTCTAACCTTCGATACCCAAAATCATCTTATGATTTCCAAATCTTATGCATTGAAATTTTAAAAAGGATATCCGTTTATTCGGTCAAGTGATAAATCGAAACCCAACACGTAGGGCATGATTTCTCGAAATTTCCAAACACGAAATATTGCCTTACTTGCAAAGAATCTTATCTCGAGGTAATAAGATGTCACATCCAGTGAGTTAGGACACAACACCTCAAATCTCAGAGAGTAAGCATTTTATTTAAAACTCGTATTATGATTTAAAAGAATATGCCGTTATTTAGGTTAAATGAGAAAAATCGAAACCCAATAAATTAGGACACGATTTTCTCGAATTTCCAAGAACAGAATATTGCCTTATTTTATTTTTGTATATTCAAATAAATATGTATGCAATGTTTAAAACCATGCATATCATTTGAGTCTCAGTGTAAAGAATGAACCTTTAACATGGCTCATGATGTGATTGGAATAATAATAGAATGATAACACGAATAACAACATAACGACTTATCTATAATAATAAAACAACGAGTATGCCGGGCAATTAGCAACTAAATCTAATATTAATTAAACCATGATATACATAAGAATAATAATGAAAGAAAGTGGAATATGTATAAAAATGAATATGCAAACATCAAAAAGAAATAAATAAATAACAAAGAAGGGTTAAAATAATATAACAATGACGATAGTAAGATTTGGTGAAAACATGAGATTATAGACAATCATATTTAAGAAATATATGTAATAATGAACAAAAAAAATTGAAATTATATAAATAAATAAATCAAACAACTTGAAGTAATACAAAATTTAAGGATAAATAGGTGTACGTGTAATATTACATTTAGAAATAAAAATAGCAAACAAATAGTTAAAAGTAATGTTGGATAATAATCTAGGTAGAGTATTAAAAGGAATAATAATAAAAATACTATGATAGTAATGATGACAATATTAATAATCAAATTGCAACAACAAACGAACAAAGTGGCTCAAAATAAAATCAAAATCAAATAGGAGGTGCATAATAATAAAAGGTAAAATATAAGAAATACATAATAATAATAATAATAATAATAATCGCGTAGTAGAAACACAAATAATCTAGATTTTAAAATATACGTGTATATATATAGATATATATAAAGTACTTAAATGGAATATTATACAAAATGTTAGGATAATATAACATGAAATTTCCAAAATAATGATTTTTCAACAAGGCAAAACCAATAAAGCAATCTCGGCAAAAAGAGAAGAAAAAAAATAAATAAATAAAATAAAAATAATAAATAAAAAAATTGAATGAATCCTTTTGGAAATAAGTATTGAATAGATAATAAGCCTAATTAAAATAAATTTAAAATAAAAGGGGTAATCTGAAAATAAAGAAACCAACATGGGGGATCACTGTGTAATGTGCGCAAATGCACAAGGACTAAAACTGGAAATAATCCAGGTCCCATAATGTAGTGCTTAGACGCGGACCGAATTGCCAACATGCGTAAATTTTGAAGCCAAATTAAAAAGGAAGTGAAATAAATAAGGCATGGTTGAGTGCTTGCACAAAGGGGGAGGACTCAATGTGAAATTCCCCTATTTTCAACTTAAAAGGCGCAGATCAGGCCTGTTAAACAAGTTGAAATGCGGGCCTTCCTTTTTACAAATAATTTAAAACCCCTTTTTCAAATGCAGCCACCTTTTAACTAAAAAAAATCTATAATCCTAAAATCAATTAAACATTGCAGCAAAAAAACAAAAAAGGAAAGAAAAAGGGGAAAAACCCAAAATGTTTGCCCCCGTTTGGTCTGCCGTTCAACCACCATCAGTCCACCATGAACGATGGATGGTGGTCTACCAAAGCGTTCCCCTTATGCCTTCATTTAAAGCCCAGCCTCAAGGCTCATCAATTTCGGCCTCAAAACCCCTCTCAACCTTCGACGCCGGCGAAGAAGACGAGGATTTGGTGGCTCGTTCGCAAAGTAAGTCTTCTATCTTCTCTTTATTATACTAAAACGCATGCAGAGCAAAAAAGAAAACAAAATAGACCTGAGAAAAATAATGTACAAGACTTTTGAAATCTTTTTTCTTTTTGATTGCTCTTTTTTTTATGTTTCAATCTATGTGTGTATAAAATACAATGTTTTTTTTTATTCCCGAAATTCCCCTATTTTCAATCAGTTCCCTCTCCCCAAAATACCATCGATCCCCCATTTCAAAATACCATCCGTTTCCCCTCAAATCCCTCATCCAAAATACAATCTGTTTTCCCCTCCTTTGAAATATCAAAAATCGTCCTCTCAAAACAGTGATAAGCTTTGGCCTTTATAGCCGGATTACAACTTTTTTATATTTTTATTTGGATCGTTCGTCTGTTGTTTTCTGCTTTGTTGGTTGCATGTGGCTCTCTGTTTGCAGGTGTCAGAAGGCGTCAGACGCATGGGTGGCCGGTGATAGGCGAGCAGTGGCGGTGGGCGTGCGCAGGAGGTGGCAGCAACAAACATGCGGCTGGGGTTTCTTTTTGTGTTTGAAAGTTGGTGTAGTTTTGGGTCATTCGGGCCTCTAGGGTTTTTATTAATATTGGGCATTTGGGCTTGTAATTTTTGGGTTTATTTTGCTGGTATGGGCCGGACAGATTTTGGGCTTTACAAAGACCATAGACCAACTTGACCCCGAATGAAGAACAAATAGGGAATTTTCAGCCTTTGATGCTTAAAACTTTGTAGCCAGCAAAAACTCATTAAGCTTGTGAAACCAAGCTCGAGGAACTTGTTTAAGACCATACAGAGCTTTTCGCAGCTGACATACCAACTGTTGACCATTCATACCTTGTTATTCGAACCCTGGTGGTTGCACCATATAGATTTCTTTACGTAAATTACCATTTAACAATGCATTGTTAATATCGACTTGCCTGAGAGCCCATCCAAATGAGACAGCAAGAGCAAGAACCACTCGAATTGTTGCTGGCTGAAGGTCTCCATAAGTCGACATCTGCTTCTTGCATGTACCCTTTGATCACTAGTCGCCCTTTGTACCTTGCAACCGAACCATCAACATGTTTCTTTACGTTGAATATCCACTTACATCCAACTGCCCTCCGTCCTTCAGGAAGAGGAACAAGATCCAAGTGTTATTAGAGATCAAAGTATTATATTCGGTGAGCTGCTGCTGTCCAAGCAGGGCTTTGAAAGCCTCGAAAATAGACACAGGTTCCTGGTCAGTCAACAAGGAGGAGAAGACTTTAGGTTTGTGAATACCACTCTTTGACTTAGTCTGCATGGAATGAGTATTAACTGGTACAGGTTCTCGCACAGAAACAACAAGTTGATTTGCCAAATTCGGTACATGAGCTGAATTGACCGAGTCTGCATGCTGTCCTGAAACGGTAGGTGAACACACATCAAAAGATATAGCAGGCGCTGTAGTTTGAGGAGAAGAAGTACGAATCCCTGAAGATGAAAACTGCATGGACAAATTATGACCATTATTAACAACTATAGGAAGATGAGACTGCTGATGGTCTGATCGAATACAAGCTAATGGAGACTTTGGTAAGAAATCAGAAGCAAAAGGATGCTGAGATTTCTCAAAGACAATATGTCTTAAGACAAAAATATGACCCTCATCATCAAGACATTTGTAACCTTTCTGATTAGCACCAACCCACACCTCTTTGACCAAAACTGTAACTTGTGTTGTTGGAAAGGTCTCAAATAAGGATAGCAAGTACACCCAAACACTTTAAGATAAGCATAAGTTGGTTGTGAACCATAAAGCTTTTCATAAGGACTGCACTGTTGAAGTATGGGAGTGGGTAGTCGGTTGACCAAATGAACAGCATGAGAAAAAGTATATGACCAAAACTCCAAGGGTATGGACGCCTAAGCTAATAAAGTGAGGCCCATATCAACAATCTGCCTGTGTTTTCTTTCTGCCACTCCGTTTTGTTCTGAAGTGTGCGAACATGTGACCCTATATTGATCCCTAAGGTGAAACAAGTCACTCGAGAGAGACCGATATTCCCCTCCCCAGTCTTTTTGAAACATCTTAATAGAGTAGCCAAACTGCACTTTGACCAAGTGATAAAAGTGAGTGAAACACTTGAGAACGTCAGACTTTCCTTTAAAAATAGAGCCAAGTATATCTACTATGCATATCAATAAACGATACATAGTAGGAAAAACCATTGGATTTCACATGTGCTGGTCCCCAAACTTCAAAAACTACAAGTTCAAACGGTGATGAGTAAACTGTTTTTGAATGAGGAAAATGCAATTTGTGTGCTTTTCCTAGCTGAAAAGAAGAACACACACTAGGTAAACTATCTTGTTTGAAAGGAACATTACAAGTACGTAACACATGACTCAAATATTATTGCAAGGGTGTCCCAGCCTAGCATGCCAAACCGTCGTAGATGATGAAATAAGCTGCGCATTGTTGAGTTGAGCGGAACTAAACTCTGAGCACCAACTGACTTTGAAGGAATTTTGATCGAATCACCATGAGAGACATCGAACTTGTAAAGACCATTATGCATGCAGCCTTCCAATAGAGTTGTCCTTGTCTGTATGTCCTTCACAAAACACAACAGTGAGTGAAATTCAAAATATACATTATTATCCCTGGCAATTGTCCTACTGACAGCAAGTTCTTACAAATATGAGGAACATGAAGAACACTTCTGAGATGTAATAGTCTAGACCCAACCATCAATGTAGAAGAACCTACATTATGTATGGGAACTAATTCACCATTTCCCATCGAGACTTGGGCTGTACCTGTATAAGAAGAAGAAGCCTGGAGATTGGATAGGTCAGGGGTGATATGATTTGTTGCCCTTGAATCAGGATACCACGCCTGATCGATGTTGGTAGAAGTTGAACCACAAGAAATATTCTGACTTGTGAAACCAGGACTGGATAAACTGTCCCACAACAGTGAGGAGCAGAGTAACATGTAGAAGAAGAAGGTGAGACTCCTTGTTCATGAAGTTGATGACAATTAACCTGCACCGAATAATCATGGCCTATCCTTAAAAAAATTCATTGAACCGATGATAACAGGTCTGAACCATATGACCTATTTTTCCACATAGTAGACATTGTGGTCTAGAGCGTGACCAGCTCCGTCCACCACTACGAGCCTTTCCACGAGACCAGCTCAGGCTTGTCCCATCGGACCTTGCAGAGACTCCTGAAATCCACGAGAAGAAGCTCCAGACAGATCCAAACTTTCTGTACTAGAAGCTAAATTGGCTTGCAGCGGAATATCATTTAAGGAGACTTCTGTCGTGCTTCACAATTAAGAAGCAGTTCTCCTAACAAGTTTAGAGAAATAGGAGTTGCCGAAGCAAATATACGAATAGATTCATATTCTATGAAAAGACCAGATAAAAGGATACTAACTTATTCTTGTTCATTAACAAGACTCCCTGCTGCAGTTAAACCATCAATCAATTGCTGCACCTTGGACAAATATTCCTTAACCGTAAGGCTCCCTTTCTTGATCGAGTAGAGAGAATAACGCATATTGGAAATCTTGATGGTGGACTTCTTTCCAAATTATCGTTCAATTGTATCCCAAACTTCAAGACTTGTTTTGGCCATTGTGAGATGAGTCAGGATGTCATCTGTAACTATGGACAACAACCAGGAGGCTAAAAACTTATCCTGCTCTTGTGAACAAGAAACTCAGGATTATCAACAAGTTGACCTTCATTTCCTAAGATAAAGGGTGAGAGAATGGACACCGTTCCAAGAACAAATCCCTCAAGACCATACCCTTCAAGAATCAACAGAAGTTGATGTTTCCATAACAAGAATTATGTTCTCCAAGTTTCACAGTATCATGTTTAGAAAAATACTAAATCGTACACAAAGAGGAATTACCAGCCCCACGGGAGTAAACATCTTCACCATTATTTGATGAATGCAAAGGAGTATCCATTGTTGGAACACCGTCACCTTCTGTGACCATGGCGGGAAAGAAGAGAAAAAAAAACTTACAGCAAGAAACTAGCTCTTGATACCATGTTAAGATACAAAGAATATATTCTCAAACTTATTATTCAGAGAGTAATCTGCTGACTTTATAATACATGAGTAGTGATAACTGCTTTAACAGTAAACTAATAGTAACTAACTATTAACTACTTTAAACTATCTTTGACGTATACACATAACATTAAACACTTTTCCACCCCCTCTAAACACCTCATTCCCTCTCTTTCTTCCAAACCCATCCCCAAAAACCATTCTTTCTCGCTCAAGACTAATGGGTTTTCTTCTCTTCCTTCTCCAGTGTTTCTTCTCCCTCTCCAAGTATTTTTTATTTTTTTTGTAAATACTGGGAAAAAAGGTTGTTGCTTGATTGTTTGCTCTCCTACTGGTGTTGTAAGTTTGGTTCTTATTTTCTGGGTTTGTTTAATCTTTTTTCTCTAGATTATGTTTTCTTTAATTATTATTAAAGAATACATTTGAGATGCTTTGTCCTGTGAAACCAAGTTGTGATTTTTTGTCATATTTAATTTTATATAAATGCATGTCTTATTGTATTGCAGCTATTTTCTTTAATTTCATCATGGTTATCTCATATTTTAACTACAATGCATCATGGAAGATGTTCGATTTCTCAATCTGCCATGAGAACTTGAATTAATTTGGCCTTGTTTTGTTGTTTTCCCTTTATTTTTAGGGCAATTACCTCTGCTGGAACGAAGAAATGTGATCTTTTCTTGGCTGATGTTAATACCCAATTGAAGTCTAGGAATGTTAGAACTGATATCAAAGTGGACATCAACTTCAATATAAGTACTTCATCTGCTCCTTTTGTTGGTTTCTAGTTTTATGTATAAGTTTGAATTCTTGGTTGAATTTCTCTTTGCAAGTTAGATACGATGTTTTTTCCTCTATTATATATTCTTCGACCTTCATCCAACTTCTATTATAATAAATTAGTAATCATGTATTGTCCCCTCTATGTTTGAACCCTAGCTTTAACTGGGAGAATATATGCTTGATAACATTGTTTAGAACATCATACTGCTCGAGACCTGACCTATTTGGCGAAATGCTTTTCAATTGAATGATATCTTTGGTTGAGTTCATAGTTTCTTTTTACCTTCTTATATTCCTTTATTGTTGATATATATGTCTGCCATCCTTTGTAAGCCTTTTTGAAAATCGTTTTTTGTACTGAAGTACATTATGTTTATAAGTTATTTACCACCGTAATAGTTAATAAACCTGTACCCAGGCTAAAGGCAATCTTTGGCTTTAGAGTCTCTGATTAGAGGTCTTGCAATGTACAAAATTCTATCTCAAATTTCAATTTGTATCATTCAAAACTGCATTCTTCTTTTGGCTTTTTGTCGCGAGAACGTGTTACTTAGAATGTGTTTTGAGATACTGTTGGACATGTCTTTTTTTTTTTTTTGTATACCAGATTGAACACTAATATTTGCATGAGTATGCTGGGATAAGCTCAAGCATTGGATTGACTGCCAATCCGATAGTGAACTTCTCGGGGTGTGCTTGGAACAAATGTTCTTGCACTAGGTACTGATATCTCATTCGACACGAAGACTAAGAATTTCACCAAATGACGCGGATCA